>NC_139239.1:44493945-45207904 GCF_977018435.1 Lepisma saccharinum | reverse complement strand
TCCACTTTTATGCTCCAATAGGCTAATCGGGTCTCCCCGATGGCGTAGTGATAACGTCGCCGGTAATCAAGGGGTACCGTGTTCAATACAAAGTGGAGGTTCGGATCCCACTTTAAACTGTAGGTCCAGTCCCGACTATCCTATCTGCACATAAAGTGGACTTAAACAATAACAACTCAAAATAGGCTAATCGGAATATTGTAATCAAGAGGTCTGTGCCTAACACCTTCCCAAAATTTTTACAAGACTCCCCTAATATTTTTACTAACATTTAATTTCTTGTAATTTTAGCGCTAATGGTTTGGCCGAAATTGAAACTACAGGACAAATTTGTTGGCTGTTCTTCGCTGCCCGTCATGGGCTGAGGTTGCGCGCTCTCTCTCTCTGCAAACAACACTCGCGAGTCGCGAGCTCGCGAGTCGACTCTTTCCTTCGTTCAAAGAGTCGCTAAAGTGTGCCACGACTCTTTGAACGAAGGAAAGAGTCGACTCGCGAGCATGCTCCTTCCCCTCTCATCGTACACGGCACGTTTCAGCCAGCTTTACTCAACTAGGGGTAGGGAAAAGGAACAGAGAGGACCCCCCCCCCTCCCTCTCCTCTCCAGTCCCCATTTGCTGCCCGCAGAATCGACTTGCTTTCTTTCAAAAATTCCGGCCGCCAGGCGAGTATACACTTGCGCATGCGCCTCGCAAAATTCGTGGAAAGGAGAGGGAATAATGGAATAATAGTTGCTTGGCGGGCGGAGGAGTCGTGGCACACATACGACTCTTTGAACGTGTCGTTCAATTCTGGTGAACGAGTCGTTCACCGCTCACAAGAGAGAGTCGTTACTTTTGAACGACTCGTTCACGAACGACCCATCACTACTCAATAGTTTCAAGGTTTCACCCAGGTTCATAACGCCAGTTATCTTCCTTCGAATCGTGAGTTTTGTTAAAACAGCGACTAATGTTATTCCACAAACTAGGAATTGTTATACGACTTGAACTAGTTTAGTTGATATCAACATCAACAGGGAGGAAGCTATCATATCTTTGAGCACACTGTATGAAAGAACACAATTTAATTGTCTTACGTAGTAAAGTAATCTGTGGTCATGAATTGCGATTTTGTTTTCAATTTAGGGTCATAGGGGCATATCAGCTGATGAGAGTACAAGAATTCTTCACTACTTCGCAGATTAGCATTATAGCTGTGTCACGAGGAAAGAAGACAGTAAGAGATTCGATAAGGTGTGTACCAAGGTTTGTGAGGATAACTATTCTTATAACGAGTGCAGGTACTCACAATAAAATATAAGAGGTTTTTTTCCCCTCGACCTGTATCATCCAAGTTTAATGCTGATAAAACGTATAAAGTACATTTCGGAATTTACATAATGATAATGCATTTTTCGAAATTGCCACTTTTTCTCTTTTTCTTTTAATGCGTTTGGTTGTCCCTCATCCTTATTATAATAAAAACACTTAATTAAATTACAGTTAGCACGATTTTTATAAGTTTGGAGCATCAAAATTAAGAAACCAAAGCTAGCATGTTCAGAAATTTCCACCATCATTGTGCGAGTACAAGTCGAACATTTAGAAGTTTTCCGGTAACGGTTCCGATTTTTTTCAGTCTCCTAGGATAAAACTAATGGTAAACTTTCCGTATCCGGAAAACGCCTGAAACTCTCTATTTAAGTCACTTTCCATATTCCTACTTGCGTATTCTGCATTGAGAAACATTGCTGAAGGTGACATTTCGCTTTTTTTTTCACGGAAATAATCTATATTTTCGATGTAAATAAGTTTTGTTCGTTTCCTTTTCCCTTCGGTAACACGCTAAATGCCTGTAACAGTTTCACTACCGTAGTCGGCATGCAATGTTTCCACTCCACTCCACCCAAAAATACCTACGTAGCCCCACGAACCATTTCTGGTAAAGTTAAGTTAAATTGGGTCACGTTTAGATTAGAATAGTTAAAAATTGGTTTGGAAGAAAATGCATAGCCCCACACACCATTCTCGCATAGCGCCACAAACATTTGCGGAAACGTACCTTCTTCAGTTACAAAAAAACATGTTTGGGAACACTGACCGGGATTACGTCATTACACACAGGCAACATCCGGCTGGAAGGAAATTAATGCAACAGCTTTCGTGCATCGTTCACACATTTATATCGAAAAATACATGATATAGCGGCAAAATTCAATGAACAATGCAAGAAAAGTTCCCCGAACTTCCACAAGTCTAAAGAAACTGCATTTGGTAAGTAATTTCTCCTGTAAATTTCAAGAAATCCGTGTTCCAGATATAGAAAGTGTACCAAACTGATTATCGGATAATTGTGCAGATGATTGTAACACTAAATTTTAACCTTTCTGAAAGTAATTAGCATTGTTTGGATTGCTGGAAATGGGTATTGGAGCGATTTTACAATACTGGACACTTCTCCAATTTCCTTCATATTTCACATACTCAATAATTTTGGGCTCCTAATCACGAATCTGCAGTTAAAATTTGGTGCTCATGTGTGGAACTTGCAAAATAAGGGGGTCAGTGATTGGAACCGACAATGCACAATTCCTCATTATTTATCCCAGGATTTTGCATTTCGAATATTTAAAGAACGAAATATATATTCCTGATATTACTACGACCCCAACATTTAACTGTGTTTGCCTAACCTTGCTGTGGATGGTTCGTGGGGCTACACGTGCATTGTTCGAGAGGTTTAAGGATAATTGCGACCAGGCACTGTAAAAAAAAATTTAACCACACAATCGTGAACAAGTGTCCTAAATTAGTGAGTATGCGAAATATGAACGAATGCACCCGTATTATTATTATTTACCCAACCAAAACTGACTAAAAAATGTATTTTTCCAAAGCAAAACTTACGGAAAAATGGACATTACATCCTTCCTTTAAAAGACACCATCTTCCTCACATGAACAACTGATGAACTGGTGAACGACCTCACTTGGTTGGTTAATTGTACATTTCCGGACCAAGATTCCTTATCTTATATTGGTACTTGGGTCAGTCTCCATCCACCCTGCAAGTTTGGAACAAGTCACAGTAACACCCTCGAAAATTCCATTTTTTCAACCTACATGTTTCAATGTTATAAAGTTACCAGAAAGTCATTTGGTAACGGTTCCGATTGTTTTATGATTTCTCCTAGCACAAAGACTATTATCGTATAATTTTGGAAATCATTGTCACACGAAATGTGAACCTTCCTTAAAGTAATGAGCACTGTTTGGACTCGGAAAAGGTTATTTATGTTGAAAAAAACTTGAAAATTTTCTTACGCACTTCGCATGGACAAGATATTCTCCGTCGACAAGCGACAGTAAATATCGTATAGCTCGACCACAAGGAAAAAAACCTTCCCTCAAATGCATTCGCGCATCTTCACTGCCGTTGTTTGTGCTCGGGGCAGTGTTGCCAGGTCAGACTTGAAAAAATCTGCAGATTGTTCCTTGGGAACAGAAGATCTGCTACAAAATCAGATTATCTAATACTAGCGGATGAACGACGTTCTCGGGGGCAGGGGGCGGCATAGGCGTGCACACTGGGGGGGGGGGGGGGCCAAGGGGACGTCCACAGGTTTTTTCCAGTGAAGGGGAAACAATGTATTTTTATCAGGCGGGTAAACGAGACATATTACCCCGTAATAATGTTGCCCTCTCAGAAAACGCCACTTGAGATTGAAATTATCACGTTCATACATTTCTATCATAATAATGGTTGTAAATTACTGTGACTGAAATCAACTCATACATCTGAAATAATAGATACTTTTATGTCAATATTCATTTTCCAGAAGGGGAGGAGGTGGCGACCATCCTTGCACTTCGTTCTGGACGTCCATGCCGCTATATAATTTTGTAGAAAATTAAGTATTTAAGTATAGAATAGTATATTAAGGATAGAAAATTAAGTACTTTCAAGCCGATGAAAGTGGGAAACAACTACGTGGTAGGGAGTGCATTATTTCCTTTGTAATTGAACTATGCCGCTTTCTTAGCAAATTTCTTGTTATTAACACTCACATGCTATATTCGTCAGTTATGCTGCCTCTATGTTGCTGCATTCAATATATATACATCATATAATATATACATACACACACACACACACACACACACACACACACACATGTATAAAATAATTTGCCCAAGCTACGACGTCAGTGTTTCTACCTAGTATGGCAAGGACGTTTCACTGTGTCTGTGCCACTTCATCCAATTCATCAGTTTTTCATTCATCCATATTGTCGTACTTACCCGTAGAGGCACAAAAGCGACGTGAAATAATCAAAATAGAATCGGGTGGGATAAAATACAACCATCTAAAAATAGTTATGTAGTAATAGTAATAAAATAATAATAATGTCCTAGCACAATTGAGTATCGTTTGGCATAATTTCACAGTTCAAACAGCACTTTCATGGCTGAGTGGAGTTCCACTCTACCTCTCCCCTCCATGTTCAAGAAATGAGCAGGAAACGTGTTTTTGAGCAGGCCGCTGGAGGTGCCATAGCAAAAAGTATATTAAGGAATTCTCCCAAGAAATCAATAGGTCTGGCAACACTGACCTTGGGTGCCGAAAGCTTCTTCCCCCTGCGTTTTTCCCCCACCCGCCAGCGCGATGAGGTTCTGCGCAGGTTTCTTTCCTTGTGGTTCCACTATGGAAGCATAGGAATGAATGTAGAAGTAAATCGGAACCTTATTAGAATGCATTTAGGGACTTTATTTTAATGCTAAGGGAACCTAACCTAACCATGAAAACATATATTGAACAAAACTTTATGAAATCACTAAAACTCCGCAGTATGTGTTAACAGACGTACATCAAAATTGAAGCACGTAAAAATTGCATTCGTAGCATGATGAAATCGCAATAAAACAAACTGAACTTGTGCCACTCATTCTAACATGCGGAAACCACGAGTACAAGTGAGATATTTAACCTCGAAATGTGACAACATCACGTCGAATTCCTGGCAATCCAAACCACTTTTACCACTTATTTGAGCAAATTTTCTTCATACACTCAAGAAATCATCGACAAAAATAATTGAAACATGTACAACGATAACATGTAATTTCTATCATCATGGAAAGTAACCGTCCTAACATAAAAGAAGATGTTAAATTATTATTTTTACCGTTCTTTTGAAGCAGTTTTTGTTCAAAGGGGGGAAAAAAGTGTAAATTTTTAAAAAGAAAGAGAGATGGCTATAACTAGAGCTCGGAAGTTGAAGACCTATAAATTGCCATAAAAAGACCTAAAAATATAAAAAAAGAACGTGTAAATGTGATCCAAATTAATTAATAACTTCAGTTTTAGTTGCATATTTAATGAGTAAAAAAATACAAAATTCTGGTGGTATGGAACACACAGTACAAAAAAACTATGAGAATGAAATGCATCTTCTTTCAGATATTATTTATTTTTTAGATTAACATAATTTGAAAAATCATATTTGAAGAATCATATTTGGCCTAACCACACTAGGGTTACAGAAATAGGACTTTTGAAATCTTACCTCAGTTGGCATTGTAGTATATCACACTACTCATCTCCAACATGACCTTCCAGACAAGTTAACTGTTAAAGGACCTTGTACCGTACCTGCTTCGGTTGTCCAAAAATGCTTTTCTCTCGTTTCAGGGATTGTTCAAATATGTATATTTCTTTTTCTTTTTTTTATTTCTTTACTACAGAAAGGATGTTTAAGATGTGATGAAGTGATGATGATTCGAATTGAGAATGGGCAGTAAAAACGTAGTCGAAAGAAGGTGAAGTTGCAAAAAAAAGTTGTTAGGACCTTAAAAAAAAGGCTAAAAATGCCAGAAAGGGACAAATAAAACCCACCTTTTTCAGGCCTACAATGACCCAAAAGGAACATATATTATGTTGGGCCTCATCTTCGGACACTAGGGAAAAAATGATTTTTCCTCAACTCCAAGCACTAGCTATAACCATGAAGCCTAATTCTTCAAAATAAATTAAATACATACCTTGAAAGCATGCCTTTCCAACTCCGTGGTTGCATGGGCGAAATGTGTAAAGTGGCTGACAAATCACGCTGACCACATACAGGGTTTCTTTGATTGATTATTACAATTATACTGTAATTTTTCCTGTCTTGTACTATTTATGCTAAGAGAACCAAACCTAACAAATGAAGGTATTCTGCTTTTCAGTCAGAACGGGTACCCCTTATCGCACAACACTGTGCCAACCGTAAGGTTGAGGAATATCTAAGTTGTCATTTTAGGCTAGCTAGGTTTAGTTTTAGCAGCATAAATAATAAATTTGCAATGCGTTTATGCTAATCGAACTTAACCTAACAACATAGGCAATATTTGTCTGAACGAGAGGTTGTGCGATGAGCAAGACCCGGATAATTTTCCACTTTCTCATGGCAGTACAGAAGGTCACCATCACAGTTTGCTGTTCAAGAAAGTCAAATTTATAGGCAAAAAAGATGTAAGAGGTACGTTGTGCGAACATCTCTGATGAGGCATTCCACAGACTACTACCATAATTCACGTGTAATCTCACTTATCGCACGTAAGTCAGACATGTCGACTAAGCACTGTTTTTTGTCTTCAGGTTAAATACTTTTGTATGTTAGCCAAAATGTAGTGTATTTACGCTAATAGATTTAAACCTAACAAGCTTAACCTAGCCACAAAAGCATTCCGTGCTTGCTTCAGCAGATGAAATACTGTGCTTGACCGAGCAGTTGTTTGACTTACATGTGATGAGTCATATCTGTAACTTAGACGACAGTAAACTAATGACTGGTGACAGGTAAAGAATTATATAGGTGTATATGGAAGTGAAAAACCATTCTCTAGGAAACTCTCGGTAAGTATTCATTAAATCCAGCTTGGGCATGTTTGTTCTTTTTTAGTGGCCCCTCATCCATTTGTACAAGGTAAAGCTAGTGATTCCTTCTAACAATTGTTTAACTACGTATGCCATGCCTGTTACTTTATAGTAGGCTAAGTGTCAAACTCTTAACACCATTCTGTATGATATTCTTTATTACAGGCACTACTCTTATTATTGCTGAAAATGGCTGACCAACTGAGGTTTGATGGACGAGTAGCAGTTGTGACTGGTGCTGGAGCTGGTATGTGAGATAATATTTCCCATTAGGGAGCTCTCGAAAAAATGGTAGGAGCCCCCAAATAGTTGTCTCATATTTTTTTAATTCTGCATTTCCGGACTGAGGTTCCTTATCTCATATTGGTACTTGGGTCAGTCTCCATTCACCCTGCAAGTTTGGAACAAGGTCATGGAAACACCCTGTATACCCTTGTGACACATTTGTTTACCAGAATCATAGCTACAATAATTTCGTACCACATTTTCCTTATTGGGTCCTTTGCACCTTAGGTACCACTCCTTTCGTAACATTTGCCTTTGAAGTGCCATTTTGATTTCACACTGACTGTCTTGGGAGTTGTAAGATGGCTGTTGTACTAATGTGGTAGTAGTAGTGTCATATTTGTATTAATATACAGTAGGGATGGGACGATATGAAATTTTGGCCGATACCGATAAAGTACCGATATAAAATTTACCGATACCGATAACCGATATTCTACCGATCTGATATAAAATTAGAAATGGTCCTGGAAGAACCTGAAAGGTTCATTGACCTCCTTAAAAATGTGTGTTTCAAAGTGACTGCAGTGCAAGAGAAATTGCATATTTAGATATTTACTTTTTCAAAAAGTAGGGCATGGAGATCATCCATAAAAATTACAACAAAAATGGCATAACTCTGCAATAAACTTTCAGATATTTATCGATATATCGGATCGGTAAAATAATCGGTAATTTTACCGATAAACCGATACACCGATATGCCTATATCGGCCGATACCGATGGAGTACCGATTAATCGGTCCCATCCCTAATATACAGGGTTGTTAAAAAAAGACATTCACAACTTGAAATGATTGTAACTTGTGTTTTTATTGAGATGTGCTAATATGTTATGTATGTACGAGAGTCATTCAGAAAGTAACTTCCGTTTGGGTATATACAGCCATGCAGTAACACTGTCCTTGAACTCCTGGTTATTGTTGAAGCGCTGTGCCCCTAGCCACTTCTTCATTTGTGGAAAGACGTCTGACAGTTTGGTAATCATGAACTGCCGATTATCACGAATTTTGTCGTTCACCTTGGAGGCCAGTTCATTTGTGACAATTTGTCCTTGCCTCATCGTGGATGTTCGTTCGTCCATCCTTGAAAGCAAGACACCATTGCAGAACAACACTGTCACTCATTGTTCTCTCCACATACGGCACAAATCCCCCGATGAATTTCAGCTGCTTTCACCTTTTTGGCCCGCAAAACATAAGTCACTGCATGCACTTTGCAGTCGTTGGGATTTTCAATTGCAGTGGCCATTTTGCACAGCTGTATGAGAGCGGGAACTGGCCCAACGATCCTCACACCTGCACTGCCAGACTCTTACTGAGCCAGGCTACACAGCTGCGTGTCGTTCACGCCGTTAACCCCACTCTTCCCCGCACTAGAGTGAAACTGAACCAACAACAACATCGTCTGCTGTGAGCTCAAGGACAGTGTTGCTGTATGGCTGCATGCACAGGCAGCATATTTCTTTGACATGGGTATTGTAAACCTTGTTCGCTCATATGATAAGTGTCTCAACAGAAACTGCTTAAAATAGCTTCGAGTTGTCTCTTTCAGTTGTATATAATAAAAACTCTCACAATGTTCTGATGTTTCTTTTATACCCAAACAGAAGTTACTTTTAGAATGACCCTTGTATGAAAAGATTAAGAGTTTTATTTCAGGGATAGCCTGTAACAGCTAGTGACTCCGTGCCAGAGTGGTTAGCACCTGTGCTACGACACTAGGGGTCCTGGGTTCGAATCCCGGTCTTGTCATGGGTATTTTTTTTTTTTTTTGCGTGTCCTTTCGTCAATTTTATCACATCATCGCTCATCCTCATCTTCGCAATTAGCCCAAATTGGCAGAAAAGTGAAGTAAAATAAACCAAATAAATCAATAGTACCTTCCAGTGATGCCACGTGACCACTTTTCTGAAAATGGCTGCTACCCCAACAGAGAAGCCATTTTGTGTTACAGAGTCCTTTTCTGTCCTTTTCTGTCCATTTCCCTAATGCTGATGGCCTCCCACTGCTTTTGCCTTTACAGAAACATCCCATCTGTTTAAATATCTGTAGCTAATCATAGATAGTCTGCTAGGTGGAAGGAATCTTTTATGATTCAGTCCTGAATTTGCAATGCACTGCAGTTTCTTGCGGAAGCCACAGTAGCTCCCTGAAAAGTTATTCCTTAGGTAAATTACCATTTTCTTCAAATTGTACCTTTATCAAGATGGAATGTAAACATTTTACTTCATGTGAAAGCACTGTCTATTAAATCTGAAGTAAAAGAAATATGAACTCCCTCTGACAAGTGGCAAGTAGTTATTCTATAATAATAACCCGTGGTGCAACGTGCCATTCACGGCCCAGGCCTACCTACCGATTGTATGCCTCACTCCCACCTGATCCTACTCACTCATTCAGTCGAGGTGGGAAATCATCCAACCAGTTATGGTGTGACATGTGGTCAGCACGATGGACCCCCAGTCGTTTTCATGATCGGGTTACACTATTCATTTGTAGTTCCCCAATTTCTTCATGATGGTAGGTGGCCATCGGTCCCATACACAGGCCGAAATTTCAAGAGAAATGTTGTTATGCTTTCCCCAGGAGACTTGTCCCGTAGTCGGAGCCCAAATATAACCCCTTAGACTGCATGGCTAGTTCTCATTGTAGTTTTTTTAAAAACAATATCTGCATATTTCAAAAGTCCGCTTCAAAATTAAAACTGATTAAAATATAGACTGCTTTTGACAAATATAAACACTTGTATTGCATTCATATTTGGAAATGTCATACCCTCATATGTCTATAAATTTACAAAAAAAGATAGAAGTGAAATACCATTTGCAGTTTTGGACACATTAATTGCTGTATCATGGAAACAGTATGTATATTTTTACTAAACTTTAATTTCTTTGTGTCCACTGTTCTTTCTTTCTTGTGGGTTAATCATGACGATGAGGTTGAATGATGAATGGGTGATGGGACGAGCACAATGGTATAGGTACATCCATGCCTTAACCGGAGTTCAAACATGGGACTTAATAGCATGTTACGCTGATCAGTCCACCATGAAGGACGACATGTACATTGTTATAAAATTCAACAATTACTTTAGAGAATAATCAAACTAATGTAGTCATGTGTCACAGGGCAAATGGTTTACAGCAACCAAGGCATCACTTGTACTGCTAAAGGTAAAGTAATTATTCCGATTCTTTGTTTTTTTATTTTTTTCCACATTTTTCTATGGGTACATAATTGGTATCAGTGAATTGTATGTCTATACCCTATTGCCATTGATTTGTCCATTGTTACTTCCTTCCTCTTTTTCTTCTTCCTGGATGAGAAGCATCTGCATGGTGGATATCATATCTCCTTAATAATTACTAATATATCAAGAATGATAGACTTTTGATCCTGAAACATAGATTTTTTTTGTATCTTGCATGCAATCAAAATATTTTGGGGTGTAATAGTGGATTATTAATTTAAATTCATGCTTCTCTTTTCCACAGGACTTGGTCGAGCATATGCTCTTCTGTTTGCTGAGAGGGGTGCAGCGGTAGTGGTGAATGACCTGGGAGGAGGGAGACATGGGGATGGAAGCAGCACGAGAGCAGCTGATACAGTTGTCAATGAAATTAAAGCAAAAGGTATTAAGGTTATGTGTGCATAGTTGAATGGTGAAGTAATAAACAGATAAAATTAAAAATTTGAGCTTTTCAATATAGGACAATGCTGCTTCATTTGGTGAACATTCTGAGTAAGTGACTTACAATCTTGCTACCAAGTGTTCCAAATTTGAGTCCTGGCTTCAACGTGCGAGTTTCCATGATCTTCATCTCATCACCATTTCATCTATGCTATCACATTTAACTGAAAAGTACCAAAGAAGCAACATGAAATACACATATCCAATTGAGTACAGTGAAAACAATTTTTCTTTTAGTATACATAAAATTAAAAACTGGATCCTTGTGAAATGGAATGTCTTGCCCAGTACCCCTTTATTAACCACCAGAAATCTCCAAAATTCAATGACACAATTTGTTCATTTATTATGAAATTGTGTGGAAATGGCAAAACGTTGAGAAAAAGTTGTATTATTTCACACTTAACATTATACATTAAGGAAATGAAAAAAGTCTCTGCTTTGGAACTTATTGTTGAAAAACTACCTTATTGAAATTTACCTTTAAGGATTGTGCAAATTCTGTTTTCCATCTTGAGAAAGATAATGGGTGGTGAAAAATTTGAGTAGCATAATTTCAGGTTGTGTGTCTGTGACTCCAGCAGATGCATGGGCGAGCTGATAGTGCTGCAGCCCTTCCCAAAATTTGGAGAGAATTCATATTTACAAATGAAATCAGTAAAGAACTCTGGAAAAGCCAAAGTGGTAAATGCAAACTCCCCTTAAAATGTCCACCGATTAGCATTTTTGTGTTTGTACAACTTTTAAAATGAAGGTTAAAAATGGTAATTGCAAAATATTTTATAGTTTATCCCACCCTTGCCTAGAAAGCAGCTATGTGATATGAGCTTTTTCAATTCCAGTCCACTCCAGAAAAAAAATCCTATGTATGCTAGTTGTCTGTGAGACATAATTTGATAATGATATTAGTTATCATTTTCATGACACAAGGGGTACTATCTATAATTTCATGATTGGCACATTAGGAATTTGGACTAGGCTAATTCTGGAAAATAAATTGTTTCAAAATACAATCTGTGATATACTTATGCTATTTGATGAATGTGATGTTTGAACAAATCTTGAACTAACATTCAAAATATAATTTCTCTAAAAATTCTGTAATTTATAACTGATTGTAGCAGGCTTATCACATGGCAAAAACTAAGGCTTCAGGAGTACTTGGTTTCTCTTTGCTGCCATATTTCTCAAACAATTCCTGCTGATTCAGGGAATAGAGATTTCAGGTCAGCAGTTTGGGTAGTGGCTCCAGAATTTCTGAAAAATCCACTTCAAGGAATGGGGGGAAAAAAATGTGCATATTTTGCCTGAAAACCTCACCTGAATGATATTATTAATATATATATGAATGAGCTTATGGTACAGAGGTCAGTGGTTTAGTCAATAGGGTATTTAACTGCCACACAGGGTACCAGCGGTGGATGAACAAAGGTCAGAATTTTCCTGGCCCTGTCCCTGCTGAAAGTGGCTCTGTGGTTGATCCAGCCTGAAATAAATGGATACCTGGTGGTGAGTGGTAAAGGTGGCCAGAGCATGGTGCTGATCACATTGCCTCCAAAATTAAGACTGACCAAGATTGAGAATGTGTGTGGTCTACCTCCACACTCCCATATACGTGCCTTCATGGCATGGTAATGTGCTTGGAAAAGTTTGTCTTACCTTATGGTTATGATAGACACCTTGTAGTGACACTATTGAAAGTTGTTAGATTGAACATAATGTGGAAGTGCCTATGGCTACGTGAAGCCACGGGTATCTTTCCAAGGTGAAAATGTTTTATATTTACTCTTAGAGACACTAAAAAAGGGCCTTTACATGCCACTAAGAAATGAAGGCTGAGAGCTACATGAGCTAAAATACAAGCTACAATTTAATATCTAACACATTTATTATCCAAAATAGTAGTTAATAGTTTGTATTATTGTAGATAACTCTAGTGTAATGGGGCATTGTACAAGATGCTGTGGGAGAGTAGTTCATAGTCTCCATAAAACAAACAAGTGAACAGTGAACGCAGTTTTTGATAAGATATAATAGTCAGCAAGTACCGAATCTGGAAACTCGGCAGTTAACAATCCACAGTATCTTTTTCAATTTTTGTTCACTCGTTTCCAGGAGGAAAAGCAGCTGCTAATTACAATTCAGTAGAGGAAGGAGAGAAGATCATACAAACAGCTTTGGACAATTTTGGAAGAGTTGACATAGTTGTTAACAATGCTGGAATACTTCGTGATAAGTCATTTGCAAGAATCAGTGATACAGACTGGGGTAAGTTAGAAGAATGAATTGCATTTTAGAAACATTCAAATTTAGATCTGTAATCAAATAATGAAGTTTTGTTTATGATCATTTATCATTCTTTCACTTATGAAATGCAAGTAGGTGATTTTATGCAGGCTAGAAGTTATAACTTCTTTTGTGGCAGTTTGTTTTGAAGAACAATTTTAATATTTGCACAGATCATGACAAAGTTGTTTCAAGTGTCCATTTATGATCTGATAGGCTAGTCGGTACTTTTCTTACAGTTTAATTAGACGTAGCCGAGTTACTAATTTTGTCCAACAATAGAGTGGGATTCAAATCTCTGTGCAATGTGTTATCGCCAACAATCAAACCTGGGACCCCTTGATTACAAGATAAGGTGATGAATATGACAACAAAGATATTGTGCACACATGGTCCAAAGATTACAAAATGAAACTTGTAGAAAAAAAGTTAATGATACTCGCACTGAGACCTCCAATCCAAGAACAGGTCTGATGGCTCACGTTACTGCTGAAGAACATTTGATAAGAGAAATATTACAAACTATGTAAATGATATGAAATGAATATTTCAAAAACCCCTTTCGGTATGAAAGAATATATTAGTGAAATAAATGTTAATTTGGAGTCCGTACGTACAAACTGCCTTAACTGCTCAACCATTTGGTCATGCTTGAACACATTCATTTCTTATGGCACTTTTTTATGTACAAGGTTACAAAGTAACATTTACTGTGCTAATAAAATATTTATGCCATTTACATATTTTCTAGTACTGAGTCGAATTTAGTTAGTGGTACTGATTCTATATAAATCCTCACCCACCCCATCCCTAAATGAGAAAGACCTAGTGTCTGAATTTTCCTCTTCCTAAAATGTGAGGAAGGAACTTTACATATTCCTGCTGGTGTGGATTTATAAATCAGTGGTGGTAGCTTTCAACATCTATAATTTTAAAGAAATTGTCACTATTTATTACATATTGTTGAAACTGAAGAAACCGAAGTTTAAGAAATAAGATCTGTAGTGTATGTATGTTCATGAAAATACTTTGCGAGAGTTATATATAAAAAAAACTCAGGTTAAGTTTTAAAGCTATAGCATTTTTTAACCAAGTGAACTCAATTGCTAATTGATGGTTACTTCCTGCAGATTTAATTCACCAGGTGCATTTGAAAGGATCATTCAAGACAACACAGGCAGCCTGGCCACACTTCAGGAAGCAAAATTATGGCAGGATCATTATGACATCTTCAAATTCTGGCTTGTACGGAAATTTTGGCCAGGCAAACTACAGGCAAGTTACATATGTAGGATGATTTTATAAAAAGCTGACGTCAGTTTCTCCCCCCCCCCCCCCTTTCCGTGTGTTATCATTATGCCTGAAATAGAAGTTTATGTGTGTACCTCTGATGTTGGGGTGTAGGGGTGACCTTCTAGGAAAACACTGAAAAGTCAACATTTCTTCCACATAGTACCCTCGGGAACTGAATGCTTGCAGGCACTTATACCCCCTCCAAGTATTATTGTGTGTTGTGTCTATCCATATGTGTACTCAGCGTTCCTATAAAGCAGCAGCTCATAGATATGGAGATTTTGGATTGAGGTGTCTTTATTTTAGTTTAGTTGATCAGGGGTTTTAATGTGTGAATGAATGAATTTTGAAAGCATACACAATACTTGATTTCCGTGTAAGAGTTGTAGCCATTTTTTTAAGGCTGCTTTTACCATATTGTGTGTTGTGGCCAAATAGCCAGTATGCTGATGCAACCCATAAATGTAATCACCAATCAATGAATTAACCTCTGCTATTATCAGTACATTTGCCAATTAAAGGGTAGAGTTGGATTACAGTTAGGATTACATAATTGTTTGATAACACTGGACAACAAATTTTAACTTTTTCTCTTAAATTGAAAAGAAAAGTTGGTTCCTACAGTATTTTTTCCGCTGATATCAAATCTGTTTACTGTTTTTCTCTATGGGGCTCAGATTTTTGGCAATACACATTTTTTGTTGTAATGAAATAACTTTGCTTTATTGAAACTAATATGTGTTACATATTCTGTATACTGACCTAAAATGTACTTCTAAAAAATTTTCGACTGTATTAAGCTTATTAAGTTTGAGGAACATCTCTCTCTTGAGAGTCCAGGAGTAGTCAGTCGGCTAACATTCGCGGGCTCCATTTACCTTGGTAAATGTTTTCCATTGTGTATATTTCCTGATGGAAGCATTCTCCATGTTTGCCACTTACACTGCCATTGTCGGAGGGGGATAAGTCCAAATGCTACACCAAGAAATTGATTTCTAGGAACATATTACATCTCAGTTTCTGCAGTTATCAAGATGCTGCCTAACAAGTTCTTTATAGTTATCTGGCTTGTGATTTCCGATGAAATTCTTTATACAACTTCTTGGTTGCTGCCACCTCAACTTCATTCAAACATGGGAAGAGTTGGACTATAAGCGACAGGCCTTCTAGCTGAAGTAATATAGTATTTCACGATATGCCTAGTCTTCACAGTTATTCCAGAGATTTTTATAATGGTAAAATAGCATACCGTTGAGTAGTTCAACGGTTTTCTCCAAACTATGGGCACTCTGAATTACATGTGACAAACCTTTCAGCCACACAAAACAGTGTCTCACATGAAACACAGCAGGTATGGGGGGAGGGGGGGGGACAGATTTATCCTGGTCATCTATTTTGCAGACAAAATATAGTTCATGTGATTTCCTAATCACTGGAATTATGTTTCTTTTTAGAGATTTCGAAGTTGACTCTCAGCAGGCACAGATCTACGGGGAGGGCGATACTGATTCTCCCTTCCCAACGGGCAGGTTTTTGGATATATTTAGGGATGTGACGAAGCTGAAAATTTACCGATGCCGATGTACTCACCGATAATTTTTGGAACCGATACCGATGCCGATATTTAACCGATTTCGATACATAAGATTATTAAACAGAAATGGGATGTTATTTTCAGCATGACAAAAATAAATTTGCTATGTACATTTCTATTGCATATCATATGTATATACATATATATTCTCAAGAGATGCGAATGTACATTTGCATCTACAAAATGTTATGTGAACCTTTAAGAAGAACATGGATTCTCAAGAGATTAAACATTAGTACACAAGCAGTTCTTTGAAATGCAAAATGAATTCCTGTTCTGCCAGATTCAACTTCAGAAACATGAGATTTGGAAGCACTTCAGGAAGTAACCTAATTCTTCTCTTATCTCAAATCTGTTCAGCAACATTGAACACTCTATCAATGAATACTGATGCAGTAGGTATGCCCAAGTATTTTCTCAGGACTTGCTTCAGGTTTGAATATTCATTTTTGAATTTCCAATACAACAGCAGATCCTAGTTCAGCAATGTACTGTTTTATTTCCGATTTATAGTTAGGTTGATCCTCTGAATGAGTTTGCAATAATTTTATTACAAAAACTCTACAATAATGAAGAATCATAACCAAATTTACAATAAATCTTACAAAACTAGAATATAAAACTTATTAGAAGGTAAAAACTCTAGTATAATCTGTACTGGTTTAAATATCGGATTTTTGCCGATTCCGATACCGATGCCGATGTGTCAATTTCGGCCGATTTTCATACATCTGTAATCGGCTTCGGCACATCCCTAGATATATTATTATGCCTAATGCGTTTGGAGGCTCAATTGTTCTTTCATCACTACAAGTAATGTCGAGAATATTTTTCCAAGTTTGATTGAAATCAATTTTATCCTCAGCTAGGTCAATCGCAACTGGACCTACAGTTTAAATTTGGTTTCTAACAACGGTGCAATGTTCCTCAAAATGGGATCAAATGTAAGAACATTTAATTGTTGATTTTGATTGGATTGATTTTTTTGTTATTTAGCATCACTTTTCTGCCACTTTTGCCTAATCATGACAATAAGCATGAGTGATGAAATTGATGAAGGAACAATCACAAATAATAACATCGTTGCCTTGTAATTAAGGGGTCCCGGGTGGAGGCACATTGCACATTGGTTCGGACCCTACTTTAAACTTTAGGTCCAACCCTGATTAATCTACCTGTGCATAAAGTGGACCTACAGCCAGGCCAGGATTCAAAACTGAACTCCTGACATCTTAGCATGATGTGCTAGCCACTCTGTCATGGAGGTCAGCTTTTTAGAATTGATTTGAAACAGTCTTATGGATGGAAGGATTTGTGATGGTAGTCAAGTTGGTGTACATTCATGCATTATATAAGCTTGGAATTTTAGTAACTGTATGTAAGTAATGACAAATGGCTGCAAATGCATATTACCTCAACACAAGGGGTAGTAAAATATCAAATTACTAACTTGCCAACCTCCGTGGACAACACAAGTTCAGTATATGATGTAATTTCATGTGGCAAGCATTTTTATTTGCACTGAAATTGAACGTGTACTATGTGTAATAAGAAAATTGCATGTATTTGCATATGCGTATTATAATATGGTGCCCAGACTTAATTTTGGAATCTTTTTTACCTATTGCAGTGCTGCCAAAATGGGACTTGTTGGTTTAAGCAATACCCTTGCCATTGAAGGTCAAAAGAACAACATCCATTCCAATGTTATTGTCCCAACAGCTGCCTCCAGACTGACAGAAGATATTTTGCCTCCAGGTAATGTATTTCACAGCATCTTAAGCTGTTTACAGTAGTGTATTGAACGTTACAATGTGTGATTGAAAAGTCATGTAAATGAATTTAGAAAGGGGTGGCAACCTAAAGTAAACTTGATAAAAGATAAAGACGGTGATTTTCTAGCTGACCCAAGCGATATTCTAAATAGATGGAAGAACTACTTTAATGACCTTTTAAATGTCCATGTAGGAGATAAATCAGAAGTAAATGAAGTACACACAGCAGAACCTTTAGTTCCAGAACCTAACTTGACTGAAGTTAATGATGCTATTAAAAGGCTAAAGAATAACAAAGCACCTGGCATTGATTTAATACCAGCTGAGTTAATAAAATATGGTGGAAATTCATTAATATGTCAAATTCATAAATTAATTTGTTTAATATGGAATAAAGAAGAAATCACTCAACAGTGGAAAGAATCCATAATTGTTCCTGTGTTTAAAAAAGGTGATAAATTGAACTGCAGTAATTACCGTGGAATTTCCCTACTCTCAACAACATACAAAATATTGTCTAACATTCTTTTAACAAGACTAACCCCATATGCTAATGAAATTATAGGTGATTATCAATGTGGATTTAAACGTAACAGATCAACTACAGATCAAATTTTTCACATCAGACAGACACTTGAAAAAAAGTGGGAATATAATCAAAATGTCCATCAGCTATTCATTGATTTCAAAAAAGCATATGATTCGGTCAAAAGAGATAAATTATATAATATATTAGTAGAGTTTGGAATACCTAAGAAGCTTGTTAGTATGATAAAAATATGCACCAGTGAAACAGAAAGTAAAATTCGTGTGGGTATTAATATGTCTGACAAATTTACAATTCATGATGGGTTAAAACAAGGAGATGCATTATCTCCATTGCTCTTTAATTTTGCCTTAGAATATGCTGTAAGGAAGTTAAAGAAAACTAAAGAAGGACTAAAATTAAATGGTATGACTCAGTTGTTAGCATATGCAGATGATGTAGACTTACTGGGGGATGATGTGAATACCATTAAGAATAATGCTAAAATATTTTTCAAAACTGCTAAAGAGATAGGTTTGGAAGTTAACAAAGAGAAAACTAAATATATGCTTACAGGCCGAAACCAAGTGTTAGGTAATAATCAAAATCTAATTATTGATAACAACTCGTTTGAACCAGTTTCCAAATTCAAATACTTAGGAGTAATATTAACAAATGAAAATGATATTAAAGAGGAAATAAAAAGTAGGCTTAATTCAGGAAATGCATGTTACTTCTCTCTTCATAAACTTTTGTCTTCTCGTTTAATATCGAAGAAACTAAAAGTTAAAATATACAAAACAGTAATTTTGCCTGTAGTATTATATGGGTGTGAAACTTGGTCCCATACATTGAAAGAGGAACATAAATTGAGAGTATTTGAAAATAAGATCCTTAGGAAAATCTTTGGACCTAAAAGGGATGAGGAGACAGGTGAATGGAGAAGGTTACATAATTTAGAACTACATAATTTGCATTCATGTCCAGATATTATTAGAATAATTAAATCAAGAAGACTTAGGTGGGCAGGCCATGTGGCACGAATGGGAGAGGAAAGAGGAGTTTACAGGATTCTTGTTGGGAAACCAGATGGTAAGAGACCTGTAGGAAGTCCAAGACGAAGATGGAGGGACAACGTTGAGATGGACCTAAAGGAAATCGGTAGGGATGGAAAAGAGTATATAGATCTTATCTTGCTCAAGATAGGGACAGATGGAAGGCCTGTGTTGCTGCAGCCATGAACCTTCGGGTTTAAGAAGGCTAGAGAGTTAGTTAGTTAGTTAGATTGAAAAGTCATACAGCAATAGTTTGAAACTAATATAAAAAATATCAAAATGAAAATCAAGATGTCTACTGACTGCAAATTATTGACCCTGAGTATTCTATGTGAAGGAGTGGGGAATAGCAGTGGAAATACTCCTTTCCTGTAATCAGCAAATCTAACCATGGAAAAATTGGAAAACCACATAAAAAAAAAAGACAAATGGTTTGGACAAGTTATTTCACTCAGGTACTGCATGGATGACTCCCTAATTATTTTCCAAACAGAAGAGATTTTAGGTGATATGGGAAGATGGAAATAAATTTAGCACTAAAATATACAGGAAAGCCATGACCAGATCATATTCACAGTGCCTCTAACCACTGTGAAAACAAATTTAGTTATATGGTATGATTTCGCATGATAAGCATTTTTTATATGCAATTAAATTGAACATGTAAATGAAAAACAGAAGAACTTCAAATCTTAAAAAAATTAATATCTAACCAGCATTGTAAAAAAATATGTATAAAAAATAAAAAACAAAAATTTGACAACCACCAAAGTAATGTAAAAGAGAAAATCCTGAAGCTGAGTGAACACACCTGCCATGCCTTTTGAATTAATACAATAATTATTATTACAGTATGCAATAATCATAAACCTGCTCTAGGGAAAATTTTAAAGGAGGCACTCCTGTTCACATAAAGTGGCACACTTTTTATGGTTGAACAGTTGAAGAATGTGCAACTTTATCTAATCAGAAGTGTGGAAGGACTGAAAGCAACTGAAAGTGCAATGTCCCGAACACAAGAACAATTTGGATAGAATAAATAACCCTAGAAAAGATGGATCAAGATGGAGATCATCTTATAGTCTTATTGTCGATATGCGTCAAGCAGGTCCAGTCTAGCATGCAAGAAGAGTTTTGCAAAACCATTCCAGGGACAGTGAAAACTTAGTCCTGCTGAACTACTACAAATTAGCCAAGCTGATTTTGGCACTGCCTCTGTTGCTGTTCACTGTGCATCATCAAAGTTCAAGTGATCCCTCTGGTGCCTCCAGCCAGCTTCACTTTGAGGTGCCAGTTCATCACCACCAGCAAAGAGTAACCACAGATAACTTCACTTCCCAACCCTATGACAGTACATTTTTGATGAATGAAGTTGCAATTCATACAGCAATGTTTCTTTAAAACTGAACATATACCGTATTTACGCGTGTATAATGTGCACCCTGGTTTTTGATGGGGAAAAGTGACAAAAAATTTTATCTCTTGTATAATACGCAGTATAATCCATTTTCAAGAAATGGCTTTCTTAGTTGTAGGTCAAAAAGCTGTTGCTATGCCAATCAAGAGCTAGTGACATCATACCTATTCAATGTGGACCAAGAGGAGAATATCCTCTTGTGTAAACAGTAAGTCACCAATCCAAGCCACCTCCCCCTCTCCCGCCGCTGTGTTTAGCATCCCAAAGCTTTCACTTTTTAACCACCTTATTTGTTCTGTAATAGTAGGAAGGGAGATCAAAATTACATTATGGATTTGCAGTGCTCGAGAAGTTATTTTCCATTATTTCTCATCCAACAAATACCGCTGATACACACACATCCCATGTGATGGGAGGTGCATACTCGAAGTCTGCCAAAACAGCACTGCTTTTCTTGTGCAATAGAACATTATATTACAAAGTGAAAAATCGTGGATAATGGCCTTTAAACTATTATGCGTGGTTTTGCTCATTTTCTTTTTACTTTTTCTAAAAAAAAAAAAAACCTTCAAAATATATACTTTTTCCATGACTGACGTAACAGTCAGTACCGTCAAACTAGCAGTTAGCAGACCAAGATTTCTTTCATCAAGGCATTTACACAATCCATATATGTCATACTATTTGGCCATTAATACATTTTAATTATTATTTGCTTTCTCCTTATCTTTTCTTTCATCCAAAATGTACCATAAAAGTCAGAACGTTCCTTCATTTTGTTATGAGTTTATTTCAACTGCATTCACATTAGTGTCGCCATCTTGAATGAAATACTGTTGCCAAATTCAGAAACTACAGAATTCAAGCTTTACAACGATATTTAACATGATAGGGTTCCGTAAGCATGAAAAAAAAATTCCGTACATAATACGCACCAAAGTTTTTGGGTGCAAAAATTTGGGAAAAAAGTGTGCATTATACATGAGTAAATACGGTATGTAGCAATTGCCTGTGGAACACATTACATTTCTATGTATAACAAGTGTTTTGATAACAAACTATTATTATGTTTACAACAAGAATATCAACTGTAGAGCAAATATAATGTCTTGTTTCTCCATGTACAGGCAATGTATATAAGGTTTTGACAAGTCTTACTAGCATACATTGAACATATTCATCCTTCTTATCTTTAATACTCCATGTGACATGCCCATGAAATGTATTTGTATTGTATTTGTAGTTAGTTTTTTTTCTCTCGTTCTTTCAGAATTCTTTGCAGAACTGAAGCCAGAATTAATTGCTCCTGTTGTAGTCTATTTGTGCCACGAGTCATGTCCAGAGAATGGATCTGTTATTGAATCTGCAGCTGGATGGGCTGGAAAATGTAAGTATAGACATGATTGTATTCTGTTGAATAGTAAGGAATTGCTGGAGGCACAAGTGGTTCGGATCCACTTTAAACTGTAGGTCCGGTCCCGATTAGCCTCACTGTGCATAAAGTGGACTTAAAACACCAACTCAACTCAACTCAATAAGGAATTGCAATTATCTTGCTATTCAAACTCTTGATTTTGATTTGTTTGTTGCTTCCTCTGTTTGATGTGTATTAATTTACTTTGGAGGTGGACCAATATGAATTTTGATTTGGATCACACTTTAAACTATAGGTCCCATCCTGATTAGCCTATCTGCGCATAAAGCGAACTTAAAACTCAAACAAACAATGACTAATATTTTACTGATTAATAGTAACCTTGAGTAGACGGCAGCCTCTCCTACCTGTAACCTGTGGACAGTAACTTTCCAAACATGTGCTTTTCAAATGTACAATGATGTACCAAAAAAATCACAGCTGAACTGATAGTGGTGGAGAGAGAAAGTCAGTTTCAATGTATTTCCTCTCCCAGTAATGGAAGTTAAGGTTCGGCTGGACCTTTGGCCAATTCGAGGGCAGCTCTTTTCAAATTTTCCTATCCTTTCAAATGAACCACTATAATATTCCAAAATCCAAAAAAATTACATCTGCTTAGATATTCTCAATAGTCTCATGATTACGGTATTCTGTTAAACTATTGATAATATCTAGTCAATAGCAAAAGCAAACCACATTAAGATTTATGTGAATGTTCCAGAAGGAATTCTAAGCAGATGTAATTTTTCGGATTTTGGAATACATATGATAGTTTTTTGTTTTTCTTTCAAGGGGAGAGAAATTGCCTTAAGTTTTTGATTTACCCTCGTACATAAATGAACAAAAGAGAAACTGAAACATCACATATAGTTTTGGAGAAATAACATGTAAATTGCTTCCATGTTGTACATGTAAAAAAACTGCTAAAGGTAAATTTGCAAACTTTCCATGAAGAACTTAAATGGTTAATGTATTTTAGTGCACGAGTCTTATCTTTTAAATGGAAGCTATTTAGAATTTTACAAAACCCAGGTGCACATTAATTATACCTATACTTGCCTAAAGCAGTAACTGAATGATAGAATTATGCTCTCAATTACAATTTATTCATAGAAGTATTAGATTAAATTTTTTGCCAATTTTACCAATGCATTGATATACCTATATTGGTATATACTGATAAGAGTAATGAATAATCTGTTCCATTCCTAATTCATCTCTATTACATGTTTAGTTTTTACATAGATGAAAATGCCACATTTCTGTTTAAAAGAATGTGACTACATGTTTGTATTTTTAGGCCACCTAGTGAAAGGCAGAGGCTGCAATATGAGGGCCAGAATTGGTGATTCTGTCTCACCTGAGGATGTAAGGAGTAGTTGGAGTGCAATTACAGATATGGACTCAGCATCCCATTTGGAGTCCATTCAGGTAATTCTTTATTAATGCCAATGAGACATTGTGAATAGCAGCATATAAAATTAGATAAGAAGCAAGGTGGACTCATTTAAATCAGGTAATTTAAAAAAAATCTAGTGATTTAAATCACTTTAAATAAATAATTTATAGAATAATGTTAAACCGTAAATAGTGTCATTATCATTAAGCTGTAAATAAACATGCCAGCTGATATTTTTCAAACTATCATTAAAACATCTCCAAAATTCAGCTACAAACACTACAAAAAATATTTTAAGTTACAATTATATAGTACATCCAGAATGTTTTATTTTCACTGGAAGAAACATTACTGAAATTATTATAGTTTTATTAATACACTCAACAAACATTTCCATAGTAGGTTCATATATACGGCATCAAACAGAAGAATATATACCTAGTCTTACCATAAATACTGTCCCAAAATTTTAAGTAAATTGAGATATTGTAATATCCTAATAACATTACTGAAATGGATGCATGACAAATCAAAATCACAAATCAATATTCATAATGGCCGCCCTTAGCATGCACACATTCCGTAAGTCTTTGTGGCCACGCATTAATTGAATTACGCTAAACATCGACTGGAAAATGAGAACTGCATTCAGAAGAGACCGACAGCTTTAAACTTTCAATATTGGGATGTCTCTTCTTACAAGCCATCTCCTAAAGCTTGGACCACAATTTGTAGTCCAAAGGGTATAGGTCAGGACTTGCAGAAGGCCAATCTGAAGTGGAAATTAAGTCTGGAACATTTGTTATGAGGGCATGCTCCATTTCTGTGAAAAAGGGGTAAAAACATCAGCAAAAGTGTACCAGCAGACAGTGCTTGAGAGACTAGTCAAGAGTGTCAGCAACACTCTTCAATGGTCAGAACTGGAGCTTCTAGCAGGATTCAGCCCCAACATATGGGGCCCGAACAACACAGCAGTGGCTGGAGGCAAATGTACCAGACTTCATTTCCACTTCGGATTGGCCTTCTGCAAATCCGGACCTATAACCTTTGGACTACAAATTGTTGTAGATGCGCGCGCCAGTGCTGCCGAACGGGAAAAATCGCAACCACCGCCGCCCGGGAACAAACACAGTAGTGACGCGGTACCATCTCCGCTTCAAACGCCGTACCCTTTTGTGAATGAAGACAGTGGATCTTCGAAATTAATAGGATTGAACCATTAAATTGTGCAACGCGGAAGTACGAAATCTTCTAAATTTCACGTAAGTAATTTTAAACCGCGTTTACCGCAACCACCATGAATACAAATTGTGGTCCAAGCTTCAGGAGATGGCTTGCAAGAAGAGACATCCCAATATTGAAAGTTTAAAGCGGTCTCTTCTGAAGGCAGTTGCTCATTTTCCAGTCGATGTGTTGCGTAATTCAATTGATGCATGGCCACAAAGACTTACGGAATGTGTGCGTGCTAAGCGTGGCCATTTTGAATAATGATTTGTGATTTTGATTTGTCATGCATCCATTTCAGTAATGTTATTAGGGTATTACAATATCTCTCAGCATTTTGTGTCAATTTACTTAAAACTTTGGGACAGTATTTATGGTAAGACTAGGTATATTTACACATATTTTTTTTATTTTCTTTAATCAAACTGTTCAAATATTTTACAGGACCGTTTACTAGAAAAGGCTTTTCTATAAAGAAATATAATCTATATGTATGGTGCCAAAGACCATACAAGCAATTTTGAGCATGTTTTTAAAAATCGATTTAAATTTTAAAAATCTGATCTAAATAAAAACTATCATCAAAAATGATTTTTTTAAATAAAAATCATGATTTTTATCCACCCTGATAAGAAGTTATGTTCTCTTGCACCCTCAAAGGTCCTCTTCTTATAGTGTAGTGGTTAATGTTGCTGCCAGGTAAATAGAATTCCTGGGTTTAGTTCAGTTTTTAAGACCCAAATACGAACACAATCAGCTTTTAACATGCAAAATCACAATAGACTTGCCATCACTATTTGTTTTAAACAATAATATAATAATAAAAAAACAACCTGTTCTGCAACAACCATTAAGAGCCTGGACCTACCTACTGACTGCCGCCCTCACTCCC
Source organism: Lepisma saccharinum (assembly GCF_977018435.1). NCBI lineage: Eukaryota > Metazoa > Arthropoda > Insecta > Zygentoma > Lepismatidae > Lepisma > Lepisma saccharinum. Next base: position 45,182,152 of record NC_139239.1, on the reverse strand, counting down.
ACTTGATCCTACTCACTCACCGAAGGTGGGAGATCATTCAACCAGTTATGGGGTTACGTGTGGTCAGAATGGCGAACCCCCAGTCGTTGTTGTAGGTTTTCATGACCGGGTTACGCTACTCACTTGTATCTCCCCAATTTCCTCACGATGGTGGGTGGCCACCGGTCCCATACACAGGCTGAAATCTCAGGAGAAAAGTTGTCACACTTTCCCCGGGAGACTCAGACCTGCACACATCCCATAGCCGGAGACCAAAGCATTATGCCTTAGACCACATGGCAACAGTGCAGAACGTTTTATACAATAGTTACATTAAATGTGCAGTCATGAGTAAAATGCCATTGTTAGGGGCTTTTTTTAAAAAAAGATGCTTTGAATTACATACAACTTGCAGCTTATCCCGAAAAGCATTCTTGTATAGTGTAATGTCTTTTTGATTTTATTATTAGTACAGCTGAGCCGATACTACCATTTGCCGATACCGATACCGATACTTGTATAATTCCAGTATAAAATAAAAAGGCTAGTTACCGAGACATACTAACTCATCACATCACTAGGCACGTATTTAGAAATATATAATTTGGGGAACCAGTCCGAGCCAAGTGTGTCAGAAATATAATGATAAAAGCGTTTCTATTTAATACGTTAATATAATTATTGGTCAATTCGTAATAATATGTAAATTAATTAATTAGTACTTAATTTCTCCGATGCATATGGAGTATTGTTGTATGTAACCACAGACTAAGAAATGGAGGAAGGACAACGTTATTACCTATTTTGTTCTTTATTTCTTGAATAAAATATATTATTACATAAATAGTAAAAAAGACGCTATAAAGTCAGAGATAAAACAGCAAATATTCATCATCTAGCTTACGTGTATTTAAGACCGCTAAAATTTGTGTAAAAACAACTGTCCTGGCAAGGAAATTAATGTCAAAGAAGTAAAAAATTGAATATTTATTGAATAACAAAAGTAATGATGGTATGTCCATTAGATGAAAAGTAAAGTTAATGTACATTATTCTAAGTAGTGGTGTACATAAATCTTTAGAGTGGCCTCCCCGATGGTGTAGTGGTACCGCTGTTGCCTTGTAGTCAATAGATTCCAGGTTCGATACTCAGTGGAGGCACATAGTGGTTCGGGTCCCACTTTAAAATGTAAGTCCAGTCCTGATAAGCTTATCTTCCTTAGTATTGCCATTCAAAGCTGTATGTTGATTGATTTGCTTTATTTTACTTAGCTTTTTGTGCCACTTTTGGCTAATTTGCGAAGATGGGGATGAGTGATGATGTGATGAAGTTGATGAATGGACACTCACAAACATCCATCTCCAGGCCGGGATTCGAACCCGGGATCCCTGGCATCGTATCGTGATGTGCTAACCACTCCGCCATGGGGGCCGACTTTCAGCCAAAATAAATAACCCTCATTGGCCGATACCGGCAGTCACACGAAAGACAGAAGTGAAAAGGATATGTATAAATTGCTGATTCCCCTTCCCGCTTGAACATAGATTAAACAAAGCTAATTTCACAGTGACTTTCATCCCTCTTTTCCAAGAACTCCGCAACTACCTGACCCGACATTAGTTCGGCGGGGGGTTAAAAACATCCACCTACCTTACCACCATGAGCTTCAAGCAAGAATTGGCAATGAATGGTTTATATCCTACAGCGTTAACTAAGCAGTTACATACCTTCATGGTCACATTTGGGTTCAGCTTTCCCTTGCCCATGCCTTTGATCTTGCCATCTGCTTCCCAGGAGGGTGGGGGTTTATGATCCAGTGTTTGTTAGGAAAATCTATGGAACTTCTTGTCCTGGTCTTCCAATCTGTCACAATGAAGAGTGAACAAACTTTTAGAAAGGACAAATGTTGATACGAGCTGTTGCCTTTGCCTGCTTTTCTAGCCACTGAAAATCTTTGGTATCGGTAAAAGAAAATTAACTCATACTCACTGATGCCGATATCGGTATCAGTATCAGCTCAGCCTGTAACGTCGTTCCTCGGCGTACTCAGAAATAATAATAATAATAATAAGCGCGTGTTATGGGCTACCATGCATACAGAGGATAAATACCGTGGTGATTATTTATGGCGAGGAACCGACAATTACATTTGTACTTGCAAATGGGATTTTGCTTAAAGACAATAGCGTTAATATTTCCCTTTAGCAACCAAGTGAAATTAAGAACTCATTTGCACAGTACCCAATAAATCCACCATTATACACCCTCGGAATAAACTACGTGTTCTATTAGTACTGAAAGTAAAGAATTTATAGTGAACCAAGCGATTTATTCATTTTATAAGAACATGCTAATAATCAATGCTTGTTATACATGTGCATTTTCATTGTCACGTAAATTCTCAGTTATTAACAAGGCTCTAGTTCTACATGCATTTTGTATCAAAAATGAACAATGCTAAATACATATAATGTTGAATCATAATCAACAAGGCAATCAATGAAGGTTCACGTGAAAATTCGATTAAGAAATACTATCGTATTAAAACTTTTTTAAAACACATGCACGTAATAGTAAAACAACTTATATGCAAACTATATCTATATCTGCCATTTGTACTTTTTGGAAATCGTAGGTGCTCAAGATAGGTACCATTGATTTTGATCAACCCAAAAAATCAGTTACTTTTGGTAAGGAACTTATCGTGAAAACTGACGTAAAGTTAATTCATACGGGTTTTTATAGCAATAACATAAGTTAATGATTACGTATATTCACCAATGGATCGCTTTCTTCGCCTTGCACGTGGATTAATAATTTGAATTTAACTTTGGAATTTTCGTGATTTATATGTGTGCTTAATATTTAAGTCTGGATTTGCGTGAAATTTCAATGTAGCACCTATTTCACATATTACGATCAACATAATCAGGTTCACGTAACACAGCACAAATAAATAGAATGTGGAAACACACACACACTTTTGCGAGAGTAACCTTCTTTCACTTGTTACCAAAAAGTACATACTATTTATCGCAATATCACACATTTACGTACCTTGTCAAATCCATTTGTGCGCACCTTTAACAGCACAAGCGCAGGCTTCAATATTTACGATAAATCCAGTAATAGAATGATCTTGTGGTTTCATCGTATTTTCACTTGTTTAGTTCAAAGTTGATAAAGACGTATTTCGACATGGGGACAAATACGCTTGAAAATTCTTACACGTGCAGAACAAAATCCGTTTCTATCCAGCACATAAATAGCGATCCGTTGATTTGCTTACTTCGTTGCTACTGTGTAAAGTACGTAGTAAATAATTATAACAATATATATAGTATGACTTAAAAGCAGAATAAGTTTTATGCAATTTAAAATTTAGAAAGTTCACCGTGAAACACCATGATGAATGCACTCGATTCACTGAATTAAACACATTACGATCGAAAGATAAAAGTTGTACAATGTTCTAAAAGTGAAGAATCAGTGCATTTTTATACAGAATATATAAAGGAATTAAAGTGTGTATGTTACGCAAAGAGATGTTGGTGAAGAAGAGAATTGCAAATTTTAACAGAATGATAATACTGGGAACGATGTCGGGAGAATTCGGAAACCAATAACAAAATTAACCTTAAGGGAAATTCCAGGTGGGAATTTTTACCAAAGGGAAAAATTGAATAACGTGAATCGTGATGACGTAAATAGTGTAATTTGTAGCTATGATTGCCGTCACGTTACAAGCCCTAATTATTACCTGACTTCCCTGTCAAAACAGAAAATAAATTGTATGGATTTTAGGGTGTGCTTTATGATTCCAGTGCAACAGTATTATTTTCTGACTACAGGTAATTGCAGTGATATGAGTGTGAACATTTTTAAGCTGCCAGTTTCTATCTTCTAATCCTATTTACAGGAAGCATCAGGTGCCTTGTTACAAGTGCTTGAAGAACTAAAATCTAGTAGGTCGTCTGTAGAAGAAGTTGGCGAGGTAAGATTCTGGTTTTCTCTCTAAATACATGTTTCCACGGCAATTATTTGAAATAACTACTCATGTGTTAAGTTGGCATTCAATGCCCAATATTGAAATGTCATGGTGAACTGCAATCCATATCAATCCATATGTATAAATGCTAAAGGATGAGTGAAAAATCATTCTATACACACATGTTTGAACCATGGTGCTTCAGTTTACTGTTTATTTATGGTTATTGCATTATAACATAACATTGTGCTACTCTTGTGAAAGTTATGCTGTGCACTACCACAACCTTTTGCAGCTTCTGTCCTAATAATTCATAACAATCATTCAAGAGGTACAGAATCAACAAGTAGTGAAATTTTGTTCAGAGTATTTAACTTCAACCCAATGTCACCTTCACGTCTATGATTTCTTGAAGCTAGCCAAACTGACACACACACACAAAAGAAACAAAGAAAAACAAAGGTGTAACACACAGTACAGATTACCTATCACAGTGTATAGTTGGCTTGCTACATGATTAAACAAGACATTCATGTGATATTTTAACACAATATACTGAATGTATTCAATATTAGTTTTTATTATTGTTTTTTTTTTATCATATCACACACATAAAAACTTGTAACATATTTACTACAGTTTCTGCTCATACGTCACTAGTATATTTTTATTTTGCATTTATAAGTTACTGATGAATAATTTGCTCTTTGCAGGGAGTTGTGAAGGAAACATTCCAGTATACAGAGAGAGACACAATTTTGTATGCCTTGGGTGGTAAGTTTAAACACTCATTTTCTTGCATTTGGATATGAGCTTGTATTGGAAGTTAAAAATGTGACTATAGTAATTTCGAGAAATATACCAAATTTTATTTGACATTTTGCCAATGATCTGATGTAAATGTACATTTGTTCATAAAGTACGTACATATTTTCTCCAAAGAAATTTAGGCGAACTTTACCATTTTGTTAATTTTCTCAGAAACCAAGTAATTTATCACTTTTTATAAGCCAGATATCTGTTTATTTTAAAGGCAATGAGAACTCTAGCAACAATGTTTGGTAGAGATCCACTAGTTTTTGGTCCTTTGACTTATTCATTATGGTATTCTTTTAATTTACAGTAATAACTGTGATGTAGAGAAATGCATTATGTATATTCACTTAACAGTTATATCCCAACTATGTCATATTCGATTTACCTTACCTGCGCACATGCTCTGTACAAAGGTATTTAACACACTTTTTGATAAAATTAGACAATTTCTAGAAAATGCAGTTAATATTCCAAATTACGTGCTTTAGATTAACAAACATGAAAAACGTGAATCCTTTATATTTTATTAAGTATAATATATTCCTAGAAATCATTGTTCATTTATCTTTACTTCAAAACAAAACCTGTTAAAATATTGAACATTGAAGAGGTTTGATGGAGGGGGGGGGGGGGGAGTTGGAACAAGTTGGACATATCCACATCAGGTGAACATAAAAGTGAAATAGATACAGGTGTCTTGTATGGTGTTTTAATCTGTTTTACTTTTCTTTAACAGGCCCTTTTATAAGGGAACATATTTTTGGTTTAAAATTTCATCTCTCCTCAACCTCTCACACTATACCCTGTCCCAGCTATCTCTGGAGCAGGCGGACGGAAACAAGCCTCTGCGCAAGTAGTGACAAGAGTCTGCCCCACCAATAAACATGTGAGGGAACTCAATTGCATGGAGGGAGGGAAAGTGACTGCAGTTGTTCGCAGCAGCGAGTACTGCTTTGCTCTACCCACCCGATTTCCTTCCCTTCTCTGATGTTATGCATGGCCTTGCTCCAGGGTTAACTGGGACAGGGTATGTAGACATGAAACAAGCTCCATTGTATAGAGAAAATAATGAGCTATAAGTTTGTGTTAGTAGCTTTAAAACGTAAAGTACATAGTTCCTATATCAACTAAAGGTTAAAAGATTAAAAATCAGTAACTTACGTGTGTCAGCATGAGATTTGTCGAACTACGTTTCGAAGGTTATACTACCTCCTTCTTCAGGTTGAAGCGATGTTTTCAGACACCTGACATGGTGCCTCATCGAGAAAGCGTTGGTTGAGGATTTAGGTCAAAAGGTATAGGAAAAGACACTTACTTAAAAGATGATGTAAAATATACATATAAAACCACTATTAAAACAAAAGAACGTTCAAAGCTGCTGAAGGCAAACTGCCAATCGATGCTCGGGGTAGGCGAATGTATATTTTACATAATCTTTTTAGTAAGTGTCTTTTCCTATACCTTTTGACCTAAATCCTCAACCAACGCTTTCTCGATGAGGCACCATGTCAGGTGTCTGAAAACATCGCTTCAACCTGAAGAAGGAGGTAGTATAACCTTCGAAACGTAGTTCGACAAATCTCATGCTGACACACGTAAGTTACTGATTTTTAATCTTTTAACCTTTAGTTGATATTCGATTGTGAGCAATTTGCACATTATCAGTATGATAAAGTACATAGTTCTTTTTTATTTGCAATTATTTGAGTCTGGAACTAACTTTTGCATGAAAACTAAAAATTAAAGCAAAATTGAAGCTTGTTTATTTGATATGAAAAAAAAATTAACAAATTGAGAATCTTAATTTTTTTGTGAACAATGCACTGTTATATATATTAAATATACATTTTGATGCCATTTTTCTTTACAAAAAATGTAGAGAACATGCAGGTCATATTAGGAGTCTTCAAATTTTTAAAATTCTTCATACTGAGTTAGTTTTTGTTTTTGTTGCGATTAGTTCCTCAGATGGCCAAAAATTTCACTAACTTTACTAGACTACATATTCTTAAATATTTCTGCATGTACCAATACTAAAACACTATAATTGAAAATAAGTATAATATATTTTTATTTCTGCAAGTTAATTTTCCCCCCTTTATTTTCCCAATAGTTGGAGCCAATGTTCAGGATGAAAGCAATCTGAGGTACCTATACGAGGGTCATGAGGACTTTTCTGTTCTTCCAACCTATGGCATTATCCCAGGACAGATGGCAGTCATGTCTTCAGATGTCATGAAAAATGCTCTTCCTGGAAAGGAATTTGATTTGTCAAAGGTTTGTATTACATGCTAGAATATGTGAATCAATTTAATGTTGTTTTTTTCCCTATTCATTTATATGCATGTTTGTATCTCGGTATTCATCTTTGCACATTATTTTATGTAACTTTAAAGTATTGTAACTAATGTGTTGTTTCTTTCTTGTTACAAGCAAATAAGCCCATTGTTGTTAGTACTTTTTGGAAGAGAACAAACTCCCTTCACCACACATTTATTTGTACATTAGAGATGATACAAGAAGTTGTAACAGGGTATCAGTGTACTATTCTTGTCACTCTTTTTTTTTCTTTTTTTTTTTCAAAATTTCAATCTTCACATGTTAAAAGATCTTGATGCAAATTAGAGATGATCTAGATAATAGTAATAGAGCCAAAAAGAGAGAGGAAGGGGGATGGGCCCCTTGACATGTGGAAGGCACAGGGATAGGTTTACCCTCTCTTCCACTCCTTCCAACTCCTCTTTCTCTCTCTCTCCCCCCTCTCAGTTAGGGAGGGAGAGAGAGAGAGTGTGCTCCTACCAAAGTTCTCAATTGACAACATCAAAGCTTCGTAATATAAAGTCTGTCCAGAAAAGCAAACTTTTGAAACATCATGCCAATATAACCAACATGTCTTACATCTACAATAGCAGCATGCATTTATTTTCTAATATTTTGGTAGTATTATGCAACTATATGTTTTTGAATTTCAAAAAGAGAGAAAAAAAAACAAGAGCTAACATCACTATTCTACAAATCTAAACTTAATTTTTCCTTTGCCAAAAAAAAAAAATGTGTTTGAACTAATATTTTATGTAAAACCACCGAAAATGGCCCAGAAAGCCTGCAGCTTGGTTACAGTTTCTGAAAGAAATAGGATTTCTTATGTGTACCAATAATAACCTTGGAAAAAGCTTTGATATTCAGGTGAGGCTTTGGACCTTGTATCTACACTATTGAAAAGTTCATATGATGTACAGCAGCATGACCTGACTCATCATGATATACAATGCCATTATTTTTTTTACCCAGACCTCAATTGTTCATCAGGAAGATGAGAAATTTCTCAATAATTAAAACAGATTATAATCTAAGGCGGGTCTTCTAAAAACTGAGAAATCTGGAAGAGACAGCCGACTTCTCTTGTGGCTAGCATTACAACATGAAAAGTTTTTTATCCTGTTTCATTGTGTGTGTATATTCTTATTGAAGTTCATGTAACCACTTTTTTGCAAATGCAAAATACAGTGAAACCCCGATTTTACGTTTTTCAGGGGCCCGTAAATAATTGGCAGTGCCAATACAGTTGAACAAGTCTTATCAGAAGTGTGCTTATTCCCTGCCAAGTTGCAGGAAAAAAGAAAGAAGGGGGACAGGGGAGAATGATCACTGCTTGAAGCTCTCTCCCATGTTGTCATGTCAGTGCTTCAGACATATAAGCAAGATTTCTGATGCGGGGTATTAATGAATGAGAAAGGGGCTGAATCCTTCAATTACTGCATAGCTCTGCACAGTGCCGGAGTAATGAGCTCATGTGGGGGGAAGATGGTTGTCCTTTTTTTTTTCACTTGCAGTACGCTATGTTCGTTAAATGCGCATATTCAGGTTGAAGGGCAACTGCATAATTTTAAACGCCAGAGGAAAGTCTTTTCGCCTTTATGTTAATTGGTTAAGATGTCTCGTGGTGCTCACTTCCACATGCGCAAGAAAATCGGGGCAGAAATACTTGGACTTTTCAGTAATTACAAGACTAGTGATTAGGGATGGACGATATCGGAAATTTTATATCGCGATATATCGTCAAAAAATATCGTCGTCACAAATGATATGATATTTTTTTCCACATCATATTGGTGATATAATGTCTCCACGATATATATTGTCACGATATATATTGTCACACCTTTACCCCACATATTCTTCGATTTTTTGCCAATGTGATGTGATGTAATCAGCACCATGCTTGGGCAGCCCCCTTGCTCTTTTGGCCCAAATATGCATTTTAATGACATTTAGATGTGCACTAAGTTTGGCTGCTCTCAGAAAATATTGCCGCACCCCTCGTTTATTCACTCATTTTTCCTGGCCCCATCACTTTGTAACATACGAGTCACGCAATATGCATAGAGAAAACATCCACTGCCTCACGTAGAATCATTTAACCCAACCTCGCCCCCCCTCCCCCCACACGATTGATTTGACACTAATATTTTTCAGTCAGCGAGTAAAATATTGCCCTATATGCCCATAGAAAAAAATGATCACTTTAGCTTGTGTGTTTTCAGCTTCATTCTGATAACCAAATGATATAGCGTTTGTGAAAAAACTTCAGATTGAAAATAATCGAACTACATCCAATCATATTTCCTTAGGAATCTAAATGAATTTTCCTTGAAGAAAAGCTGAGTGGCAGAGTGGTTAGCACATCATGCTACGATGCCAGGGTTCCCGGGTTCGAATACTGGCTTTGTCATGGATGTTTGTGAGTGTCTATTCATCAATTTCATGATATCATCACTCATCCCCATCTTTGCAAATTAGCCAAAAGTGGCACAAAAGGTGAAGTAAAATACATCAAATCAAATCAAACCATTGAAGAAAAAGTGCAGTTGTTATCTGGTATGTGAAATCCTTAATTTTTTCCATTTTCAACATTGCCAACAAGAAGAAAGGAAAAGTTTTTACAAACACAAGCCCGCCCCCTCCTCTTTTTTTGTTCCCGTCAACTAGGAAGGATTCCGTAAATGTGTGGGCAAAGAAGCGAATGGTGATAGTCTCGTTGCCAATTTTCCACTTGCATTTTTGTGGAGGGGAAGGGTGTACAAAAACACCTCAGTCACACACATTGTGTCCAAACTCGAGGGAATCAGCATGTAGAGAGAATCAGTTTGGCAACAGTGCACTTGTTGTCTGAACCTGCGGGAGAAGAATCGGCCCATTTCATTTTCAAGGGGAATGCAAGAAGTGCCGTTTTTCCTTCCTGTCCCTCAAGGGAGGTATGACAAATGCAACTTGTGCACCTCCTCTTCCCCCTCCTGGGAACCATGCCTCTTCCCTCCCTCCACAGCACAAAAACCTAACTTTTGAAAGTTCCAGGTCGCATGGTGAATGCGAAAGCAAGAAAAGGAGGGAGAAGTCGCATGGTCAACAGAACAGGTTTCTGGCAAATTTTAAAACATCGTCACAGCTCGGAAAACGTATAAAGCGGGAAACGGGAGTTAGAGCGAACTTAAAATCGAGGTGAACCTCCTATTATTTAACATGGCCTTTTTCCGGGGCCCGACTGGATAAACGTATTAAGCGGGGAAAACGTATAATGCGGGAACGTAAATTTGGGGTTTCACTGTAATGTAATAGTTACTTTAAGTGCTTTTTATTTATTTTTTGTCCTGCGATATTTCATCGGTGGTTTTCCAGAACTTTCTCAAGCCAAGATAAAGACATGCACATCACCCAACCTTACATGACTAGTCACTCTACACATCTGAGGAATATATAGTTTTTGTCCTTATTTCTTCCTAAAAAAACTGTTTTTTTCACCTTGCCCTACCTCTCCAGGTGTCACAACTGATATTTCTTCCCCTTCCCGTCATCCTGTGATCTATTCTTCTTGTCTCCTCCTGATGGCACTGACCTTTACTTTTCCTTTAACTGGTGTGGCAAGTTAAAATCTTCCACTTTTGTACTGAAAATTGAAGGTGGTTCTGGAAACTCCAATTTACTTTTCACTTTCTTTTTTAATAGCTCCACCCATTTTCTTCCAGTTTCCCCTTTATTCTTGTTCATTTTCTTTTCCCTGTTTATGCAGATTTGCTTCTTTTTTGTCATTTTTCTCTATTTCATTTTCCTTCCTCTCTTCCATTTGCACTTGTGCTCACTCATTGTAGTGAAGAACGTTTCACTTGCTTGAGTCTATTCATTAACCATGCCAAGAACAAAAGTTGATAATATATTTTTTTATTTACTTATTCTTTTTTTTTTCTTCTTCAAAATTTTGGTTTGCATATCCTCTACTTACTTGATTGGGACCAACTGCCTGGAAATAAGAAATCACTTTCACCCCACCCCCCCTCCCCCACCCTCCTCAAAGAAAAAACATGAAAAGGATCGTATTTGAAATGACAAAGAGTGGAATTTGCAGAAAACGCAAGTTTGTGAAATATCTGCAATTATTTCATTTCCATTTTTGGTGTTTTAGTGCTGTGTATTGCAAAATAACACATGATCACTACATTAATTTTTCCTTTGGAATGCAGGTATTGCATGGTGAGCAGTATCTCGAGCTTCTCAAGCCTTTGCCAACCTCAGCAACTTTGGAATCCCATTGCCGTGTTGTTGATGTTCTGGATAAAGGGTCTGGAGCAGTGGCTCTTGTGGATGGTAAGTTCATATTTTTCTCCCCTTTCAAGGGATGAAAACTCAAAAATCAGAAGGAAAATTGTACAGCATGAGGAGTATTTTTTTGAAATGGCATTCAAAGGTTCAGTGGTTGCTTGTGCCAACAAATTATTACTATTTATTTTGAGTTTTTGGACTCAACCACTGTGTTAAATCTTTAATTACCTACGTTTCAGAGGCTGATTCAGCCTCCTCCTTCAGGGTAGTGTGTTATCTAACAAATCATTGTTCAGTCCCTGGACACAAGTGTTATGGAGAATAAAAAATTGTAGTCTTGGTGGTTTATTCTCAGTGGCCAAGGCTCCACCTCATCTGCTGGTCATAAAAACCTGTTGTAAATGAAGGTGACGGGGAGGATTATCAGTGGCCCAGGCTCCACCTCATCCGATAGTCACGTCAAGACCTGTTTTTATATGTAAATTGCCAGGGAGGATTAGGCTCCATTCCACCTTATCAGAAGGTTGATAGTGTAGGTATTCAACCAAAAAATCTAATATTCTCCTTCAGTGCAGCTTACGTGCAACTGTCTGACACTGAATGGTTGAGGGCATACAGTTCTCCCAGTGTCTGTGATATACTGATCCTTGTTTGCATGCTGACTGGCCAACCCTGCTTTGGCCATTCAGGGTCAGACAGTTGCACGTAAGCGGCACTGAAGGAGAATATTACATTTTTTTTTTGGTTGATTACCTGCACTATCAATCTTCTGATAAGGCGGAGCCTCTACCATCGCAATGTAATCCTCCCTGGCAATTTAAATATAAAAACAGTTCTTGATGTGACCATCAGATGAGCTGGAGCCTTGGCCACAGAATAATCCTCCAAGGCAACACATTTTTTTTTCTCCATAATAGACACAGGCCCGTAGCTAGAATTGATCTCCAGGGGGGGGGGGGCTCATGGGTCATCAGGGGGGGCTTTGTAAACCAAGTCCAGTTTTCAAAAGTGTAACAGTATTAAATGATGGTAAATTGGGGGGGACGGATTATGTTATTATAAAATATATAATTTAGAAATATCATGCAAATACTACATTTTTTCTATATCTTCTAAAACATCTATTGAAGTGTTAATTCATTGCTACTGACACCATCCCTTAATACACACTCCAAACTATTTTCGATGTTACAGGTATTTATATCATACAAGTAAAAATGTACAATATTCACTTCAATCATAGTGCCTACCGTACCCTGGCGGAAGCAATAAAACTCCTATTCGTTCCCAAAACTATGGATCTGTTGGCATTTGACGCAGCTGTGGAAGGAATGTGGATGATGACGTTAGTCCCAGATATTTGTCAAACGAGAGGCTGCAACGGAGGCAGGGAATTTACAGATAAAGATGCTCCCCTATGAAAGAACTTTCTGAAGTCTAGATAATCTTCTGAATGCTTGCCGGTACTTGGACTTCTGCTCACAAACAAGATGAACAAATCTAATAGCTGCTGTTCATGTTCTGTGAATTTATCCCTCGCAAACTTGTGAACAAAATAATATATGCTGTCTACATTTTCACTCTTTACATCAAAGAAATTAGAATACAAAATAGTTTTACGTAATGTCAAGGGGGCTGGCGGCAGTGCCATGGGAACTGGCGGTCCTGCCAGGGCCCCCCCCCCCCCTGGCCCCTGCCTGGCTACGGGCCTGAATAGACACTGTCCCCAAACACACGTGTCCAGGGACTGAAGTATGATTTGTTAGATAACACACTACCCTGAAGGAGGAGGCAGAATCAGCCTCTGAAACATGGGTAATTAAAGATTTATCACAGTAGTTAAAAGTTCAAAAACTCAAAATGAAGTGAATCACCACTGATCAGGTACAAAGAAAAATTATAACTAACATTTTGATTAGAACTTTTGTTTCTTTAGTAGCTACCAGATTATTTTCCTGTAGTTTACGGTTATTACAAGCATAAGAAAACAGTTTTTCTTTGTGACGTTTCAGGAGAACACACGCTCCTTTCATCAGACATTTATTTTCATTTTGACTAAAGATACAGTTATAACAATGGTTAGTAATTTTTAAACAAAAAGAATCCGTTATATAATGGATGTTGTCAATGTTACATTGTTGTAATATAGCAACTTAACTGTGAAAAATGCAGTCTGTTTTGTTTTTATGTTACCATTTTCATTATTTAATTTATTCCAGTGTTCTTCTGCAATGAACGAAGCTTCCCAGACATTCAACTCTGTGTTTCCTGTTAATCTTTTTAAAACCCTTCTCTTTTTAATCACATGCTTCTCTTCGATGATATGAGTTGACAAACCTGTTCTTGGGTTTAGATTTATAATGTCCAAATCATGTTCGTGCCATCTTATTGCCATTTTCCTTGCCGTTTGTCCCACATAATCCTTTGAACATGAACAACTTATATTATATATTCCTGTGGTTTCCACATCTGGTAGAGATTTTCTCATTTTGAATTCATTAAATGTACATTCCAAAGTTCTTGGTGATTTAAAAACAATTTTGAAATTAAAACTTCTAAAAATTTTTGCAATTTTATGTGAGAATCCCTTGTGGAATGGAATGCACACAAATTTCTTTTCAACAGATTTTACATCTTTGTCTGTATTTCTCTTTTCCTTTAGTTTTCTTGTGACTTGTTTTTTGATTTGGTTTATTCTGTTAGTGTGAAAGCCATTTTCTTTTGCTATATTAAAAAGCCTTTCTTCTTCACTTTTGATATCCTCATTATTAGAACATAGTCTTTGTGCTCTCAGGAAAAAATTTAAAAATATGTTATCCATGTGTAAAAGCTACCAGATGTTCTGATTTAGTATTTTTAAGGTTTGTCCTGTTGTTTTTTTTCTAACTGCAGTTGGGAAGCAAAATTTGCCTGATTCTTTCATACTGAACGTTGATTCATGTTCCTCCTTTTCATTATAAGACTCACAACTGATATGTATAATTATAATTTTTACTTACTTTAACTTGTAAAGGATTAAGGAAAACTTTTTTTCAGTGGGGGATTCTATCTAGCATAATACAGTGGAAGGCAAAATAAGGAATGAAATAGAGCAGAGTAAAGTTCTGGGGAGCTAGAATGACACATTACCAGAAACATAAGAACCACTTTCAAAATAACATTTTCTGTGTTATTTTTTAATTTGCATATTCAGGCAGATGAGATATATGTAATTACTTTCTCTTGCAGTTGATACATTTGATGAAGGAGGAGAGAGAGTGGCATATGGACAACTAACTGCTTTTATTGTTGGTGCTGGAAACTTTGGTGGGAAACGATCATCACAAAATAGTAAACCCACAGTGAATAAACCAAGTCGTTCCCCTGATGCTTCTATAAAGGAGAAAACATCACCAGATCAGGTAAGTAGTTTCCTAACAAAAATCAATGTCTTCTGACAGAAATATCAAACTGTAAATTTATTGGTAGAATCAATATTAATCAGTGCCTCAAATACAGGTTGGCACACAAAAAATCACATTTTTAACAGTTCATTAATACTGTACTTCCTGGAGCAGCATCATTGTAACTGGCAAGGGAACGTTGTGCAGTGGCATATTTCAGAGCTACACAAAAGTGTAGATGTCGAGTGTGAAATATTGTTGCATGGCAGGAAGAAGTGAAAGAGAGATAACATTGAGTTACTAATCCCTCTCCGCTGAAGTTCTACAGATGAACAAATGTAAATTTATAATGAGGTAAGGTAAGAAAAGTAAACAATTTGTGCGACAGAAAGAAAATTCAAGATTACAGAACAGAAAGCATGCCAGATTATCTTGTATGTAGACTATGGAAATAGGAAAGACCAGCATGATACTGTTCCATGTACTGTGGAGTATTACAAAAGGTCGATCCACGTATATGTGTCCGATTTTGGACTAGCACTTACCTTATGAAAATCCACGGGACCACCATCAGTCGGCCTCAATGTGATCACCGTGTGTCTTGATAATAGCCCTGCACCGTAACTTCCATTGTAGGAGACTACGATGAAGTACAGGAAGTGGAATCTTCTGACAGGCTTTCCACAGGCCCCGGAGAGTGGTGACATGACGAGAGGAAAGTGTAGGTTTCAGTAGACCAAACCCACAGAAATTCATGGGACTCGCATCCGGTGACTTCACTGGTATATCGTGAAATGGAATAGCTCGAATGCCGGTGTCTGTCGCCATCTGTTGCAGAAAGTTCTGGGTAGAATGAGATGTATGTGATGAGACCTTACACAGATAGGCCTCACTGAGGTAATGTTCACGGCTTTGAAAAACCTTCCGGAGGTTTAATTTCTCACACAGGGTGCGGTTCACAGTTGACTGGGCCACGTGGAGTCGTGTGGCCATCACACATTGCGTCGGGGGGTTTTTCTTTAGTGCCATTTGATGCAACTTCCGAGACATGGGTTGCATCACTGCAGTGCACGCTCACTTCCTCGTCCCCCTGGTGGGCAACTCAATAGCTGGAACCTCGTGGTTTTTATGCCGCTTGATTATGTTCTTGATGGTTGTCGAACCCAAGGTGCATCCATGTTCCTTACACTGTTTCTGAATTTTTGACACCGAATATTTGGCGTGGAAAAGTGCAACTATGTAGCCCTCCCCAAAAACGGTTCAACTTAGGAGCCACAATGCACACAACACACACTCGCGATAGTGCCACAATACTACACGATACGACTTTCCTCCCACACGTTGAACCGCTTGGATCGGTCGATTCTGTGCACAGGGGTGACGGTTCAAAATCGGACACACACACGTGGATCGACCTTCTGTATTTTACCAACTTAGTTAAATATTTATGATTTGTATGACTTCACGATTCTGATTCTTGTGCACAAGTTGTCAATGTATCAGCCATCACATGCTCCCATGCAACAATCTTTTAGACTGGATATCTGTGAGTATCCAAACTCTGCCACTGCACAGTATTTTTTATTTTGTTATGCTGTAGAATATGGTCAGAGGCTAAGCTGATTCCAGTAACATTACTGCAGTCTTAATTGAGTATATAAAAAAAGACAAAAATACAGTTCTCTTTTGTTCCTCATGGTCATAATAATGTAGGTGCAAGATTTCTGAAATGCTGAACCTTTTTGCTTTTCTTTTGTCTTGTCTTGTACTTTAATCCAGTCAGACTCTGTAATTACTCAGACCCATTTCTATTAACAGTAAATTTTGTAATTTGGAGTAAATTTATACTTCACTTAAAGAAAATAAGTGCACATATTGTCAGAATGATTAGCAAGAAAGTGAATAATCCAGTAACTTGTATTTCCTCCAATATTTACAGCCTCTTCTAATAATGACAATAGATAGTGCCAAAATGTTCAACATTTTTCATTTTCTGTCTATAAACTATGTGGGATATTTCCATTTATGATGCCAAGTAATTCATAATAATCTGTTACAGCAAGATAAAGCAAAAGTTATTTCTGAGAATAAAGATGTATGTTCTATATTTCAGGCAGCTTTATACAGGTTATCTGGTGACAAGAATCCTCTGCACGTTGATCCAATGTTTGCTGCACTGGGAGGATTTAACAAGCCAATCCTGCATGGGCTCTGTTCATTAGGCTTTTCTGCAAGGCATGTTTTATTGCAGTATGCTGGGAATGATACTACCAAATTCAGGGCGATTAAGGTAGGCTGTAATTTCTTAAATTCTCTCTATAGAAGGTTTTTATCTAGCAATGAAGCTGTCCCATTCATGCTGAAAATTAAAACTTGTAGGAATATCACTTAAGCTCTCTGATCTTGTAGACGCAACAAGTTTGGGGGGAGGGGGGAGGTGAAGGTACTTAAATATGGTATTTTACCTTCATTTGTTCTTTCGGTGTTGACGTTCATCAGGAACTTGGTAAATGCAGGTTCAAACATAAAGCAGAGTAAAAGAAAGTTAAAAAGTGTAAAATAGGAATTTTTCTTTCAGTGTATTGGAATTTTTGAAAAACAGCATGAGTGCCATGTACTCTCTGCTACATAAGGATCAACTTTTGAAGTGGCGAGGTTAGTTTGATTGTGTTCCCTACATGGTAAGGATTAAAATTAGCACAGTGAATGCAATATCAACCTGTTACAAGATGAGAGCTAAGGGGATTTTCTGTGGTCAAGTATGTGGAAATTGATACTAGTGAAAAAAATGGAATTAGTCGTCCTTGGGGCACACTGCCAACTTAATGACCAACTTTGCAGGTGGCAAAGCATAGGTTAAAATAAGTGATTAATTTCCTAATCTGATTTTGTGGTTTGTTGTCCTACAGTCAATACCATGAAAAAATCAGTATCATAAATATAGAAAAGCCATGTGATTCTATCCCCCCCCCTTCCCTACTTAATGGGTGGGGAACAATCATATTTCTTACATAGTAAGGGTTAAAATGAGACCAATTTCACAAATTCCCTATTGGGGAGAAGGGATTTCACTGGCCCATACTCAAAATCATGGCACTATTCACAAAATAAATAGCACCATCCCCCACCCCCTTCCCCCAACTACTTAACATGCAACTTGCCAGGTGATCAACAACTTTTATTACATTCCTTACTGAGTAAGGTTTATAATGAGGTCTGGTAAATTTCCTAGGGGGATGGTGGGAGGGAGGTTTAACCATGCTGATTGATGGTCCCTTAGAGTTCCTTTTTTTAACGTTCTCTGAAACACAAACACAAGCTTACATCATTGTTAAAACTCTTTTGAAATTGTCCATGTTATCACAGTGTTCATTTTGTAAACTTTGATTTGTATACGAAAACTATAGCTTTTTTCTATATTTTCAGTGTTTTGATGCTACAAAACGTGCATTGTTTCTTTTTCAAGATATACAATTGTAATACATTTAAATGAATATCTATAAGATCATGCAGTGTTAATTGGTCATTATCCATTGTCTAGTGCTTTTAACTATACGTAATCTAATACTATGTTTCTAGAGAGCATCTATTCTCTCATCTTCAGGTGAAAAAAATATTTTTCCTGGTGGTGGGGATCAAACCTACAACTGACGTACCCTTTTTCTTCTCTATTTTTCTTTCCCACTTTAATGTCGGTAAATATGATACAGATTTTTTAGTAGAGCTGAGCTGATTCAGTACTGATGTATCATAATGTATTTGAACATAATTCCTGGTACAAGCCAATACTTTTTCTTAGTATAGATCTCTCACAGAGTCCTTTAAAATGCCATGCAACGCTTTTGTGGGGTCTGTATATCATGGAAATTATGCTAAATGCATTATTTTCATTATTTTAGCAACAAAATTGTGGGGAGAAATGGATTTTTTAATGAAATGATTAACTCATGTTAAATTATAAATATTTGAAAGCAAAACTGTGGTATATTTATGTTATATAGTTCCAATGGAAAACTTATATCTTAAAATTTATACATATTCTGAACAACTTGGAAATGTTCGCCCGCGTGTACTCAGTTGTATGGGGTTGTGCATATTCGATTGGCCTTCCGTGAATTGTTTGCACCATCGTCTGACCATACTATCACTCACAATGTCCGGTCTGCACACCTCACATGATTGCTTGTGGCTCCGTGCCAAATTCTGAGCGTGCAAAAGTCTGATTACTACACGTGCAGTGGTAGCAATTAGGGGTTGGGGAGGGGGAGGCAACTACCAAACCTGACTTGCCTAACCTATTCACATATACATATAATACATAAAATATAACTTGCCAAACCTATTTACATGCTTATTTATGGTATTATATACATACATGGATAGGTTAGGAAGGCCAGGATTTTTTTTGTGCAGTTAGCATGCATTTCCCAAGGTGCTAATGCTGTTCCTAGCTGCTCGTAACATCTGGCCCTGTTGTGAAGTTGCAATCCGTTGGCAGCACCTATGGTACATGATGCAGGCAGTCCATAGACATGTGCCTTGTGTGGGCGAGCGTTGTCTTGTTGAAAGACTGCACCAAGATGCTGTCTCGGGAGGGTTAACACATGAGGACACGGGATGTTTGTGACATATCGCTGTACCTTCAGAGTCCCCTGAACCAGAGGTGATCTGAAGTCATACCCAATGGCTCCCTATGCCATGATGGCAGGGGCAGTGTGTGTCTCTGGAACATTGGCAGGATGTGTCCTCTCCCCTAGATGCTGCCACACTTGCACATGGTGGTAATCCGTGGTAAATCAGAACTGAGATTCATGACTGAACATGACCCAATGCCACTCGTCATTGTCGTCAGTAGTCCATGCCTCCCGGTTGCGGCAATTCCAAACACAGCCGTTTGTGCTCTGGTGTTAACGGTCGTTTTAAAGCTTATAAATTAGGCTACAACTTTTATTCGAAACAACTTTTTGTTATTTAATATGTTGAAAAGTTACAAGGCAAAAACTTCAGAAAGTACTAGAAAAAATTCACTTTTTGAAGATTATTTTTTAAATTACGGCAAAATCACCAACATTATCGAAAAACAGAATCTTCTTTGTAGCTCATGTAATGAGGATTAAGACTAAAAAAATATTACCTGCCCACGACCATTGGTTACGGAGGTATGAGTCAATAACCTAGAGTCTGCGAAATTGATGTTTGGGGGGGAGTGCTGGGGAGGAAGCACTGCTAGGAGGGGTGGGGACTTTTGGGATTTTGAAATACTAGTAGTGTCCTAACACCTGACCAAGGGAGCAATGACTCCCTGCCGCCCTGTGGTTGCGTCACTGTATAATACAGACGTATTTAAGCAATATAGTATATTTACTTTAGATACCTTAGGCACACTACCAATGTTGGTCAACCTTATTCTGCACAGTTTGCCTAATTGATAATACCCACCTCTCCCATTACTTTCAATTGATAATACCCACCTCGCCATTAGTTTCAATTGATAATACCCACCTCGCCATTAGTTTCAATTGATAATACCCACCTCCCCATTACTTTCAATTGATAATACCACTTGCCCATTACTTTCAATTGATAATACCCACCTCCCCATTACTTTCAATTGATAATACCCACCTCCCCATTACTTTCAATTGATAATACCACTTGCCCATTACTTTCAATTGATAATCCCCACCTCCCAATTACTTTCAATTGATAATCCCCACCTCCCAATTACTTTCAATTGATAATCCCCACCTCCCAATTACTTTCAATTGATAATACCCACCTGCCCATTACTTTCAATTGATAATCCCAACCTCCTCATTACTTTCAATTGATAATACCCACTTGCCCATTACTTTCAATTGATAATACCCACTTGCCCATTACTTCCAATTGATAATCCCCACCTCCCCATTACTTTCAATTGATAATCCCACCTCCCAATTGCTTTCAAGTTACAAGTATGGGTACGAGGGCCACTATTTATATTTTGAGCCTTGGCAACACTGATTGAAGTTAGGTGCAATTTGACGTTTGCACGGAATTGTCTGGCATTATTGACCATAACGTACTCCAAATGTTTTGTCAATAGCTTGATTTGTGTTGTATATGTTGCCTTGGAGATTGCGTGACAACAATAAAATGGAATTAACTCGTGAACATTTTTGTGCGATGATTTTTTACGATTTTCGACGTGGATTATCAAGACAAGAGTGCATCGATCAACTTACTTCCACATTTGGCGATGAAGTCCCATCCTTTGCCACTGTGAAACGCTGGTATAACGAATTTAATGATGGCCGCCATTCGCTCACCGACGAGATTCGCGAAGGTCGTCCAAAATCAGTTGTTCAAGAAAACATTGATGCTGTGCAAAACCTAATACTGCAAGATCGTCATGTGACATACTGTGAGATTGAGGCAACCATAGGCATTAGTTCCACCAGCATATATAAAATATTACATGATCATTTAGCTGGGAGAAACGTATGTTCTCGTTGGATCCCACACAATTTGACAAAAACTCAAAAAGACGCTCGCGTCAATTGGTGCAAACAAATGCTCAATAAATACAATCGTGGTGCTTCAAAAGACGTATATAAGATTGTAACAGGTGACGAATCATGGATATATTCATATGAGCCGGAACGTAAACAGCAGTCTACTGTATGGGTTTCAAGATGAACCCAATCCAACAAAAGTTGTTCGTGCTCGAAGCACATCGAAACAAATGGTCGCCTGTTTTTTCGGGAAAACTGGTCATGTGGCAACTGTGCCTTTAGAGGAACGTAGAACGGTCAACTCTGAATGGTACACAACAATTTGTTTGCCAGAGGTCTTCGGTCAAATACGGAAAACAAACAAACTCCGTCGGATCATTCTTCATCACACATCTCGTCTAACAACCGACTTTATGAACAGTCAAAAAATCGAATTGATGGGTCATCCGCCATACAGTCCTGATTTGGCACCCAATGACTTCTTCTTGTTCCCGAATGTCAAGAATAAATTGCGTGGACAACGATTTTCGTCAGCGGAAGACGCCGTTGATGCGTTCAAAAACCATATTATGGAGGTGTCTCAAGAAGATTGGAAAAACTGCTTTGACAAATGGTTCGAACGAATGCAAAAGTGTATTGACCATAAAGGAGAATACTTCGAAAAACAATAAAGCAGTTTTCAATGCCAAATTCCAGTTTTTTCATTGTTAGGCTCAAAATATAAATAGTGACCCTCGTATTAGCTCTGCCCTAATTTTTAGACATTTAATGTTCTTAAAATAATGCACAACCAAAATGGTTCTCTTTAGTAATATTATTTCTTGTTGAAATTCTTGGTGTATTTTTGTGCCAATATATTATCTTATGCATTTCCAGGCTCGTTTTGCAAAACCAGTTTTGCCAGGACAAACTCTTCAGACTGACATGTGGAGGCAAGGAAACAGAATTCACTTTGAGACTAAGGTTGTTGAGAATGGAAACACAGTCATCACAGGTAATTACTCACAAAAATAATGTTAAATATTACATTGGTATCAAACTTCTAGCATTGGCTCAAGATACAGAAGAAAGCATTATTCAATTTTCATGCTATTAAATATTTATAACCAGTGCTCGAAAAATTTTCTTCAAAGCTAGGTGCCAGCTCTGAAAATCAGGTGCCAGGAAACCACCTACTAGCAATTGTGCATACTACAGCATGTTTCAAAAGTCGCGCAATCCAAACTTTGAAAATGTATATCATGAAAATCGTAAGAGATATTTACACCAGGTTTTATGCATTAAACTAATCCTGTAGGCTATAACTGGGTTCATACATTTATGTTAGCATCTATCTAAATAAAAGCAATTACATTATTTTCAAATACATTGTTAATTTGCTGAAAACATCTGAGAACTGATTTTCAAGAATAAATGCCAAATCTTAAGCAATTTGTGGGATCATTTGTTTGTGTTTGACTGGTTGTAAAACCATTGCTTTGTGAAGTACAGCAGAAGCAGGCCATTTTTATTGGAAAACCTCTTGCACATGAGTGTATGAGTGTAAGAATTAGTAAAATACTCTTCAGCAATGCACACGCACTGCTCCAATTAATACGCCATGCTGAATCAATTAAAAAACAGGCACAGTAGTGGCGAAATTGAGCGTAGAGAATTCAATGTAACCAGGGGCAACCTAGGATTCTCTCAAGAGTCCAATTTCTGCACAAAATCTTGATTTTTCACGTAAATGTATAGCCAATACTTAGACACATGTTGCGTGCGACTGTTGGCAATATTTCGACCTGCTAGTGTTGTCATATATGGAGATATGTCCCAAAAATGGCACTTCTCACTCAACCCATAAAATCGCTAGTCAAAAATTCATCAAATGTTGCACATGACCAATATTGGTCGCAAATGACAGACTGACATGGCAACAGTCATCAAATATCTAATTATGACCCTTCAATAATTTCTTACGTATTTTTCTTACTCAGAAGTTCATTTCTGGAAAAATTTGAATGCTGCTTTCCGTTAGGTATTAATTTATATAATTTTCTGTACGGAGTGAACTGATAATTTTAAGGATTGAAAAATATCTCAATGGATGAGACTTTATAATGCAGAAAACCTGGTGTAAATATCTCTTAACACTTTTCATGATATACATTTCCAAAGTTTGGGTTGTGCGACTTTTGAAACACTGTATAAGATGCTGAGCATCACAGTATTCAAAACATCGTTAAATTATTTGAGAAAGCAGGAACTGGGGTGTTGGGGGACAAAGGGTAAGAAATTGTTACTGGCTCTATGGAATGTTCACAACGTTGATAAAAATAAAT
The DNA here is from genome assembly GCF_977018435.1 of Lepisma saccharinum. NCBI lineage: Eukaryota > Metazoa > Arthropoda > Insecta > Zygentoma > Lepismatidae > Lepisma > Lepisma saccharinum. Next base: position 45,158,571 of record NC_139239.1, on the reverse strand, counting down.
CATTTGCTAACTTACGCTGTACTGCAATTGAAACTTAGAATCATTAAAATTTCGCACATATTACAGCAAAAGATCAGTCGCCAGGCTGAAATTTTTAGTCGCCCTGGCGACTGGATTTTTCAAGCCCTGTTTATAACTGTTCATGAAAATTAAATAAAAGGGAAGAACCATTCATAGTGATATTCATTTTCCAAGTATTGATGTTTCAACTTTATTTAATGAAACTTATGTCAGGCTAAACGATTTTATAATGATGTATTTTCCACACAGTTTGTCAATTTTTAATTTAACTCTTATGTGGTGGTTAACATAATGTTTTTGGAAGACAAACTCCTTCATCATTTGTATTTATCTGCCCTTCTGGCACCTTTTCTGATCCTATTCCTGTGTGTGTGTGTGTGTGTATATATATATATATATAGATATATATATACAGGGTGTTTCTAAAGGTAGTTTACAATGCTTGGGAGGTGATTCCTCACATGAAAACAAGCAAAAAGTGTGAGTTCCATTTTTACGACTGAGGCTTTGTTTCCGAGATAGGAGACTCGAAAAAAGTGACAAAGTGAACGTCACACCTAACTGGGACGAATACTATCACAGATAGAGAGGCGGTTCCAAGGGAATCATAAAGGAATCGTATGTGCTCAGTCCGGAAGTCACTATGAAAAGTTCACTGCACGTATGCGCAATGGAGTCCTCAAAGGAATTGGGGATTTCTAGCAAGAACAATGCATGGAAAGGGTATGTAACGCAACAAGAAGGACCGTGACAATGAGAAATGCGTTCAAGACAACACATCCCGACCTCAAACATCAAAACATGATCACCGAACACAAAATCCGAAAAGTTGAGCACGGTTGCATACCCCAGTTACATGCGAGGAATGAACGAATCATGTCATGTGGCATACGAGAGACACATTACTCCACCTGGAGGAGGGAAAGAAAAACACAATATCAGATGATTGCGACAACGTGAATTTTTACACGCGACAACTACGTAATATGTTCCCCACACACCACACAACAAACAACAAATGCTACAATATCTTACGCACAGACAGTGCGTGTCACTGTACACCAACTGAAGATGTCACTTTCACCACACAAAGGGGGTGGGGAGCAATACCAAGAGTGTTCTCACTGAGATTTGCCGAGGGCAATAATCACAGACGGTTTCCAAAATACCTGCCGTTTACTTCTACGCAGAGATGACAGCGACGAATCAAGGATTGTCGAGTATGAGCAAACAAGCCAGGTGTATCTGCTACCGTCGCGGCGGCGACGTTGATGCGAGCAACGAGGTCCTCAGCTGATGTGACAGGTGTGTCGTATACGAGGGTTTTCATTTCTCCCCAGAAGAAAAAATCGAGAGGGTTGAGATCTGGCGACCTCGGTGGCCAAGGCACAGGCTCATCCCTACCAATGAACCTATTGCGAAACACGTCATGCAGGAAATGTCGTACATTACGATTGAAATGAGCTGGTGCCCCATCGTGTTGGTACCGCATTTCTTGCCGCAGTGCCAAAGGAACGGTCTCCAACAGTTCAGGCAGAACCTCACTAAGAAATGCATGATACATGCGACCATTCAGGCGAACAGGGAGAATGTATGGTCCAATTAAATGATCATGTACTATCCCGCACCACACATTCACTGAAAACCTGTGCTGCTGATAGGCCACAAAAAGTGCATGTGGGTTGTCAAAGTCCCATACATGACTGTTTCTACTATTGAAGACATCCATCCTGGTGAAAATGGCTTCATCTGTCCACAATACGTTTGCCCCGAAGTGAGGGTTTGTGTCCAGTTGATGCAACAACCATTGGCAAAACTCCATACGAGGGCGAAAGTCACGAGGTAACAGTTCTTGTACTATCTGCAGTTTAAAAGGGTGCATTCCTTCCTCTGACAACACTCGCCAAACATTCACATGAGACGTGTTTCGTGCCCGAGTGAGCACGAGCGTACTGGTGCCAGGATGTTCTGCGACCGCTGTTAACACATCTTCTGCAAACTGATGTGTGCGTACACTTCGGGGTCTTCCAACTTCTTGCCGCGGTGGTAACACTTACCCTGTTTCACGCAGTCGACTGTCCACTACCTGAAAGAAGGCGTGAGACAGTAAATGTCTATGTGGAAAGCGTTCTCCATAAAGACGCCTTGCCTCATGGCTATTACCACGTGCCTCCCCATACATGAGATGCATGTCTGCTAGCTGCTGGGTCGTATACGCAGCCATCTTTGTAATAGGGAGCTGGAACTGCAAAGTATTGTTTTTGTTTAACACTGGCACACTGCACAAATTAGCCGTATCACCGTACGAACACCACAGACCAATTGTTGTGATACTTGACTTGCTCACTACATCATGTCAACTTCTTTCAATACAACATACTAGTACTCTTCAATGCGTATGACAACCTAGAGCGAACTGCTGATCATATCCCAGCACCTGCAATACGACTGGGTCGACTGCCGGAGAGAACCAACCCTTCGAGCTCCTCTCGCGGGTACAGCAGTCCTGAAGGTCAAACGTAGACTACGAGAGCCAGACTTGCCTGCGCAGCGCTTCCAAAACTGGTCTCTTTTACGTCACAGTGATCGCGTGCGAACACTCTTGGTATTGCTCCCCACCCCCTTTGTGTGGTGAAAGTGACATCTTCAGTTGGTGTACAGTGACACGCACTGTCTGTGCGTAAGACATTGTAGCATTTGTTGTTTGTTTTGTGTGTGGGGGGGGGGAGGATATTACGTAGTTGTCGCGTGTAAAAATACATGTTGTCGCAATCATCTGATATTGTGTTTTTCTTTCCATCCTCCTGGTGGAGTAATGTGTCTCTCGTATGCCACATGACATGATTCATTCATTCCTCGTGTGTAACTGGGGTATGCAACCATTCTCAACTTTTCGGATTTTGTGTTCGCTGCTCATGTTTTGATGTTTGAGGTCGGGATGTGTTGTCTTGAACGCATTTCTCATTGTCACGGTCCTTCTTGCTGCGTTACATACCCTTTCCATGCATTGTTCTTGCTGGAAATCCCCAATTCCTTTGAGGACTCCCTTGCGCATGCGTGCAGTGAACTTTTCATAGTGACTTCCGGACTGAGCACATACGATTCCTTTATGATTCCCTTGAAACCGCCTCTCTATCTGTGATAGTATTCGTCCCAGTTAGGTGTGACGTTCACTTTGTCACCTTTTTCGAGGCTCCTATCTCGGAAACAAAGCCTCAGTCGTAAAAATGGAACTCACACTTTTTGCTTGTTTTCATGTGAGGAATCACCTCCCAAGCATTGTAAACGACCTTTAGAAACACCCTGTACATATATATAAAGACTTGGTTGCCGTTTTTTTTTTTAATGTTAATTTCTTAATAGGTTGTAATTAAAATTGGTCAGTAATTAGTCAACTTGAATTTTGGCAGTCGAATCAGTATTTTGACCCTTTGACTCCACACCTAGTAACAAAGATTTATTTTTGAAATTAAATGACAGTTATTTTAATATTCTGATTAGGATAGGTTAATCTGTTCTCTAATGGTATCAGCCAATATTGGAGTATTGGTTTATCAGAAAAATTACCGATAATTTTGATAATTTTATGCATCCAATATATCTGTAAATAGCTGTAATTTAGTGCAAAATTCTGCTATTTTGTTTTTATTTTCTTCATGAACATGTAATTCATGAGCTATGGTTTTGTAAAGTAAACGTTTAAAATACACAGTTTATTTTTCAAATGCAAAGCCCATTCCAGTCACTTAGTTTAAAACATTCCTTAAAGAGGTCATGTAACATTCATGTTCTTGAGGAACCTTTGCAATTTTAATTTATATCAGTAAAATACTGGTACTTTATCAGTTTCAATGAAAATTTCAGGTTGGTCCAACTCTAATTCTGATTATTTAAACGAAACTCTGCTAGAATAAAATTATATAGTATCAGTGCAGTATTTATATGTTAGAATTTATAAGTGTGGTGAACAACAGTGTTAGAGATTTTTTTTTTATTGGTATATGTTCAAAAGCAGGGCTAGTCAAATTCAGAGTGCACTGTCGGTGCCTGAAATTTCTCACCTGGCATCTGAATTTTCTTAATCATTTCTATTTTTTTTTTTTTAATATTATTTCGAGTTCGCGTATGGAAATTTTCATTACCCCTTTTTTGTGGGGGTTTGTGCAGTTTGTGTATCACGTGTATCATTAAATCAGAATAATAAATATGTCATTATAAATTTTTGCACAGTTCTTAGCTGAATTTTACAATCTGCAATGATATGATAGGATTGGCCATATATTAGAATGTATTGCTAGTTAGTTATTCATGCTGTTGCCGGGTGAGCCTTCTTTAGGAAGGCAGGTGTTCAAAATTGCATTTCAAAATGTGTAGCTTTATCTTGGATCCATGACTTTCTAAGCCTGTTTATTTTTTTAAAAAAAAATGCTGGCTCCTGAGAAAAATGGACCAACACCTGAATTATTTTTAGTTTTGTCTATCCCTGGTTCTAATTGTTTGACACAGCCCCATCAGCAGTAATAATATAATGTGATTGTTCTATTTTTATTTTGCATAATCTCTAGTAATGTTTCATTGCATTGCATGGTTAGGTGATCAGTAACTTGCAGTTGTAATGCAATATTTTGTACTGAAAATGTTTTGCAGGAGCATATGTCGATCTCTTGGAAGTATCTCCCTCACTAACGCTCCACAAGCTCTCTGCTGACAATAAGCTTAAAAGCGAATTGGTGTTCCAAGGAATTGAGGGTCGTATGCAAGCAGACCCAGCAAAAGTAAAATCAATCAATGCTATTGTCTTGTATGTCGTCACAAAGAACAAGAAGGATGCTGCAAAGTGGACAGTGGATATGAAGAACTGTGATTTGTACAAGGGAGAGCCAAAGAAAGGGAAGGCTGATGTGACACTAACAGTAGAAGATGATGACTTATTTGATATGGTAAGTATGTGATTTATGCAGATGAAATGCTGTCACAATGGTGACAAGAATAGTGACAAGTCCTACCTACCACTATCATCCAATACTATCCTGTTCATCGTTGATGTCAGCTCTCTCTATACTAAGGGAAAGTTCACACTGAAGTAGAATGCGGTGCTTTGAGAACAAACTGCAATATTTCACACTGCAACATCATTACATGCTGCACAAGCCTGTATTTGATTGGTCTGTGTTCAACTGGGGAAAAACCCCAAAAAATAGGCTACATGTGTCAATTTTGTGTGAAGGCTACACACATCCTGCATGTCCATATCTCAATAATATACCCAAGCAACGAAATTCCAACCACTCCTTCCCTTATGATCCCATGCAGTACCATCCACTGTGAAGACAAACACATCCTTCCCAATTTGACCATAGCCCCAAAGAAGTACCAGTTAACCTACATATACAGTTCAGTTAAGTTGAGTTGAAATTTGTTTCAAACCTACTTCATGCACAGATAGGCTAATTAGGACTGGACCTTCAGTTTACAGCAGTATATGAACCCATATGTGCCTCCACCAAGTATTGAACCTTGGACCGCTTGATTACAAGGTGACAACATTACCAGTACTCCATTTGGTGGCCCTACCTGCATGTACAAATTAATTAGTGTAGAGATATAAAGATGAAGAGATTAATCATTGTCATAAAATTACCAATAACTTTACCTGCCAAAATATCTATAAATACTCTGTAAATCAGTACAAAATTCCACTGTTTTGTTATTATGTTTATGTTTAAACGTTCAAATGCCTAGTTTTGTAAAGTAAATATCTAAAGGTACAGTTTCCTTTTCAAAGCAAATCCCCATTGCAGTCAGCTTGTTACATATATTAGTTAAGGAGATTACTGAATCATTCATGCTCTTCACAAAGCATGTGCAATTTTATATCAGATTGGTAGCATATCAGTTACGAGTTTTCTTAAATTTTTCTATCAATACTTTGTTGATGTCAGCCAAACTTTATCAGTCTACCCCTTTTATACACACACACTCAATTTCAGAACAAAAATTTGGTCACTGCTGCGAGTGTAAGTGTACATTCTGTAAGTCATCAGGAAGTTACTTTTGTGTCACCTTGTACCAAAAAAAAAGTAAGGAAATGCAATGCGGGGAGAGGTTTCAGGTCAATTATTTTTTTATTCTTTGCATCCTTAGTTTATATCCGAAATGACAAATGGAAAGTATGGACCATCTGCACCCATGGACATTGCATCCACACCCACCCTCCCTCAACAAAACTTTTTTAACCCTGAAATGTAGTGTAAATGTATGTTGAATATATGCATGCTAATGAACAAATTAGTGCAATTAGTGAGTTGCACACTTCATAAAAAAAATAAGACAATATATATTACAAGTTCTGCACCATGGCTGTGCGGTCTAAGGCATCATGCTTTAGACTCTGGGTACGGGACGCGTGCAGGTTCGAATCTCCTGGGAGAAGCTAACAACTTTTCTCCTGAGATTTCGGCCTGTGTATGGGACCAGTCGCCACCCACCATCGTGAGGAAACTGGGGAGCTACAAATGAGTAGCGTAACCCGGTCATGGAAACCTACAGCAACTGGAGGTATGTCGTGCTGACCACATGACACTCCGTAAGTGGTTGGAGGATCTCCCACCTGAACAGGTGGGAGTGAGTCTGGAAGTCAGTAGGTAGCCTTTGGCCTTTACAGGCTGTTGTGCCATGGGTTATTACTAGGTGTGCCGGTTAATAATTCTTAATTGATCCGAAAGAAAACAAGTGTATCTGGGGAGAAAGGTAACAAATGCTTCATTCAAAGTATGCGCCATCGCTAGCTATACATTGTGCCCATATGTCCATCAAATTGTGGATGCCCTTCCAGAAAAATCGTTCACATTTTGAGGTGATCCAGTCAGCAAGCCATTGTTCGACATCTTCGTAATTGTTGAAGTGTTGCTGGGAAAGTGAGTGAGACATCGATGAAAACAAGTGGTAGTCAGGGACGTAGCTAGGTTAATCAGTTCGGGGGGGCCAAATCTGAAATTTGTTCCTATGTAAATATTTCCAGACAGTAAAGGTAAAAAACTCTGTGTGTGTAATGTACACACACACACACACACACCACAGATATATATATATATATATAATATTATATTACATTATAATATTGCTACATATATAGTGCATTGGTATATTAAACTACTAAGAAGTGTATATAATATACGTATATGTGAATACTGGAGGTCAAATAAAAATTAGAGTTCAACAATTTTCAGGAAGCAAATCAATTTATGTAATTACTATTAAACTATTACTTTACAGTTTTCCTTCATGTATTTTACTTTCTGCTTGTCTCAATGACAACCTCTTCTTTTTTATCGAAACTATATCCTCTGTGGAAGTGCTAAACTGATAAATTATTCTGTGTAGGATCTTTCCTATTCATTCTGGAGGATACCGGGATTTTTTTTCACCTGTTCGAGCGGCTCCGGTGCCCACCCAGCGTCGTACGTATAAAGTGGGTACATGGAGGAAACTCTGGCAGGTAAACGAGGCCAGGGACGTGGTGCTGATTGATCACATCACCTCCACCTTCGGCCGTGATCAAGAAAGTGTGGAGCCCGAACTACACACCCCTAAACGCTTTCATGGCATAGCGAAAAGCACAGGGGAGCACATTACTTTACTGTTTTCATTATTTGGTATCCAGTACGTCATCATTAACAAATCATATTACATACACGCACACGCACACATATACACAGTTTTTTGGGCGTAACCATTATAACTTGTTACTTATTAGAAACGCTTATATTGAAAGCGAAGCGAACAAGAAAAATATTACTAATTTCATACCTTTCATTCTTTCAAACAGGCAATAACAAATACTTTCACGAGTCATCATGTAAGTAAACTGCTACATTTTCTTCGTCCTCTTGCATCTGCCCCTCCTCCCTCCCCAAGCCCTCCTACCTCCTCACTAAAGTTATTGCTTGCTCGAAGGCAGCGAGGTCATTGGACTGTTCTGGTACTTGGCACCCTGGATAGAAGCAAAATCTAGCAGAATGAACAAAATGAATTGAAAACAAAGGTTTACTGGGAAAGGGAAAATTTAACCGTATTTGCGTATTGTCTTACAGAAACGGTGCACTGAAACAGCAGGGGTACAATAACTCAACCCAGGGATAAGTCTTCCCTGCCATTTGAATGCCATTTCCTTCCCTTAATCCCTTAAAGCAAGAAAGACCGCTTCCTGCAATTTGTCAGGTTCGACACAAAGGGGTCTAGTCATACAGTGACGACCACAGATTAGAAATAGGTCTCGCAGGAACATTTTATGACGGGCAGTTCAGAGAGTATTTGGGACGCAGTGCCGCCTTTGGTTGTCCGCAACCATCTCGCCAACATTTGTTGAACAAGCTTGTTGTATTGTCTCCATTCAAGCTTTGTGCTGGTCTTAGGGCCGCCTGTAAAGATGTTGCTTTCCTGAAGTAAGAAGATCGCGTTTTATTTTAATTTCTGGGCCTTCCCGATGGCGCAGTGGTACCGTCGTTCCCTTGTAATTAAGGGGTCCCAGGTTCGATACCAGGTGGAGACACATAGTGGTTCGGATCCCACTTGAAACTGTAGGTCCAGTCCCGATTAACCTTACTGTGCACAAAGTGGACTTAAAACAACTCAATCAATCAATCAATCTTATTTCTGGCTGTGAATTTAGGCAGGGACGTAATTATAACAATAATAGGACGTTATAAAAACATTAATAATAATAATAATGACGCTTTTAACATTGAAATTATTGTCAAATTTAAATTCTAGCACATTTAGTAGTATTCCAGCGCAAACAGCACTTTAAATTATGCGAGTGATTTGTAACTCTCCTCTAGACAGTAACGTGTGCAGGTTTTTTTTCAGAGGGAAGGGGGAGAGACAGTATAACATATTTCATAATTAACCACTTTTAAGCTTCCTTTTGAAATTTGCTCAAAGACAGAAATTTCGGGAGAGTTATAGCCGCATCAGCTCCCCCATGTGTACACCAGTGCCTCGAGATGTAGTAGGAAAAATAGATGCGTGCCACTTTTTTTGCGGCAATTTCGAAAATTGTGCACCTCTTAACTTGCACCCTGCATTCTCCCAAAACAACGTTGATGGTTTGTGCAAGTATCATGCACAAAGACACTGAAGTAGGTGTTTTCACACTTGTTTATTTCTGTCTTGAGTTCGTGTTATCAGTAGGGAGTGGGTTTATAATAGCCACAAAGCATGCTAAATAGACAGGTAAATTGGCGCCAAAAATGACAAAATTTGACAACTTCAAAAAGCACAAAAAATAGGTAGTAAATATCAACTTGTTATTACCTTTCTTTTTCAGTTTCACACCTATTTTTTTTATTCTACGTATATTATATTTTTTTAAATGTTGTGCCACTTTTCTGTTACTTTTAGTTAATCGCAATGTTGACGATCATGAATGGCAATTAATGAAGGAAAACTCACAAATCGCCATCACAATTATGACATGTAATATGCAGAATATTATTGGCGACTCAAATGTTCTGTTTCTTGTTGTTGTTGTTTTTTAACATTCTTAAGAATAAATTCATGTTTTTGCTTTATATTGCATATTTATTATAACGTCACGTTCACCACGGCGGACCTCCTCGGTGTGGTTTACCACGTTGCCTTATAACCAAAGAGTGCCAGGTTCAAGTCCCGATGGAGACGCATTGCACAATGGGTCGGAGTCAAATTTAAATTATAAATCCAGTTCCAATTAATCTATTTGAGCATAAAATGGACTTTAAACTATTTTTGATTATGACAACAATGGGATCAGTTATTGTAATAGTGAAAGAAAATAATATCTCCTTCAGGATTCAAACCTCGGACTCAGTTTTACAGAAATTGTAATCTCTAGACCATTGGTTCCCAAAGTGTGCCCTGGGGCGCCCTGGTAGGCGTACGGGGCCGCCGCAAGATGTTCCAATATTTTCACTAAAATTCAGTCATTGATATGATTGTTCCAAATACATGTTCTTATTTATTCCATGTTTCGGAATTTGAAATATATGTTTATTTTTTAACTTAAGGAAAGCAACCTATGCACACTAACAGAGCGTTACAAGTGTTAGATAGGGCCTCCCCGGTGGCGTAGTGTTAGAGTCACCACCTTGTAATAAAGGGGTCACGGGTTCGTTACCCGGTGCAGGCACATAGTGGTTCAGATCCCACTTTAAACTGTAGGTCCAGTTCCGATTAGCCTTATTGTGCATGAAATGGACTTAAAACATCAATTCAATCAATCAATCAATCAAAGCAAGTATTAGATAGGCCTACATTCTGATTTGGACGCCGTGAAAAAATCTTGAAACACTAATGGCGCGGCGAAACGAAAAAGTTTGGAAATTCCTGCTCTACACCATAAAGATTAGCTTTGTTCCTTCGTTCGTCAGTGCTATATATATTTTTTAAAACAATGCAAATATAGGTAAAGATTATTTCTCTGTTGTGTGAGGTATCAGTAGACCGTTAACATCTGCTAGCAATGCCAACAATGCATTAGTGTACATTGTTATTAGCTAGGCTTCCACTCACCCCGACATCCATTCTAAACAATGGCACTACTTATTTAATTTATTCCAGTGTTCGTGGCGGAGTGGTAAGCGTAAAGGGCTACGGAATCAGAGATCCCATGTTCAAACCTCCACCAGCCATTGGTGACTCATCCTGTTTGTCTATGCTCCCATCACCTTTCCATCCGTCCATCATTCATCCATTCACATCGACTTGTAAAAATTAACCTAATAGGTAGGAAAAAAGGTAAAATAGCCAAAATGAAAACCTATTGAATTCTAGCCGCCTCAGTGGCTGAGCACGTTAGCTACCGAATTACGATTTTGTCCCAAATTGATCTAAGTTCGAGTCCGTGAGTTTTTGTATTAAGTCCTCTTCATGCACAGATAGGCCAATCGGGACTGGACGTACAGTTTAAAGTTGGATCCAAACCACTATGTGCGTCCACTAGATATCGAACCAAGGCCAGGACCTCTTAATTATATGGTGACGACATTACCGCTACGCGATGTCCTCGCCTGGAGAGGCAGGCACTTTTTTTGTTACTGTCCATGCGTTACTTTCTTGTATCACCGTTGCATATCTTTGACATTAGCTAGAAGTGTCAGTAAAGTAATGTAAAATCAGGAAACGAAAATCAAAGTACATCCAGTGTTCAAATTGAAATTTTTAATTTAACTCCTGACCAGGTAAAGAATTTTCCTCTTAAATATTCTCGATCATATTTTGCTATTGCTAAGAATTTGACGTAATCATTTCTTTCAACTTCAAGTAAATATTACATTAATATCAGCATATAAATTGTCAGTTTCTGTACTGAATTTTACATTAAAATTAATACTGTTGTTGCTTTGCAAATTACAATATGTATTTGATGAGAAAATATTTCCTGATTAATTTGCCTTCCTCTAAGAAAAATAATTCTGATATGAAATAAAAGTTCACTGAGACGACATCTGTGATTACTGAACTCTTGTACATTAATTGGAAAATTTGTGTTATTTACTTTGAACCATCAGTCCGTATGTTTTAGGTACAAATCTCAAAATTTGAAAAGGGAAGCTGATATGACTTTTCTCCTCAGCATTTTTTCAATTTGAACACTCGATATACAGACATATACATATTTCATTATTTAAGTTAAACTACGAACACACACACACACACACATAATTGTTTTACAAAACTGATTGGTACTCACTTTGTAATTCGCCCACAGTTCCATGCATTTTAGATGATAGGACGTTCCTCGTTTTCCTTAATTTTTTCACATGGTTTCTTCCAGTTGCGAATCCCTATTTTCCTGAAACTTGATTCTGCATATCCTGAATCTGTGTCAAATTTACGGCATGGAAAACAAAAGCATGTGTCAAGTTCCACACTATATTCTAGCCACGGCGCAGATGCAAACCAGTGTTTTTGAAATGACCGCTTTCGCTTTCCGAACGTAGTATTTGGATAGTTTTGCAAAAGTGGTTGCCTAGGATTATCTACCCCAAGATCAGTAATTGTTTTCACATTAGTGCATTCCCTTGTTTTGTCTAACTTTGGAACGTCAGAACTTGGACCAACACCCTCTTCATTGCCGTCATCTTCCACATGTTTTGAGATAGTTTTAAAATATCCGGTTTTGATAAATTTATCCATTCAAGATGGAAATGCACAACAACGCTAGAACTCTTCCCACACACGAACAAATACACAGTGACCGTAGGAACCCGATAGCAGACCTTCCTCGCAAGCAAGAACACAAAGCTAATCTGTAGCTCTGAAGCTGAAGCATACAGCAATTTTAAATCTCAGAACAATGTCAGTACTGGAGAACTCTCTCCATAGCCTATGTCGCTCGACCACCTACTGTTGACCGCTCGGCCACGGCGGAGTCTTTGATTCCATCTGTATTGGAAGGTTCATTTGCAACAAAAGGGTCGGATCTCTGGTTTCCAGGAACTTAGGGCAAGGGTAATACTAATAACCTCTAAGCAGGCAGATTTTATGACCTTGGTTATAATCTGGTAAGCAAGGAAAGGGTGGAATTTTGCTGTCCTACATTTGCTTCCGAAGATTTTCTTCGGAACAGTGTTTCCAACTCTGCTACAAATTTACCAGAAAATAATATGTAGTATTAATTTAGGATAATTTTTAATCGATCAAAATTTTGTTTGCGGGGGCCAGAGTTACAACTGCCGAGGCCAAAGCCCCCCCCAGGCCCCCCCCCCTAACGACGTCCCTGGTGGTAGTCCAAAGGGACCAAGTCTGGTGAGTATGGCAGGTGGGGCCAGAATTCCCAACAAAATGCAGAAATGGTGTGTCGGACGCCTTTCGCTGTGTGTGATGAGGCGTTGTCATGCTGCAAAATCACTTTTCCGTGTCTTGTCGCCCAATCTGGGTGCTTTACGATCAATGCATGGTTCAAATTGACGAGTTGTTGGCGGCAGCGAACGGCATTCACTGTTTCACCTGGTTTCAGAAGCTCATGGTACACCACACCCTTCTGATCCCACCAAATGCACAGCATTGTCTCCCTTCCGAAGCGATTCGGTTTTGCAGTCGATGTTGAAGGTTGTCCTGGGTCAACCCATGACTTTTTGCATTTTGGGTTCTCGAAGTAGATCCATTTTTCGTTCAAAGTCACTATCCAATGCAAGAAAGACTTTCTTTCATGCCGAGAAAGCAACACTTCACACACCGTTTTTCGCTTTTCAATTTGTCTGTCGTTCAGATGATGTGGGACCCATTTTCCTGCCTTCTGGATCTTTCCCATGGCATGAAAACAATCAGATATGGTTTGGCGACCAACATTTAACTTCTCTGCCAGTTGTTGTTGTGTTTGCGTATCGTCTTCGTCCAACAGTGCTTGCAATTTGGCATCTTGGAATTTTTTCGGCTGGCCTGGGCAATCTTTGTCTTTCAAGTCGAAATCACCACTTTTGAATCGTCGAAACCAACGCACACACGTGTCTTGCGTTAGAACATTGTCACCGTACGTTTCCACAGGATACGATTGCTTTCACTTGCATTTTTCTTTTGATTAAAGAAAAGCAGGACATGCACATGCTCCTTATTGGGTTTGTGTGAGAAACATGACCTTCAAACCAAATATCACGATCACTCGCACTCGGTTGCACATCCATGGCATTTTGACAGGTACTGTCCTGGCAACACACTGACGTAACAGTTGAGACTGTGCACCGATCCTTGCTTCCAGCGCCATCCAGCGACGAAATTAAGAATTATTAACCAGCACACCTGGTATATTACATCATGTTTTCCATATTTGAAATGAATTATTGTTTTCTGTTTTTGTTGATATTGTTGCATGTATGTAATTACATAAAGGAGTAAAATATTTAAACTGAAATAAATCACAGCACACAGAGGATATACATTGATTGATTGATTTGGTGTTTTAAGTCCGCTTTATGCACATGAAGGCTAATTGGGACTCGACCTACAGTTTAAAGTGGGATCCGAACCACTATGTGCCTCCACCGGGTATAGAACCCAGGACCCTTTGATTACAAGGCGACGACGCTACCACTGCTCCATCGATGAGGCCACAGAGGATATACAGATTGGCCCATAAGTGAGGAAACACTGTTTGAAGCAAATGTCTTAGGATACTTTGCTATCTTGAGTCACACATTTTCAGTTAAGAAAATGAAATAGGCTCCAAGAAGGTTGTCATGTTGGTTGCATATCCTGAAACTTTTTCCCCTTTTCTTAACGCCATGGATCAAGGAAACGACTTTACAACCCTTACATCTGAGACATCTGGTGGTGAAACTTCCGAATTACTAGCAACCACCGACGATAGTTTCGCGAGCGGGTCCAACGCAAGAGTGTGGCTTATTCCGCGACTGAATATAGTTCCCTGTTTGATTTGCATTTTCATCCGTCGCTGCAGTTCCTCCTCTACAATTTACCTGTACTTAGTGCAACACACGAAACGTAGATGTACTTTGGCTGTATGTTATGCATTAGAATAGACAAGATGAGAAAGGTTGTTTTATATTTCGATTTAATTTAGCTAAAAAAAATAAAAGGTGTAGTTGAACGTTTGTAAGCTACTGCAAGGAAGTGTTATGGTATTCTCTGTGTACAATGTTAGCATTTGATTCCTTTCCTAAAATATAAGTTAATCACTCTGTATTTTACTTACAAACAGCAAAAAATAGTATACGCTAAAATAAAACTTTCACCCTGAAAATACGAAACACTTGCCGACCCTTCTTCAAGCTCCCCTCCCCAAACTTCCGGTACTGTAAATTCCTTCCTCGCAGAACATTCAACCAACACCCTCCGACTGCTTTTGTTTTGATTTTGTCTGTCCTCGAGGCAAGGTTGACCACTGAACTGAATGTCTGTAGTGCTAGCCCCTAGCCAGCGACTCAGGTTGGGTTGGAATTTCCTATGTGCGATTGTTTTGGTTTTGGTGATAGCAGGGGTGGAAACTATTCAAGTAGTCAAGATTACTGATTTAACTGAACAAAGTAACGTAACAAAAAAAAAAAAAAAAAAAAAAAAAATACTGACCAAATACTGACAAATTACTGACCACTTACTGACTTATTTATTGTAACGAACCAGTCTCGTTACAAATTGTATGGGATCTACCTTTATATGAATAAGCTTTCTTAGAATATAAGGTATTGAAAATTTAATTTTTGTATTATAGTTAATATTCAGGATTGAATACATTCTTTATAGTTGTTATTTCCTTCACTCGTCTACGCCACTTTTCAGGCCGCCTCGATAGCGTAGGGGATAACGTTGTGGGATTGTGACCAAGGGGACCGGGTTCGATTCACGGTGGGAACACTTTACACAGTGGCTCGGAACCTCCACTGTACTCCAGTTCCGATTTGCCTATATGAGCATGGACGTCCGCAGGATTTTTTCCAGGGAGGGGCAAGGAAGGTATTTTTTTCCAGGGGGGACCAACATGGCATATTTTCCCCAATAATAGTGTTCATCTCTCAAAAAACATTGCTTAAATTTGAATTTATCATGTTCGTGCAATAATTAACACATTATTGTGGCTAAAATTAAATTATATGTGTGAAATATGTAATTTTTGGTTGACTTTCGTTTTCCAGGGGGGGCACCCCCCCCCCCCCCCTTCCGGACGCCCATGTATATGAGCAACTAGTGAACAAAAAACTTCGTCACTTTCCACGGCAAGGATAAATGGTGATCCGATGAAACAGGGAATAGAACAAATGCACTAAAATATGCAAATCATGGCCATAATTCGAACCTAGAGCCTTTAGAACAGAAGTCAGTTAGTTCTGCATCACCGAGGTAGCAGCTTTGGAATAATAAACTCCATGGTGAAAATGTCGTCTGAGGTTCAATACCTACCGAATGGCTTATCTTTGGAGTACGCATGCTCAGTGCAACGAGTCCAATTGTTTTTATCGTGCCGACCTTCTTCGCCGAATGATTGGCACAGCGCGCTACGACGACAGGGTACCCGGGTTCGAATCCAGGCTTGGGTATGGGTGTTCCATGTGAACGTCGTTTCATCAATTTCATAATATATCACTCGTTCTCATCTTCGAGATTAGCCGAAAGTGACAGAAAAACAAAGAAATATAAACCAAATAAATAAATAAATCAAACCAATTGTTGCTGTTATTTGGCTTTCCAGGTAAAAAAGGTAAAGGTAAAGTGTTCCCCTGTGCATAGCACCACGCCATGAAGGCGTATAGGGGGTGTGGGGGTAACGCCCCACACTTTCTTGATCCGGTCGTGAGTGGGGGTGATGTGATCAGCATCACGCCCCTGACCGCCTTTACCCCCCAGGGTTTCCCCCAGGTACCCATGTTATTCGACGCTGGGTGGGCGCCGGGGCCGCTTTAACCGTTAGAAAAGTTCCCGGATTTGGCTTTCCAGGCGAAGCTTATTTTGCTTTCCTTTTCAATGAACTCCCACTATCCTCACGATGCTTGGCCACACCGACATATCGAAGGCCAGACAGTTCACACCGAAAGCAACATTTGGCTACCTGGGACTGCATATGAATTAATAATTCATTTCGTAATATTGGAATGAATACTATAAATTCACTCACACATAAAAGATCGCTATTAAAAATCGTAATTAAAATTATCTTTCAATCTGAAAAAATTGACATAAAAATATATTAAAGGCCCACATAAATAACGTCAAGGCAAAAGCAAAATATCTCACCAGGAAATACTGTTCTTATTGCGAACAACAGAATAAATTACAGTATTTCAAGAACCAAGAACAGTAAAATAATACTAATAATATTAAATAATACAACCCCAGAAAGTGGAATATATCTGACTTCACTGATTCACTCATTCTGTCGTTTATGTAACGAGTAGCTACTTTCCTACTTTTTGTTTACAAGACTGTTCGCGAATAGGAACTCTGATCTTTCCAATGTTTCTGATAGTTTCGCCTGAGAGTCAACCTCCGTGGCGGAGTGGTTAGCACAGTGCGCTACGGCGACAGGGGTTCAGTGACAACGCCAGTGGGGAGTGCAGGTGCCCCCTAGTCAGACACCTCGCCCCTAACCCCCAACAGAAGTTAATGAAATATCGAATAATAAGAGAGTTCATTTCTAAGAGTATGACAATTTTCAGTTTTCTAAGTGGTGTATTCTGTATGCTATCACTTTTCCTGCTTATAATACCAACACGACTATAACAAAAAGTATTTTTGTTTTAGTATATATATGTGTGCCTTTCGTTCAAGATTCCAGCGCCGACCTGGGCATAGGTGATATCTCATTCATTTATGTCCTGTAATCTTCGCAATTAATCTGTTTTAACCAGTTTTAAGAACTGGAAAAAGTGTTGAATTGTTGCAATCTACTCTCCCTTCCATTTTATAAGGGGTGGTCACGGACTTCTGACTCACCCTGTATATTGCAATATGTATACTTTACATATGTTTCTTCATTGAAATTCGTCCTACAGGACAACTTCAGTTAGCCAACTTAACGTATAGGGTGTGTCTTACTGAGTTTATGTTTGCGTAGCGCAACTGTAAGTGTTGCAAAACTTACCTCAAGTTCTCCAAAAATTAACTTTTCCCAAAATTTTCTTATTTTCATCTTCTTCTTCTTCTTTTACAAATTGGGCATGATGGAACCTACAGTGCTGTGCAAATTAATGCGGACAAAGAGAGAAAAATCATTTTTTTACAGTTTTTTACTCGTGTGAGATAATCGAATAAATACGTAACATACACTTATACTAGTAGTATCAGCTAACTTTTTGATGCATACTTGATAATGTTTACAACAATTGCAAGGTTTGAAGCATTTTTGTTGTTTCATTACTGTCATTGTGATGCAATGCCAATTGTTAACCAACAGACTTCTGTGAGTGCTTGGCTGTAGTAAACACGCATTTGTTATGCTCAGTGTTCCTACGTGTTTTCAGTATGGGTATAACACCCAGAAAACGTTCTAGAATTATTACATTGAGTGAGAACACATCCATGACTGTGCGACAAATTGGTGAAGTGGCTGGTGTTGGGAAATCAGCGGTGTCAAAAATTATTAGAAACTACAGAGCAACTGATAGTTTTTCTCCAAAACGAAAAGGAAAGTATGGTAGAAAATGTAAAACAACACCTAGAACTGACACGTTACTGCTAAGAAACAGTACAACTCACCCATACAAAACAAATATGGACCTGCAACGTGATTTGCTCTCCACTGGGATCAGTATTGATGCATCAACTGTTCGACGTCGCTTGCTTGAAGTTTGAAAAAAATCCAGGAAACCGGTTAAAAAGCAATTGTTGACCACTAAAATTAAGACAAAACACCCAAAATGGGCTAGGAAACACCAGAAATAGACAGTAGCTGATTGGAGGAAGGTAATATTCTCAGATGAGTCTCACTTTGAAGTGCATGGCTACAAAGCTTCTGTTGTGCGACGAAGTCCATGTGAATCTTTATGACCTGAACATTGCATTCAGACAGTCAAACACCCCACCCCCAAGCAAATGTTTTGTGGATTCTTTACTTGCAGTGGACCTAGAGGCCTCGTACCAGTGAATGGAATGATGAATTCCTCAAAATACATTGAGATATTGAGGTGCAGAATTCTCACACTCAATCAAAATCTACTAACGACGGCAACAAATTTTCCAGCATGACCTTGCTCCTTGCCACACATTAACGTCTGTACGTAAATTTGCTTTTGACAACAATTTAACGATTCTAGATTGGCCAGGGAATTCACCAGATATTAACCCCATTGGAAACTTATGGGATATTGTGAAGAAACATGTTGCAAAAATGGACTGTTCAACGAAACAAATGGTCATTACCAATGTGATTCACGTGTGGTTTCATGACAGTGATATCAAAGTTATGTGTTCAAATTTGGTTGAATCAATGCCAAACTTCATCAAGCAGCTAATAGTAGCCAAAGGAGGACATATTTCATACTAGTGTAAGTGTATGTTACGTACATCTCCAATAAGGAGTAAAGAACTGTGAAAAAATTATTTTTCTCTCTTTGTCCACATTAATTTGCACAGCACTGTAAATGTACTTCGTTGGAATCTGAGTTCCATAAGCTTTCCAACGAGGTATCATTTGTGATTCTGGGATGATAGCCCCGTCTAGTTGGCTGCACTTTTTGACTTGCTTTGACTCTCTTTGCACCGAAGCGTCTAGTTGGTTGCACGGTGCAACACCGAGTCGTCTAGTTCGTTGATTTGGAGTCAAGTAGTGTATTTGGTGTCTGCACTACCTTTTGGACCAGTGTATATTTGGTGTATGGTCACGTGGTGCATGCTAACTAATCAAATGACCATTTAAAGCAGCAGACAGGCATTTGTTGAATCTTTTGAACTTGAACACTGCTTTCCGTCTAGTTGGTTGAACGTCATTTCCTTGCATCACTCTTGCACCACTCTGACACTGGATACACCTGCACTGCACCGAGTGTTAAAAAGTGCAGCCAAGTAGAAGGGGCTAATTAGTAGAGGGGGTACAAAGGCCGCCAACATGAAGCTTTGCAATTTCCTTCAAATTTTGGGCGTGGTTTAAAGGTTGATACTGTAACTGGCATTAATTCTAAATCTGAGGGTGCAGGACGAAAACCAAGTTCAGATTCATCTTCAGCAGCTCGAAAAAAATTTTCACTGTTGACCAGTGTTATCATTCATCCTCGTTGTCGCGATTAGTCAAAAGTGGCGTAAAAGCGACGTTAAATAAGAAAAAATAAAGTTTCGTCTGAATAAGAAAATTCTCAAAAGTATTTCTTTTTTAATCACTGTCAATACCAGTAATTGTGGAACAACTTCTACTTCATCAAATGCTTCTAACGCTGGCGCCTTTCCTTTCCGGTATAATCAACGGGTCCCGGGTTCGGATTTGGTGAGATGTAAAAGAAAAAAACGTTGTTTCATCCTTGCAATTGTCTTGGAATCTTGTGTCTGCCCATAATCTTTGTGACCCTCCCAGGAAAATTTTTATGCATATGCTTGCAGTCAGTCTATTTCGTATCTCCTTTGTCTACAATTATTTTTGTAGGATACCGTACATAAGCAGTATGGATTTCGTAAGAATACGTAAACTATCATTTGTGAAATTATTCAAGGGAAGCATCTAGATGAAATAAAATACTTTACACAAGAATAGAATATGCAGCTTATCGTGCAATCAAAACAATAAGGATTCGCACATTTTGTAGAAAACCTTTCCCAATGGAAAGATGTAACGGTTTCCAAAAAGAGGAAATGTTTCTGGTTGTATCGCCTAATCACTGAGATCTGTTGTATCGTAAATAAACACACCGTTGTGTCATTCCGAAAAGTTGACCTTGACCACTCGCAAGTGAAGTGACAAACATTTGGAGCTCGCTCCTACCGAGGGACGGAAGAACCAGCGGTATCCCTCCCTCAGGCAACTTCTAGGCTTCAGACCAGCAAGGTTTTCGACCCCTCCATGAATTTGCAGACAAAATTGTTCGCGTGACGATTGCGCAGTTTCAAATTATCTACATTACAGGAAGTAAATACATATTTACATTTATCTATATTGATTTTGTTATTCTCGCCAAATTTTCAAGTTAATTGCTCGCCTCGTCTTTCTTTTTCCCTGACCTGATAGAGACAATCTTCTCTATTTTTTAGCGATTTTGTTGGTTGACAGCACTCGATGAACGTTTAGCTAGCAGAAGCTGCCCAAGTCAAATATCCCTCCACCTCCTGGAAGTTCCAGGAGTAATGGTAGGTGGCAGCACAATATGCTGCGATAAAAATACGCTGCAGACTTCGAATATTATAGTAATTGCATAATAATACGCAAAGTTCCCAGTGACAAGTATACATCAATCGCAGCATAAATGTTTCCTCTAGTGAACTATTATGTTGGATTTATAATATTCTTCTTGTGAAATAAGAAAATTAAGTGGAAAGGCATGTCAGCTGCATTTTGTCAGTTTTTATTATTTTGCTCTCAATATAATTATAAAATTTATGCTTCGAAGTATTAGAACACAGGAGACGGTTACGAAGAACAAGACCCTACAAGCAGATGGTCGAAGTTCCATTTCAGAGTAACGCAATTATGGTAACAATTTACCATGTAAATGAATGGGACGAATTTTCAAGATGGCGGCCGTAGTCCATCCCGTTAAATCACACATCAGGATGTTTGATTTGTATTTATTTTAAACTGCTATTTGCACATCTATGAACCACCTTTATAATAACTTATTTAAACTTTAAAAGTTTGGTTCAACCAGGGATCATCTCTTAATCTTTGGCATTCCATGCCCATCCTCCACTTTTCAAGTTATTGGTAAAATGTTTCTTTGAATTGAATTAAGAACTTACTAATTGGATAAAAAGAAATAAACTTAAATATTTAGAATCTAATACAAAAAGTAAATGTAAACTTAAAATATATGCTCAAAAATTAACATATTCCTTTTAAAAATATAAATATCCTGACAGTTAAAGGTGAAGGATTTTGTTAAAAATCTTATTTTTCTTGTAGAAACGTTTTTTTCCTGATTTCTGTATCATTACTGTAAAGGAGATATATCTCATACCATGATTTCTCTGATTTTGTCCTTGTCCAGGCAATGGGAACATTGAATCCTCAGGCTGCCTTCATGAAGGGCAAGTTGAAGGCTAAGGGAAATATTATGTTGCTCCAGAGAATGCAGAAAATACTCAGGGAGGAGGCAAAGTTGTAATACAGCTTCATCCACGGGTACTTACCATGAAAATCCGTTTCCATCAGCTTTCTTTCTCAAGCAGTGGTGCTATATATCTATCTACACCTGTTCTATCACAACAATGTTCTTAGTTTTATGGGTATCAGGTAAGGATTTAAATAATACAAAAATGGCCACTCAATTCTAGAGGGTAAAATTTGGTTCTGATTTTTTGTAGTTAGTAATTGAAATGTAACTTTGGTTCATGTTACATATACTGGCTTTATGAGATGTTTCCGAATCTGTGTAATGAAATCCTGTATTCTTACACTTTTTGGTGGGATGTAGAAGCATAATATAATAAAAACAATGTAAAACATTCAGAACTGATAAAGATGATAGAGTACAAAGAGGTTGTGCCTTGTCTAAATAGGTCACTGGAGAGATTGTGAACTACACATTGTACAAGAGAACCCTTCCTCAATTCTGTGTACAGTCACGGACACTGCCAGCTTGTAATGAATACATTGACTTTCAATGGAATCGTTACAAGCTGGCAGTGTCCGTGACTGGACATGCAAGCGTATTCCAATTCACTGAACTAGTCTTGGAATTTAGAGGCAGGCACATATGGGCAATTAAGTGTTGAAGTAACTCTATGTGAAGTATTGTTTTTCTTGTGCTCAGATAGTGTGAGACAAACCAGACTGATTTCTGTGAGCCTGGAGAAGCCATGATCTTTAAATGTGTGTGTGATATGATTAATCTGTACTTTATTGGCATTGGCTAATACAGGCATATCAGCATGAGTTTACCAGTAATTTTACAGATCAGATTTATAAATAAAGTTAATGCAAAATTCTTTCATTTGGTTATTACTTTTATGAACATAAAAGAAAAATTTGTTATGTTTTTGTTTTGTAAAAGTAACTGTCAGAATATGTAGTTTGTTTCTCTAAGGCCAAACCTATTGCTGTGATCTGGTTACATGCATTAAACAAAGAGGTTCATGGAGCATTTATGTTCATGTTACATTTGTAATTTTATATTGGATTGGTAGGGTATCAGTTAAGTTTTCATATCAGTCCACTCCTACAAAATTATGAAAGAAATTACTGTTTTTCTCACAATAATTTCAGTAACGACTTCCACATCCTCATCAAGTACTGAAATTAATATGTAAAAGCACTAATTGAACACATATCCTCAACCTTTTTCATAAAGGTGTACTTTATGGCAATTTTTGTACTAAATTTACTTTTATAACCACCAAACAGAATCATCTTCACACACCCCAGATTCAAAACTCTGATATTACATGAATCATGAATAAAACAACATATTACAAAATGTTCCTGTATTTCACATGTCCTGCATTATAGGCTTAAAGCCATCAGGCCAATGAAAAATATGCACTTGGAAGGTTGAATTGTATTTGGTCATGCTCAGCGGGTGGTTTACTGTGAATTCATGTTAGGGTGTGATAATTTTTCCACATCATGACAATGTTTGTTAGTGTTAAAATGACAAACATTATTTTATTAAAGGGTAAGTTAATATAGGGCACTACGTAAATAGGTCCTCCTCCGTGGTCATGCGGTCTAAGGCACCTTGCTTTGGACGGCGGCTGCGGGATGACATGGGTTCGATCCCGGGTTGTCTCCAGGAATTTTCAGCCTGTGTGTAGGGCCTGTGGCAACCCACCATCGTGAGGAAATTCGTCGGGCTGACCCCCCGACTATTCTAATCCTGGTTGAACATCTCTACACTTAGAGGTGACGAGGAAAAGCGTGGGAGGGAGACCGGCAGTCGGTACCTAAACCAAGGCCCTTCATGGGCTGTTACGCACAGGATTACTACGTAAATAGACTGATTAGAGGGTAAATGCAATGAAGCAAATAAGGTAGTTGATTATCTGTTCACTCTATGGTAGGAATGTGAGGTTTTTTTAAAAACAAAAACTGCATATACAAGACTGAAACTGATCTTTTTCTTCCCATTAATTTTCCAAAAAAATGTTGCATGAATAAGCATCACTACCACATTCCATAAGTGTCTGCATTTTGTGCTGAATTGGAAAATAGTGTAGGCAGGTAATCATGAGTCATGGACCATGTCGTTATTACCTGCAGAGTACTTTATAATAGATTGTTACCTAAAAGTAAGGTGAATTTTAACATTATTTTTTTTTCTATAATGCCAGTTGAATCATGAACAAATGTTTGGTTTGTACTGTATATTCCTTTGTTGTTGTTTGTGTTGATGAAAATGTGTTTTATATGTTTTGAGCTTTTTAAGGAATAAATTGTTTTTATTGCATTAATAAATGCATGTCTAGACCTTACTGTGGGCAATCCCTACATTTAGAGATTCATAATTTCATTATTTGATATTTGATTTTCGATTTCTCTAAAAGGTACAAGTTGTTGAGCATCTCTTTGCATAGTACAGTTTCAAATGTATATCCCACATGCAAAACCAGTAGATATTTGGTTAACTGTATATTAAAACCAGGAAAATATCACACACACTAACATATGAGGGGTTCAGAGCACAAGTGGCTTGTCTCAAATGAAGGTACATGTATAATTTAGAAATGTGAAATATCAACATTTCAGTGCTAGAAGCAAGCATCTCCTACATTTCAAATTCTTGCTCCTAGAGGCAGGCACCACTAGGTTTGTGCTCCAATAGCTAAACATAGTACTAAGTTATTTAAATTGCCTTTTTCTCAAAACTGTCTTGGATGAAGTTGGCCACTTATGTTCTGAACCCCTCACATACCTTCAAAGTTTGACAGTTCCTAATTTACTTTTACTGCCCTGCTGGATTTGTGCATTTTCTTCATGGTTTTACCCATGGTAGTAGCTCAGTTGTTAGAGCATCTGGCTACCATGTGGAAGACCCAGTGCAACTTTCTGCTTAAGCGTGATTAATAGGGCTAGAGGTTACCATGGACGTTTAATTTAGAGTAAATTGCAGAATGCACAAAAATTTTATAGGTTTAAGTATTTGCACCACGGTTATGGCACACTTCAGGGTTCGTCAAGAACCTCTGTTGCAAACTTACTGAAAGATGCCAAAGTACTACAATTCATCAAGGGGAACCATTAAAGTTTAAACTTCACAGTGCATCGGACTAGTTGCGTTCACAAGGTGTTGTACAAAATAGAATCAAATGAGAACAATCTTTTGGTCTAAAAACTAGTTATCAGAATAACCAACACACTAACGTCTACCAAAACTGTACACACTTACTTTTCTCAGGTATCGGAAATTGAGTTACACCCATAATACTGCACATATCTTTTATATTCTTCCCTGAAACGTAAATTAGGTTGGAAGGCTGTTTTGTCTAGAATTATAATTTTCAACAATTATTTATTCCCTCTCAAATTAAATAACAACAATGGTATTGTAACAATTGAATGTATAATTCTCAGAAAATCTCATGTCCACATATATCAATATAAAAACTTGGACTCGTAAGCAACAATAATAAGTTAATCTTAAGATAAGAATATTACGCGCAACATTCATAAATGGCTACATGAATGTATATAACCTTAATTGCATTCAATTTTAAGAAAGTTATTACATGCAATCAGAAGCTCAACTTATTTACATTAGTTTGACTTGACTACTTGCTTCTTTCGACCATTCATTCATTTACTTCAATATTTTGTCCAGCAAAACATCAGCAACATGTTATTCTCAACATTTACTCATGCAAATTTTAATCGAGATAAGCACTAATTTGATCAAGTCTACTCTTGACAATATGCCTATTTCAAGAAATAAATGCTCATATAGTTTCAAATGAAATTTGACTAGAAAGGGAAGAGAGTTGGGACATTATAATCAGTTGCTTGTTTCCACCCAAAATGTCAGTGAAAATTCTCGAAAATTAATTAACTTTCACGAAGGGCTTTATTTTCCATATCGTGGTTTGTCACAATGTAACAAGCTTCCTCGACAACCACCCTTACTTTCGCTACAGCACCTTGAATAACGTAATGTGGAAAACGACCCAAGAAACTGGTTCCCGCGACTGATGACAACATAGATGGAAGTGCGATCAGATTCGGTGCTAATTTTCATATGAAAGTAATGCGGCTTTGTTAGTTTTTGGGATATATTATGTAGATTTGTTTGTCTTGAAAGGCGGTACGTGAATTGATGGAAACAGTAATTGTGGAGTGATTTGCAGTCACGAAATGGCAATTGGAAAGAAAAGTAAAGTAAAATAAAATGAATAAATAAATAGCATGCATGCGTAACACAAGAAGAAACATCGCAATGTGATTCCGGACGTCAGGTATTGGACTGTGTATTAGTTTATTTTTCTATGTTATTAGAATATAAATAGTATCCTGAGAGATATTTCATACCGAGGCGACAAACCACAAGTGTCGCTTGAAAGCGAGCAGTCGGTATTCAATGCAGCCTTTCGAACAGTAGGGACACAAGCTCTGACTGCACAGTTTCCTCAAGGAGGTTTTAGACCAAAGCGACACGCGACAAACGATAAGAGGATTTCACACCAAAGCGACATGGGTCCTTCGGTCCAAGGCAACTTTCATACCGAAGTGACACATGTTGCTTGGAAAAAAGCCAATCAGGAGCAACATTTCACATCGTAACGGCATGACGGGAAGCACAGGCCAGCGTTTGGTTGGTGAAATCCTCAAGCTATAAGTGTCGCGTGCCGCTTTGGTGCGCAATCGTACTAAAGCAAGACACTCATTGCATCACGTATGCGTGAACAACAAACCACAGCAACATGTTGCAAGCTATTGAGGAAATGGCCCAGTTTGAGCGACGCACAAGCGAGAAAGCGACATGTGTGGCTTATCGTGTCGCCTAGATCTGATGTTGTAATGTGCAGTATCGTGTCACCTATCTGTTGTTCGCAAGCAACGCTTGCTAATAGAGTGAAGGCACTATGTCGCTTGTCACTTAGTTGGGAACTCCCCCTGTAGCACGTCGCTTTGGTGGTCTCGGCACCCTTCCTTTAAGGAGCTTTCCGACCGAAGTAACAAGTAGCACGCGAATATGCCATATGAACGTGTCGATTGCTGTTTGGACCCTCATGTGCAATGAATGCTATTTTAGTCTGGAAGTGTGTCACTAGTGTGAACATCCTGCGTCGCTTGTCCCATTGGTTTGAAAGTTTCCTTACACTCATGTCGGTGGCACTAAGAAAGTTTTGTGGGGTTCCCCTTGTCGTTTCATGTAATCATCATTATCGCGATTAGTTTAAAGCGGAAGAAAAGAGACAGTAAATATCATAAATACAAATTCTTCAGTGTGTATATCTTTAAAAGAAATGATGATAATGAACCTAATTCATACACAAAAATTTAGTTGCCAAGAGCATTCCATGCTTATTTTTTCTCCCGTATTATTAACGAAAATATGACGATAACAGGATGTGGTCGACTGTCTAGAATGTTCGTTAATATCTTCGCGACCACTGTACCAAATATCATTGCAATTATCACATTCATAGAAATGCTTCATGTAAAAGAAAAGACGTTGCAGCGAAAACTCCATTTACTTCCATTATAAGCAGACTAATACCAAGCACCAGGTCCAACACCAGTGCCTCTAGCGCTTTCATTTTCGAGTGGAACCAGCCATAGAGTGCAGAACCGTGCCGTTTTCCACACTACATTATTCAAGGCACTGTACTATTTTCGCTTAATTCACGGCATAATCTTTAACATTACGTATTTGTATGCTTGTTCTCATTAAATGTTTAGAAGAGTCAAAAACATGCACCTTCCGATACGTAAGAATTTCCAAAGAACACGTGCACTTCTCATCTACCTTAAATGTTCGTTCATCGTTGCCACATCTACTTCTGACTAAGTCCTTCAAAGGCAGTGGTCTATTTTCAGTATCCCTCTAATACTGCAAGTCAGGGCTGCTTGGGAGGACATCAAGGTTACATGGAAGAAACCCCTCAACTTCCACGTTTCCTTCAATCATAAACAGGCTGAGAAGAAACTTAGCAACATTGCTTTTTTTCGGGTAGTTTCTTGAATCTTCACTAGTGACATACAGTACCACAAAACATGAGATAAACGCTGCAAAATTGCCAAATCTAGGTAGAGTATTCTTCGACATATATCTTCTCAAAAATTTAGGAACATACTTGTCTTTTCTCCTTCACATTCATAAAAACTGGACATGCTTCTATTTCCTTCGTTATTAAAGTCTACATGGCGACACACATAACTGCTAACGTTCCACATGCACGTCCAGCAAAAGTCAAATTCACTTCGTAGAAAATAGGACTGAACGCTTCACGTCACAAACCAGATATCTTCATGTTAGTTGTCGAAAACTTCTAGTTTCCTCGTAGTGGGGCAAACTTGAAGAAACTTAATCGCCGAACAGTCTTGTCCATATCACTCAAGCAACATAAAAGCTCCTCCCAGCTCATTCGATGACAAGGAAGTTGTCTGCTTGAAGTAGGTCAATCTCAGAGGTGCCAAGAGAACGTCTGTTGTGCCGAGCTAGTGGGGAGAGCGACTGTTGCCACGGTTGTCAAGAGAACGTCTGTTGCTCTTGCCAGACGAAATGAATCGAAGGCAGGTGCAGTGCTGCCATCTAGTGTGTTCATGATGAAACCCAAAAGAAGTGTGAATCGAGGTGGTATTAGTGAGAACAGTGACAGAGCAACTGAGTTGACAGAAAATGGCATTACATTTAATTTAAATATAATTTACTTCGCGATTTCAGTCACACAGAGTCCAAATCCTGGGGTAGGTGATCTGGACCAGGAAAGTTTCCAGTCATTTTCCTGTTTCCTGCAGGGCTCCGAGGCCCACCCAGCCTTGTTGGAGTTAAAGCCAGTCAGGCATCATGATGATCATATCATCCCATCTATGTCCGAGATCAGGAATATGTGGAGCTCTACCTCCACATCATCCCATATGCCCTTGTGGCATGTGCGCACATGCACAGGGGTACCTTTACCTTTTTATCATATGCTTACTTCTTGAGCACCTACTTGCCACCATTGGAGTATGTGATCAGTTTTATTAGTATGGTCCAATAGTTATGCACTTGTAACATAATAACAGAACTGTTAAAAATGGGAATTATACCGTGCGTTCATTTCGATCTTCAGCCGAGAGATCGGGAGAAGTGTGGCGGGCGATGCTGACAGAGATGCCGACATTTGCGGCCTGTAATGCCCGCTTATTTTTATGGACATACGCAGACATTTATATAAATATTGCAAAACTAGCACTAACCTGTGTTATAACACGCAAAAGTTCTTCTGCAAGAAGTTCTGCCCTTATATACACAAACAAATACGCTTTAGAAGCGATATTAAGAGCCACAGATAATAAAACATTTTAATCATAGTTTTGACCAGTAACGTCCTGCTTAAGTTTATATCCTTAAAAGAGTTTTGTGTCGACGGGGATCGTTTGGAGGTTTCGAATGTGTAACACTGTATCAAGATTACGCTGCAGACGAAACCATTAAATGTCAATGGTTTTCGTGCGCTTCCTTGCAATCCGAAACCTCCGAGCTCGAGTACTTTGTTCCTTCGCCACTAGTTGAAGACAAGAGCTTTGAATATAGTGGTGAGCAGATGTAAATCAAGAGCGTGTTAATTTCGTACTGTGCGCAATAGTGTTATTCTTGGTTACTTGCCGTTACTTGTTTTGTGTTATTGCAGTGTGTATGTGTGTTGTGTCAGTGAGACGATTGGAATGCCAGCCGCAAAGTTCACGTTAGAACAAAGAATTTTTATGTATGACACTTACGTGAAAACAGACTCATGTCGAGACGTGTGTAGGCAATTTGTACAGAAATTCCCAGGCGTTTCACCTCCACATAGAGATACGGTTAGACATCTTGTCCTTAAATTACGAGAAACTGGGTCGTTAAAGCAAAACTCGATGAAATTGGTGCAGCGTTAGAACGTTCTCCAAACAAACCTCTACACCGTGTTTCACAGGAGTTGGGCGTGTCAAAATCATCAGCACATACAGCCACTAAGCTACTAAAATTAAAACCGTACTCTTATAACACAGGTTAGTGCTCGTTTTGCAATATTTATATAAATGTCTGCATATGTCCATAAAAATAAGCGGACATTACAGGCCGCAAATGTCGGCATCTCCGTCAGCGCTGCCCGCCACGCTTCTTCTGATCTCTCGGCTGAAGATCGAAATGAACGCACGGTATAAGCTAAATTATAGCTTGTCATATTGAATGGTTATTATTCCAATATTTCACCAAGATCACTTGGCTTCTTCAGGCATATCAAAACCTGAGTACTTCCTTCTGTAGAAAAAAACACACTTTTTCCTGTCTTATAATTTGGCACATGCTACTATGCAGAAATTTCGGCAAAAATGCAGGCTCAAGCAGGACTCAAACCCAGGTCTCTGGTATACTGTGCCATGCTTTATCAACAGCTACAGA
The DNA here is from genome assembly GCF_977018435.1 of Lepisma saccharinum. Classification (NCBI taxonomy): domain Eukaryota; kingdom Metazoa; phylum Arthropoda; class Insecta; order Zygentoma; family Lepismatidae; genus Lepisma; species Lepisma saccharinum. The sequence continues at coordinate 45,128,401 of NC_139239.1, read as the reverse complement.
GTCAGCTAGTTTTTCTTCCTACGTAGTTATCACCTGTGTGCCAAATTATAAGGTAATATACAGTTCCCAACTGGGAGGGACTAGGCATGGTTGATAAGTGTTTCAAAGGCAACAGATTCTCTACCAGGGCCCGTTCGGTAGCTCAGTTGGTAGAGCAATAGCATGGTGTGACAGATACCCAGGTTCAACTGAAATTTCTATATTTATCCTGCACCTTTCACATGTAGTATTCCAATTTTTAACTTTCTGCGCATACCTGATTTCATATATTTATTAAACTGCACATGTAAAGTTTTCCTCTTTTGATAACCCTGAAAAAGCTAAGTGACCTTGGTGATATATCCGAGGGTAACAACCATTTGATGTGCCAACATGAGTACTCTTTCAGTATATACTAACTTATCCTTCTTAAAAACTTCACTCGGCTCATGTATTTCTGTCGGCAAGAAAAACCAACAAATGCAGTTTGTTTTGCTGTTGATGCCAGATCCTTATTCTGGACTAGTATTTGCAAGTTTGCATGTGGATTTTGAGTAAAGAAATTTCAATATCTCGCAGGAAAATGCTGCCATTTTTAAAAGTAAATTCATAGCTTTCTTTGGCAATAGTTGACCATGAATCAACCATAGAGGAATATTCAAACCAACTGAGGCACCTAACTTCTCCAGCATTTCATTCTTTGGAACTGGTGACACCATGCTTTACTACAGCATGGCATGAACTGTATATTTCAATAGTATTTTGGTTATCTACATCAATGCATTTGAGGTAGTTATTCTGCAAATTCAGTTGTGCAACAACCCTTTGAGGGGAAAAGCAGCTTTTTACTGCACAATGCATGGTCAGTATGTGTGTCAGCAAGTAATTTGTTACCTTGTGAAACACTACATGCATAGTTAGTTAGTGCAGGCTCAGGTTTGACTCCTGGAGGACCCAGCACCATGGGGACAATTGGGAAGCTACTTGATAAACAGCACCTAGTTTAGAAAGCAGTTCTTGGTTGGACTGTATGCTCATCGTGCACCACCTATAAGGCCTTTCCCTTTAAAGGGTTGTTACACCAGATGTTATTTCAAACAAGTTACCTGAAGGAATATTTACCTTTAGTTTATGGTGCTAGAGAGAATTGATTTTAGGATAATTAACTGCTCAAATTAGGGAGGAACTAAGAAAAATGCACCTTTTCTTAACAAATCAGTCAGTTTATTTACAAAATAAAAACTTGTATTCATTATTCAGCTTTTTTCTCTTTCTTTTCTTTCTTATCCTTCATTATGGATTCATACTTCGATTTGCTTGAAAACCATAGAAGGAATGGTATGCCCAGAGATGGCAAGGTCATGATGGCAAAGGCAGCCCAGTCCAACTGAAAAATAAAAATGTTTCACTTCAGTTTACACACAAACCATTTCTATCCTACATTCTTTATGAATAAAATGTCTGCCAATGTGCACACATGTGAATCTGTCTAAAACTCATTCTCACTCTATAGTCATTTTGATTTACCTTGGACTGCATTGTTGTAGGTGTCGGTGTGTGCCTCTTGCAGGAAAAATCAGCCATTTGGTTCACGGTGACCTTTCAAAACTATCAATAATTTAACCACTTATTTTAATACAAATTGAGTGACATTGGAAGTTATGTTTCAGGCTTACACTTGGATCTAGCAACCATTTTCAAATATTTACGAAAATTGCTATAACTTCTGTAATTCCAAATATAACTATTCTAAAACCATTTTCTTCAGAAATAAATGCTCTTTATTTTTATTACCATCTTTGCTGTTTAAACTTGACTTGAGGTTCTTCACTCTTTAGAATGCAACTTCGTTTTATTTTTACATTTGACCAAATGAAACTTGCAACAATATACATATTATCCATTGTATTACACTTTTACTTTCTGGTGAGTGTAATTTAACAAGAAATTAAAGTTTCGCAAAATCTTTAAAGGATACATATCTTTTCTTGTTTGTTCATTAGCAACAATTTAAATGGCCTGCTATTAACACATTGTAACCTTCTCTGATCAGTGAACACCAATTCTTGAGGACAAATGTTTCATGGTAATCGTCCATGATTCTAAATATACACTACTACATGCCTTTGTGTGATACTTTTTTTTTACTCACCCTGTATCTACGAAGGTTATTTTTTAAGTAAGGTCCATTTTGTAATAAAAACGAAGTAAATGTTTTTTAAAAAAACATTTATTTTCTGAATTTACATACACTGCTCTCTTTTTCTACATAATTTCCTTGCTGGTTTAAACATTTATCGTAACGAACTATGAGTTTTTGGATACCCTCCTCATAGAACTCTGCCGCCTGTGATGATAGCTAGTTACTCACAGTCGTTTTCACTTCTTCATCAGTGTTGAAACGCTTGCCACCCAGGAAGGTCTTCAGATAGCGGAAGAGGTGGTAGTCGCTAGGCACAAGGTCTGGACTGTGTGGCAGATGGTCAACACATCACCGCCAGTCAAAGTGAAAGCAAAACATACACTTTCAAAGTGCAAGATCATGGCAACTGTGTTTTGGGACAGGCAGGTTGTTTTGTTAGTGGACTTTTTGCTGCATGGAACAACAATTAACTCAGATTCCTACTGCGAGACCCTAAGTAAACTTTTTCGAGCAATCCAGAACAAACCGCGTGGAATACTGTCAGTCTGTGTCGTACTGATTCATGACAATGCAAGGCCACATGATGTGGCTTAAACTCAAGATCTGATCGATTCTTTTGGCTGGGAGGTATTCAATCATCCGCCACACAGTCCAGACCCTGCACCTTGCGACTAACACCTCTTCCGCCATCTGAAGACCTTCCTGGGTGGCAAGCGTTTCGACACTAATGAAGAAGTGAAAACGACCGTGAGTAACTAGCTATCATCACAGGTGGCAGAGTTCTATGAGGAGGGTATCCAAAAACTCGTAGTTCGTTATGATAAATGTTTAAACCAGCAAGGAAATTACATAGAAAAATAGAGAAGCATATGTAAATTCAGAAAATAAATGGTTTTTTGAAAGACATTTACTTACTCGCTTTTATTGCAAAATGGACCTTACTTAAAAAATAACCCTCGTATATTGAATGCATAGTTTCTTATATTAATATACACGTGTGTTTTTACATGTATTTATTACTATCTATTGTCTTGTAATTTCTTCACTAGCCACTTCCACATTTTAGGGCTAGTTTTGGCTACATTTAATCTTCAATAGTTTTCTTACTTGGAAAAACAATACGTTCACCAAATTTGAATAATATGTTGACCCTCAAGAGGTCTCGCTGTGATACAAATGTCATATTTTTTCTGTTCCCCATTTGTGTTAGAGAATGTCAAACTTTTGATTTTTTCTTCAAAATTTTCTATTTTGGGTGTTCTAGTCAAAAAGAAGGCCAAAATATTTGCAATTGGTTTTATGACCCCCATTCTAAGCTTACAAAGCTTTACTGCTTATATCTAACTGTTGAACACTATTTATCAAAGTTTTGCATAACTTTTGTTCACTATTAGCTCAAATTCCAATATGAAATTCACAATTTAATGTTAGAGAAAGTATCTAGCATCCTGACATTTATATCAGTTACAATGATGTTGCCAACCTCTGTTTTCATCATAGTTTCCAAAAATTAGGTACTCTAATGATGATCGGTTACTTTCAAATAACGATTCTGGAGAGTTTGATTACTGATATTGAATGAAGAGTTTCTCATCTATATGCAACATTTTACTAGAAGTTACTGATTTCAATACTGTATATGAAAGTTTTCCATAAAAGAAATTCATCTGCTATGGAGTTCATATTAGGAATGGGCTGATTTTGACTTTTTAGTACTGGTCGACAAGTTCTTGCTGGTTAATAGCTGCACATGATTTGTTGACTCTATTCAGAACTTATGTTTAATATTTAAATCTTATGCACAAATTTGATCACATATGCAACCTCAATACATTTAAAACGAGTAAATCTTGAGAATAAAACCAACTTACAACATGTGGAGAGAACTTCCTGTCATAGTCACGGAATGCAATTATTACTCCCTCTCCTGGTTCACTGCTAGCTGCCAACTGGGGCTGAAACAAGTGTATTGCATTAATACTAATTTCATCGGCTATAACTTTACAGACACTGCCAATTGCATGTGTGTAAACAACACATCCGACAAAAAAATCACAAGTTGAAAACCCCTCGGTTGTATCTTCAGATTGTCAAATTACATCTTCCAGTGAAATCCATACACAGGATAGTTGATAGAATAGAACACAATGAAGTATTTTTATTTACTACTGATCAATGTTCAGTCCTGGGTATGTGACCCAATCAAAGATGTAGTTGGACTCCATGGTTGCTTCATGTTGATTGATTGAGTTGGTGTTTTAAGTCCACTTTGTGCACAGTAAGGCTAATCTGGACTGGACCTACAGTTTAAAGTGAAATCCGAACCTCTATGTGGCTCCACCGGGTATCAAACCTGGGACCCCTTGATTAAAAGGCAACGACTCTTCCACTGTGCCATCGGGGAGGCCTGTTGCTTCTTATTGTTACACACATAATGAAAGGGAGCATGCACGGTGTGCTGTATTAACGAGCTTTTTGACATTTTTCTTGAAAACTTTCCTGTGGTTTCTTATATACTATACAGCAGAGATTGGAATAAATTCGCTCATGCATTTCACTTGTAATTAACCCAACATTTGTAATTTCACTCGATATGAAGATACAAACAAGTTTGTAATAAGCAACAATGTGTGTTGTAGGACATATTGTTTATGCTTGTAAATAATAAACAAAAAATATATGTAAATTGGTTACTCTGTGTTAATTTCAGAAATTTGTTTCCTATATGCATTTTTCACAAACATATGATATCAAAAAAGCAAATTCTTGCTGTATTCAGGAAGTGACTTATTCATAGGCTGAGGTTGTGGTTCTTAATATCTTTCAGTCACCACCACTGTGCTTTGCTGTGCTCTGCAACATAAAATGTTTACTTGGTACCAATAATACTAATACTTTATTTTTCTCCTTTTCTGCCACTTTTGGCTAATGGTGAGGATTAATGGTGATAAGATGAAACTGACGAAAGGACAATAGCCCGGGTGCCAGATCCTCAGTCTGCAAAATGAAGTCCATGGTATACTACACAAGTGTCTTCAGAAAGGGCCCTCTTATACCTGTTTTCTTAGCATAATAGGGTTCGTAAGTACATTTCCAGATCAGTCCATGGAGCTTCAACATACTGATACCAATGTTCTAAGTGTTAAACTGCACTTTCTATTCAAGAGAATAGAGTTCATCCAACATTGGTGAAACTAAAGAAGAAAAATAAACCATGAACACATCTCTATGTTGAACATTTTCAATCAAAAGACTGATTTTTGAGAAAATTTAATTACTTTCACTCCTCAAATCCTGGAAAGTGTCCCCAAAAAATGCTCTAGTACTTCAATCTCACACACTTTTTGAGGCTTTTGGATATATTTTTGAAATTCCACGACTTTTCCAGGTCAGTACAAACCCAGTATAATGATAAAAATAAACACATTATATAAGAGATGGAAGTAATGGTATCCCCATTCAACTTACCTCTGCCGCATCATCAGAGTTACGATAGGTGACATCGGCTGATGTGAAATTGAAATATCCATACTTCTTAGGTCGAACAACAACAACATGAGAAACATTCGTTCCTGGAGCAACTCTGTCTAATTTGACATTCAGCTGTCCTCCCACAATATCAAAGGCTTCTGGATGGAAACTATTGTCATTTAGTTGAACATTTAGAGCAGCACTATTACCAATGTTGTACACGGTGTATTTGACAACTATGTCCATGGATTCCACCAGGTACTTGTTAAGGATCTGTTTTGAAACAAGCAGCCGGGCCACTGATTCTTCCTCATCTCCATGGGCAACCACAACTAAAGACATCAACAATGCTGACACTACATAGATATTCATCCTGTAATTGATGTAATAATATAGTATAAATAAAGTAAATTTATACCATTTCCATGCAGAACATTAATGTTGGTACCAACAAACAATTAGAAAATTCAGATTTTACACAAAAATTCATATAAGAAGAGCTCCTGTGGCCCCCAAAATAAACCAAGTGAATACAATCAATAATTCCAAGCTACACTACTCTTATGACCCTACAACCATGCAAGTTATGCTGAATGTTGCTCATCTTACAACGAAGATGCATCAATAAAAGTCAGCGCTAATTTTTTCACTGTCTGGTGAGTGTTTCCTTTATATATATAGGATAAAAGGAAGGAGGGCCACAAGAGCTAAATAAAAAGTGAAAGAGGAGAGAGGAAACACTCAACAGACATAGAAAAACTTCAAATTTTCATGATGATTTGTCACTTCATCAGAAGTAAAAGAAGGTTCATGTACTGAGCGACATCAACAGTGGGATAGCATGGCCTGCAGATGATGTGACGAATCGTCACGAAAAATTTGAAGTTTTTCTACATCTGGTGAGTGTTTCCTCTCCTCTTTCACTTTATATATATATATATATATATATATATATATATATATATATATATATATAATGGTAGATAAAAGCAAGGAGGGCCAAAAGGGCTAAGTAAAAATCAAAGAAGGAGAAAGGAAACACTCACCATAGTGGAAAAAATCGAATTTTTGCTAGCTTAATCATAGCATCTTGAGAGTAAGAAGAAAGAGACGGGTCCGAAAGTTGGAGACCAGCAGCAAAAAAAAAAAAAATTAAAATTTTCGTGATGGTATGTCACATCTTCAGGAGTAGAGAGACGTTGTAGTACTTGGTGACAAGGAGGAAGAGTAAGCATGACCTGCAGTGTTGCCAGGTCCCGAGAAAAAAAAAAGTGTTGACAGTGCCACACAAAAAAAAATCGTCCACTCCTTGCCCCAATCCACCAACACCTCAATACGTAGAAGATGGGAGATGGCCTACATATCGACCATGAATGCAACCACACCCCCAGGCCTGAACAAAGCCACCCAGTAATGCCCCTCATCCCCTATCCCCACCCTCACCACCACCTTCCCCCCCCCCCCACCACTCACAGTTTTCGACAAGCCTGGCGAAATAACCATCTATATTTTTTTTGTGGCACTGTCAACACTTGTTTTTTTCTTTCGGGACCTGGCAACACTGCAGGTCATGCTTACTCTTCCTCCTTGTCACCAAGTACTACAACGTGTCTCTACTCCTGAAGATGTGACATACCATCACGAAAATTTGAATTTTTTCTGTGTCCGGTGAGTATTTCCTCTCTCCTCTTTCACTTTATATATATAAATTGTGAACAGCAGGACTAGTGCTGTTAAAGCTAGACAAATATTGTTGGATATAGATATGGATGCCCTACGGTCAGAAACCATTTTCATTGCCCTGCACTAAGCAAGGGTCAAAGAGTAGTGGATCAAATTTTTAAAAAAGTACATTTTTTCTGAACATTTTAGTGTTTCTTCAAAGAAATTTACAGACCCCCATTGCTACAACCAAAAGGCTACTTGGGAATAATTGATAACACTATTTGTTTTGCAATTTTTTATGAAAAATTATGGGACTATTTTAAATTATACTTAGCACAATAATAGGTACATTTTGGAATTCTTCATTCACTTTAGTTTCTTGTACGGGATGTCCAAAAATGAATTTCTTGATCAAATTACCTTGCTCTTCTAATTGTGCCTGTATTGAGACTGAATGTACACCTTTTACTGCTTGTCAAAGTTCTCTAATTTCATCTAAAGTACAACAAATACCAACTCTCTATGGCAAAAAGTTTTCATTCTACATTTTTTTTAAATATACATATTTGAAAATATTCGAATCAATTAAAAAAATTTAAAAAACATGTTTCGAGAAATGAGAGATGTCTTAGCAAGTACATATACAGTCTGCGCGGAAAGTATTGACGCCAACAGCATTGACGTCAAATATTTTTGCGTTTTTACATAGGACCACCTATCTCCTAAACGACACCGTGAAAAGAGTTGTCGTTCATGGGCAGTAAACTACCACCTGCAATCTTCCTTTGTTCGTAGCTGCAAGTTTCAACTCGCTCAGTTTCGAGTGGGAGTCGTCGTTGTACGTGCGCACGTGCGTGTGGTATTTCCTGTGAATTTTGGGCTGTTGTGTTGGTGGTCTGAGTTGATTTTGTGTGTGAAACGATGCCTTACAACATATTGAAGCCTGGTGATTGCCTTGTTTAGAGCAGGCATAAAAAGCACAGAAATCACGACACAAACAGGCGTGAACCTGAGAACAGTGCAACGTTTGGTGAAACGCTTCAAGGACAAAGGTGGGGTCAAAATGCCTTGCCCAAAACCTAAGTCTGGTCGGCCTAGGTAAGTGTCTGAGAAAACACTGCACATCATGAAAAGGCAGCTAAGGAACCAACCTTCGTTAACAGCTAGGGAACTGAATGAAAAAAATCCTCTGTTGCTTGATAATGTGTCCCTCCGGACAATTCAGGAGAAGATCCATGATGACTTAGGGCTACACAGTTACAGAGCTTGCCCGAAACCTCGCCTTACAGAGAAGCATCGTAAGAAAAGACGGGATTTCTGTAAGAAATACAGTACCTGGACTGTTCATGACTGGAAAGAAGTGTTGTGGAGTGATGAAGCCACTTTCTTTGTTACTGGTAGTGGTTCCAAGCGAGTGTACCGTTCTCCCGGTGATGATCCCACCCTTCCTCAGTACACACATCCAACTATAAAACACCCTCCCAGTATTATGGTCTGGGGTTCCTTTAGTTATGGTGGTGTAGGAGAGTTAGTTATTCTTCCTAAAAACCAGACCATGAATGAGCACTCCTATTTTGAGCTCTTAAATGATGTTTTGGAAGTGTCCTTTGAAAAAAGTGGAGCATCTTTTTTTTATGCAGGATGGGGCTCCTTGTTACACAGCCAAAAGTGTGGTTTCATGGCTCAAAGATGCTTGTGTCCCTTACTTTGATGATTGGCCAGGACAAAGCCCCGACCTCAACCCGATTGAAAACCTGTGGTCTATCATGAAGCGACGTTTAAGGAACAGGGACACATCTACACTCCTTAAGCTAGAAGCTGCCATAAGCGACATTTGGGTCAATCTGCCAGTTAATCTCCTCCAAAACCTGGCTTTGAGTGTTCCAAAATAACTGACAGAATGCCGGAAGCATAAAGGAGGGTCGATAAAATACTGACTACAAGGTGAGTAGTACAACATTGATTTTGTTGTTTGTTTGGTGTATACATCTGTTGTGGTTCTTGCTTTCACTGGTGTGGCGTCAATACTTTCCGCGCAGACTGTATATCCGAGCAAATGGTTTTTGTTAGCGTTCTATTAATTTTGGTGGCCACTGCCACTGATGTATAACACAATATTCACATTGTGTTGTACTGCAAGTGTGTCATACCTTAATATGTACATAACTGAAAATGTAAAACCCGAAATATTATTTGTAGTTTTGGAAAAAATATATGTTCATTGATGACGCAGGGTACTGATACATATCACTGAAGGTTAAAGTCAAAGAATTTGTTCCATATGGAACACGTGCATGCATATATTTCTACACTACCAAACACCGTGGGTGTGGTGTAACAATAGTTTTGAACATTTCAAATTTCAAAATGAAGAAATATTAGGAATGTACCACCACAGATGTTGTTCATCTTTTCATGTTTAAACCAAATGATCCTGCTGTTTTATGAGAAGTCAACCTTCTAGTTCAGGGTATGCCAGAATACCAAGATATTTGTTCCAGAAGCTTGTCTTGAAGCCCTGTTCACAAGTTCTTTCACTTGTGTTAGTAATGTGGCATTTTTGTTAGTTTAGTGTGTTTGTGTTAAGATTTGGTGCTAGTTAATACTTCCACTTGTATGTGTATACATCAGGTTTTTCACACACACAAAAGTTGAAAATACTTGAAGATACATCACACTCCGGGACAAAATATTTGTTGTTTGTGGTTTCTGCATCTTGATACTTTTTTTTTCTTCATAAAATGCCTCAATGTATTGGTTAGAAAAAATCATGGTAATTTTTGACAGAGTACACTAAGTACATATTTACAGCTCACACAGATGCATTATATTGGAGTCATGAATGGTTTTATGTGGTACTATTGGTACCCTTGACCCTCTGAACCCCCTAGAGAAAGTGAAATATCTTGCATGGCTTATAAAGATTTTGTTGTTTATGAATGTACTATACCCCCTCGAGAATTACGTAGATTTTTTTTTTTAATCAACAGATTTCAATGTTTTACGTAACATAAAAGTGGTTCCAGCGGTAGGAAACCACAAATAACGGAGATATTTGATCGCAAAGTATGACCCACGTAAGCACAAGAAACTCCTATTCTGGACTACTATCACTCATTTTTCCCGTAAATTCCCAAACAGCAGCAAAACTAACACTACTGGCATAACAAAAATGTCAAATCAGTATCGGTACCAAACCTGCTCTCCTAACCTAACAACCATTCCAATACGAATGAGAATATATAATTTTTGTAAGTACTAACAAAACATGAAATTACTATTGTGACCAAACCTGGCCCTCCTAACCTAACAACCATTTCCAATACGAAAGAGGGTATGATTTTACAATCCCGGACATTTCCCCAATTTCTTTCATATTTCGCATACTCAATAATGTAGGCCTTGTAATCACGAATCTGCAGTTAAAATTTGGCGCTCACGTGTAGAACTTGCAAAATAAGTGGGTCTGTGATCGCAACCGACACCCTCGATTCCTCAAGAAAACCATGCTTCGTCCGTGGTTGCAATTAGCCTTACACCCCTCGAATGATGCACAGGTAGCCCCACAAACCATGCACGGGTAGCCCCATGAACCATTCACGGATAGGTTAGGTTACACTAACATAGTTAAAATTTCGGGTTCGTAGTAATATCAGGAAAATATATATATATATTTCGTTCGAAACACAAAATCTTGCGATAAACATTGGTTTTCTTGAGAAATAGAGGGTGTCTGTTGCGATCACGGACCCGCTTATTTTGCAAGTTCTACACGTGAGCGCCAAATTTTAACTGCAGATTTGTGATTACAAGACCTAAATTATTGAGTATGCGAAATATGAAAGACATTGGGGAAGTGTCCGGTATTGTAAAATCACTCCTGAACGAGAATATATAATTTTTGAAAGTACTAACAAAACGTGAAATTACTATTGTGACCAAACCTGGCCCTCCTAAACTAACAACCATTTCCAATACGAACGAGAATATACATAATTTTTGAAAGTACTAACAAAACAACGTGAAATTACTATTGTGACCAAACCTGGCCCTCCTAACCTAACAACCATTTCCAATACGAATGAGAATATATAATTTTTGGGAGTACTAACAAAATAATGTGAAATTACTATTGTGACCAAACCTGGCCCTCCTAACCTAACAACCATTTCCAATGCAAACAAAAATACGGAATTTTAAAAAGTACTAACCTTAAAACAATACACTTTCTGCTACGTGGTTGCAGGGGCAAAATGTGTCAAATGGCAGATGAATCACACCCTACGAACACTAAGCATGTACAAGGTATCTTTCAGCAATATGCTGCAAGATATTCCTGAACATGTCAGTGTCCGTAGGTCCATACACTTGTTTCCACAAACTCATCTGAATGCTCCTCCACAAGCTTCGAACTCATAACTCCTCTCTGCCTCAAGTATCCCTTCACACTGGACCAAAAACCGTCCACTTGGTTTGTATAAACCACAGTTACTGGATTGCGGAAGCACGTCTTATGCCTAACAGCTTGTGAATGTAAGGGGAAAAATTCCTTAAGACTCGATAGGCATTTATAAGACACCCATTCATCTGTCAAGATTTCTGTTCCTGGTAGTACATACTTCTAAATCAACGGGATCAGAGTTTTGGAAGTTCGATCGGCAACGAACAAAAGCAAGCCCCTTTTTGTGTTGAAATCGAACAATCCGAGAAGCCATGTTTCCCTAATAAGCCTAAGCCTCCCTCTGTTGTACTTCCTCCTCACACACACACTCTCGTCAATCTGTACAACAGAACCAACCCCTCCAAATTTGAAGTAGTCAGGTGACTTAAGTAACTTCCAGGAACAAATATCTCGAACATAGAGAAATAACTGGCATACCGCATTTTTGCTTACATTCATGACACTGTAGACAGGACGAACGGAAACTCTGCAAGACCACAGAAATATAATTGAAAAAATGTGTGTCCGAGACAGTTTCATATTTTCAAAAAAATTTCCGGTCATTGCAGAACAATCCAACTTTTATATTTGGAACACCTAAAAAGTAATTCCACCAAACCATTCTCTGCTCGCTGCCATATTTTTAACTTCACCCATACATTCCTGCGATATTGTCCACTGCATTAGACTATTTTTACACTAAACGATCCTCCTGCAACTCACGGATATACACCTCCGGCTCCCGGCCGAAGAATGCCACGATACTGAAATTGTCGACAAACTCCCCATTATGAATTTTCAATCAGTAGCACTTACCACCAGCAGCGGCTCTAAAGGGAGAGCCGCTGTGCCATGGCTCTACCCTCAGAAAAAGGATTTGCTTAGCCAAAATATGGTTAAATTAATACATTTACGAATGAGGAGATTCGAATCTCGTAAGCATTCGAGCTTACGGCTGCCTCAATCCCTGCACCGCATCCCCAGCTGTTTTCTCACTTGCTCTGGGCCAGCAGTCTGGCCTGTGGGCAGAGGCATGCACAGAGGCATGAAAAAGTCTCTGCAGTTAACGAGCGAGGAGGTGGTAGCCCAGCGGTAGCCATAAGACAACCAGCCGTGCCCCTTTCGGCTGGCACAGACGCGAGAGCTTTCGCATTGTGTTGACATAGTTGCAAATTTCAGAGAGAAGTAACTAATCCTGACCAATTTGTAATGCTCGTTGGAGAAGAAATTCGCAAGAAAGATACTTTCCTGCATACTTGGCAAGAACGAATGTAATATCTTCCGATAGATGCGTCTAAAGAGCCATCCAGACTTTTTTGTTATCGATTTCTTCCTTAAGAAAAGATATATCCCTTGCTCTCACGCACACGGACACTCACATGTTGCAACTGACGTTGACAACATTGAATTAACCGATTGTTGATGTACCGTCTGCTGTGCTGAGGTTGCAATAATAAACAAAGCAAGGCGAGAATACCGTGGTCGACTCTGTGTATCTAATTGTTCAGTGTTTTTCTTTTTGCTGAAGTGTCGGATGGTGTGTTAAAGGAAGGGTAGTTAGTAAAGATGAGTCAGATTAGAGCATTGCATTATTACATACACCGTTTTCCAAGGTACTATACGATATTAAATTAAAAGTTAAACAACTTGGCTGTCCCACACCAGATTTAAACATCAATTCTATTTAAAAATATCAAAAAAATGGTAAAGGTGACAGGCGTCGAAATTTTAATAGTCGCATTTATTTCCTAGAAACTCTGACCGACCTCCGCACATCATGCTACGACGCCAGGGATTGCGGGTTTGAATCTCGGCCTGGCATCGATGTTCTTTGTGAGTGTTCACTCATCCTTATCTTTGCGATTAGCCAAAATTAGTACAAATGCGAAGTAAAATAAACCAATCTTAGGATTTCTTAATTTTTGTCTGAAACTTTAGTAAACAAAGTTCCATTAAAATTACCTCTTTCATTAGATTTCATAAAATTTTTGATTTCTTGATCACGTTGGTACTACCCATCATACTAGCTGCCAGTCACCACTGCTTACCACATTAAAAATGCACGCCCACTTTCCAAACAAAATCCCAGTACCATGTAATATGAACCGGTTATTTTCACTATTTTAGTGTGCATACAAACAGTTTTTATTAAAAAAAAAAACCCACTGAAATTGCAGTTTTTAGTCACGCAGGCCATACTTTGGGATCAAATATCTCTGTTATTTATTTTCCTAATGCTGGAATCAATTTTATAATAAGTAAAACATCGAAATCTGTAGATTTAACAGAAATTCAACTTAATTCTCAAGGGGGTACAGTGGCACCGTACTATTTATCATATCATGACAAGAGCTTCCAGTTTATCAATTCTTAAAATTTCCATGTTTTTAGCTTCCTATATCTTGTTTAAAAAAAAAAAAACAACTAAATTTGCTGTACGATATTACAAATTGGATAATTGGATATTAACATGTTCATAAATGTCCTCCTGCAAGTCACTGAAAGATACCATGGTTCTGTTTAGTATGTGATTTGTTGTCACTTGACATTTTGCTTCTGAAACCATGTAGCAGAAAATGTATCAGGTCAAGTCATAATTAGTCTGCCTATGCATAATGTATAATAAACTTTGCCAAACATTTGTTTTTGTGGTTGTCATAGAGGGAGTCAATACTGACATTTTTCATAGAAGTGATGTTCCTTAGAATCACAAGTGTAAAAAATTAAATTGAGAGTCCAGGTTAGGTTAAGTACAAGTAGAACAACATATGATACCCAACCAGTCCCAAAAAACAGGTGATATGAAGTGATAGTGTTGATGTGAGACAGTTTGTTTACACAAGGTCTTCAGTTTACTGACTCCCAGTTGAGGTTAGGTGTGTTAGATTTCATACCCTTACCACTGGCACATTTTTTTATTTTTTTGTGTGGGGCTTTGGTGTGTGTGCATACAACTGGTGGAAGCACTCTGTATAGTCTGCCACTGCCGAGACTATATAACCCTGCTATACAAACGAGCACAATGTTATTGTAATTACAGTCAGCAAGTTCCCTGGAGAATAAACAATTCTGATGTGAATTTCTAATGTCGTTCACCATAGCATAAGTTTCTTTTTATGCCCTGTACATGTTTAGTTTACATTATTCATTGTTTTGGAATATACATCATTGATGAATAAAAGCTGGAATATAGATGCATAATGTATGTGATTTGCAATTTGATCTCGTTCAGCGAGGTCCTGTATTGGGAATGATTGGGTTCAACTTCAGATGGTTCTGATCTTACTTTAAATTGTCCCGATTAGCTTATCTGTGCGCAAAACCTCCAAATGTATAGAATTGGGAAGAGCCAGAAGAACTGTTCTTACTTTAAAATCGAACATTGAACTCTACCATATTCAACACTTGAGGTAGCACATGTTAAACTTATTTTCACTTAAGATTTGTCTTTGTACTTGTCTACACTCGTATTGTAGTATATAATATGCATGCTCTACAGCATTAAACACAAATAAAACGCGCTGGTTCAACATTTATACCTCTTTACCTTGCCATTTTGCCAAACGCCAGGTTTTCTGCTCCTTCCAAACAACATCAAGAAAGCAAAGACCCAAGACCGGAACTACAGTCATTTGTTCCACACGTTGGATGCGACGTCACAAAAATCAAGCGACGTGTAAATTTAACAGTCGCATTCCTTTATGTGCGATGAAGTAAGCAAAGTCAAAAACCTTAACAAAGCTTCGCAGTGGCGGCTCGTGCTTATCATCACATCGAAGGTACACAATTTATTTGTTTTCTGCTTAGTTAGTAGTACATTACTTATAATCATAAGTAAACGCAAACAAAGTATCAAACTGAACTCCTTTGCCCATTCTTTATATATTTTATATTTTTCTGTCGATTTTCTTCCACTTTTGGCTAATCGCGACGATGTACAGTGGGATGCACAAGTATTGCTCGGTAAATTGTCAATGACTATTTTCATTATTTTTTTCTTGTATATTTAATTAAGCAATTAATTTTTATGTATGCTGTTGCACAGTGGCGCAGGAACGTTTTTCATTTGGGGTTTACAAAATTCAGCCTCCCCCCATATATATATATATATATATATATATATATATATATAAACACACATACTACTGCACCTAGAAATACATGTCGGGGGTCCAAACAAGTGTTGCAATAATAATAACAATAATAATAATAAATAATCACAATTATAATAATTATATTTAATTAAATTAAAATATTAATTAAATATGTAAGTTAATATTGTATTGTTGTTATTACATGAATAGGTAAGAGATAGTAAAAGAATAGAGATATAAAAGCATATATTCATTATCTAGCTTACGTGTAGTTAAGATCGCCAAGATTTGCATAAAAACAACTGCCCTGGCAAGGAATTTAATGTCAAATAGAAAAATAATTGAATATTTCTTGAATAACAAACAAGGAGTTAGATCCAATTAACGAAAAGTAAAGTTTCTGATTAATATTTTATGGATATTATCATTAGTTGTGTGCATAAATCTTTTGGAACCCTTCAAAGCCGTATGAGCCAAATTCCCTGCCTTCCAATAAGTTCAGCGGAAATAACCATCGAATATGTAACAAATACTAAACAATTATATTTTGATTATTTACTTTTACTTTTTGGTAAGTCTTTCGGAGGAGTGTCCGCACTCCCTCCTAAATACGTCCTTGATACTTAGGTATAACGTGAACCCATGGGAAATATTCTGTTTTAGAACAGCACACACGAATGCCCTGTTATTTAATGCAAAATTTGCATAACTATATTTTCTTTGTTTTTCTTAGAATTTATGTTTTTTAAACAGATTTTAAAACCAGATAACAATTCTGAAACATATAAAGCTCTGGACTTCGTTCTAGCCTTATTTGAATTTAACGGAACGGAAAATCAGGAGTTCGAAATGTGAAAATTGCGAACAAAGATACGTCTATTCATTTTAATGCATGTTGAGATTAAAGGGGGTGAGGAGGATCTTGAGCCACCCCAACCAGGAATAATAATCTCCCCCCACTGAATATAGAAACCACATTATGAATATATCATACTTATAGAGTTCCACTTCAGTTCAGTTGATTCTAATTTTAAATTCCCATAGCTACGCATAAAAATATCTTTAAACAATCAGATATGTACCACATCCAATGTCTTTTTAAGAGCCATGTATTTGGTATTTACTCGGACATCTGTAGGGCGTTGTATTAAGAAAGAAAAAACTGAGTTGAGATGGTTCCCGACCAACTCGTAAGAAGTCTAACTTTGAAATATTTGTGAAACATTTGACAAAGCATTTATTTATTATAATTAGCTGTACCTAATGACACTCTTCAAGCACTGAAAGTACTATCATTACATATACAAAACCAAAATCCTTCAGATGCCAGAGGAAGCAAGGAAAGGCATACGCTCAAAATGTTTTTGTTTTTTTTTTCGTTTCAATCTTTGGTGGACATATGAAGAACCGCCCAAGGTTTTCTTTCGTATGTAGTGGTATTAAATGCAGATACATGCGTGTGTTTTATGGTGACAAATCAATTTCTCGTTTATGTTAAAAGGCAAACTTTAATGTAAGCAAAGGCGTGTGCGCGTCACAGTTAAAGATTTTCGCATCTACAAAGAAAATCCAAAACACATTCTCACCTCGCCGGCTGGCAGAGCGCGCTTTGACGCCAGAGGTCCCAGGTTGGGCATGTGAGTGATTCTCAATTTCATGATATCATCACCCATCCTCATCTTTGCGATTAGCCAAAAGTGGCAGAAATGCGAAGTAAAATAAACTAAATAAATCAATCAAACATTCTCATCCAAAATCTACCAATAGAACCTGCAGTGAGTTTCATTTATCTCGTGCATTCATCTGACTAATGTAATTTTCTTACAGATTGACTTTAGGGTTTAACTTAAAATGGCGTTGTGTTTGCGTTGCATTCGATACGAAAATTAGATTTTAAGCAATTAATGTCCAATTATATCTAATACATAGGTAAAAATAATTCCCCCCACCCCCTCTGATAATATCGCAAATTGCACCTTGTTTAAATGTCTAGGAAAAATTTCATTTCACCTAGAAATGATATCGCGATGCGATGAGTCGAAAATTGTCACAGCCTCATCTCGTCTCCTGTGTGGCGAGGTCCTTCTCGTTCTTGTTTGTGTTAATTTTTGTTTCGGTTTCCACTCTGAAGTTCTTAAAACTTATTCTATATTCACTTCATGCTCAGATAGGCTAATCGGGACTCTATTTTCAAAATCTCTTAATATTTAAGTTTAAGTATAGTTTTCCGAACACCCCCTTACAAAGTCATGAAAAATATGGGTGAGATACAGCAGTACATTGTACCCCCCAAAGTTGTTGTGTAGTATATCGTCTCGTTCGTTTAAGTATTTCGTTTTGGAAAATACCATTTTAAATATTCAAAAGAAAATGGGATCAGTCATATACCCTTCTGATGAAGATTTGTATCTTATCTTCGAATCGAAGCCACCATTTCTTTAGAAAAGTGTACCCCTCCTACGCATGTAGTGCTGCCTCCTAGAGGAAGAAGAAACAAGCTACTGTTGCTAGACATGAGTCTGTGCAAACAGGACCTGGAATGGTGAACGTAGTTTCGTTATAATGTAAAGTGTTACGTTGTTTTGTGAGTTTGTGTAATAAATGCAGTTAATCTTGTTAACATACGTGTTTCCATCGCACAACATTATGGCGCAGTCGGTATAAAAGAACTTTTCTCTTCATGGATTGCAGGATTTGCAAGAACCTTACATTTCCGTAAGTTTTTTCATCTCGGACTGACTGTCCTCATTCGTACAACAAACTGTTGGAGCAATCATAAACGTGTTGCTTTGACACGATTTGATATAACACGGTAAGGATTAACCGTCTACATTGTTTGTCTTATAAAAGAATAGTGTGATGTAAATATATATATATATCAAGATTTCTTCTAACGTGGAAACAAGTTATTATCATGAAACGTACAAGGACTTTGTAACATTCATAGATACATTGTGATCCGATGCAGATCAAGTATAATTATAAGTGAAAACTCACTTTTCGTAGTTGTTAGGTTACACGTTTGGATTTACAGTCATAAATATGTACACAAACATGATATTTAGCGCTTTCGACGAAGATTCAGAGGACATTGAAGATTATCTCTTACGTTTCGAACAGTTGTGTATCATTCAAAAGTTCAGTGATGATCAG
Source organism: Lepisma saccharinum (assembly GCF_977018435.1). Taxonomy (NCBI): domain Eukaryota; kingdom Metazoa; phylum Arthropoda; class Insecta; order Zygentoma; family Lepismatidae; genus Lepisma; species Lepisma saccharinum. The sequence goes on along the minus strand of NC_139239.1, from coordinate 45,109,455 downwards.
AGAGTTCCTATACTCATCGCCTTTATTGGTGCAAAGGCATTTAAAGTCTTGAAAAATGTAGTCGCACCAGACCTTGTACAGAATCTGTCGTATTCTCGTCTAAAAGATAGTCTTTTGTCACACTACAAACCTGTAACTAATAAGTTTGTTGAACGATATAAGTTTCGACGTTGTGTGCAAGAGGAAGGTGAAACCGTATCTGCTTATTTCATAAGGCTGAAGCAACAAGCCATAAAATGTAACTACGGCAATTATCTGGACGAAGCTTTAGTTGAACAGATAGTATTGGGCATACGATCTGAAGTTACTAGAAGAAAGTTGCTTTCAGTACAGTCACTAACCTTTCAGCGATGTCAGGAACTGACATTACAAAATGAAATGTTGGATAAAGAAACCCGATTGTTAATACGATCAGAAAATGTAAAGCAAGAGTCAACAGTTTCACGCACCTCCACCCAATTTCCAAGAAGAACAGTGCAAGGGGACAAACATACAAAACAACATACTTATAGTTCGTCTAATCCAACGATTCACGGAATGAAATATACTGCTTACAGCTGTCCTAACTGTACATACAAACATGATTCTAAAGACAAATGTCCAGCCAAGGATTCTGTTTGTTCATTCTGTAGGAAACGTGGTCACTGGCAAAAGCGGTGTAGGAAGAGAGGGAAGTTTAAACTGAAACCTAATAGTAATAACGTAGGGCAAACTACTGAACACACAAATTTACAGATGTCAACATCTCAAAGTTCACTTGATGAGCAAACAACATGGTTACCTAGTGTCGTCTCATACAGTTGTGACTCACACATCATCGGGTCACCTACGTCCAATTATTCTTTATCAAAGAATCCAATGCTAAAGTATTTACTTATTAACGGCAAGTTTATTCAATGTGAGCTCGATACAGGTTCTGCCGTAACTCTGTTCCAAGCGGATTCATTCAGGAACTGGTTTCCAATGACTGATGTTAACCATTCCTCCATAAAAATATATGGCGTAGGGAAACATGCTCTTTCAGTGCAAGGTCAGGCTGAACTGGAACTTATACACTCCGGATCGACTTATTTACTTCCCGTTATTTTATGCAAGGACTTTCTCACCTATCCACTCATAGGTCGTTCATGGTTAGATGTCGTTACGCCGGATTGGAGAACTTTACTGTTACATTCACAGCAGACTAGTTCTATGCTAGTTGACCCTACGGGAAATGACCAACCAGAACATTTACGGATGAAAATAAAACACGAATTTGCTTCGGTTTTCGATGGTGATCTATCGAAACCAATTGTACCGTACATAATTGATATACCTTTGAGAAGAGATGCTGTACCGATTTTCCGGAAAGCCTATGATACGCCTTACGGTTTGCGGGCACAAGTGGAAGTCGAAATTAAGAAACTAGTACAACAAGGCCTCTGGGAGGCTATCACCTACTCTGATTGGGCATCTCCTCTTGTGGCAGTCACCAAGAAAGATGGGTCTTTGAGGTTATGTGTCGATTTTTCTTCAACTGTCAACAAAATGACAGAAAATATGAAGTTCAATATTAGTAAAACTGATGATATATTTGCTAAACTGAAGAATTGCCAGTATTTCTCCGTAGTGGATCTTCAAATGGCTTATTGCCAACTTCTCTTGTCAGAAAAGTCACAAATTATAACTGTAGTGAACACACATGTGGGACTCTATAAGATAAAACGGTTGTGCTTCGGGATCACAGTTAGTGGCGATATTTTCCAAATGACGCTGGCTAAAATCTTGGGAGACACACCAGGCGTCGCATTCTACTTTGATGACGTTATCGTAGGTGGAGCTACATTGGCACAATGCTATGAAAGGACACTTCTAGTCCTCTCTGAACTTCAGCAACATAATGTGAAGGCCGACTTCAACAAATGTACCTTTCTATCACCGGAAGTCGAATACTTGGGATACTGCATATCTTCGAAAGGCATTAGTCCTTCCCGTAAGAATTTAGAAGCAATATTGGACTGTCCAGAACCGTCGGACATCTCACAGTTAAGGTCCTTTATCGGCATGTTAAACTTCCATCGAAGATTTATACACAATCTCGCTTCTAAGATACCACATCTTACTTCTCTCTTGAAGAAAGATGTTTCGTGGAAATGGACTACTGAAACATCCAAAGAATTTAGGAACATTCTAAAGGAACTACGAGAAGCGCAACCCACAATACCATTCGATCCAAATAAACCTATTGTGCTGATATGCGATGGATCTCCATACGGTTGCGGCGCCCGATTATGCCATCGTGTAGAAGGAGCGCTCGCTACGGTGGCATGTGCATCTTCTACACTTAGTGATGTGGAGAAAAGATATGCACAGGTAGAAAGAGAAGCATTAAGTGTAGTATTCGGCGTGAGGAAATTTGAAAAATTCCTAAGAGGACTTCATTTCGAAATAATCTCTGATGCTACGGCCATTAAGTTCATATTTTCACCAGGGAAGTCAATCTCCAAGCACGTTTCGAACAGGCGTTGGTCTCTCTTTCTATCCGGATTCAACTACGACGTAGTGACATCATCACGTGTACCTGTGGCGGACATGCTCAGCAGGTTACCTTGTCCCACAGAAGACCCAGTAGATGAGGAAGCTACATTGTGTTACAGCATGACAGGCACCAGAGCGCCAATTTCTCTACAGATGATCGCTGATCACACCAATGCTGATCCAGTGATAACCGAAGTTGCAATATATGTAGAAAGGGGTTGGCCGAAAAGGTTTAATCAACGGATAAAGGATTCCAATATTTACCCTTACTACGAAAGGCGAAACCTTCTCTCGCTAGAGGCAGGATGTCTGTGGTGGATGGGGAGGTTAGTCATCCCACAATCGCTTCGTTCGAAGGTTGTGGAACTCTTTCATTCGAACCACCCTGGGGAAAGGACGATGATGGAGACCTTACGATCACAAGCATGGTGGCCCAAGATGACAAGGGATATACAACATTGTATCCAGACTTGTGAAACATGCCAATCCACACGTTCCAGGATCAAGAAAGGTCCAGATAATAGGTGGCCGGAAGCTAGATTTGTAGGACAAAGACTCCACGTAGACCATTTCTTCTTGGCTGGGAGAAAGTTCCTATTACTTGTGGATGCTTATAGTCGCTGGGTAGATGTCTGGCCAGTATCTTCCTTAGATACACCGGAGACCATACGCTGGATTCTTCAGTCATGCTCGACTCTCGGAATTCCACAAACAATAGTTTCGGATAATGGCCCGGCATTTATCAGCCTAAAGTTCCGTTCCTTTTGCCAGCAGTTCGGGATCGAACACATCACAATACCGCCGTACCACAGTCCTAGCAACGGGCTTGCAGAGAGGTACGTACGCACGGTGAAGGCTGGCATGTTGAAGGTGTTGCATGAACATCCACATCTGACTTCTTTACAATTCGATGCCAAGTTAGCAGAGTACCTGCTGTTTTTGAGGAATTCCCGGTTGGGAGAGGAACGTAGTCTTCCTGCAGCCTCAGTCCTCACCTTCATTCCAAGAACATGGTGGAACTGTATACGTGGTGATCATAATAGAGATGACGAGAGGACAGAAGCTCCTCCTTTCTTGAAACCTAGGAGCAACCACAGCAAACCATACAGGACATTTTCACCTACCGAAACCATATGGGTTCAATCACCGAAGCACTTGTCACCTAACTTCAACGAGGCAGATATTGTAGAAAGGTTGGGTGGCACTCACCTATACAAAGTGCGCTTTGCCGATGGAACTCAAAGACTGGTACATTCACGTTGGATTCGTCACAGGACACACAGACAACTAAACAATCCAGAAACCTGGGATGATGATAGTCCACCCGGACCAGAAGGCGCGGCGGAGAATCGAAATTCAGATTCCAAAATTACCCCACCCCAACCAGACGTTGATGTCCATCAACCCCAAGATGATGACGCTGCTCCACGACCAACATCCACTCCTCATGTGCCTAGAAGATCGACCAGGATTAAGGTACCCCCTGACAGATACGGGTACCCTTGTTAATTTTTTTTTTTGTAACTCTGGGAGGAATGTAGTGCTGCCTCCTAGAGGAAGAAGAAACAAGCTACTGTTGCTAGACATGAGTCTGTGCAAACAGGACTTGGAATGGTGAACGTAGTTTCGTTATAATGTAAAGTGTTACGTTGTTTTGTGAGTTTGTGTAATAAATGCAGTTAATCTTGTTAACATACGTGTTTCCATTGGAAAATACCATTTTAAATATTCAAAAGAAAATGGGATCAGTCATATACCCTTCTGATGAAGATTTGTATCTTATCTTCGAATCGAAGCCACCATTTCTTTAGAAAAGTGTACCCCTCCCACGCAAAGGAGCATTCGTCTGCAATGACGTAATTTTCTGAGAGCAAATCTGATTCCATCGTTCCCCACACATTTTAAACAATTTTCATCTCCTTAAAGAGGTTTCCAAGAACTTAGGTCAATGAACTAACTAGTAGCAACCACAATGTATAGTGGAGCCACAAGCAAAACAACCTGCGCACACCCGCGACTCCTGTGCACCGCACTCCCGCGAGTAGGGCAGGGGGAGAGTGGACCGACCATGCTTCCTTATGGTCCGAGCTGAACGGAAGAAGGGAAAGGTGACTTTTCGTCCAAGGTTTTTTCCTTGTGGTCGCTCAATAGTAGAATAAGTTTAGAATGGTTTGAATTTCTGTGGTAAGGAAGATAATGTTTATAAATTATAAACAATGTATACTTTTTTATTGAGCGAACAGAAAATAGGTTCTTTTAACAGTAGCACCTTGCGTCTTAGGTCAAATTACCAAAGGGGGGGGGTACAGGGGGTACAACTCGATTTACGGATTTAAGGGGGTACAGTACCCCCCTTCAAAAATTTAGGGGGTTACAATGTACCCCTGTACCCCCCATGTTCCTGCGCCACTGCTGTTGCAGCGATCTCCAACAGCTTAATTAACGTGCTCTTATTGAGTAAAATAAAGTGCACGAACATAGTGATGTACCATTTGCTTGGTAATACCACAGACTGTGCTAATACAATGCGATCCATTCAGTTTGTGCCACCGCGTCCGTGTTTGCGCTATCGGCAAGCGAGGCACTCGTGGCGTCGTGTGTCGATGAAGCAAGCGCAATTTCCGTTATTATTTTTAAGAAAGTGGGGGTCGGGTACCCTATTCTACACCCTCGAATTTTGAAAAAAAAAAAATCATTATGAAGATATGTGATCCTATTTGTGAATTTAAAAAAAAATGGAGCGCGGAAAGAAGTATTTACGACTGTACAGCCGTTTAAAGTTGAGATTTTGTCGTTTGAAATTGTTGAGTCCAAATTTCCCACCGGTTCCGGGCTCCGCCCCTGGGGTAATTGACTTACAGAAACATCGTTTATTATGAAGAACTAATTTTTGTAACGAGAATATTTGAAATGTTCGAAAAATCGAGAGTGTAGAAAAGGGTACCGGAGCCATTTGCTGTTCCGAAGCTACGATGTATTTGTGTATGTGTTGCAAAAACGCAGTTATTTATTAGCGAAAAACATGCAGCCACGTGATCATTGAGAACGCTTCCTAGTTGTCAGTGTTAATATGGCAGTAGCTACAGTCTGTCAACATACACCAACTTTCACGTTTCCCGTAAAATGATTACCTTTCCACGTTTCAAAATCATGAGTGCTGTCTAAGCAATACTTTGATACTTGCGTTTGCATGTTCGAATCTAAATAAGTGGTAACAGCTGTCCGCACTCCCTTGAGATCGCAATCACTTCTTCTTCTTCTTCAGAGGATCTTTGAAAACGATTCTTATACGTGTCTCAGTTTATACGGATTACGAATACGCTGCTAACACTCTGTGGGTTAATTATTTTATGGTTCAGTAAGGATATCTCCTAGCTTTCGAAATGGCAAGAGGCGAGAATATTGACAACGACGAGACAAAGCAGACTTAGAATTCTTTATCCTTTTCCTTGCACCGGGATGAATGAGGAAGATACCCCCAGGCGGTTCATTCAGGTTCACTCAAAATCAAAAGCCATGGGGGTTGGTGTTTTATTCCATCGACTGAGGCAAGGTAATAAGCCTTTGTAATTTATTTATTTATTTGAAAAATCCTGAATACATAAAAATCCATTTTACATCAGGATATCAACTGGAAAAGAAATAAACAAAATAATAAGGTGGACTTCCCATCGTTCCTCAGCAAGTTTCCACGCATTTTCTAAGAAACCTCTCTCGGTTTTTACCTCATTCTGGACAACTGTTGACTGTCAGCTGTGATGCAGGGGTATGGTGGTCCGAGTATAGTTCGTGGTTATATAGTTCAGTGGCGTATACTGAGTCCAAGATCTGGGCTATGTCACGTGTTCCTAAGCTATGAATGAAAATAAATTTTCAAGTCCTAAGAAATTATGTTGCCAACTCATAGGAAATCAGGTTGCCAACTCATAGGAAATCAGGTTGCAACACATAGGAAATCAGGTTGCAACACATAAGAAATCAGGTTGCCAATTCCAGAATCAGCATCATCATCTCACTGATATGAATAATAATATTTACAATTTCTGATCGATTATTCCCCTGTATTTTATTCTCTAGACTTCAGGCTTCGCACATAGCCTAGCTAGCGTAGAATATAAGCTCCTGATATAGTTTCAGTAAACGCGAGAGGGTTGAATCATGGAGTATATGTGATCTCGTTTTCGTACCTCGCGAGTGAAAAGTCGAGTCTGAAGCTGCCGTCTATGGAAACAATGGGTCAGGGTCGACCTCATTCTAAACCCGTACCCAGATTTGGTTATAGTGACCAGACACGTACATTCAAAAATGATTGATTGATTTGTTTTATTTTACTTTGCTTCTTGTGCCACTTTTGGCTAATTTGCGAAGATGGGGATGAGTGATGATATGATGAAATTGATGAATGGACACTCACAAACATCCATGCCCCACCAGAATTCGAACCCGGGACCCCTTGCGTCATAGCGCGATGTGCCAACCACTCCGCCACTGGGTCAGCATTCAGAAATGAGGACAGAGCATGGCGAAAAAGGAGGACAAAGCCATAAAAAAGAGGCCACCGCAAGAAATGACAATACATTTGCCATTACTCATAATTTAATCAATATAAACAATCTTACCACACAGATACTACTCAGATGGTCTTTTTCAATAATTTCCTCTTACATTCTATTGTTGGCTATTTTTTTCTACAAACATCCATTGAAATTTCTTGGTATCTATCTGGAACAAATCCCTTTAAACTTTGTTCACCCATTCAATTTAAAGGTCCTTTTAGAGCATTTGTGACAGGAGTTTTTCACGTGCCACTGGATAGCAGGAACCTTTTTTCAACTTATCAATAGAGGCACAGGCCTAGTTACTAACCCTCCACTAATCAGTGGATTTGTTATTCACTTTAACCGGGGACTCCTTTTCTTGTCACGTTCTCACACTTCAGTTTGCAGGTATCATGTAGGTTGGGCGGAACACAATAGTCAAAGGGATTACAATGATCATGGACAACAACGTGTCCTTGTAACCTGAATCAGGTCAGAAAACTCCAAAAGGTATTGCTTGGTGAATTCCAAGCAAATTCTCGTTTCCTGCACCTGGCAAAAATTCTTCATCAGCCTTCACTGATTAGGTCTGATTTATGCAACACACAGATTACTCAATTTCTTGTTCTCAAGATAATATGTCTATTACAGAACCAACATTAAAAATAAATATGTAAAATAATACCAATCAGTTTACTTAGTCATCAAAACATCCATAGCTCGATATCGGATGGAGGCACATTGCAAAGTGTATCTTCCCGATTAGCACCCGCTACATAAAGCGTTCAGTAGAACAACATATAACATTTCCGGTATAACATATATCTTCGAAACAGCTGCGGTGTTCTCCTTTTATATCTTCTTTCTTTTCGCCATACAAAAACTGCATTGAATTATCTTTTGTACTCACATTTGAAAAAACAGCTGCGTTCTCATGCTTGCACTATATTGTGAAAAACGCGGCCGTCATTGATCTTTGACATATGTACAGTATAAATCTTCTTTCCTTTTATATAAAAAACAAATAGATTCTTTCATTTACAGTTTCCCTCGTCCTTATTGTTTATAACAAAAGAACATTGTTGTATCCTCGGGGAGTAATGTAATGTAATTTCGATGGACAAAACCAACTGTCCTTGCAGCAAATGCTCTTTCCACTGCTTGTATGAACATCTCATAGGTCGGGTCAGTTCCGATAAGCTGTTCCCAAAAACAAGCTTCTAAGAATCCACTTTAACATAACCCAATTCACTATCCCATACTAATTAATTTTAAAATACATCCAGTATACATACGGTATACATATATATATATATATATATCAGTGGCGTATCCTGGGTTAAGAACCTGAGCTATCGCACCATATCATAGTGTTCGAATGGACAAAAATTTGCTGGTGGGGGTGTTTTTGTTTTTTTAACTCATTTGGGGTGGCGGGTTGAAGTGATTAAAAATATATACCTCATAAATAAAACATGGAAATGTACACTGTCAGTAAGGAAAGGATTTCAAGAATTTCATTCTAATTTGCATAAATAAGAGGTCCATATTGTGAAATATTATGTAGACCTATATACGAGAATAAAAATAAAATTTCAACCTACCTATTTTCACGATTTTAAGTTCGGGTACTCCTTGTTGGCGGAGTGGTAACGTCGTTGCCTTGAAACTAAGGGGTCTCGGGTTCGATGCATGGTGGTTTAGATACCACTTTAACTGTAGGTCCGATCCCCATTAGCTTATCTGTTCATAAAGTGGACATACAAGAAAAATCCACAACGATTTGGATCTTATCGTCATTCGTAAGCCGAAAAAGACAGCTTGTTAATTATGTCCCTCATTTCAGTTCACTACACAACATAGCAAATATCATTCACAAAAATACAATCCACTCACTACTGTAATCACACGCTGCCTCTAAATAAATTCCACGCACCAAGATCACTCGACGCGATCTAGACTAGAACAGGTCCTTGTCATTTCGTTAATTTTTAGATGCACTCATAAACCATTCCCGCTCAGCCAACAATTTTCTACTCCCCACTGTATTTCTAGTTGTTTGAAGGTCAACGACCTCTTTTTCAACTCCTCTGCAAGCGTTCAATGATGTTGTTGTCCCTGCCATATGACACACTTTCTCCTTGTCTGTGGTAATTTGGCTTCTAAATTCCCCGTTCCTGGGAAAATTACATGCTGGGAAAAATTGGTTTGCAACATTGACCCCGACTGTTGAGGAAGTTCAGAGGGTTTTTCCCCCGCCATATGCAACCCTGTTCCCTCTCCTGTAAGAGTTTGGCTCCACAATTCCCCGATCCTGGGGAATTTACATGCTGGGAAAAATTGGTTTGCAACATTGATGGGGTGATCTTTGTGGTAGCCCTGTCACGCTTACCCGTCACCCCCGTGGAGTTGCCCGCCGGCGCTAGCCAGCCGTCTCGCGAATTCAAGGAAAACGGGCAATGTTTCCAACTCCTCTAAGAAATCAGGTTCATCTTCTTATTGAAATGAACAATTTTATGCACATTTTCTGATTGATATTTTTTTCTGTATTTTATTCACTGAGTCTGGGCTTCGCAGATAGCCTAGATAGCCCCGAATATACGCCTCTGATATATATATATATATATATATATATATATATATATATATATATATATGTTTATGTTTATATGACAGCTGTACCTCCACTCTCTTATTTCTAAAATAGAAAAAAGGGCCTCCCAATGGCGCAGCGGTAGCGCCGTCGCCTTGTAATCAAGGGGTCCCGGGTTCGATACCCGGTGGAGGCACATAGTGGTTCGGGTCCCACTTTAAACTGTAGGACCGGTCCCGATTAGCCTTAAAACAACAAATCAATCCATCAATCAAATAAAAAATATTAAAATATTGCGTTATACATCTAACATAATTAATATACACGTCAAACTTATTTGTATCATTTGTGAACACGTGTGCACGCACGAGCACTTGTTTACAACAATTGTGAACAGCTGCACGGGAGAACAATAGCGCGACCTCTAAAGTATTCCCTGGTCAAGGCGCTGTACCCTGATGTAGCTTTGACTGTAAAATATTACAGGTTACATCAAGTTCAGCGGGTTACAGAGGTCGGTGCAAGTAGAGAACTCCACTTACCTGTGTTGGAGCTAAGATTACGACTCCAAAGGACAGTCACAGCAGCGTTCCTGTTTCCAACCTGCGGCAATGATTATGCAGTATGCGAATTAACGGAGGGTGGTGGTGGTGGTGGGGGGTGCCAGGTATTTCTTTCTCACAGAAAATTTTATCCCCGGCAAAAGATAATTATTTTTATCCCTGCCACTGATGTTTTTATCCCCATCAAAGAAAATGGGATTGAAAGCAAAAAGTATACCATTTGTTAGCAAACAAAATCAGTCGTCCATTAATGGACCATTCATGAAAAAAAAATCCCTGCCAAAAAAGTATGCAGCACTATTCTGAAACTGATCAACCTTAGCAAGTTACGACAACAGCAGTCTGTTTTAAGTGTTCACGAGGTGTAAATGTTATCGTAAGATCTAATGACCTAGGCTAGAACGAATTTTCTAAGGTGTTTAGGTGTTTAACAATAAGGCAATAGTTTAGATTACTGAATGGTAACGTACAGAAATTTGCGTACGAAAAAAACCTACCTACCGCTTTGAAATCATAAATATGCCCCTGAGTGGGCACCCCCCCCCCAAAGGAAGAAGCTTAATTCGCACAGGGATTAGGAGAAACTATTCCCCCCTTTGTGGTATCGGGTCTAGTGACTGTAATATCCTACAGGGGCTTGTGCTAAACTTACACCGTTTACAGTAACTATTGAACAAGTGTATCCCGTTACAATAATTAAACTTTCATTACCTTTAGAGAGTACTTTTTCCACAACCCTGAGTGAAATAAAGTCTCATGCCACGACTGGAGAAAAGCGTAATGGGTAAAACTTCACAGTGAGCTATTTGACTAAAACGTTGCAACGTTATTTGTTGCATCAAAGCATGGGGCCAGACTGTTGTAAAGAAAATGCATGTTACGTAATTTGCTTCTCCATATTTCATGTGTGTTCCTTCATCAATTTCCTTATCTCATCATCCTCGTTGTCGCAATCAGCCAAAAGTGTCAGAAAAGCGACAATTTAACACAAATCAAACTAAATCTTAAATGTTTGCATTTGCGAGCCAAAGGAGCAAGACAATTTTTAGAAGTGTTTCGTTGCAAACTGTATGACCAGTTTCGTTACTCAGATTAGCAGTTAGTGTCCCAAAGTGTGCTTCTATAGGTTCGATCCTCCACGGAAAGTGCATATGAATTTTGTAACGGTATTGAGGTTGTACGCCGCTTCCTGTAGTATACAGAGTGTCTCAAAATGTTCATAATAGCGTACGCTGTATAAGAGGCATGGACGCATGGTAATAACACAACAAGGTTTCGAACCAGAAGATTTGCCATTGCCTTTGTGCAGTAGCGGCTTCTGCCTATTCGCACGTGCACACCCAAAATAAATCAGTAATGCAAATCATTATTATTATACTTATTTATTGAACTCTATCTCCTTCGAAACATCAAGTGTTCCCACGCCGCTCCACCAAGAGGGATGGTGGAGAAGCCTGCGATCCGTGATATCAACCCTCGTAGACCAGGCCGCGATCGGGGCTGGAACACAAAGGTAGTTTCGCTCGCTGCTGTTGCAGCAGTCGCGTAGAGGATGCTGATTGGGTGTTTTGGCTTGAGCGCCGTGTGAGGGGAGGTTGCATCATTTAGGAAGGCTTTTGATCGAATCCGGGTCCCTCGCATGGTAGTCAGACGCCATAACGACATCAATATCAATATTATTGTATATTTGCAAAAAAATATTTAGTAAAAACGTCCTCACTTCGCTGATATAATAATGAACAAGGATAATAATAAAATCTGCATGCACCAAACAAAGAATCCGATCCGACTACTAGTATTACAATTGAGTATTAATGGTATTAATTCTGCATAAGGATTAAAGTGTCACTGCTCATGTTTGGCTTTGGCAGGTTTTCTGAAGAGTAAGCTTTCCGATTCTTATGTGCGAGTGCGGCAGAAATAATATCTCAATCATCATATATATATATATATATGTTTATGTTTATATGACAGCTGTACCTCCACTCTCTTATTTCTAAAATAGAAAAAAGGGCCTCCCAATGGCGCAGCGGTAGCGCCGTCGCCTTGTAATCAAGGGGTCCCGGGTTCGATACCCGGTGGAGGCACATAGTGGTTCGGGTCCCACTTTAAACTGTAGGACCGGTCCCGATTAGCCTTAAAACAACAAATCAATCCATCAATCAAATAAAAAATATTAAAATATTGAGTAGTTGTATTGGTGATATTATAAACTCAGGAAAGGAAGAGCTCTCCCCAAGCATATTTGGCTATACTTAAAACTAGCTCAACATGCCCATATGAGTTTTTTGCTCAAGTGTAGCACCCCCTCTAATCCAAGATTTTTGTAAAAAAGCCCTCATGGATTCCATGAGAAAGGAAGAGCCCCCTCAGATTGATGTGCCTATACTTACAAAAAGGCACTTCTGTGAGATTGTTGTCCATAAACTTGTTAAAAATATGCCCCTCTTGATATTTTTTTTGGCCACACTTAAAACTAGGCCAAGACATACACACATACACACACACACCCACACCCACACCTACACATATTTACTTCCAATTTAAGTTTAATTGGACCCCAGCCTCAATCCAATATTAAAACAATGCAATATGCAGAGACCCTCTAGAATTGCTCCGTGACTCTCTCATTTCTTACATCATAAACATATGATTTTTCTCCTATGAGAATAACACTACATATGGTGTCATCAGGTAAAGCCTCGTGGAATTCACAGATAATTTTAATATTTGTCCTGTTATTCACTACAACCTGTTTTCTTTTTGAAGTGTTAATTACAAACATGGGTCTCTGTGCCTTGAATTCATCTGGTGTGTAATACATGTCAGTATTGCCAATTGTAGAAAACAGTAAACAAAATTTGCTTGTTTTAGAGATATTCCAAAAATATATAAGCAACAACAACAGGGGCCATCTATGAGCAAATGTCTGAACTCGGTGAACACTTGGGAACAAGCCAACTTTTTTCAATACTACATCATTTTTAACTCTTTCTGTTAGTAATAGGGAATGGTAGTAAGCATTAGACAAAGTACTTTGGAGCCGAATATGCCTTTCTTAAGACGTCGTATATTACTAAAATATCTTTAATTCACATATTTCTCATACCGCCGTATCTTGTTCTATTAGGTCTCTTCAAGAAAATTGCCAATTAGTGAAAATTAATTGAGCACAACAGCAAAAGAGGTGCTAATAGGGCAAGCATACAATGATATGGGGATATGTGAATTGTTGGTTTCTTCGATTCAGATAAATGGATCGAATTGAAACTGGGATATTTTGCATTTTTTTTATACAAAATCTGTTACATCTAGCTTATTTGTTGTAATCCACTCTTATTTAGGGTCGGGCCTATACCTGTCACAGCTTGTTATACAAAAATCAATACATAACACTCAGTGCTGGGTCAGTGCCTTCTGGGACATGCATGTTCGTGCAGCCATTTGTGCTAGGTCAGTGCCTCTGAAGGCCGCTGCTTTCTTCTCAAGACCCGGTTCTCAACCGGCCTGGGAATCAATATATTGATTTGTTCTTTTGTATTCAGCAATTCCATTAGTAGTTTTATTGCCAGTTGGAGGAGCAGTTCCTCAAATTCCCGCATGGCGCTGTGAGCATCGGATTGCTGTGAGCATTGGATCAATATATTAGTACCTCGGATTCCCGAGGTGTGGGTGTGTAGGGGTGGAGGCAGCCTTGATGGATTAGTTCCTGCGAGCGCCAGGGTATGGCGTGCAGTGCTGATTGCATGTACACCCAGCAGAAAAATGGGAGGTACGCACAGGAGAAAATACTCCAGCCATGCAGAGTCACCCACAAGTGGGGGATAGAACCTGAAGAGGCTCCACCAAAGTATAGGAGAATTGAAGCATATAATTTGGCGGAATAACCCAAGTAATGTCATAGAAACAATATACACTAATACAATAAAAGCCAAATTTTTGGCAGGGGGGGCCAAAGTGGTTCCTAAATACAAATCTCAAGAACTAATTGACATAGAGCTATGCAGTTTTTTTTGTCTGCACTGAACCCAACTGATCCAGTATAAAGTTTTGATTTGATTCCCAAGAAATTGTATATAATAAACAACAACATAAATTCCATAGCCAAACATACATACACATGCACTAGGTATACACACTAGGTATACAAAGCACAGTGCTGAACCCAACTGATCCAGTATAAAGTTTTGAATTGAAACCCAGGAAATTGTATATAATAAACCAACAACAAAAATGCCGAATCAAAAATATTGTGACCAATGCAATAAGAATATATTTAGCTCTAATTGGGCTAGACACCAAAAGATTTGTAACCCAGACAAATGCAGAGCTCCCACAAAAATTTGCCCCAAATGCAATAAAAAATACAGCATGCAATACTTCACATATACACATAAAAATACTTGTTCTGCACAGTCATCAATATTGCCCCCACAACCATCCACATCTGGTCTCAAAAGGAAGCATGAAGCACCTATTAATGCCAGAGCAGCAAAGCAGCCACGCTATGAACCTATCCATAGCAGTTTTAATGCTCAACTTAGGGATTATCGGTTTGTATCAGAGCCAAGATGTGGTATTCAGAATTTTTTGAACAGTAAAAAACCTGATGTACAGGCAATTCTAAATGCACAAAATGGCTCTTATAAGCTCTCTCTCAAATTGTTTGTGCAATATAAGAAGCCAAACGGCACAAAATTTACACAGCCCCACATGACAGAAACTGTACCAGTATATTCAAATGCAAATTCAGACACAATAATAAGCAGTTTGATAGATCAATTGAACATTAAACACTCTGAATTTGCTGGAAAAGAGTCTGGATGGAGCCTATGTGGCTCTCCACACAGGTTATATGTTAATATTTCTGAATTCAGCCCATTACAAGGTTCTACATATTTGCCATTACCTATCAATATTAAAAACAGAAGAGCCGTGGTTAATATAGAAAATAATGATAATAAATGCTTTTTGTGGTGTATATTAGCTGCTTTGTTTCCAGTTTCAAGGAATCCTCAGAGAATAAATTATTACAAACAACATGAACATGATTTTGACGATGCAATGGAGGGTTTAGAATATCCAATGACTGTTCAGAATATTGATAAATTTGAAAAAAAGGCCCGGGATATCAATAGCAAACAATTATCTATTAATGTATATATTTGTTTCACTGGCCGTGACAATTGCTTGATAGAACCTCTCAGAATCAGTGCATTTGATGATGATTCTGCTGTTCCGATTAATCTGCTCTTAATTGAAGGGGATGGCACATATCATTACACTCTGATACATAATCTTGAAGCTTTAGTAAGAACACAACTAGACAAATCTAATAGAATATTCAAGTTGTGCGGAAGATGTTTAAGTGTATTTGATGGCAGGAAAATGGTGAATGGGATTCGGGAAGAGAATACAGAAATTGCTAAGAACAAATTAATTGAGCATCTCAAATACTGTGGCAATCATAAACCTGTTCATATGGTGATGCCAATGCCAAGTGAGAATTGCAAATTCAAAAAGTTTGAAGCCTTGTTGGAACACCCAGCATATATTGTCTGTGATTTTGAATCAATCCTCAAATCTCTTGCATCCTGCAATCCAGATCCTGAAGAATCTTCTATTACACCATACCAGCTACATGAACCTTCCAGCTTTTGTTATGTGGTTGTACAGGATGGTGTTGTTACCAAAGAATATTCATACATGGGGCCAGATGCCATCAAAATATTTGCACTTAAAATAGAAAATGAGTGCCGTAACATAGCATCTAACATCTTATTAAAACCAAAACCCATGTTGCCTTTAACAGAGGATCAGATTAAAGATTTCAACAATGCAGAAAAATGCCCGGTATGTGATTCTGAATTTTCAGATACAAATATCAAGGTACATCACCATTCTCATACAGATGGTAAATTCTTAATGGCCCTGTGTAATAGCTGTAATATTAAAATCAAGAGACCAAAATTTGTCCCCATATTTTGCCATGGAGCATCCAATTATGATTTCCATCATCTGATCAGATACGAGGGGTTTGAGAAGCAGAATTTAAATATTTTAGCTGAAAATGATGAAAAATATATATCTATTAGCAAAACAATTAAAGTTAATAGTGTTCCTATTCACATGAGATTTCTTGATTCTTACAGATTTTTATCTGCTAGCCTGGATACACTGGCCACTCAATTATCTGATGATCAATTCAAAATCACACGTGCATTGTTTCCAAATCAGGATCTGAAATTAATTAGGCGGAAGGGTGTATATCCCTATGATTATGTTACAGATTTTTCTAAATTTGATGAGTGTTCTCTGCCACCGCAACAAGCATTTTACAGCAAAATCAGAGGATCTGGAATCACTGATGAAGATTATCACCATGCCCAATTGATGTGGAACAATTTAAAATGCCAGACATTTCGTGATTATCACATGGCATATTTGAAACTTGATGTGACCCTCTTAGCAGATATAATGCAGACATTCAGAAAATCTTCTATGCAAAATTATGGACTGGACCCAGTGTATTTTTACAGTGCCCCGGGCCTAGCATGGTCTGCAATGTTTTTAAACACCAAAAAGCAATTGGATCTGATCCAGGATCAAGATATGTATCTGTTTATGGAGGAAAATATAAAAGGAGGTATGGTGCAATGTTCTCAGAGATATGCCAGAGCAAATAACAAATATATGCCTGATCATGATCCAGCACGGCCATCAAATTATATATTGTATGTAGATGCCAACAGCCTCTATGGTCACGCAATGATGCAAAAATTGCCATATGCAGGGCTTGAATGGGTTGAAGATTTTAATATTGAAGATCTTCAGAACTATGATGACCGTGAACATGGCCTCTTCTTAGAGGTTGATCTGATATTTCCAGATTATTTACATAACAAATTTTCTGAGTTGCCCCCAATTCCTGAGGTTCAGTGCTCACCTGGCTCTAAACAAAAGAAGCTCATGATGACACTGGAAGCAAAACAGGGTTGTGTCATATATTACAAGAACCTCCAGTTCCTGATGAAACATGGTGTTCAAGTGACCAAACTTGGCAAAGTTTTGAGGTTCAGGCACTCAGAATGGTTGAAGCCATATATTGATACAAACACGGAGCTTCGAACATCTGCAAAGAGCGAATTTGATAAGGGATTGTTTAAATTGATGGTAAATTCTGTATATGGCAAAACAATTGAAAATGTCAGAAAACATACCGATGTTAAAATAATTACTGACCCCAGCCTGAGCAAAAAATTGGTTGCAAAGCCCAACTTCAATTACAGAAGAATTTATGATGAGAATATGGCACTTTTCAACATGAAAAAAACAAAGATTAAGTTTGATAAACCTATTTATGTAGGGGCTGCAATATTGGAATTGTCCAAATTACATATGTTAACATTGTATTATGATGTGTTGAAACCTTTTTATGGTGATAATGTAAAATTGATGTACATGGACACGGATAGTTTTATTCTTGATATTAAAACAGAAGATGTTTATCAAGATATGTCACAGCCTGAATTGTTTAAATATTTTGATACCAGTGAATTGCCAGACCATCTGAATATTCAACCCCACAACAAAAAAGTGCCCGGCAAGTTAAAAGATGAGACACTTGGTGATGTTATTGTGGAATTTGCTGGGTTAAGTGCCAAGATGTACAGTTTTAAAACATGTAATGCTGTTGTCAAAAAAGCCAAGGGTATTGGCAAAGTAGCTGTGGAAAAAGAGCTCCAATTTGAAGATTACAAAAATTGCCTCAAATCCCAGAGTTTAATCAGAACATCAGAATCCAGAATTCAGAGTGTGGATCACTTATTGACTTCAAATGTTGTAAGAAAAGTGGCTCTGGACCCACATGATGATAAGAGATGCATTTTATCATGTGGCATACATACTTTACCATGGGGTCATTGTGATTTGAAAAATGGCAATCAATGCACAAGCACAGAGCATGATTTGAAATAAATAAACATGCCTATGAACTTATTTGGGTTTAAAAAACAAGGTATTATGGAGCTGCCAACACCACAACCCTCTTCTGATATGTTGTCTAAACTGAGTGGCTTGTTAATTATTCATCTGAACAGCATACTTACAGATATTGATGATGAAACAGGCAAAATATTGTACATATTTAACAATAATTTAAATTATTACCAATTACCTGTAGGTGGGCAATTGCAATTTATTACAACCCCTGAGGGTGATGTCAAAATTTCAGTAGGGAGAAATATTTATAGAATTAAGCACTCAAACATGGTTTCTGGCACTGTTTATACTGTTTCTGCTGGTGACTGCTTATATATTGAGGTCCCTGGATCCTATGACAAGCTTATACCCTTTTTTATAGAATTAAGAATCAGATACTCTATAATAAATAACTACTAAATCAAAAATGCCTAATGATATATTTGGCCATACAAGGCATGAAGATCACAGTGATGAGATTCTGATGCTTGATGTCAGAGTCAAGAAATTAAGAAGTGATTTACAAGCTTTACAAACTACACTCAATGCCAGTCTTCAATTAGAAATTACAAATTTGCAATCACAATGCATGGACCCTCTTCTTAAAATTGATTCTGAACTTAAATTGCTGCTTCAGAAATATACTGACCTGGCGACATTGGATAATTTTCAAAGTTTGGAAGAAGCTGTTGCAGCTCTTCAAGCCAAATTTAAGACCCAGGCTAACAACTCTGAGCAATTGAAACAGCAATTAGAAGAGCAGATAAATAATGTCCAGGCACAGCTCCAAACAATTGTCAAAAGCATAAAATCACAAGAAGATTTTGATCTAGTGATTTCCACTCTAAAAGAACAGATTCAGTCACTCCAAATACCTAATCTGGACCCTCTGAACAATGCCATAGCCGAGGTTAAAGAAAAAATTGAGACACTTGAAAATTTTATGAACAATTTGCCATCTTCTGATGCTTTAAGTGCAATAACTCGGAGTGTGGCAAATATTAAGCTGCAACTTGAAACATATGAAGATTTTGGAAAAATTCAAAGTTCCATAACCCATCTTGAAGGTACAATAGCAGCAGTGCAAAGTGATTTGGCAAATGTACTAGAATCCAGATTGCCCGGTATTGTAGATACCCTTGTCAGTGTCCAGCAACAGATCACAAAGCTTGAAAACCTCAACACTGAATCTGAACTGTCTCATTTTCATCACTTGATAGATGATATCCAAACAAAGCTTGAAATTTTACAACAATCCACACCCTCTCAGGCAGATATAGCCCTGCTCCAAAATGCAATGCAAAATGTGGCTGATGCTTCTGAATTACACAATGTAAAATTGGCACTTGAATCTTTGCAGAATACTGTATCAAATCTTCCTACATCACAGGAACTTAAAAATATTAAGAGAGCAGTGAATAGGATATTGAAATCAGAAGATATCAAGAATATCCAGGCAGAGATCAAACATCTCACTCAGACAGTGGCCACTCTTCCAACCAATCAACATATTAATGAACTGCATGCCCTGTTTGAGGATATCAGAAGACAGGTCCATGATCTTACAGCTCAAAATTCAAAATTGGCAGTTGTTGAAAATTTACAGCAAATTGTAGCTAATATCAAGCAACAGCTAGGGACCATGGAATCCAATCAAGCAAATGCTCTGTCTGTTTTTGCCACCCAGCTACAAGAGATTGTGCAACAATACAAGAGACTTGCTGTGGACATAAAAATCAAGCCGGGCCATGATGATGTTGTTAGAACCATCAATGAGCACCTTGAATCTGTAACAAGCAGATTGCTCACAGCAGAAAAAGAAATAACAGGCATAATCGAGAATCCAAAACATTCAGTAATTCTTGAATTGTACAGCATCCCCAACAAAGAATATGATTCTCCATTTACACCGGGTGGCAAAATATATATGCTGTCCCCTGCACAATTTTATTATCAGTTTTTTGTTGGGGGCACATTGAGACCAATCAAGATCAAATATTGGCTTCAACCACAGGCACACCACTACCCTACATTATCAATAACAAATGCTGATAACAAAGTGAAAATCAGCAGTGTGGAATTGGAGGATTTTACAGATCCCAATACATTAGAAACAGCCTATACTGAAGATGATGGCACTCTGGAATTTAAAATACAGATAGGGGACAAATTATATTTAGAAAATCCTGCAGTATCAGCTGCTGAACACCCCATAGTTGCAATATTCTTGTTTACATATTATGTCTAGACAAATTATTGTTGATGAATTACACAGACAAGCCAGACATAATTTTAAGAGACTCCCAGTGGTCACAAAGGGCATAGATGATTTATGGCAAAGCGACTTGATTGAAATGGCAAGTGGGCAGTTGAAAAACAGACAAAATCAACAAGGGCTACAAGTATCTACTCACTGTAATAGATACATTTTCAAAATTTGCCTGGGCTGTGCCACTCAAATCCAAGACTGGAAAATGTGTTACAGAAGCCCTCAGGACAATCATCAATCAGAGTGGAAGATCCCCGCGCTATTTGCAAACAGATAATGGCAAAGAATTTTATAATTCAGTGTTTCAACAATTTATTAAAAGCCAGGCAATAAAACATTATTCGAGTTACAGTGATCTCAAAGCCTCAATTGTAGAGAGATTCAACAGAACCTTAAAAAATCTTATGTATAAACAATTCACACTTCAAGGTAATTATAAATGGATTAATATTCTTCCAGAACTTCTACATAAATATAACAATTCTGTCCATTCCACAATCAACATGAAACCCTCTGAAGTAATGAGCTCATCTGATGAGCAAAAATTGATCAGCACTGTATATTATCCTAGATACCAGCCAACAACAAGAAAGGCCAGATACAGGGTTGGGGATCAAGTAAGAATAAGCAAATATAAGCACTTATTCAAGAGAGGCTTTACAAGAAACTGGAGCACTGAATTATTTACAGTGGTTCAGGTTAAACCCGGGACCCTTAACACATATATAATAAAGGATCACCGAGGAGAAATTCTCAAAGGCAGGTTCTATGAACAAGAGCTCAGCAAAACTAAACAGCCTGACACATATCTCATAGAAAAAATCATCCGCAGAAAAGGCAACAAGTTACTTGTCAAATGGCTGGGTCATCCGGAAAACAGCTGGATCGATGCAAACAAAATAATAATATGAGCACCTGGGATGTTATAAAAAGGCTCCCAGAACCTGAACAGCAGAATAAGAGAAATGGCAACTTGTTACCTGATAATATTAGGTGTCTTATTGTTGGGCCATCTGCTTGTGGTAAAACTACACTAATGGTTGATAATTTTTTATTGGCACCCAACTGGTTAGACTGGAAAAACAGGCACTTGTATATCTTCTCTAAGAGCTTGGAACAATTAAAATATCAGCAGCTGATGAAGCTTTATGATGGATTGGATATTGCCACTTTTGAACCAGATGTTAAGCCACTTCATGAATGTCTCGATAATTCTGTTGTTGTGTTTGATGATGTTATATTGGATAATCAAAACAAAGTTAGAAATTTCTTTACACAGGGCCGGCACAAAAACATTGATTGCTTCTACCTGGCACAGACTTTTTCTAAAATTCCGAAGCAACTGATCCGAGACAATAGCAATTTTATATGTGTGTTTCATCAAGACCATACCAACCTCAAACACATACATGATGAATATGTAGGTGGGGACTTGAGCTACAATGATTTTTCCAAGTTTTGCAGCAAGTGCTGGAACCAGGACAGTTATGGGTTTGTCACAATTGATATGACAAGAACACCCAATAGTGGCAAATACAGAAATAAAATCAACAATTTTTTAGACGTAGAGACGTATATAAATAAACATGAAAAGGCCAATCATTGATGATCTTAAATTAAGAGATTATCTTGTAAAGAGATTTAAGGGATGGAAATCAGAGAACCGTGGAATTTATGAAAAACACAAACAAACAGAACAGCCTGTAATTGATGCTATTAATAATTTAGGTAAAAATATCAAAACTGTTACAGAGCAAAATCAAAATTTGCTCACAGAGCTTGTACCTGTAGCTGCAAGGAACATATTAGATTATCCATTCACCCCACTTTCAAGTATTCATACACCTAGTCCTATTGCTCCTAGAAGAATTGAGGCTAGTCAGGATCCTATTGAATTGGGTCTTCTTGCTCAAAAATATTTAACCACACCTAAAGACAATAAAGATGAGGTGTTTGGCTTATATGCTGACACAGAGCTTGATGGTAGCATCATACATAGAATTGGCAATTTCAGAGTAACATTTATGGGAGATGATATAATTGTATATTCAGAATCTCGACTTGGAGAAAAAGGTGCTTTTGTTAAATATGCCGGAACACCTGGATTATGGGAATTGATGACTAGGAAAAGGCCTGGCAGCTATACAGATCAAGATTATGAGGATTACAAGGAAATATTAATAAAATCAGATGCTCTATACCAGAACAATGATCCCACACAAAAAAGAGTCAAGTCTAGCAGTGGAGCAAAATACAATAATTTAATCAAGCCCATATGGTCACAGATCAAGACTGGCAGTGGAATCAAACAATACAACACCCTGCCCAAAGAATTTGTCTGGGTTGATGATGTCAGGAAACTTGTAGATAGGCTATTGGTAATAGCTGGGGAGGAAAATGCTGGGAACCACAATTTTTACAATGAAAAGGTTGGAATTATGGACATGATAAGCACCAAATTGTCTAATTTTATAGTGAATGACCCTAAGGGGATTGGATATCTCATAAAAATTATTAATAATTTACCACCTAAATTCTGGAATATTTCTGAGGGTCGGGGCTTGGTTAATGACATTATAAACAAGCTGCCATTTGAACTACATATTCCAGGCTATCAGTATTGTGGTCCAGGCACAAAATTGGACCATAGATTAAACAGAGGTGATCCTGGTGTTAATCCCTTAGATGCTGCTTGTAGAGACCATGATATTGCATACAACACACATTCTGATCTTGACAAGAGACATGTTGCAGACAAGAAATTAGAAGAGGCTGCATTTGGCAGATTTGTAAGCAAAGATGCTTCTTTGAGTGAAAAAATAGCCGCATTGGGAACCACCATAGCTATGAGCACCAAACAAAAACTGGGGTGGGGGTTGTAAAAATGTATATAATAAACCTACAATGAAGGCCAAGGGTGTTATGTATCAAGTACCTTATGCAGGTCTCAAATCTCTTAAAACTATTGACAGTCTTTTGACCAAAAAGCAGCGCAAGAAAAAAAATTCTTGTATTGCAAAGGGTCATGGTATGAAATTGTTGCTTAGCACCCCCCAATTAAAAAAATTACAGCAATCAAGAAAAAAATCACATGTGGGGAGATTTATATTTACCATCCCTGCCATCTTAGCTGCTCTCGGGGCTGTTGGGAGCTTGGCTGGGGGTTCAGCCGCCATAGCAAAAACAGTAATAGATGCCAAGAAAAATAAGGCAGAATTAGATGAGCAGAGGCGCCACAACCTGGCAATGGAGAAAAAAGGCAAAGGTGTTAAGAGAGCCATGAATAAGTTTAAAAAAAACAAGAGCCGCTTACAAACCAAGATATTGAAGCTTTAATCAAGCCACTGGGCATCAAACATTTTAGAGGTGTGTACATGTCTGATTCTTTACCGGAACAACCACTCAACAAAGAGTGTGGCATTGTTAATTTGGATGAGTTCAAAAATCAGGGCACTCACTGGATCTGTTATCTTAAATATTTAAAAAATGAGGCATTTGTGTTTGATTCATTTGGAGGTGTTCCACCTGAAAATTTAATAAAATATTTAAATTCAGCTAATCTTTATTACAATAATGCCCGTGTTCAAAACTTCAGAGATGTTAATTGCGGACATTTGTGTTTATCTGTTCTTAGATATATGTCTCAAATAAATAAACCATCAATTGAAGATTTTCAAAAAGCCTTGTGGTATCTGAAACATCATGGGGGTATTCCATCTCACCAGCCAAAATTCAATATTGAAACTCAAATTACATGATGACATAGTATATCCCAAAACAATAGCTCTCAGGGCATTTTATGGCATGTACCTAATCCCTAATATTACACACCACAACAACACAATTGCAGTAGGGGATGAAAAAATTGTCATCACTCCAGGGCAGTATAATCTATCTACTCTAAATGCTCAATTACCCAGAGGTATAGTGTTAAGTCAAAATTCTGTCACTCACAGAGTAGAAATTGTATCTGCTACAGAAACAGTGGATCTGGGTACTACAGGAGAGCTGTTGGGCTTTGAGAACAACACAAAACTTGAACCAGGCATCAAACACACTGCTATGAATATACCTAAATTCTTGGCCATAGAGACTCTGAATATTCACTGTAATGTGGCTGAGGGTATGATCACCAAATCAAATGGTATAGGCACTCACAAACAAACTGGCATCATTGCAACATTCAAGCCTAATTCTGAATTCATGGAGCCCATCATCTACAATCCATCCCCAACATTATATTTTCCTGTGTGCCACAACAGAATAGATTATATTGAATTGATGGTCACTAATGAAAAAGAAGAATTAGTTGATTTTGCTGGAGCCACAACAACTGCAATCATAGAGATTAATATTTAAATAAAAATACATACAATGGAAAATATTGAGAGTTATGAGCTACAATCATTCCCTCCAAACAGGAGGACATTTGCAAATTTAAATCAACCCAACACAGAAATTGAGGTTGATCTTGATGTAGGGGATGACTTTATACACCCTCACAGAGCAGATCTATATATCAAATTTGATGTTGTAAAGCTCGATGGTACCGATTATCCGGCAAATTCAAATATAAGACTTGTAGACAATTTTGTGCCTCATCTATTCTCTGAAATTGAGATCAGAAAACATGGCGTTGTTATAAACAGAGTGGATTATCCCGGCATTACCTCCACAGCTTTGGCTACATTAAAATTATCCAAAACCGAGGCTTCATACTACAAAATAGGAGGATTCGAGGCTGGTGATAAAATATTATCTAAGAACCACACTGTGCTGTTCCCCATGCGCCTGTTGCCAGGATTCTTCTCAGATTACAAAGAAATTATGTGGAAGGGTGGGTTAAGAATCACATTTAGAAGAGCTGCAAATGATAACAATGCTTTGATGAGGTACAGTACAATAAACCCCACAGGAGAAGCTCTGCCTAATACCCTACCAGATGCAGGCAAATGCATTATTCAGACCATGGAGCTAAGAATCCCTGTTGTTGAGTATGAAGCCAGCTATGGTCTTAAATACAAAGCAGATATAATAAAAAATCCACAGATTCCTCTACAATTTTATACATATCAATGCGTACAGAAGCCTGCATCTGGTACATATTATGAGTTTGATGCTACAAATTAATTCTCCAGTATTCAATATGACATGCCTGATTTTGTGGTGGTACTGTTTCAGACTGGAAGACACAACAATCAGGAAAAAAATTCAAGTAAATTTGATAACTGCAACATCAAGAACATATATCTTAAAAATGGCAGAAATGAGGTATTTCCTAGAGAAAATTACAATTTAGACATGTCCAAGGATGATTTCCTGAAATTATATGAGGCTTTTACGGCTTTCAAGAGGGTCACTACTGGCAATACTGACATGTATTACACACCAGATGAATTCAAAGCACAGAGACCCATGTTTGTAATCAATGCTTCAAAAAGAAAACAGGTTGTAGTAAATGACAGGACAAATATTAAAATTATCTGTGAATTCCACGAGGCTTTACCTGATGACACCATATGTAGTGTTATTCTCATAGGGGAAAAATCATATGTTTATGATGTAAGAAATGAGAGAGTCACGGAGCAATTCTAGAGGGTCTCTGCATATTGCATTGTTTTAATATTGGATTGAGGCTGGGGTCCAATTAAACTTAAATTGGAAGTAAATATGTGTAGGTGTGGGTGTGGGTGTGTGTGTGTATGTGTGTATGTCTTGGCCTAGTTTTAAGTGTGGCCAAAAAAAATATCAAGAGGGGCATATTTTTAACAAGTTTATGGACAACAATCTCACAGAAGTGCCTTTTTGTAAGTATAGGCACATCAATCTGAGGGGGCTCTTCCTTTCTCATGGAATCCATGAGGGCTTTTTTACAAAAATCTTGGATTAGAGGGGGTGCTACACTTGAGCAAAAAACTCATATGGGCATGTTGAGCTAGTTTTAAGTATAGCCAAATATGCTTGGGGAGAGCTCTTCCTTTCCTGAGTTTATAATATCACCAATACAACTACTATATTGCGTTATACATCTAACATAATTAATATACACGTCAAACTTATTTGTATCATTTGTGAACACGTGTGCACGCACGAGCACTTGTTTACAACAATTGTGAACAGCTGCACGGGAGAACAATAGCGCGACCTCTAAAGTATTCCCTGGTCAAGGCGCTGTACCCTGATGTAGCTTTGACTGTAAAATATTACAGGTTACATCAAGTTCAGCGGGTTACAGAGATCGGTGCAAGTAGAGAACTCCACTTACCTGTGTTGGAGCTAAGATTACGACTCCAAAGGACAGTCACAGCAGCGTTCCTGTTTCCAACCTGCGGCAATGATTATGCAGTATGCGAATTAACGGAGGGTGGTGGTGGTGGTGGGGGGTGCCAGGTATTTCTTTCTCACAGAAAATTTTATCCCCGGCAAAAGATAATTATTTTTATCCCTGCCACTGATGTTTTTATCCCCATCAAAGAAAATGGGATTGAAAGCAAAAAGTATACCATTTGTTAGCAAACAAAATCAGTCGTCCATTAATGGACCATTCATGAAAAAAAATCCCTGCCAAAAAAGTATGCAGCTTTGTGGGTTAAAGAAAGACACTATTCTGAAACTGATCAACCTTAGCAAGTTACGACAACAGCAGTCTGTTTTAAGTGTTCACGAGGTGTAAATGTTATCGTAAGATCTAATGACCTAGGCTAGAACGAATTTTCTAAGGTGTTTAGGTGTTTAACAATAAGGCAATAGTTTAGATTACTGAATGGTAACGTACAGAAATTTGCGTACGAAAAAAACCTACCTACCGCTTTGAAATCATAAATATGCCCCTGAGTGGGCACCCCCCCCCCCAAAGGAAGAAGCTTAATTCGCACAGGGATTAGGAGAAACTATTCCCCCCTTTGTGGTATCGGGTCTAGTGACTGTAATATCCTACAGGGGCTTGTGCTAAACTTACACCGTTTACAGTAACTATTGAACAAGTGTATCCCGTTACAATAATTAAACTTTCATTACCTTTAGAGAGTACTTTTTCCACAACCCTGAGTGAAATAAAGTCTCATGCCACGACTGGAGAAAAGCGTAATGGGTAAAACTTCACAGTGAGCTATTTGACTAAAACGTTGCAACGTTATTTGTTGCATCAAAGCATGGGGCCAGACTGTTGTAAAGAAAATGCATGTTACGTAATTTGCTTCTCCATATTTCATGTGTGTTCCTTCATCAATTTCCTTATCTCATCATCCTCGTTGTCGCAATCAGCCAAAAGTGTCAGAAAAGCGACAATTTAACACAAATCAAACTAAATCTTAAATGTTTGCATTTGCGAGCCAAAGGAGCAAGACAATTTTTAGAAGTGTTTCGTTGCAAACTGTATGACCAGTTTCGTTACTCAGATTAGCAGTTAGTGTCCCAAAGTGTGCTTCTATAGGTTCGATCCTCCACGGAAAGTGCATATGAATTTTGTAACGGTATTGAGGTTGTACGCCGCTTCCTGTAGTATACAGAGTGTCTCAAAATGTTCATAATAGCGTACGCTGTATAAGAGGCATGGACGCATGGTAATAACACAACAAGGTTTCGAACCAGAAGATTTGCCATTGCCTTTGTGCAGTAGCGGCTTCTGCCTATTCGCACGTGCACACCCAAAATAAATCAGTAATGCAAATCATTATTATTATACTTATTTATTGAACTCTATCTCCTTCGAAACATCAAGTGTTCCCACGCCGCTCCACCAAGAGGGATGGTGGAGAAGCCTGCGATCCGTGATATCAACCCTCGTAGACCAGGCCGCGATCGGGGCTGGAACACAAAGGTAGTTTCGCTCGCTGCTGTTGCAGCAGTCGCGTAGAGGATGCTGATTGGGTGTTTTGGCTTGAGCGCCGTGTGAGGGGAGGTTGCATCATTTAGGAAGGCTTTTGATCGAATCCGGGTCCCTCGCATGGTAGTCAGACGCCATAACGACATCAATATCAATATTATTGTATATTTGCAAAAAAATATTTAGTAAAAACGTCCTCACTTCGCTGATATAATAATGAACAAGGATAATAATAAAATCTGCATGCACCAAACAAAGAATCCGATCCGACTACTAGTATTACAATTGAGTATTAATGGTATTAATTCTGCATAAGGATTAAAGTGTCACTGCTCATGTTTGGCTTTGGCAGGTTTTCTGAAGAGTAAGCTTTCCGATTCTTATGTGCGAGTGCGGCAGAAATAATATCTCAATCATCATATATATATATATATATGTTTATGTTTATATGACAGCTGTACCTCCACTCTCTTATTTCTAAAATAGAAAAAAGGGCCTCCCAATGGCGCAGCGGTAGCGCCGTCGCCTTGTAATCAAGGGGTCCCGGGTTCGATACCCGGTGGAGGCACATAGTGGTTCGGGTCCCACTTTAAACTGTAGGACCGGTCCCGATTAGCCTTAAAACAACAAATCAATCCATCAATCAAATAAAAAATATTAAAATATTGAGTAGTTGTATTGGTGATATTATAAACTCAGGAAAGGAAGAGCTCTCCCCAAGCATATTTGGCTATACTTAAAACTAGCTCAACATGCCCATATGAGTTTTTTGCTCAAGTGTAGCACCCCCTCTAATCCAAGATTTTTGTAAAAAAGCCCTCATGGATTCCATGAGAAAGGAAGAGCCCCCTCAGATTGATGTGCCTATACTTACAAAAAGGCACTTCTGTGAGATTGTTGTCCATAAACTTGTTAAAAATATGCCCCTCTTGATATTTTTTTTGGCCACACTTAAAACTAGGCCAAGACATACACACATACACACACACACCCACACCCACACCTACACATATTTACTTCCAATTTAAGTTTAATTGGACCCCAGCCTCAATCCAATATTAAAACAATGCAATATGCAGAGACCCTCTAGAATTGCTCCGTGACTCTCTCATTTCTTACATCATAAACATATGATTTTTCTCCTATGAGAATAACACTACATATGGTGTCATCAGGTAAAGCCTCGTGGAATTCACAGATAATTTTAATATTTGTCCTGTTATTCACTACAACCTGTTTTCTTTTTGAAGTGTTAATTACAAACATGGGTCTCTGTGCCTTGAATTCATCTGGTGTGTAATACATGTCAGTATTGCCAATTGTAGAAAACAGTAAACAAAATTTGCTTGTTTTAGAGATATTCCAAAAATATATAAGCAACAACAACAGGGGCCATCTATGAGCAAATGTCTGAACTCGGTGAACACTTGGGAACAAGCCAACTTTTTTCAATACTACATCATTTTTAACTCTTTCTGTTAGTAATAGGGAATGGTAGTAAGCATTAGACAAAGTACTTTGGAGCCGAATATGCCTTTCTTAAGACGTCGTATATTACTAAAATATCTTTAATTCACATATTTCTCATACCGCCGTATCTTGTTCTATTAGGTCTCTTCAAGAAAATTGCCAATTAGTGAAAATTAATTGAGCACAACAGCAAAAGAGGTGCTAATAGGGCAAGCATACAATGATATGGGGATATGTGAATTGTTGGTTTCTTCGATTCAGATAAATGGATCGAATTGAAACTGGGATATTTTGCATTTTTTTTATACAAAATCTGTTACATCTAGCTTATTTGTTGTAATCCACTCTTATTTAGGGTCGGGCCTATACCTGTCACAGCTTGTTATACAAAAATCAATACATAACACTCAGTGCTGGGTCAGTGCCTTCTGGGACATGCATGTTCGTGCAGCCATTTGTGCTAGGTCAGTGCCTCTGAAGGCCGCTGCTTTCTTCTCAAGACCCGGTTCTCAACCGGCCTGGGAATCAATATATTGATTTGTTCTTTTGTATTCAGCAATTCCATTAGTAGTTTTATTGCCAGTTGGAGGAGCAGTTCCTCAAATTCCCGCATGGCGCTGTGAGCATCGGATTGCTGTGAGCATTGGATCAATATATTAGTACCTCGGATTCCCGAGGTGTGGGTGTGTAGGGGTGGAGGCAGCCTTGATGGATTAGTTCCTGCGAGCGCCAGGGTATGGCGTGCAGTGCTGATTGCATGTACACCCAGCAGAAAAATGGGAGGTACGCACAGGAGAAAATACTCCAGCCATGCAGAGTCACCCACAAGTGGGGGATAGAACCTGAAGAGGCTCCACCAAAGTATAGGAGAATTGAAGCATATAATTTGGCGGAATAACCCAAGTAATGTCATAGAAACAATATACACTAATACAATAAAAGCCAAATTTTTGGCAGGGGGGGCCAAAGTGGTTCCTAAATACAAATCTCAAGAACTAATTGACATAGAGCTATGCAGTTTTTTTTGTCTGCACTGAACCCAACTGATCCAGTATAAAGTTTTGATTTGATTCCCAAGAAATTGTATATAATAAACAACAACATAAATTCCATAGCCAAACATACATACACATGCACTAGGTATACACACTAGGTATACAAAGCACAGTGCTGAACCCAACTGATCCAGTATAAAGTTTTGAATTGAAACCCAGGAAATTGTATATAATAAACCAACAACAAAAATGCCGAATCAAAAATATTGTGACCAATGCAATAAGAATATATTTAGCTCTAATTGGGCTAGACACCAAAAGATTTGTAACCCAGACAAATGCAGAGCTCCCACAAAAATTTGCCCCAAATGCAATAAAAAATACAGCATGCAATACTTCACATATACACATAAAAATACTTGTTCTGCACAGTCATCAATATTGCCCCCACAACCATCCACATCTGGTCTCAAAAGGAAGCATGAAGCACCTATTAATGCCAGAGCAGCAAAGCAGCCACGCTATGAACCTATCCATAGCAGTTTTAATGCTCAACTTAGGGATTATCGGTTTGTATCAGAGCCAAGATGTGGTATTCAGAATTTTTTGAACAGTAAAAAACCTGATGTACAGGCAATTCTAAATGCACAAAATGGCTCTTATAAGCTCTCTCTCAAATTGTTTGTGCAATATAAGAAGCCAAACGGCACAAAATTTACACAGCCCCACATGACAGAAACTGTACCAGTATATTCAAATGCAAATTCAGACACAATAATAAGCAGTTTGATAGATCAATTGAACATTAAACACTCTGAATTTGCTGGAAAAGAGTCTGGATGGAGCCTATGTGGCTCTCCACACAGGTTATATGTTAATATTTCTGAATTCAGCCCATTACAAGGTTCTACATATTTGCCATTACCTATCAATATTAAAAACAGAAGAGCCGTGGTTAATATAGAAAATAATGATAATAAATGCTTTTTGTGGTGTATATTAGCTGCTTTGTTTCCAGTTTCAAGGAATCCTCAGAGAATAAATTA
Organism: Lepisma saccharinum; assembly: GCF_977018435.1. Classification (NCBI taxonomy): domain Eukaryota; kingdom Metazoa; phylum Arthropoda; class Insecta; order Zygentoma; family Lepismatidae; genus Lepisma; species Lepisma saccharinum. The sequence goes on along the minus strand of NC_139239.1, from coordinate 45,077,659 downwards.
TTACAAACAACATGAACATGATTTTGACGATGCAATGGAGGGTTTAGAATATCCAATGACTGTTCAGAATATTGATAAATTTGAAAAAAAGGCCCGGGATATCAATAGCAAACAATTATCTATTAATGTATATATTTGTTTCACTGGCCGTGACAATTGCTTGATAGAACCTCTCAGAATCAGTGCATTTGATGATGATTCTGCTGTTCCGATTAATCTGCTCTTAATTGAAGGGGATGGCACATATCATTACACTCTGATACATAATCTTGAAGCTTTAGTAAGAACACAACTAGACAAATCTAATAGAATATTCAAGTTGTGCGGAAGATGTTTAAGTGTATTTGATGGCAGGAAAATGGTGAATGGGATTCGGGAAGAGAATACAGAAATTGCTAAGAACAAATTAATTGAGCATCTCAAATACTGTGGCAATCATAAACCTGTTCATATGGTGATGCCAATGCCAAGTGAGAATTGCAAATTCAAAAAGTTTGAAGCCTTGTTGGAACACCCAGCATATATTGTCTGTGATTTTGAATCAATCCTCAAATCTCTTGCATCCTGCAATCCAGATCCTGAAGAATCTTCTATTACACCATACCAGCTACATGAACCTTCCAGCTTTTGTTATGTGGTTGTACAGGATGGTGTTGTTACCAAAGAATATTCATACATGGGGCCAGATGCCATCAAAATATTTGCACTTAAAATAGAAAATGAGTGCCGTAACATAGCATCTAACATCTTATTAAAACCAAAACCCATGTTGCCTTTAACAGAGGATCAGATTAAAGATTTCAACAATGCAGAAAAATGCCCGGTATGTGATTCTGAATTTTCAGATACAAATATCAAGGTACATCACCATTCTCATACAGATGGTAAATTCTTAATGGCCCTGTGTAATAGCTGTAATATTAAAATCAAGAGACCAAAATTTGTCCCCATATTTTGCCATGGAGCATCCAATTATGATTTCCATCATCTGATCAGATACGAGGGGTTTGAGAAGCAGAATTTAAATATTTTAGCTGAAAATGATGAAAAATATATATCTATTAGCAAAACAATTAAAGTTAATAGTGTTCCTATTCACATGAGATTTCTTGATTCTTACAGATTTTTATCTGCTAGCCTGGATACACTGGCCACTCAATTATCTGATGATCAATTCAAAATCACACGTGCATTGTTTCCAAATCAGGATCTGAAATTAATTAGGCGGAAGGGTGTATATCCCTATGATTATGTTACAGATTTTTCTAAATTTGATGAGTGTTCTCTGCCACCGCAACAAGCATTTTACAGCAAAATCAGAGGATCTGGAATCACTGATGAAGATTATCACCATGCCCAATTGATGTGGAACAATTTAAAATGCCAGACATTTCGTGATTATCACATGGCATATTTGAAACTTGATGTGACCCTCTTAGCAGATATAATGCAGACATTCAGAAAATCTTCTATGCAAAATTATGGACTGGACCCAGTGTATTTTTACAGTGCCCCGGGCCTAGCATGGTCTGCAATGTTTTTAAACACCAAAAAGCAATTGGATCTGATCCAGGATCAAGATATGTATCTGTTTATGGAGGAAAATATAAAAGGAGGTATGGTGCAATGTTCTCAGAGATATGCCAGAGCAAATAACAAATATATGCCTGATCATGATCCAGCACGGCCATCAAATTATATATTGTATGTAGATGCCAACAGCCTCTATGGTCACGCAATGATGCAAAAATTGCCATATGCAGGGCTTGAATGGGTTGAAGATTTTAATATTGAAGATCTTCAGAACTATGATGACCGTGAACATGGCCTCTTCTTAGAGGTTGATCTGATATTTCCAGATTATTTACATAACAAATTTTCTGAGTTGCCCCCAATTCCTGAGGTTCAGTGCTCACCTGGCTCTAAACAAAAGAAGCTCATGATGACACTGGAAGCAAAACAGGGTTGTGTCATATATTACAAGAACCTCCAGTTCCTGATGAAACATGGTGTTCAAGTGACCAAACTTGGCAAAGTTTTGAGGTTCAGGCACTCAGAATGGTTGAAGCCATATATTGATACAAACACGGAGCTTCGAACATCTGCAAAGAGCGAATTTGATAAGGGATTGTTTAAATTGATGGTAAATTCTGTATATGGCAAAACAATTGAAAATGTCAGAAAACATACCGATGTTAAAATAATTACTGACCCCAGCCTGAGCAAAAAATTGGTTGCAAAGCCCAACTTCAATTACAGAAGAATTTATGATGAGAATATGGCACTTTTCAACATGAAAAAAACAAAGATTAAGTTTGATAAACCTATTTATGTAGGGGCTGCAATATTGGAATTGTCCAAATTACATATGTTAACATTGTATTATGATGTGTTGAAACCTTTTTATGGTGATAATGTAAAATTGATGTACATGGACACGGATAGTTTTATTCTTGATATTAAAACAGAAGATGTTTATCAAGATATGTCACAGCCTGAATTGTTTAAATATTTTGATACCAGTGAATTGCCAGACCATCTGAATATTCAACCCCACAACAAAAAAGTGCCCGGCAAGTTAAAAGATGAGACACTTGGTGATGTTATTGTGGAATTTGCTGGGTTAAGTGCCAAGATGTACAGTTTTAAAACATGTAATGCTGTTGTCAAAAAAGCCAAGGGTATTGGCAAAGTAGCTGTGGAAAAAGAGCTCCAATTTGAAGATTACAAAAATTGCCTCAAATCCCAGAGTTTAATCAGAACATCAGAATCCAGAATTCAGAGTGTGGATCACTTATTGACTTCAAATGTTGTAAGAAAAGTGGCTCTGGACCCACATGATGATAAGAGATGCATTTTATCATGTGGCATACATACTTTACCATGGGGTCATTGTGATTTGAAAAATGGCAATCAATGCACAAGCACAGAGCATGATTTGAAATAAATAAACATGCCTATGAACTTATTTGGGTTTAAAAAACAAGGTATTATGGAGCTGCCAACACCACAACCCTCTTCTGATATGTTGTCTAAACTGAGTGGCTTGTTAATTATTCATCTGAACAGCATACTTACAGATATTGATGATGAAACAGGCAAAATATTGTACATATTTAACAATAATTTAAATTATTACCAATTACCTGTAGGTGGGCAATTGCAATTTATTACAACCCCTGAGGGTGATGTCAAAATTTCAGTAGGGAGAAATATTTATAGAATTAAGCACTCAAACATGGTTTCTGGCACTGTTTATACTGTTTCTGCTGGTGACTGCTTATATATTGAGGTCCCTGGATCCTATGACAAGCTTATACCCTTTTTTATAGAATTAAGAATCAGATACTCTATAATAAATAACTACTAAATCAAAAATGCCTAATGATATATTTGGCCATACAAGGCATGAAGATCACAGTGATGAGATTCTGATGCTTGATGTCAGAGTCAAGAAATTAAGAAGTGATTTACAAGCTTTACAAACTACACTCAATGCCAGTCTTCAATTAGAAATTACAAATTTGCAATCACAATGCATGGACCCTCTTCTTAAAATTGATTCTGAACTTAAATTGCTGCTTCAGAAATATACTGACCTGGCGACATTGGATAATTTTCAAAGTTTGGAAGAAGCTGTTGCAGCTCTTCAAGCCAAATTTAAGACCCAGGCTAACAACTCTGAGCAATTGAAACAGCAATTAGAAGAGCAGATAAATAATGTCCAGGCACAGCTCCAAACAATTGTCAAAAGCATAAAATCACAAGAAGATTTTGATCTAGTGATTTCCACTCTAAAAGAACAGATTCAGTCACTCCAAATACCTAATCTGGACCCTCTGAACAATGCCATAGCCGAGGTTAAAGAAAAAATTGAGACACTTGAAAATTTTATGAACAATTTGCCATCTTCTGATGCTTTAAGTGCAATAACTCGGAGTGTGGCAAATATTAAGCTGCAACTTGAAACATATGAAGATTTTGGAAAAATTCAAAGTTCCATAACCCATCTTGAAGGTACAATAGCAGCAGTGCAAAGTGATTTGGCAAATGTACTAGAATCCAGATTGCCCGGTATTGTAGATACCCTTGTCAGTGTCCAGCAACAGATCACAAAGCTTGAAAACCTCAACACTGAATCTGAACTGTCTCATTTTCATCACTTGATAGATGATATCCAAACAAAGCTTGAAATTTTACAACAATCCACACCCTCTCAGGCAGATATAGCCCTGCTCCAAAATGCAATGCAAAATGTGGCTGATGCTTCTGAATTACACAATGTAAAATTGGCACTTGAATCTTTGCAGAATACTGTATCAAATCTTCCTACATCACAGGAACTTAAAAATATTAAGAGAGCAGTGAATAGGATATTGAAATCAGAAGATATCAAGAATATCCAGGCAGAGATCAAACATCTCACTCAGACAGTGGCCACTCTTCCAACCAATCAACATATTAATGAACTGCATGCCCTGTTTGAGGATATCAGAAGACAGGTCCATGATCTTACAGCTCAAAATTCAAAATTGGCAGTTGTTGAAAATTTACAGCAAATTGTAGCTAATATCAAGCAACAGCTAGGGACCATGGAATCCAATCAAGCAAATGCTCTGTCTGTTTTTGCCACCCAGCTACAAGAGATTGTGCAACAATACAAGAGACTTGCTGTGGACATAAAAATCAAGCCGGGCCATGATGATGTTGTTAGAACCATCAATGAGCACCTTGAATCTGTAACAAGCAGATTGCTCACAGCAGAAAAAGAAATAACAGGCATAATCGAGAATCCAAAACATTCAGTAATTCTTGAATTGTACAGCATCCCCAACAAAGAATATGATTCTCCATTTACACCGGGTGGCAAAATATATATGCTGTCCCCTGCACAATTTTATTATCAGTTTTTTGTTGGGGGCACATTGAGACCAATCAAGATCAAATATTGGCTTCAACCACAGGCACACCACTACCCTACATTATCAATAACAAATGCTGATAACAAAGTGAAAATCAGCAGTGTGGAATTGGAGGATTTTACAGATCCCAATACATTAGAAACAGCCTATACTGAAGATGATGGCACTCTGGAATTTAAAATACAGATAGGGGACAAATTATATTTAGAAAATCCTGCAGTATCAGCTGCTGAACACCCCATAGTTGCAATATTCTTGTTTACATATTATGTCTAGACAAATTATTGTTGATGAATTACACAGACAAGCCAGACATAATTTTAAGAGACTCCCAGTGGTCACAAAGGGCATAGATGATTTATGGCAAAGCGACTTGATTGAAATGGCAAGTGGGCAGTTGAAAAACAGACAAAATCAACAAGGGCTACAAGTATCTACTCACTGTAATAGATACATTTTCAAAATTTGCCTGGGCTGTGCCACTCAAATCCAAGACTGGAAAATGTGTTACAGAAGCCCTCAGGACAATCATCAATCAGAGTGGAAGATCCCCGCGCTATTTGCAAACAGATAATGGCAAAGAATTTTATAATTCAGTGTTTCAACAATTTATTAAAAGCCAGGCAATAAAACATTATTCGAGTTACAGTGATCTCAAAGCCTCAATTGTAGAGAGATTCAACAGAACCTTAAAAAATCTTATGTATAAACAATTCACACTTCAAGGTAATTATAAATGGATTAATATTCTTCCAGAACTTCTACATAAATATAACAATTCTGTCCATTCCACAATCAACATGAAACCCTCTGAAGTAATGAGCTCATCTGATGAGCAAAAATTGATCAGCACTGTATATTATCCTAGATACCAGCCAACAACAAGAAAGGCCAGATACAGGGTTGGGGATCAAGTAAGAATAAGCAAATATAAGCACTTATTCAAGAGAGGCTTTACAAGAAACTGGAGCACTGAATTATTTACAGTGGTTCAGGTTAAACCCGGGACCCTTAACACATATATAATAAAGGATCACCGAGGAGAAATTCTCAAAGGCAGGTTCTATGAACAAGAGCTCAGCAAAACTAAACAGCCTGACACATATCTCATAGAAAAAATCATCCGCAGAAAAGGCAACAAGTTACTTGTCAAATGGCTGGGTCATCCGGAAAACAGCTGGATCGATGCAAACAAAATAATAATATGAGCACCTGGGATGTTATAAAAAGGCTCCCAGAACCTGAACAGCAGAATAAGAGAAATGGCAACTTGTTACCTGATAATATTAGGTGTCTTATTGTTGGGCCATCTGCTTGTGGTAAAACTACACTAATGGTTGATAATTTTTTATTGGCACCCAACTGGTTAGACTGGAAAAACAGGCACTTGTATATCTTCTCTAAGAGCTTGGAACAATTAAAATATCAGCAGCTGATGAAGCTTTATGATGGATTGGATATTGCCACTTTTGAACCAGATGTTAAGCCACTTCATGAATGTCTCGATAATTCTGTTGTTGTGTTTGATGATGTTATATTGGATAATCAAAACAAAGTTAGAAATTTCTTTACACAGGGCCGGCACAAAAACATTGATTGCTTCTACCTGGCACAGACTTTTTCTAAAATTCCGAAGCAACTGATCCGAGACAATAGCAATTTTATATGTGTGTTTCATCAAGACCATACCAACCTCAAACACATACATGATGAATATGTAGGTGGGGACTTGAGCTACAATGATTTTTCCAAGTTTTGCAGCAAGTGCTGGAACCAGGACAGTTATGGGTTTGTCACAATTGATATGACAAGAACACCCAATAGTGGCAAATACAGAAATAAAATCAACAATTTTTTAGACGTAGAGACGTATATAAATAAACATGAAAAGGCCAATCATTGATGATCTTAAATTAAGAGATTATCTTGTAAAGAGATTTAAGGGATGGAAATCAGAGAACCGTGGAATTTATGAAAAACACAAACAAACAGAACAGCCTGTAATTGATGCTATTAATAATTTAGGTAAAAATATCAAAACTGTTACAGAGCAAAATCAAAATTTGCTCACAGAGCTTGTACCTGTAGCTGCAAGGAACATATTAGATTATCCATTCACCCCACTTTCAAGTATTCATACACCTAGTCCTATTGCTCCTAGAAGAATTGAGGCTAGTCAGGATCCTATTGAATTGGGTCTTCTTGCTCAAAAATATTTAACCACACCTAAAGACAATAAAGATGAGGTGTTTGGCTTATATGCTGACACAGAGCTTGATGGTAGCATCATACATAGAATTGGCAATTTCAGAGTAACATTTATGGGAGATGATATAATTGTATATTCAGAATCTCGACTTGGAGAAAAAGGTGCTTTTGTTAAATATGCCGGAACACCTGGATTATGGGAATTGATGACTAGGAAAAGGCCTGGCAGCTATACAGATCAAGATTATGAGGATTACAAGGAAATATTAATAAAATCAGATGCTCTATACCAGAACAATGATCCCACACAAAAAAGAGTCAAGTCTAGCAGTGGAGCAAAATACAATAATTTAATCAAGCCCATATGGTCACAGATCAAGACTGGCAGTGGAATCAAACAATACAACACCCTGCCCAAAGAATTTGTCTGGGTTGATGATGTCAGGAAACTTGTAGATAGGCTATTGGTAATAGCTGGGGAGGAAAATGCTGGGAACCACAATTTTTACAATGAAAAGGTTGGAATTATGGACATGATAAGCACCAAATTGTCTAATTTTATAGTGAATGACCCTAAGGGGATTGGATATCTCATAAAAATTATTAATAATTTACCACCTAAATTCTGGAATATTTCTGAGGGTCGGGGCTTGGTTAATGACATTATAAACAAGCTGCCATTTGAACTACATATTCCAGGCTATCAGTATTGTGGTCCAGGCACAAAATTGGACCATAGATTAAACAGAGGTGATCCTGGTGTTAATCCCTTAGATGCTGCTTGTAGAGACCATGATATTGCATACAACACACATTCTGATCTTGACAAGAGACATGTTGCAGACAAGAAATTAGAAGAGGCTGCATTTGGCAGATTTGTAAGCAAAGATGCTTCTTTGAGTGAAAAAATAGCCGCATTGGGAACCACCATAGCTATGAGCACCAAACAAAAACTGGGGTGGGGGTTGTAAAAATGTATATAATAAACCTACAATGAAGGCCAAGGGTGTTATGTATCAAGTACCTTATGCAGGTCTCAAATCTCTTAAAACTATTGACAGTCTTTTGACCAAAAAGCAGCGCAAGAAAAAAAATTCTTGTATTGCAAAGGGTCATGGTATGAAATTGTTGCTTAGCACCCCCCAATTAAAAAAATTACAGCAATCAAGAAAAAAATCACATGTGGGGAGATTTATATTTACCATCCCTGCCATCTTAGCTGCTCTCGGGGCTGTTGGGAGCTTGGCTGGGGGTTCAGCCGCCATAGCAAAAACAGTAATAGATGCCAAGAAAAATAAGGCAGAATTAGATGAGCAGAGGCGCCACAACCTGGCAATGGAGAAAAAAGGCAAAGGTGTTAAGAGAGCCATGAATAAGTTTAAAAAAAACAAGAGCCGCTTACAAACCAAGATATTGAAGCTTTAATCAAGCCACTGGGCATCAAACATTTTAGAGGTGTGTACATGTCTGATTCTTTACCGGAACAACCACTCAACAAAGAGTGTGGCATTGTTAATTTGGATGAGTTCAAAAATCAGGGCACTCACTGGATCTGTTATCTTAAATATTTAAAAAATGAGGCATTTGTGTTTGATTCATTTGGAGGTGTTCCACCTGAAAATTTAATAAAATATTTAAATTCAGCTAATCTTTATTACAATAATGCCCGTGTTCAAAACTTCAGAGATGTTAATTGCGGACATTTGTGTTTATCTGTTCTTAGATATATGTCTCAAATAAATAAACCATCAATTGAAGATTTTCAAAAAGCCTTGTGGTATCTGAAACATCATGGGGGTATTCCATCTCACCAGCCAAAATTCAATATTGAAACTCAAATTACATGATGACATAGTATATCCCAAAACAATAGCTCTCAGGGCATTTTATGGCATGTACCTAATCCCTAATATTACACACCACAACAACACAATTGCAGTAGGGGATGAAAAAATTGTCATCACTCCAGGGCAGTATAATCTATCTACTCTAAATGCTCAATTACCCAGAGGTATAGTGTTAAGTCAAAATTCTGTCACTCACAGAGTAGAAATTGTATCTGCTACAGAAACAGTGGATCTGGGTACTACAGGAGAGCTGTTGGGCTTTGAGAACAACACAAAACTTGAACCAGGCATCAAACACACTGCTATGAATATACCTAAATTCTTGGCCATAGAGACTCTGAATATTCACTGTAATGTGGCTGAGGGTATGATCACCAAATCAAATGGTATAGGCACTCACAAACAAACTGGCATCATTGCAACATTCAAGCCTAATTCTGAATTCATGGAGCCCATCATCTACAATCCATCCCCAACATTATATTTTCCTGTGTGCCACAACAGAATAGATTATATTGAATTGATGGTCACTAATGAAAAAGAAGAATTAGTTGATTTTGCTGGAGCCACAACAACTGCAATCATAGAGATTAATATTTAAATAAAAATACATACAATGGAAAATATTGAGAGTTATGAGCTACAATCATTCCCTCCAAACAGGAGGACATTTGCAAATTTAAATCAACCCAACACAGAAATTGAGGTTGATCTTGATGTAGGGGATGACTTTATACACCCTCACAGAGCAGATCTATATATCAAATTTGATGTTGTAAAGCTCGATGGTACCGATTATCCGGCAAATTCAAATATAAGACTTGTAGACAATTTTGTGCCTCATCTATTCTCTGAAATTGAGATCAGAAAACATGGCGTTGTTATAAACAGAGTGGATTATCCCGGCATTACCTCCACAGCTTTGGCTACATTAAAATTATCCAAAACCGAGGCTTCATACTACAAAATAGGAGGATTCGAGGCTGGTGATAAAATATTATCTAAGAACCACACTGTGCTGTTCCCCATGCGCCTGTTGCCAGGATTCTTCTCAGATTACAAAGAAATTATGTGGAAGGGTGGGTTAAGAATCACATTTAGAAGAGCTGCAAATGATAACAATGCTTTGATGAGGTACAGTACAATAAACCCCACAGGAGAAGCTCTGCCTAATACCCTACCAGATGCAGGCAAATGCATTATTCAGACCATGGAGCTAAGAATCCCTGTTGTTGAGTATGAAGCCAGCTATGGTCTTAAATACAAAGCAGATATAATAAAAAATCCACAGATTCCTCTACAATTTTATACATATCAATGCGTACAGAAGCCTGCATCTGGTACATATTATGAGTTTGATGCTACAAATTAATTCTCCAGTATTCAATATGACATGCCTGATTTTGTGGTGGTACTGTTTCAGACTGGAAGACACAACAATCAGGAAAAAAATTCAAGTAAATTTGATAACTGCAACATCAAGAACATATATCTTAAAAATGGCAGAAATGAGGTATTTCCTAGAGAAAATTACAATTTAGACATGTCCAAGGATGATTTCCTGAAATTATATGAGGCTTTTACGGCTTTCAAGAGGGTCACTACTGGCAATACTGACATGTATTACACACCAGATGAATTCAAAGCACAGAGACCCATGTTTGTAATCAATGCTTCAAAAAGAAAACAGGTTGTAGTAAATGACAGGACAAATATTAAAATTATCTGTGAATTCCACGAGGCTTTACCTGATGACACCATATGTAGTGTTATTCTCATAGGGGAAAAATCATATGTTTATGATGTAAGAAATGAGAGAGTCACGGAGCAATTCTAGAGGGTCTCTGCATATTGCATTGTTTTAATATTGGATTGAGGCTGGGGTCCAATTAAACTTAAATTGGAAGTAAATATGTGTAGGTGTGGGTGTGGGTGTGTGTGTGTATGTGTGTATGTCTTGGCCTAGTTTTAAGTGTGGCCAAAAAAAATATCAAGAGGGGCATATTTTTAACAAGTTTATGGACAACAATCTCACAGAAGTGCCTTTTTGTAAGTATAGGCACATCAATCTGAGGGGGCTCTTCCTTTCTCATGGAATCCATGAGGGCTTTTTTACAAAAATCTTGGATTAGAGGGGGTGCTACACTTGAGCAAAAAACTCATATGGGCATGTTGAGCTAGTTTTAAGTATAGCCAAATATGCTTGGGGAGAGCTCTTCCTTTCCTGAGTTTATAATATCACCAATACAACTACTATATTGCGTTATACATCTAACATAATTAATATACACGTCAAACTTATTTGTATCATTTGTGAACACGTGTGCACGCACGAGCACTTGTTTACAACAATTGTGAACAGCTGCACGGGAGAACAATAGCGCGACCTCTAAAGTATTCCCTGGTCAAGGCGCTGTACCCTGATGTAGCTTTGACTGTAAAATATTACAGGTTACATCAAGTTCAGCGGGTTACAGAGATCGGTGCAAGTAGAGAACTCCACTTACCTGTGTTGGAGCTAAGATTACGACTCCAAAGGACAGTCACAGCAGCGTTCCTGTTTCCAACCTGCGGCAATGATTATGCAGTATGCGAATTAACGGAGGGTGGTGGTGGTGGTGGGGGGTGCCAGGTATTTCTTTCTCACAGAAAATTTTATCCCCGGCAAAAGATAATTATTTTTATCCCTGCCACTGATGTTTTTATCCCCATCAAAGAAAATGGGATTGAAAGCAAAAAGTATACCATTTGTTAGCAAACAAAATCAGTCGTCCATTAATGGACCATTCATGAAAAAAAATCCCTGCCAAAAAAGTATGCAGCTTTGTGGGTTAAAGAAAGACACTATTCTGAAACTGATCAACCTTAGCAAGTTACGACAACAGCAGTCTGTTTTAAGTGTTCACGAGGTGTAAATGTTATCGTAAGATCTAATGACCTAGGCTAGAACGAATTTTCTAAGGTGTTTAGGTGTTTAACAATAAGGCAATAGTTTAGATTACTGAATGGTAACGTACAGAAATTTGCGTACGAAAAAAACCTACCTACCGCTTTGAAATCATAAATATGCCCCTGAGTGGGCACCCCCCCCCCCAAAGGAAGAAGCTTAATTCGCACAGGGATTAGGAGAAACTATTCCCCCCTTTGTGGTATCGGGTCTAGTGACTGTAATATCCTACAGGGGCTTGTGCTAAACTTACACCGTTTACAGTAACTATTGAACAAGTGTATCCCGTTACAATAATTAAACTTTCATTACCTTTAGAGAGTACTTTTTCCACAACCCTGAGTGAAATAAAGTCTCATGCCACGACTGGAGAAAAGCGTAATGGGTAAAACTTCACAGTGAGCTATTTGACTAAAACGTTGCAACGTTATTTGTTGCATCAAAGCATGGGGCCAGACTGTTGTAAAGAAAATGCATGTTACGTAATTTGCTTCTCCATATTTCATGTGTGTTCCTTCATCAATTTCCTTATCTCATCATCCTCGTTGTCGCAATCAGCCAAAAGTGTCAGAAAAGCGACAATTTAACACAAATCAAACTAAATCTTAAATGTTTGCATTTGCGAGCCAAAGGAGCAAGACAATTTTTAGAAGTGTTTCGTTGCAAACTGTATGACCAGTTTCGTTACTCAGATTAGCAGTTAGTGTCCCAAAGTGTGCTTCTATAGGTTCGATCCTCCACGGAAAGTGCATATGAATTTTGTAACGGTATTGAGGTTGTACGCCGCTTCCTGTAGTATACAGAGTGTCTCAAAATGTTCATAATAGCGTACGCTGTATAAGAGGCATGGACGCATGGTAATAACACAACAAGGTTTCGAACCAGAAGATTTGCCATTGCCTTTGTGCAGTAGCGGCTTCTGCCTATTCGCACGTGCACACCCAAAATAAATCAGTAATGCAAATCATTATTATTATACTTATTTATTGAACTCTATCTCCTTCGAAACATCAAGTGTTCCCACGCCGCTCCACCAAGAGGGATGGTGGAGAAGCCTGCGATCCGTGATATCAACCCTCGTAGACCAGGCCGCGATCGGGGCTGGAACACAAAGGTAGTTTCGCTCGCTGCTGTTGCAGCAGTCGCGTAGAGGATGCTGATTGGGTGTTTTGGCTTGAGCGCCGTGTGAGGGGAGGTTGCATCATTTAGGAAGGCTTTTGATCGAATCCGGGTCCCTCGCATGGTAGTCAGACGCCATAACGACATCAATATCAATATTATTGTATATTTGCAAAAAAATATTTAGTAAAAACGTCCTCACTTCGCTGATATAATAATGAACAAGGATAATAATAAAATCTGCATGCACCAAACAAAGAATCCGATCCGACTACTAGTATTACAATTGAGTATTAATGGTATTAATTCTGCATAAGGATTAAAGTGTCACTGCTCATGTTTGGCTTTGGCAGGTTTTCTGAAGAGTAAGCTTTCCGATTCTTATGTGCGAGTGCGGCAGAAATAATATCTCAATCATCAGCGTTGAAGATGCCATGTCAATTATGAGCTTGATGTGCACATTTTCGGACATTAGCCTCAACGACAAATCTTGTACAGTGTCTCTCAAAAGTTTTAGGACAACGACATTTTAAACTAGGCAACCCAATTTACACAAGCCGTTGGTGGGTTGCGTGCAGAGTTAGGCTCAATTTCAGGGTTGCCACGTGCACAATAGATATTTATAAAATACGCGAAAGAAATGTAAACAATTATTATTGTATAAAATTATTAAAAATATCACTATTATATCGCAAATGACAAAATTCTTTCTGAAAGAAAAAAATAGGTTTCTAGTATTTCATCGCTGATGAGTCTACAGTAAGGAAAAGAGGTGAGAGGAAACGAAAGGTTACAAAGGAGAGGAGAAAGAGAAAGCGAAAGGAGAAGAGGAAAGGTAGAGGAGAGAAGAAAGATAGGATAGACGAGGAGAGGAGATGTAGTGAGGAGAATGGAAAAAGATTCGAGGAGAGATGAGGAAAAAGAACAAAGAAGAGAAAAGAGGAGGAAAACGAGAGGAGAGGAGGAGACGAGAAGAGGGAAGTGGAGAGTAGAGTAAAGGAGAGAAAAAGAGAAGAACGAATAAAGAGAGTGCAGTAGAGTCGGAAATCTAAGACAGGAAAGGAGATGAGAGGAGTGGAGAAGAGTGCGATGAAGATAAGATGCGAGAAAAGTAGGGAAGGCGATATGAGATAAAAGCAGAACAGAAAGAGGGGAGAGAAGAAGGAGAAGGAACTGGAGAGAAGAGGTAGTTGCAGAAAATATCGTCTGAGCGTCAAGAATGGATGCACTGGTAAAATTATCGACATGAAACATTCAATAACATTTTGAAATGTATTTAAGAATATATTATATCGGTGCGAAATGCCTTTTGGCTGAGTTCAGAGCAAATTAAAATCTTCCATGTAAGATCTTTGATTTTACCTGCGATTAAACCACTAAAAAAATGAACGTAATTTTTAATATTTATAAGAATTATTCAATTTTTCTCCACTTCTCGGTTCGTTGAAATTGAGATTGTGTAATTCAATATTTCCCCTCCCCCCATCGTTAATTCCAAACTGAATCATTCCGTTTCACACGGCGTGGACAATGAACACAATGGGATATTTCTAAAAACTTACGAAAATTTTCTGCCACCGGAAGGGTTTGAACCTACGACCATCAAATTGACAATCCTGAATGGTAGCCACTACCCTACAAGCTTTCGCTCCTTAAGCCAGGTAGAAGGAGCTGACCAATGTGAAATGTAGATGCAACTCTCCTGCATGTAACGTGCAAACAAGTATTGTTTGTAACAAAGAAAACGAAAGTAGTAAGACTCGGCGAAAACATTTAATGGAGAATTGCACATGGTGAAAACTTTTCATTCGATATTTGCGGAGGTATCCTTGCATTGAACTCAAGTGGGAAAAGGGGTAAAATTAGCATGTCCTGAAATGCCACACATATAAATAGTTATTTCATTAATATTTGTCAATGTCTTTGAAGCAGTACACAATTATCGTTAGAGTATCATAATTCACGATCTTATATATAAAAATATCCCGTTGAACGTGTGTCAATTCATTTATTTGTTTATTATTTTTTTTATAAATTTCATATGCAGAACAATGCAGCCACTATATACTGCTCTTACAAATAATGTTACCATGCTCTTGTTTAATGGAAGGGATTCTTTTTTAAGGAACATCTAGTATGGAGGATCGAACGTGAGACCGCAATGCTTTCAAGAACTCTAACCAATACACTACGCCCTTTGTTTTCTTGGAGCTACAGTTCCTAATTATTCTGTCGCCTCAATATTGTAAACGTTATCTGCAAAAAAGAAGTTAAATACTCAGATATAGCTCTGTACTTCTAGAATTACTTTATACACATGCATTTGAAATTTAACTCTGAATTTCTTTCTTCGTATTGGTATATCTAAGCTTGTGAATATATTTTATTTGTAATTTTATAACGGTTTCATGAACATCTACGAAATAGTTCCTTATAACTTGGAATATGGTGAATAGATATGAAATGTCTTGAAATTAATTTTCGACCATTAGATTTTGGCAAGGGAATTATGTGTGATCCGTTTCCAGTCATTCATTGCTTAAACAAACGTTTTAAAACTACGTGGAATTTTCATTCTGGGATACGTTACTTGCTACATGTATGCGAACTACACTCTGTTCCCACTTATCTCTGTAGCAGGTGAACGAAAAAAGTATCTGAGCAGCGATGAACATGTGAGAGAGGAATGGGATTGCGTGGAGGGAGGAAAACCACTGCAGTTACCAGCCTTCCCAGCAGCGTGCACTGATTCGCTCTGTCCACTCGATCCCCTCTCCCCACTTCTCTTCCGCTATGCGCGGCTTTGCTCCAGAGATCCTGGGACAGGGTACAGTTAATTGTTTCTCAAAAGGTATCATCTATGTCTGTATGCCACACATTGAATTGTATTCAGGGGTAGTTTCACAGTTACAAACTATTTTGGCCTTGATGAGAAGTTTAGTGTAAGTAGGCATTTTGTTTATAATTTTGAAATTGAGGTAATCTAAACTTGAAATCCTCATATTAAGTGCTTGAACTCGTCATCCCAAGAGGTTGAAGATCGTCCTCTACTTTGTGCGTGGCCTTCTTTATTTTTCTATTCATAATTCATCCTCATCGTCGCGATTAGCCAAAGGTAAGATAAGAAAAGTCCTCCTCCGTGACCATGTGGTCAAAGGAGCTGTGCTTTGGACTCCGACTCCAGGACGGCATGGATTCGAGTCCGCCTATGCTCACTCTCTAGGTTCTCGGCCTGTGTATGGGACCGGTAGAAACCCACCATCGTGAAGAAATTGGGGAGCTACGAGTGAGTAGCGTAACCCGGTCGCGGAAATCTCCTATGGGGCATGTTCCTGGGTAAACAAAAAAATAATCGATCAGACAATTCGATTATCGAAGGCGATAAAATAACCTCCGGTTGACCAAGTTGCCAATATAAATAAATGGAATACAGATTGTCTTCGAGTTTACATTGTTAAAAAGGAGCGGATACACGTATTACTATCCCAATAATTATTCAATACGGTTTTTTGTTTGTCAGGAATTATCACTTAAACTATTGCATGTTGAGCTGGTGCCTACCTAGCCGCCTCTGATGAAATCTACCATTCTTCAGATTCTCTTTAAAATTCGACTCTGGTCACTTGTAACGTGCTGGGTGCAGACACTGTGCATAGAAGCAGAGTGTTTTGCGATAAGAAGCGACCTTGAATAGCGTGAGTGAGTCACTTTGATCGCGAGCTAGCTAGACTACCAAGCTTGTCTGCCTTTGAAAACCAAGTCATTTTTTTTCACGGTTTCCGAACGCGATTGCTATTGTAGAAGTATATATTCTCTCAAAAGAGCAAGAAAGGAAATTCGACCAATGTTCTCCCGTCGTCTAAAACCAAATATTATCTATTAAACGAAAAGTTCACGATTTGTCAATAAACGGTTTAATCTATCTGAGCATAAGGTGAATGTAAATACTAAATTTAATAGAAAGGTTCTCCAAAATTTCTCTTCCACTGTCTACGTAAGGTCAGTACCCAGGGGAGGGTCCATGTGGGCCATGCTCCCCCCTCGAACCCTAAAATATTTAAATGTGAACCTATAAATAAATAAATACGAAAATAACATCGTCGATTTTTGAAATGTGTAAAAATTTCGATTTTGCTCTTGCATAAATGAATCTGTTTCTTGCGCAAAAGTCTTCAAGCTGCAATATTGGGTGGTTTTAGTTTTATAATCATTGATGCAAGGCTAGCAGACGTCCGATTTACCGATTTAGTCAGGACAGCGCGTTACTTTCAATCCCTGTCCCGACTTTTTCGAACTGCAATCATGATGCGAAAAAGTCTCTTTATTATTGTTTTTTTGTTAACTCACAATTAGACATGTTCTTTATTGTATGAATAATTCTAAGTACGCAACATAGAATTATCATGACTTTTTAATGGCGCTCGCACTATTTGAACTATTTTGTAACATCTGTCTGTCTGTCTATCTCTCTCTCTGGTCTACGTCAATGACAGAAATACAAGCAATATTCTTATTTATTTTTAACCCAATTAAAGGAAAGTGTAATCATTTAAAAGAAATAAGAAAGATCATCACTGTTGCTCTTCCTTAGAAATTGTTGTTCTTCTAGTAAGAAAAATTAGAACCATTTTGTCCAGCACCTTAACACAGTGTCCCACGAGTCTCTCTTGACTAATACTGTCAAATGTGACATGATTTCATGAATAAAATTTTCCGCCTGTTTACGTATAACGTTGCACAGATTTGGTAGTTCGCACACTGTGTAATTATTTCGTGTTACCTTACGCAACAGCAAATACATTTCATAAGACTGTTCTGGACACAATACTTGCATCAGTAAACAAGCATTTTGTCTGTTACAGTATCACAGGAAAAGAACATCGTCCTGTAATGTTCAAGCCTCTAGATATTTTCCATTAGTAATGTCTAATCACAATAATAAGTTAGAAGAAATAACTCGCATTTTCACAACTACCAATATTCTCGTTTTTAATTACTTCGAAAATTATTTCTCGAAGATATCGGTTATACTACAAGAAAGCAAATCAAAATTAAAGTAAAAGTTCAACTACACGTATACCAAACGACATTTACAATATTAAAGGGACAGAATACTTAGAAAAAATTGTTGTTTCATTCGAAGGTAAAGGCGTGGTGTAGCGGTTCTTCTACCTGGTTCAAGGAACGAAAGCTTGTAGGGTGGTGGCTACCATTCAGGATTGTCAATCTGATGGTCGTAGGTTCAAACCCTTCCGGTGGCAGAAAATTTTCGTAAGTTTTAGACATATCCCATTGTGTTCATTGTCCACGCCGTGTGAAACGGAATGATTCAGTTTGGAATTAACGATGGGGGGAGGGGAAATATTGAATTACAAAATCTCAATTTCAACGAACCGAGAAGTGGAGAAAAATTGAATAATTCTTATAAATATTAAAAATTACGTTCATTTTTTTAGTGGTTTAATCGCAGGTAAAATCAAAGATCTTACATGGAAGATTTTAATTTGCTCTGAACTCAGCCAAAAGGCATTTCGCACCGATATAATATATTCTTAAATACATTTCAAAATGTTATTGAATGTTTCATGTCGATAATTTTACCAGTGCATCCATTCTTGACGCTCAGACGATATTTTCTGCAACTACCTCTTCTCTCCAGTTCCTTCTCCTTCTTCTCTCCCCTCTTTCTGTTCTGCTTTTATCTCATATCGCCTTCCCTACTTTTCTCGCATCTTATCTTCATCGCACTCTTCTCCACTCCTCTCATCTCCTTTCCTGTCTTAGATTTCCGACTCTACTGCACTCTCTTTATTCGTTCTTCTCTTTTTCTCTCCTTTACTCTACTCTCCACTTCCCTCTTCTCGTCTCCTCCTCTCCTCTCGTTTTCCTCCTCTTTTCTCTTCTTTGTTCTTTTTCCTCATCTCCCCTCGAATCTTTTTCCATTCTCCTCACTACATCTCCTCTCCTCGTCTATCCTATCTTTCTTCTCTCCTCTACCTTTCCTCTTCTCCTTTCGCTTTCTCTTTCTCCTCTCCTTTGTAACCTTTCGTTTCCTCTCACCTCTTTTCCTTACTGTAGACTCATCAGCGATGAAATACTAGAAACCTATTTTTTTCTTTCAGAAAGAATTTTGTCATTTGCGATATAATAGTGATATTTTTAATAATTTTATACAATAATAATTGTTTACATTTCTTTCGCGTATTTTATAAATATCTATTGTGCACGTGGCAACCCTGAAATTGAGCCTAACTCTGCACGCAACCCACCAACGGCTTGTGTAAATTGGGTTGCCTAGTTTAAAATGTCGTTGTCCTAAAACTTTTGAGAGACACTGTACCAGCTTAGCTTATAAAGCGTGTCTTTAATGTTTCTATCATATCGTCTTCCATACGCTTGATGTTAACATCCTTTAAAACATGAACATCCTATCCAGGCAACAAAAGAGTAGGATGACTGGCGTAATCATCTGTGATGACATTTTTGTCATGTTCTTTACATCCCTTCCTATAAGCTTCTGGAGCCTTCCTCTCTGCAGAAAGTATACACTCCTTTATGAAATGACATAACCGAAATTTTCGCAAAATCTTAAAAAGAAAATTAAAATAAAAATATAAAAAATCGTTAATGTTGTTTTTGTAGGTTTTTATAGGTTCACATTAAAATATTTCACCCTCCCCCCCTGCTATGGGCCTGTGCCCAATATAACATTAAACATAATATTATTTTAAAATTTATTCAATGTGACTTACATCAAAGGTGACGAAAAATCGCAGTTTGTGACTTGTATGCCTTTTCTCGAACACATCCGTGTAATTAGTCTGGGCGCCGGGGGACTGGAACTTGCAGCAAATGACGTCAACCTGTTTCTCCCTTGTGACTGGTTGAAATTTGGCCGGTTGCTAATCACATGTCCATTTATGAATACGTTTTCGAGGTTCGAGGTTCGAGGTTCGAGGTTCGAGGTTCTAGTCCCGACCGTGACTGGCCGCGGCAGTCCGCTTCCTGGCCATGAGTCCCGCAGAAATTTGTAGGTGGACGAGTTTCCTATTTTGATCCTGTTAGGACATGCCTAAAGAAAGGAAAAAATCTTGGTTAGACATCTGGCATACCGGGCCCACGTTTTCTAGGGGCCCATAAATTCAAGATGGCCGCCGATTCACGCACCAACAAACGAAATCGATCATAACTCCTTTAAGATTGGTTTTTGACAATTTTTGATAGAGACATATTTTGTTCAGAATTGAAAACAAAAAATATTCTTACAGTTTTTTTTTCATATCTTGGCCTGTTATGGAGATATATCCAGTGAAATAATTCCGTATCCTTTTCTGCAAGGATTCTAAGCAATATTCTCCACTTTACTTGACATTCCGGCATATAAAGGGCAAAAAATGACTGCCTGTGATATTTTGTTGATGCCTACTATTGTGGCGTGTGACGTTATACGTACGTACGTCTGAAGACATTAACGAAGAAAATCGACCGACCATATCTCCTTATCTCCTTCAGGAGTCATTTTGACCATTTGTAGGTTCGGTGGGAAGACATGTTTATGGAGGATGCCTTCATTTTGTGGTATGCAATCATAAGTATATTACTAGGTGTTTTGCTGGACAAAGTGTCAAGAGAAGGTACGTGGCGTCAGGAATCCAATATGGCCGCTATGAAGGTTCTGAGCATAAAATACTGTCCATATTCTGATTTCGAGTTCGTTTATCAGATTTTTCCAGAGGTATTATCTGTTAGTAAAAAAGTGAAAAAATATTATTATAATTTTTGTAACTACAGTGGTGTCCAAAAGTTAAGCTTGACGAAGATATGGGAAAATGTTTTATTGATAAAGTGTCAGAACTGCACAAAACATAATGAAAATTAATCAAAACGTTACATGAATTAACAATTGTTTTTAGTGTGAAGACAAAAAGGGCAAGAAAAAAATATTGAAGATTGCTTCCTTAACGAAAAAAAAAAAGAGGTTTGTATGGTACGTGGTCACCCCTAACAGCTACACAGCCTTGCAACGACGTACGTAACAAGGAAGTTCAAGAGCGCTACGGGCAGCTGGTTCCATTCCCCACGAAGAGCAGTGCGGAACTCTGGAAATGTACTTGATGGAGGCTCGTGGCCTGCACTTCAGGATTTATTCCTGGAGACCTCGGTGGCCAGTCCATGCGGTGACTTCTTCATCTTCAAGAAAGCCATCCAACAATATTGCTCGATGCGCACATGTATTGTCATTAAGTCTGGAACGACTGCGCCTCTGGCCTCCCCGATGGCGCAGTGGTAATCAAGGGGTCCTGGGTTCGATACACGGTGGAGGCACATAGTGGTTCGGATCCCACTTTAAACTGTAGGTCCAGTCCCGATTAGCCTTTCTGTGCATAAAGTGGACTATAACACAAAATCAATCATCACTTGTTGTCGAGGTTTACCACAAGTGGCAAAAAAGCGAGGTGAAGTAACAAATATACAGTTTCAAAACTCATGGAGACGGTTGCAAATTTTTATGCGCGTAAAGTGGATTGGATCTTACAGTAATTGCAGATAAGGGGGCACAGTTTTTTTTCTAATAATGTAACATACAGAACATGAAAAACAGTGCGGAAGTAGCAGTTTTTATACACTGACCCCAGGGAGCAACTCGAGATTTGATTGATTGATTTGGTTTATTTTACTTCGGTTTTCTGCACCTTTTGGCTGATCGTGAAGATGAGGATGGATGATGATAGGATGAAATTGATGAATCGACATTCATAAAGAATATCCATGCCCAGGCCTGGATTCGAACCGGGACCGCTGGCTTCGTAGCGCGCTGTGCCACTTCGCCACAATAGCAGAAAGTGCAAATACCAAAATGTATTAATAATAATAATTTCCAATCCGGGCTAGGTCTAGGATGCTGTATCTATAGGGTGTTTTTTTTTTTTTAGAGTGATAGAACTTTGAATTGAAATAAAACACATAAAAAAAATAAGCTTGAAGCCAATTGTGTTTTCATTTGAAAGATAACTTTCTGACATTTACTTTTTGAAAATAATTTCCGGCATATGTCCACCACGACTAGCTGTAATGAACCGGATTCGATCAGTCCAATTTTGAACCACTTTTTCAAGTAATTGGGGACGTATGTCGTTAATAACACGAGTTACGTTGGCTTCCAAAGCGTCAATTGTTGCTGGTTTATCAGCATAAACCAGAGACTTTAGATATCCCAAAGAAAATAATCCAGTGGCGTTAGGTCCCATGATCTTGTGAGGCCAATTCACTGACAGCACCGATATTTCAGAAGTGCTCTATACGTTTGGCGAACAGAACATTGATTTTGGAAATATATTTCCACAATTTGTAAACGTTGTTGAGGCGTCAGTCTTTCCATGATCATTTGCCAATGCTCACTGATATGAAATTACAAAACAACATGTCATCAAAACAAAACAAATGACAGCTATCCCTATCGAAAGTTCTATCACTCTTAAAAAAAAACACCCTTTATATTGCTTAACGAGTTATTACCCTTGCCCTCCCACCCCAAATCAAGATAAATAGTTTCTGTGCACTGCGTTGCATCCAAAAACCTTCAACTTTGCATCAAATTCCATACTGAGAAGCATGTAGCAATTACCGCATCAATCATTAGATGAGCTTCCTTAGGACTTCTTGGTGCTGTGTCCTGAACGATGATCGGCGACGTTCTGATAATTTCGAGTGAAATACGTCTATTCGTACTTTTTCAAGGTTAAATTGGATGTAGTAGTTATGCATATAAAACATACCCAACAACGCTGGCCTCCAGTAGCGGCGATTTGGTACCATAACTTGGAGGACAAGCCGCCAGTGGCGTAGCAACATATCACGAGGCCGTGGCTGAGATTACAATGCGAGGCCCCATCTTAAAATTTGAAATCTCAATGTGAATCGATACAAAACCTTCAGGGATACGTCGGCAGGAAGGAATTTTCATTGTCCCCTTGGGTTGAAAACAACGCAAGCATTTATATATCTCACACTTGCGTCGTGGCAGTTGGAGGTGCTTTATTGTTTGTTTGAGTCGGTGTTTTAAGTCCACTTTATGCATAGTAAGGCTAATCGGGACTGGACCTACAGTTTAAAGTGGGATCCGAACCATTATGTGCCTCTACCGGGTATCGAACCTGGAACCCCTTGATTACAAGGCGACGACGCTACCACTGGCTAGGTGCTTCATTGTTAACATATTAAAATCGGAAGTGCAAGGTCAAGAGAAAGAAGAAAAGACAAGACAAAGTGCTTTTTTACACAAGAAAGGAATAAATGGGTAAAAATGTCCAAGCAAGTTATCGTGAATTTTTGCGTTAAAGTTTCCCATGAAAAATACGACGATAGTCTTTACTTGTTTCGGCCTCCCTTAGGCTTAGGCCCCGCTCGCCTGTATGTTACACCCCTGATTTGACGTATTGTAACGTTTAACTAGAGTTTTAAAACCAGATAAGAACAGAATATTTTAATTTTATTGCCTACAAAAGTTTCCCTTTTCCCTCCTCAGTTGTACATTTTTCATATCAACCCCATGGGATGCGAGATCCCTTCATGCGCGAGGCCCCGGGCGGTCGCCCACTTTCCCCACCCTTTGCTACGCCACTGAGGACAAGGACAGTTTACTTTCCAGACAAGGCTTAGTATCAAGAGTGGCCAAAGTGCGGGAGCAAGCCCCCTCACCAAATCCCCCTAATCGCCGCGACTGCTGGCCTCTATATAAGTTTCAACCCAAGAGATTACATAAGTAGTTATAAATCATCACTTCGTAAAATATATACATGTAGGAATACATAAGATGGATTACGTATCACATTCCATAACAGTACAATAGCACAGAAAGAGATAAATTGTAAAACAATGTGTAAACATGTAAAACATGTGCGTGGTAGACTACTGATGATGACTTGAGAAAATATTTGCCAATTTCTACTGCTCGGCTAAGTGTATAAATGATCCAAAAATGACTTGAAAGTATCTATGATTCACACTATTGAGCCAGGAGGAAGGAACAAACCATTACATTACTCCGACACTATTTTTTTTCTTTCTTTAGGAAATCTAACTCCTTGAATGTAACTTTCCTTCTAGCTCCACTTTTTTAGTTGTGATCTAGCTCTTTCCCACTAATACTGTTTGGCAACACCGGTTCGGAGAACAGCCTGCGGTGTTTTGTGTAAAAGTTGTTTTTCAGGTGCGGGTTGTGAGAAGATTGTGTCCATGATAGTGGTTGTGTGTTCAGAATATACTTCAGCTGCCTAGAATCGATTGCACAAGTTATCGGTACAATTCCAAACGTGTAGATAAATGGACAAGGATTGAATTATTATGTCACACTTCACTATCGTCACGTGAGCGATTGTAAGTAGGAATTCGTCTGCTAGATTGTCGCTTGTTATGTAATCTTTCTCTTTGTGCTATCCAGACCAGACCCAGAGCAGTGAGTGCGAAATTAAATAATGCTTTCAATTTGTGAATTAATCCGCTATAAATTTGTTATTGAAAGTGGAACAATGACGTTCATTCCGAGAGTAAAAAATGCGAATTATAGAGATTTTTCTTTAAAAAAATATGAATATGATTTATCATGTTGGTATGGGAATGGGAGCGCCCAATGTAGCTAATGGAATAAGCAAGCTAGAATTTGCATTTTGTATAATATAGTTTAGGCTAGTGATCGCCAAACCGTCGATCGGGTCATTTTCAGTAGCCCGTAGGAGGTTACCTATATGACATATGCCGAGAGATTCTGGAACAGTTCTGACTCGGAAGGCTTGCCTGGCCACGTGGACGCAAATGGAGAAAACCCGGAAACAATCTGCCTACTAGTGGCGTAGCGTTATAGTACGCCCGTACGCCCGGCGTTCCCAGATTTAAAATTTCAAAAATGCTAAAATGCTGTGATTATAAAGTAAAACGTGACTAATTTCAAATATGTTTGACCTTCATGGCATTATAATAGCTATTTTTCGCGATCCGCTTGCAACGCTCCACTCTCAACACTCGTTCTAGCATCTCTTTTCAATGCCTTTCCCGGCCGGACGCCGAGCAGGTTCGGCGTACAGGACTCCTATATTCCTTGCTGCCTTTATGGAGGGAAAGCTTCCATTTCTACAGCACGCGCGTAAATGGGCTCTCTTAAGCCGGCGTACGAGAGGTCTACCGTGATTGGTTCATGTGACCCTTCCTGCCTTCTGAAGCAGACGACAGCGGTAGAATTCCTACCCGGTTCTTCGCTCTCATGCAACTCGTGCTATGTGATGCTACAATACGCAATATTGACTGACGTAACTTTACCAATCTCAAATATACTGCTTCTTAATGGTCACTGCATTGTATGATTTATCGCACGAACAGCGATGTGCATTAGAAACTAAAAGATCAACACAGTTTTTGTGAAGTAAGTTGGTGAAGTCCTCGTGGTAGAAATTCAGCGTGTTGCTGCTCTACCACTTAACCCGCAAAACTATTAATTTTTTAATTGTATTTTTTCGTTATTATCTAACTGCTTAATATTGTGTCAATGGAAATGTTTAGCATTCATTTGAAAACTCTTAACATCGAATGGTCTCTGGAGAAAATTATTTTAAAATGTTTATCAGCATTCTCAAGATGTAATAAATAGTGGTCTGAATTACTAATCAGCACTGTTACGTCAGTAGAGTGTACGATATTTGGATCATCCACTCTGCTTTGCACAGTGCGCCAAGACGACAGAGGTCCCTGGTTCGAATCCCAGCGTGAGCACGGGTGTTCTTTGTCAGTGTCCCTTCATCAATATCATCACTCATATTCATATTCGCGATTAACCAAAAGTGGTAGAAAAGCGAAGTAAAATAAACCAAATCAATGAGTAGTTGGATCAACCACAACAATGACGTCTGCTGTTGTTCAAAGACGCTTGTGATTCAGGTAGGTTTTCTAATGACTTGCGTCATGCAGAAAGGTATAAAACACCAGAGTTCAAAACATTTGTGGCATAGTGAGGCATCTAATTGTCTAGCTAAAACGTGCATGGATGATGTTTTATTGAAAACCCAGCTGACTTCAGGCAAATAAACAATACCTGTGGCGACTAATACCTTAAGTAAGTTATTAAGCAAGAAAGGGCCGACCCTTCCTTCGGACTTGGCGTTCCCACCCGAAATGTCCATGCTACGCCACTGCTGCCTACATTGATTATATTGAGCAAGTGTTTTTGTCTAGAGAGATTTAAAACGATCATTAATCCAAAGTCTTTTTCCTTCCTTGTGCTTTCAGCTCATTAAAAAGAAAGAAAAATGCAAGACGAAAATGGATCTCAAAATATGACATGCAGCGTTA
This sequence comes from Lepisma saccharinum, assembly GCF_977018435.1. Lineage (NCBI taxonomy): Eukaryota > Metazoa > Arthropoda > Insecta > Zygentoma > Lepismatidae > Lepisma > Lepisma saccharinum. Next base: position 45,051,278 of record NC_139239.1, on the reverse strand, counting down.
CACTTCGCAATAAACGTTTTCCAATTCCAATCCGCTGAGGTGATCTCTTTTGATTGTATTGAAAGCAAGGGGGATCTGGTTCGATACCAGGTACAGGCACATAGTGGTTCTGATCCTACTTTAGACTGTAGGCCCTTGATTATTAACTTAAAATTTTACTAACATCGTAAGAAACAAGGTGATAAGAAAACTCCTCTGTATGCTGTAGAGAAATTAAAATGAATAATTTGATTAGACATCTTAAAGCTTTCATAAACCTTGAAAATTGAAATAATCATAAGATAATGAATCGACCCTTGGTAGCTCGCCATATACTTTCAAATCTGAGAATCTGGGAGTTTGGAGACCCCTGGTTTAGGCCATCTAGAAATATGTTTCGGGGGAGGTCCGAACCTAGTGTGTCAGGAATAATAATAATAGTAATAATTATAATAATAATGTTTAAATTAAAATAATTATATTAAATCAAATTAATACTAATTACAATACATAAATTAATATTATATTTTTATTACACGAATAGGTAAAAAGGCTGTATAAGCATAGAGATGTAACAGCTTGTATTCATTACGTAGCTTACCTGTAGTTAAGATCGGAATAATTTACATAAAAACAAGTGCCCTGGTAATGAAAAATTAATTTCAAATAGATGAATAATTGAATATTTATCGAATAACGAAAAGGATGTTACATGTACTTGGAGAGAAGTAAGTTTCTGATTAATATTTTATGCATATTATTTTGAGTAGTAGTGGACATAAATCTTCTTTGTAATGCCATTCAAAGCCGTATAATCCCAATGTAATACTTGCCTTCTAAAAAGTTCAGAGGAAATTAATAACCATCGATTACAACAAATGCTAATATTTTCATTACTTAATTTTATTACTTGATGTCCTTCCTGTCCTTCAAAGGCGTATGATCCCAATATAATCTTTGTATTCCAATAAGTTCAGAGAAAATTATACAACAAATGCTAAACGAGTATATTTACATTATTTAATTTTCGTACTTAAGTCTTTCGGGTTGGGGGCCGAATCCCCCAAATAACTCCTTCGTGTTCATCAAAGCCGTATGATCAAAATATAATCGTTGTCTTCCAATAAGTTCAGAGGAAATTATACAACAAATGCTAAACGAATATATTTTTCATTATTTAGTTTTAGTACTTGATAAGTCTTTCGGGGGAGGGGGGTCCGGACCCCCCTAAATACGTCCTTGGCCATGGGCGTATATAGGCTACGAGAGTTCACGTAAGGGGAGGGTTCAACTTTTGGTATGGTTAGGGTTGCTATATTCCATAAGTGAAAATCCGAGACACTGCTGACCGGAAGCTTGTTGGGGAGGGTGGGGTGCTGGACCCGACAAAGTTGTGTGTATGTTTAATGGAATTTCCCTTTTCGCTAAATTTCGGTCCAAATTTCCCTGCAAAAGGGAAATTTCCCTTCATGTGGCAACACTGATAATAACGTCCGAACTCCGAATGCGTCAGGCAACGTTGATTGAAAGAGAAGAGGGCGGAGTTTGTTTATACGCGCGGGAGAGTGGATACATAGGGGGAATGCAAGTAGGGAATGTGATCTGTGCTGCCCTGATCAGTGTTGCCACAATCTGTAAGCACAATTTCCCTTTCCAAGGGGTAAAATTTCCCTTTTTCGCCCATTTTTTCCCTTCATCTAAGAATTATTATTATTATTAATAATAATAATAATTAAATATTGTCGTTGACCTATGTTCGTATGTATGTATAAAATGTTAATCAATTTAACTTTTAAATGCTACGACGCCAGGGGTACCGGCCTGGGCATGGCTGTTTGTGAGTGTCCATTCATAAATTTCATCATATCATTACTCATCCCCATCTTTGCAATTAGCCAAAAGTGGCAGAAAAGCGAAGTAAAATAAACCAAATCAATAAACAATAAAATCAATAACTTTTAAATGTTTTTTCGGAAGATTTAGATTCTATTTCTAATCCACGCTAATTTTTTTGTTTTGAGATGAAAGCTAAAACTATGTTATAGTTGGCAACTGAAGATGTTCATCAGTAAAAAGCAAGACACACAAACAGAGATTGGATTTAGGGAGGCCAATGCCCCTTGTCTTCATCGCACCATCAGAGGAAAATTAAAAATATTCTACACAAAATGCTGTTCTAGTAAGGTGCACATAATGAAGAGTTTGTGTGGAAAATCACATTTTTGCCTCCTAATAAAAATGTAAGTTCGGCGGATGGATATACGCGTTTTATTAAAAAGATATATAGTACATACCTGAGCAAATGTTCTATTCTGGTAAATTTCATATATTAGGTGGAAACTTCTAAAACACAGCAAGTTTTTTATTAACATTTAATTTGTTGGTCACTTCTTGCCACTCTGCACGGAATTTTTTAACTTGTTTCCGCGGTGTTTTTTCATCTTCCGATAATTCTCCACGACGTTTTTTAATACATTCTGGAGTTGCAGACAGTGTCCTTTGCTTCCCTTGTTCTCCCGTCGTCCAAGACGGGCACAGCCTTCCACCAAACACTCGCACACGACGAATAACCAGTGTTGCCACAATCTGAAAGCACAATTTCCCTTTCCAAGGGGTAAAATTTCCCTTTTTCGCCCATTTTTTCCCTTCATTTAAAGAATTATTATTATTATTATTATTATTAATAATAATTAAATATTATCCTTGACCCATGTTCGTATGTGTGTATAAAATGTTAATCAATTTAACTTTTATATGCTACGACACCAGGGGTACCGTGTTCAAATCTCGGCCTGGGCTTGGCTGTTTGTGAGTGTCCATTCATCAATTTCATCATATCATCACTCATTCCTATCTTTACAATTAGTCAAAAGTGGCAGAAAAGCGAAGTAAAATAAACCAAATCAATAAACAATAAAATCAAAAACTTTTAAATGTTTTTTGGAAGATTTAGATTTAATTGCTAAACCAAGCCAAATTTTTTGTTTTGAGATGAAAGCTAAAAAAAGTTGGCAACTGAATATTTTCATCAGTAAAAAGCAAAACACACAAACAGAGATTGGATTTAGGGAGGCCCATGCCCCTTGTCTTAATCACACCATCAGAAGAAAATTAAAAATATTCTACACAAAATGCTGTTCTAGTTAGGCGCACATATGAAGTTCGGCGCATGGGTATACACGTTTTATTATATATATATATATATATATATATATATATATATATATATATATATATATATATATATATATATTACATACCTGAGCAAATGTTCTATTCTGGTAAATTTCACATATTAGGTGGAAACTTCTGAAACACTGCAAGTTTTTATTAAAATTTAATCCATTGTTGGTCACTTCTTGCCACTCTGCATGGAATTTTTTAACTCGTTTCCGCGGTGTTTTTTCAGCTTTCGATAATTCTCCACGACGTTTTCTAATATATGCTGGAGTTGCAGATCGTTTCCTTTGCTTCCTTTGTTCTTCCATCGTCCAAGAAGAGCACAATCTTCCATCAAACACTCGCACACGACGAATAACCCAGTGTCCAATGAAGACTGGTAAAGATAATTTTCGACAAAGAGAACTTTATGGTTTGCACGTGTAGTGTTTGAGGCAAAATTCAGAGAACCGTCCAAAGCTTTACATAAACAATACCCTCGGACTCGCACTCACAAAGCCGGGACATAAGGGTGAATGGCCAATGACCTCCGGCCCCAAACGGTAGCCAGATGTGGGTCAACCAAAATTCCACCCTTCCTCTCAGAACAAAGTATACGACAAAATAAAAAAAAAATAAGTTCTCGTTTTCAAAACTGGAATCTATTATAATGTTTAATATAATTAATGTTCAGTCTGTCTTAAAATTTCCCTGAAAATTCGCTATTTTTCATCGAATTTCCCTTTTCCCTTTTAACTTAAAATTAGCTCCAAATTTCCCTTCAAAAAGGGAAATTTCCCTTCATGTGGCAACACTGGCCCTGATCGCTTCAATGGGTCGCTCCGAGTCATCAGCTCTGTTGAAAACGTGTTCAAACATGTCCTATCCCTGGCTAGCGGAGCTTTTGTTGCGCATGCGCACATTTCAGTGACCGTAGATTACAGAAGCAGAGACACTGAAGACCACTGAAGGACTGTGGGCGACTGTGGGATTGTGCTGAATCCTTGGAAAGGAGTGGTGGCTGCCGCACTCCGGTGATAGTTTGTTTTGTTTTGTACTGCAGTGAAGTTTTCGTTCTTCCCGTGTGGTTTGCCATTGAAGAGGAAATTTTTTACATGATCAGAAGAGCCAGGTAGGTTGTAAATAGATTGGGGGAGTTAAGGGGAGAGGAGAAAAGGGTGTTGGTGTCGAAGATATATTTTGATCTTTTTTAATCAATTTGGTTCATGTTTTTAATTAACATAAAGCAAGATTGATTGATTTCCTTTATTTTACTTCGCCTTTTGTGCCACTTTTGGCTAATTTGCGAAGATGGGGATGAGTGCTGGTATGATGAAATTGATGAACGGATACTAAAAAACATCCATGCCCAGGCCGGGATTCGAACCTGAGACCCCTTGCGTCATAGCGCGATGTGCTAATCATTCCTCAACACAAAGCAAGAATTGACATATTTTTCCTATTATGTCGCACAGATTGATTACAGGCAGCAGTGTTGATTGCACTATCGGGAAGGTGAATGCTTTTAGTTTTTATTTATTTTGGCTAATCGCGAAGATGAAGATGAGTGATGAAATTGATGAAGGGACACTCACAAAGAACACCCATGACCAGGCCGAGATTCGAACCCGGGGCCCCTGGCATTGTAGCGCGCTGTGCTAACCACACCGCTCTGTTTTAAGAGCCATTATTTTGAAATTCGATCAAAAAGTGATATTTGGATAATTGTAGTTTTTGATCACTGTGATTATATGTTGAAGTACATAATGAGAAATGAATATTGTGCAATTTTGAGACCCTGGAAAAATTTTCCCTTCCCTGTAGAAAATGTTGAAGTTCAAGTTCATACTCTCCATTTTTAATGAAAAGTGAAACAAGTTTGGAGTGCATCTTTGGAAAGCAACAGCACCCCAACTTTTGTTTTGATATATTTTTAATATCAGACTGTTTGCTTATATACATTCAATTGTTTTGATGAGGCATTGTTGCTTTCCATTGTTATGCGGCAACAAAGAGGGTCCAAAATGCAGGTTTTTTTTTTCCTGTTTTCGGCCCTTAGCGCGTTTGCATACGCACCGATAACATCGACTGCGTACCTCGATATCGAGTACAGGCGCACACGTAGCTCGACGCAACAAATTTTCTGGGAGGACCTTCCGATGGTGGTATGCGTCCTCCGGAGCTCCCCTCGACACATCGAGACCTGCGCCTCGGGCAATGAAAAAGAGGACACAGACAGACCCAAGCCATAAAATTTAGCTGGAAGTTGTTTTGAAGCAGGATGCCAACCCTAGCACAATAACGCTAAACTTAGCACAATATGAGTTTCGTTCACACCTAGCAGTTTGTAATTGCATAATGGGAAAATCTAACATAGTTTGCAAACTTGCTCCTCTGGGAGGGAGAAATTCGCTTCAAAGAACGATATTTTTTGAGAAATTAAAAATAAAATGACATCCAGATTCTATTTCCGGTCCACCCTATCCTATTCATCTTTTCTTTATTCTCCCGTTTACCTCATGAGGAACATTTCATTGTAAGAATTGTCAGAAAGCTATGGGACACAACTAAAACAAATGTTCCGCTTTGTAGTTGACGAATAAGACTTTCTCTAGCTTATGTTGAACCACAGAGCACTGAGCAGGGACGTCGTTAGGGTGTGCCCGGGGGGCACTGGCCCCCGCAAACGTCCAGGTGGCTCCGGAAAATGTTTCTGTATTTTACTTGAAATTTTTACTTTGATGGCAAATATTGCAAAATTGTTCTTTAGTAAATTTTTCTTGCAGTTTGAAACACTGCTCTTAAATTTTTCCGGCATGAACGTCAAAGCAAGACTCCTTTTTCTAATCCTCATTTTCCTATTCCCCTGTCGTGTCGAAAACAAACATGCAACGCAGGAGCTGCCTTTAATGATTTTATTGCGCGTCCAGTTAAGGGAACTCGGAGGTCTTTTGAAACTGCACTTTCCTCTCTGCCAGGTCAAAAATTCGGGCGGATTGATACGCGGTAACAGATGTCCCTCGGGACAGAAATCACTCTTTCTGGAGCTCTTTGGAAATGATTTTCATTCCTGTCTCAAATTACGGACAGTCATAGTGTGGTGCGTTTGTTAGAAGTTGCAAGATAATACTTCAGGGGGAGGGAGATTGCCGCTAACACATGGCTATAATGAAGAATAAGCCGCCCCTCATTTAAGGAAGAAAACGGGGTATGTAGTAAATTATTAACAATAATCTACACGCTTTAGATACATTAGCATTTCAAATTCTGCATGACTATCTTTGGCTTTCTTCATTTCCAGAGGCAAATGTGACAGTTTCAGTTGCAGCATGGGTGGCAAAGTTGTAACTACTATTTAGACATACAAATATAATTAATCCTATAAAGTTATGTAGCGAATAATAGTTTCATAAGATATAGAGAAACAAATTACTTATGAAGCGCTTTCTGTTATCATTTGTATAATTAGTCAAGGAAGATGGCGGAGTGGTTAGCACATCGCGCTATGACGCCAGGAGTCCTGGGTTCGAATCCCGGCCTGGGCATGGATGTTTGTGAGTGTCCATTCATCAATTTAATCATATAATCACTCATCCTCATCTTTGCAAATTAGCCAGAAATGACACAAAAAGCAAGATAAAATAAAGCCAATCAATCAATCATTACTCACGGAAGCGGATATCTTCTTCCCGTGGGACACTACTCAACTTGTGCAATTTCGAGAGAACGTTTTCTAATTCCATTTGTAGGTTCGTTATTTTTCGTTGCTTTTCTATCTCATGCTTTAATCGCGGCGGTGAGGATGAATGATGAACTGACGAAATGGTGGTGGGACAAGTATATGATACACCCATGCCTGACCAGAGTTAGAGCCTGGGGCCTCTGGTTTCATAGCGTATTACGCTTACACATCCTTTGTAAAAACTGTAAAAGTGGGCTGGAGGAAAGTACCATCGCAGGGTGCATAAAAAGCCACCTATTATATCCAGTGCCATCAGATATTTAGTTCTGCACTCACAAATAATATTATTTTTTAAGAAATTAGACCATAAATGTATGTAAAATTTGTTATCCAACGTCATCATTCTTGTAGTCCACAACCAGTTGGTAAAACAGACAGGGACCTCCCCGAAGGATAGTGGGTACAGTATTGTACGCAGGATTTCATCAAGGGTGGGTGTTATTTCGAAAACTTTCTACAAATTCACATTAACATTGTTTTATTAAACTTTAATTAATTATTATTAATAATAAATTAATTAATAATTCTTATAATTAATTAATTAGTTTAATTACTACTAATAATTACTACTAATGCAGCTGCTATTTATGAAAGAAATAGAACAAAATTACATTTCTTTTGTTTCTTTGTTACAAAATAATTGTCTAGTCAACGGTTATTTGTATATGATAAGTGAGACATTTTAAGTGTGAAGAAAGTCCATAAAAACAAGCAAATATATTAAATTTATTGAAATAATCTAAATATGAAACTCATTCAAGGAGCAGCGCTGGTCTAGTCTGACAACTTCGTGGGATATCCGGGTTCGATTCCCGGAATTGGTTGGAATTTATCCAGCCTTGTCTCCGCACCCAGCCTCATAGCAATGGGTACCTGAGAGCAACCCTGGGGGATGAAGGCTGCCGGAGCATGGTGCTGATCACATCACCTGCAAAATAGTTCGAGATCGAGAATCTTTGGGGCACACCACTACGTGTGCCTTCATGGCACGGGGGAATTTACATTACCTTTACCTATGGAACTCGCCCAGCATGATGATGAAGCGCGAGAATACATGTTGCTAAATTCCACTGAGTCTATGTTTTCGTTGAAAAGTAAGTTTATAGACATTCCAACACATTTATCACTTCTAGGTGATTCACAAAGCACCTCTTCAACATTATTTAATGATGTGGATGTAGACTCAGCATCACTTGAGAGTTCACAAGGGGATGTGAAATCAGTACCGGGAAGAACGTTTGCAATAAGGTCGGCACACTGCGACGAAGCAAGGAATTTTCACAATTCTCGCGGTAGTCACTGCGCGACTTTTTGCAAAAAAAATTGCAAAATTGAACTTTGCGGCCGCTTAGATTGTGTTTGGAATGTTGTGTTTTTCTTCATGCTGCATGGGAATAATAATTCAAATTATTATTATTATTACTGTCGCAGATCTTTGACTGTGATAAATTAGCCATTTTTAATTTTTTCTACAGCATTTTCCATAATATTTCAAAAGCTCAAGGGGGGGGGGGGTAAACCCGGTAACCCCGCCTTGCATACGCCACTGAGTGGGTAACACGATCGCCTCGAAATAAAAGGTGCTAGGTTCGATTCTGGTATAAACTATATACATGAGATGCCCAGCAGAGGATTTATAGGAGTTACGTATATTCCCATATTACAGATCCATCGCCGCATTTGAAACCCTAGCATGGACATGTCAGGGTAAAAGAAAGAGGAAGAGAAGTCTGTAGTTCCGATGTTTTAGTTATCTTGGCACAGGTATACACCGCTCAAGGCTTATGTCGGCGTCTATGCTACATTATGAATCCTGAAATAACAGGCAACATCCATTTCTAGTTATTCTACTCCAAACCAACATGGTTATTAATATTGCGTAACGATTACTTATTCTCTCTCTCTCTCTCTCTCTCTCTCTCTCTCTCTCTCTCTCTCTCTCTCTCTCTCTCTCTCTCTCTCTCTCTCTCACACACACACACACACACACACGTGTGTGCGCTTGCTGTATTACAGTAAACCACCAATATTATTTAAAATACGGAGGGCGCTCAAGTATCAACCTTTCTTCCACTTAGTACACCGTGGACTGCATTGCTGCAGATTAATGAGGTTCCGATATGTGGACCCACAGCCAGTGTAATCCTATGACGGGTTCTGGTTTGTTTAGTCCATGTTCCTTCGTGATTTTCCTTTCATTTTATCACCATTCGTCCTCAACGCCGCGATTAAAGCCAGACTTTTTGAGAACTAGATATTATCGTATTAATAAAAGGGGAGGATAACAATGATGCAAAGCAGTAAATGTATCCACAATTTACAAGTTCTTCCCGGCAATATACATAAATTCACATTTCTTCTTCTATGTATTATTATTATTTCATTGAATAAAGTATTTTCCCTTTAATCAATTTCATACTATTCATCATATTCGTTGCGATTAACCGAATGTAAATAAAGTGACGCAAAAATAAGAAAAAAAACAATAAAATGCCAAAACAATGAAGTCAATACTTGAGCCATAAAGTGTCTACGTGTATTTTCATCATGTTGAGTGCCTATTTGGCTTCCGTTTTAGAAGTTTTTAGCGTCTATAAATCTGCACCCCTGCTCATTACTGTTAAGAAACAACAGCACTACGTGCTTTGTAGTACTGAAGTATGAAATAGTTGGTTTCATCTTGACGTCAGAGAAACCCTCCCGCGGTTGTAAACACAAGAGGGTGGAAAAGAGCCTAGTGGACCTTCCTGATGCCGACGGTCTGTCCGTTTCTTTTCATCTTTCCTCACGTCGGCTACATCCTAAATGCAAGTGCGCGGGGCGGTAAACCCTCAAATTTGTCTCTGTCAGCCTCATCAAAAGAATCATGAATGTACTTTCTCCAGAAATAGTTTATGACAGGAAATCGATAGAAAATTTGTTTCACAAATACAATAAATATGCCTCTGTTCGATGTCGGACTGTTCGGCGAATGTGAACTGGTAGCCTAAGAAAGAAACAAAAGTGGCAAATGCAAAACCCCATTATCCACCCACCGTGACGGTGTGGTTAGCACATCGCGTCACGACGCCAGGGGTCCCGGCTTCGAATCTCGGTCTGAGCATATGTGTTTGTGAGTGTCCATTCATCAATTTCATCATATCATCACTCATCCTCATCTTCGCAATTAGCCAAAACCCAAAAGTGGCAGAAAAGCAAAGTAAAATACATCAAATCAATCAAGCAAACCCCCATTACTGGCCTCCCCGATGGCGCAGTGGTAGCGTCGCCGCTTGTAATCAAGAGTTCTTGGGTTCGATATCTGGCGGAGGCACATAGTGGTTCGGCTCCTAATTTAAACTGTAGGTCCAGTTCCAATTCATCCTACTTAAAGTGGCTTAAAACGTCAACTCAAAAAGTAAACTCCCATTAAAATTAGCCAGGATTGCATTTTTTTTCCGAGTACAATTTTAACCCCTTACGGTGCAACTAATTTCCAGTCTTACAATTCTACCCCCCACCCGTAAAAGAACCTGCGTACTCTGGTAAGTGGCGCGTGTGTCCTATGTGAGAGCTGTTTGAAATTTAACATCTGTCTGTCTCTCATTCTCTCTCGCTCTGTTGTATATACACACACATAATGTTGTTTGTTGGTAATTTTCTTAATGGTTTGATAGAGAAATTTCTGATATTTGGCCCCCCCCACACTCATCAACCTAGCTACGTCCCTGTCACAGTGTCTCATTCATCTCGAAAAATATATGCATAACTTAAAATTACAATCATCCTAAAAATAATCATAATAAATTACTGTTACTAATTATCAATAAAAATAATTCATTGTTGTTATTATTTAGATCCTAGCACAATTTCACAGCTTTTTCTTATCGGGATGTTGGCAACGCAGGGCAGGAGCCAGCAGGCTTTCCTGCCTTCCCTCCAAGGTCATGGCGGCCAGAACCCCGATTGTGTCTGTGGGCGTGAAAAACACGCTGTCGCGGAAAACTCTCCCGGGCCCGGCAAAATTCAAATTCAAATTCAAATTTTCTTTATTCAGGGGCGAGGTTCAGCCTGTGGCTGTTCTCCCACCTAACCCCGTTTGACATTTACCTAGTGTACATAAACAAAATCATAAAAAAAGAGAAGAAAATAAAAAAAAAATAAAAAAATAAAATGGTTGCAAGGAAAGAACAAGGACGAGATTTTTTTTAAAAAAATCAAGACAACACGTAAAAAAGAAAGAGAGAAAAAACACATTCACGCACACACACACACATTAAAACACACATACTAAACATTTCTGAGCAGGACATTCACGCACGGATGTTGAGATTGATGTACATGATTATGGTAGTTTTGTGAGGTACGATAGAACAACACATACGTAAATATTACAATATACCGTGCGTCCATTTCGATCTGCAGCCGAGAGATCTGGAGAAGCGTGGCGGGCGGCACTGACGGAGATGCCGACATTTGCGGCCTGAAATGCCCGCTTATTTTTATGGACATATGCAGACATTTATATAAATATTGCAAAACGAGCACTAACCTGTGTTATAAGAGTATGGTTTTAATTTTAGTAGCTTAGTGACTGTATGTGCCGATGATTTTGACACGCCCACCTCTTGTGAAACACGGCGTAGAGGTTTGTTTGGAGAACGTTCTAACGCTGCACCAATATCATCGAGTTTTGCTTCGGTTAGAATCCGTCGTTTTTGCTTAGGTGTTTTAAAATTTAACGATACAGTTTCTCGTAATTTAAGGACAATATGTCTAACCGTATCTCTGTGTGGAGTTGAAACGCATGGGAATTTCTGTACAAATTACCTACACACGTCTCTACACGAGTTTGTTTTCACGTAGGTACGTGTCATACATAAAAAAAAATCTTTGTTCTAACGTGAATCTTGCGGCTGGCATTCCAATAGTCTCACTGACACGTCACACATACACACTACAATAACACAAACAAGTAACCAAGTAACCAAGAATAACACTCTTGCACACAGTACGAAATTAACACGCTCTTGGTTTACATTGCTCGCCACTATATTTACAACTCTGTCTTCATCTAGTCGCGAAGGAACAAAAAACTCGAGCTCGGATATTTCGGATTGCGAGGAAGCTCACGAAAACCATTCACTTTTATCGGTTTCGTCTGCAGTGTAATCCTGATACAGTGTTGCACATTCGAAACCTCCAAACGATTCCCATCGCCACAAAACTCTTTCAAGGATATAAACTTAAGCAGGACGTTACTGATCAAAACCATGATTAAAATGCTTTTTTATCTGTGGCTCTTAACATCGTTTCTATAGAGTATTTATTTGTGTATATAAGAGCAGAACTTGGATGAATTACAGAAGAACTTTTGCGTGTTATAACACAGGTTAGTGATCGTTTTGCAATATTTATATAAATGTCTGCATATGTCTATAAAAATAAGCGGGCATTACAGGCCGCAAATGTCGGCTTCTCCGTCAGCGCCGCCCGCCACGCTTCTCCCGATCTCTCGGCTGCAGATCGAAATGGACGCACGGTAGTTGTAGATTTGTCAAAGATTGGATTGGATTGGCGAGGCTCGTATGTAATCTAAACTGTATTGTGTAGTGTTACTCGTGGGAGCTTGAACAGAGATATTGCTCATCTAACAGAAAATTCTTTAGTTTATTCTTAAATTTGTTAGGACTGGGGAGGGAGGTAATGGAGGGCGGGAGTTCATTCCATGTTTTTGCCGCTGAAAGTGTAAAAGACGATTTGAAAATTTCCAGGGAGTGTTTGAAGAGTTCAAGTTTCGCTGTTCCTCTTGTTTTGTAGTTGTGTATTTCCCTTCTGGTTTTTAGTTTCTCGAATAAATTTTCGGGGATTTTTTTATGCAAAAGATTCTGTATAAAGCAACAGAAATGAAGTCTGCGACGTCTGTTCATGTTTAGCATTTTGTTCTCGTTCAGGGTTGGAAGAATATGATCGAATTTTTTAATGTTATAAACGAAGCTTGAACTTTTTGAACTTTTACTTTATTTCGAACAGACAAGTTTGCACCGTATACTATATCACAGTAGTCTAGAAGAGGGAGAATCAGTGTTTGCACAAGTTTCATTTTAATATTTGAATGGCTTATTGCAGAAAGGGACCTGAGTCACATTTTTGAGGTATCGGAGTTAATGGTATTTTTGATTTTCCTAGTTACAGACACATCTTTTAGTGCAGAAAGGACGTCAGTCACACGAGGCTATAGCCAAGAAAATGCACAGTGAAAAGTGTACTTTAATGCAGAAAGGTACCTAAGTCACTGACTCGGGTCCTTTTCTGCAATAAACTTAGCCGTATTTATACGTTGTACGAACTGTGTACGCTAATCTGTAATGCAGCTTGGAGCGGTAAAAATACTGTCAAACTTATTGACACCAGTACCATTATTGGTCTCGCAATGTGGTGACCTCATGTCTACAAAAAAAATGTGCCCTCTGTGAAAACTACCATGTGTTCCTACAAGAATAGGCAGCATTTTCAGATTTCCAAATATCATTACTTTGAATACTGCGTTGAACATAAGGGTACTGTCAAGGTTTCCGAATTCATTAAAGCTTTCACGTCTTACATCTTCTATCTGTCCAAAGGTGCAAGAATTGTAATTCCTACGCCACGTACGTTCCCAGTTGCACGTATGACGATCAAGCTTACTAAATTGGAGGACATGTGAACTGCCTTGCCGTATGTACAGACGAGGTCAAAGGATTTTATGAAGATATTCTTCAGTGGTCCACTACACACGGCAATGAAACAGACTCAGATGTAGAATAACACACGCATGTATGAGCTCGTACATTATTGTAGTTCAAACACCGACAATAAAGTCCAGAAAGTGCAATGCACTGTAATTTTTTTCCGAATCTATAATTTTCTGTTGAATATATAACATAACTTAACCTATCCTATCTTATGTGGGAACGACAAACGGACGTTTGTAGGATATTTCTCGTCTTATTTCTCAACGTTTCCACTTTTATTGCAGAAAGGTACCGGAGTCATAACTTTTTCATCTCCACTATCTCTAGCAGCATACTGCAGGGGGCTGCATTGAGGGTTGCAAAATTAACTATTCATTATGCTGAATATTTGAGCCAACAACGGCACATTTCTTTCTTACACTATCAATATTATACGATTTTTCTTGTTTTTCTCAGAACTGTGAAAAAGTGACTCAGGTCCCTTTCTGCAATAAGCCATTCATTTGTATTTAAGTATTCATTAAATTTATAGAGGGATCTTAGTGCTGCGTAGGTTTTCTTAGTTTGCTCTTGAACATGAAGGTCCCAGTTCAAGTGTTCGTCTAACATAACTCCTAAATTCTACTTTTTGAATGTGGAATTTCGGATGTCTCTATTTTGACGCGTGGATTATTCGGGTTTATCATTGTGAGGCTATTCTTGGAACCCATGACGGTGAAAACCGACTTTTGCGGATTTATTTTCAGACCATTTGCATTACACCAGGTATTGATGGCTGCCAAATCTTTGTTAAGTAATGCTATTGCATAATCTGGTGATTTTGGTGGAAATGGGATTTGAATTTGGGTGTCATCTGCATAAAAGTGTACGGTACTATGCTCTATGTTGGTTTCTAAATCTGCTGTGAAGATTGTATATAGGAGAGGAGCTAGAATTGATCCTTGCGGAACGCCAGTTTCTAGCGGAAGCGTGTTCGAGAGAGAGGGCGTGGCAGTTTTTAGGAACACGTTCTGTTTCCTGTTTGTCAAGTACGATCTGAACCATTTGAGTGCGGTGTGTGAAAAATTATAATATTTCAACTTGCTTAAGAGTAGGTCGTGATGAACCTTGTCGAAAGCCTTTGTCAGATCCAGTGAAACCAGAGCAACTGTCATACCCTTGTCCATTGAGCGAAATATATCATCCGTGACTTTTAGCAACGCCATCGCCGTGCTGTGAGCAGGGCGGAAGCCCGATTGGCATTTCGGAGGAGATTGAGGCTGTTCACATGATTTCGAACTTGATTGTAAACAATTTTTTCGGTGATCTTGGAAAGGGTGGGTAACATCTTGGTTAAGCAACAGTACCCCCAAAGATTTGTTTACTGAGCAGTGAGCATTGAACCTTACTATTAGGACAAACTACCTGATATAGCACATTACTTGGATATTGATGCTGTTAACAGATATAACCCATTGAATACTCAAAAATTGCGAAATCCGCAACTTTGGAATTAGACTTTTCTCAAAACATCATCACAGTTGGCACTATTGTATTTTTCATGTAACCGGTGTTACCGCAGGTAACAGTAAAATGTAAAGAAATTAAAAAGTTTTTTTTCCTCAATAAAATAACAACATTGATAAATAAGTTAACCGACAGCGTCGCAGTTGAGTGTATATTGCAGAGGTCATTTTTTCTGCAGCCGACAGAAGGCCGCTCTGCTACCCTCAAAGAGGCAAGAGCAAGAGAAAAGGGCGCCCGCCAATGCCCGCCAATGCAAGGGAACAACGGGGAAGACTTGGAGGCAAGTGTGCTAGGGGGTTATTCATATGCCTGTTTAGGGGCTCTGTTGCCGCTGCGGCCTACCGGGTCAGCAAGTGTTGTCACATTGGATTTCCAGAAAAGAGCTAAATCTCACCTAAAAAGGGGATACTATTTCTCTGAAGCAACAAGAGCTAGACTGCAAAGCCAAAGCTGGACCGTTTAGTAATAGACGAAAAGATAAGTACTTGATGCGATTCGTAATTCGGACAAACCTTACTCCAAAAAACTAAGTTGGCAACAGTAGTACGTACATTTGGACTTCCCTTCCACCGCTGGAGGAGGGGAATTCTGTCGTCTGCTCAACGCAGAAACGTCAAACTGACCCGAATGTGTGGTTCTTCTTCCCCTTTCCACTTGTTTGCAAAGAAACAAAGATGGTTTGACAAGGCTCGACTACTATTCACTGGATTTTCGCGGTAACTCTCTCATGAGTGGTAGTTCTTTCTAGGAGTGATTGTGGCTAAATAAATCATTGAGCGGATTGCAAAAAAAAAAGATAACAAAATCCAGATCAAAGGCATACTATATTGGGGGGGGGGTAGGGTGGAGATGATAACGTCTGATGGCCGGTAACACTTTTGAAAAGTCACGCCACGCCACTGGTCTTTCCCATTGTTTTGTCCCCCCAGGCCACTCCAAACCGGAAGTAAAAAAATTCGCGGCATCGCTTGAAAGGAAACACCCATTCTCTTTGCATCCGGTCCGGTGAACCAAAATACTCGCCTTGCGATGAGCCTTCTGCATTGTGCATTTGTACAACTCGGACAGTGATGAACCTCGCTCGGTGATAATAGTGTTATACAGCAAAAGGTGACTCCTATGAAAATAAAATGAAGTACGTGACTGACATTTTGATGCCGATTCGTAAGTAAAGTTTCGTGTAAGTTCCTTTAATGGACCACAGTTGCTCTGAAATACACTAAACTTTCCGGAAAACGCCTGAAACTCGCTATTTATGCACTTTCCATATTCCTACTTACGTATACTGGAAGTATAGAAGTAAGTAGTTTCTCCTGTAAATTTGAAGAAATCCATTCGGGCGATATCAGACAGTTCCCAAAGTGATTTCAGTAAGTAGTTTCTCCTGTAAATTTGAAGAAATCCGTTCGGGCGATATCAGACAGTTACCAAAGTGATTTCAGGAAGTAGTTTCTCCTGTAAATTTGAAGAAATCCGTTCGGGCGATATCAGACAGTTACCAAAGTGATTTCAGGAAGTAGTTTCTCCTGTAAATTTGAAGAAATCCGTTCGGGTGATATCAGACAGTTACCGTATAGAAATCGATAACTATCAAAAATTGGGAGAACCGAAATTCGAACACGTCCTGAGAGAAAAGGAGCGAATGTAGAATATAGAGAATGTCTCTAATTTCGTTGATATGTGTTATACTAACTAAATTTGGCCTTCTAATCACGAATCTGTTGTTAAAATGCCGTGGACACGTCTGGAAATCGTGAAAGAAGCTGATGTAAGTTGAATTTTTTTTTTAAAAAAAAGCTTTTTCGCATTGTTTTACGAACAAAATTTTACTATGCTTGCCTAACCTAACCTAACCTTGCCGGAAATTGTTCGTGGGGCTATCTGTGAATGGTTTTTGGGGCTACCTGTGAATTTTTACACGTGTCCGCGGCATTTTAACAACATATTCGTGATTAGAAGGCCAAATTTAGTTGGTATACCAAATATTAACGTAATTAGAGACATAATGCTGTGTGAATATTTTATTATCTTTTTTTTTTTTTTGCACTGTTGTATTGCTTGGTGTGTGCATAATGGAAACTTTGGCTAAAAACTTGTCTTGATTACTTTCATGCTTTTGAACACCTAATATCTATCATTTATTGCACACATTGGGAATATTGTGTTTTATGCAGCCATGCACATGATTCTTTGTAATGCTTAGCTGACTCGATGGCTGAGCACTTGGACTTGCCACCGAAGTTCCCAGGTTTTAAAATTTAAACAGCTGGCAAAATACAAATACAGACAAGTTTTGTGCAGACTATATTTGTAATGTCATTACCCATGCAGGTGCACATAAGTTCCTTTTGTTTTATTGCAGATTTCATAAAGCTACGTATGCATTTTTTTACATAGTTCGATTTTGAATTACGTCTGTTAACACATATAGCAGAGTTTTAGCAATTACTTACTGCATGTTTCCTGGACACTGGTTCTTCACTTCCATATAGGATAATTCTTGCCATGAAAATGTTCGAAGATTTTATTCAATACATGCTTTCGTTGTTAGGTTAGCTGGGTCAGGTTGAGTTCTCGTAGCTTTAAAATAATATCCCTAAATGCTTTCATGGTTAGGTGGTAGTCTGTGTAATATGTCAAGTGTGCGAAAATGGGAGTTTAGCACAAGGTAGCTCTTAACATCTTATTTTACCCATAAATTTGACTTTTCAAAATTAAAACTGTTCTGATTTGTTCCAGGAAGGTTCCAAATTACTTCTACATTCATTCCCACGATTCTGCGATAATTGCTGTCGCTTGTATCAACTGAGGATGCCTTGGGTAACTGTTAAGATTGTTTTTTTTTTTTTTAAATTTCGAAAAAAAATATTTTGTTGAAATAAAAATCTAAAAAATTACCTTATGCAAGCGTGCATGCTTCCCATGGACAATGTATTTTCCGTTGACAAGGGACTGTTAGTATCGTAGACTAGTGGGAATTAATGTAGAACTAAATAGAAACCTTAGTAAAATACATTTAGGGACTTCATTTTAATGCTAAGAGAACCAGACCTGACCTGCCTAACCTATCTATAAAAGCATATATTGAACAAAATCTTAAGTAAATGTCAAAACTCCGTAGTATGTGTTAACAAAAGTAAATCAAAATCAAACAATGTTAAAATTGCATTCGTAGCATGATGAAATCGCAATAACACAAAAGGAACTTGGGCCATGCCTCGTCCAATGGAAGCGCCCATGCTTGCGTAAGGTAATTTAAGTTTTTTGTCCAACATAATTAACTTTTTTTTTCTAAATCCAAACAATGCTCATTACTTTAAGGAAGGTTCAAATTTCGTGTAACAATGATTGCCAAAATTCTATGATAATTAGACTTTCTGCTAGGAGAATTTGGAAAAAAAATAATCATAAAACAACTGGAACTGTTACCGTAAAAACTGTTTGTATGCACACTAAAATAACGAAAGAACATGTCGAAAATAACTATCAGTACCAAATCTAACAATCCTAACCTAACTACATAAAATTATAGCTGCTGTTGTAGAAAGTCGTTTTGAGTGCTATATTCACTTGCGCAAAGCCTTCGGGTGGTTCTGTTACACGGTAAGGTAACACACTAAGGTAACAGACTTACTTAACTTCACAATAACACATTTCTGCAAGCAAAAGTAATTTGAAAACATTCATAAACAACAAAAATCTTCAGAAACCATCAAAATATTTCACTTTCTCCAGGGGGTACAGAGGGTCAAGGGTACCCACATTTTCAGCACACTATGTATAAATGAAACTTTAGCCAAGATTGAGCATTGTGACAAACTTAAGATGTTACACAAGCAAGGGAATTCCTGAAATGACAGTTTCATCTATGAAACATTTGCAATAAAATAATGTTTTTTGTTATGTTCGCATGAGGACTGTAATTGTAAATTTTGGTCAGTGTGAAAACTATAGTGGTTTGTAGATAGGAATGGAATGATGATTATCATTTCACGAACCAAATCTTACATCTACCTGATCCTTAAGAAGATAGAAAAATGCAAATACAATATCCACAATGTGTGAAAGCTCTGTGGCTGAGCATATTTAGTTATGGAATTTGATCTTGCACATGAAGTTTCCAGGTCCAAATCCCATCCTGGGTGTGGGTGTTATTTGAGAGTGTCTCTTCATAAGTTTCATCAATATTTTCCAAAATTGGCAGAAAAAGCATGTAAGATAACAAAAGTTTAAAATACACATACACTACAGGTGATTACTTTCCAAGAACAGTTGTTTATATGTGATGATGAATCTGATGTGCATAACATAGACTATGACAAATTATATTATTTGCTCGTTTGTAAGCATTTAATAATTCCTTAAATGGCTTAAAGCTTGGTGCCCACTGAGACCTGTCGAGACACGGAAATATCTGGCAACAGAACTCCTGTTGTCTGCTTCTATTGAAATCAGATGGTGTAACGCCCACTACAGGGAAACACGCGGAACTGAAGGACAGAATTTCCATCTAGAAGTCTGCAGGTTATCGCAGACTGGCATGCCGGAAGTGAAACTGTTCAGTTCTGTTGCTGCATTTCCGGCGTATCAGTGTGTGTCAAGCTTAACTAATCAGATCAAATTTAGTTGCTAGTTGTTGTAACAAAAGAGCATGGTTCCACAAATATCTTGCTTGAAAAAGTCCTCAATGGTGTTCACTATAGTGTACTAGTAATACTGAACAAGAAACAACCTATAACAGCCCTTTTTTATTTTGCCTTTTCCTAGTGCTCAGGAGAGAAAATACTGATTCACCCGTTAGGAGGTAGTCATTCATTAAATTTTGCTGGACATTCGCCAGTGTATTTCACTTAGTCATCAATTTTTACCCATTTCTTTCATATATATTTATTTTAAAGTAGTATTGCACGAAAACCAAAATAGAATTATTGATGTATTTGGCCTGCATTCACATTTTTTTCAACCTCAGTGTAATATTGTGATAGTGTTCTTTCCTTACAGGTGAACTCACCTTGTAAGGCAAATACAGCATTACTTGTGCATGCTCGAAGTAGTATGTAGGTCAAAATGGTATAGAATTTTAGATACTAGGTTTTGGCATTTGTTGCATACCAGAAGGTATCAGTGTTATTGAAAATATCAAAGATACTGAAAATATCAATTATAACAAGTGCTAATGATAACTGCTATTCAATGTTTTCTGTACCAGTCTCTCAGCATATTGATATTTTTAGCAGAATTTATCACAGTGCAATCAGATATCAATTCAAACACTGTTCAGTATGATCTAAAATTGATAGAATTTGATGTATCTTTTCCCTTCTTTCCTGCAACTTCCCTGATTTCCAGGATGGTGTACTAAAAAAACTAACTCTGATAGCATCAGTCAGGGATGTGTGGTGCTTTCATCATTTGGCCAGCTATTAATGGTGGGTGGACCATTATTTCAAAATGTGTGTATATACACACACACACACACACACATACACATATAGAGAGATAGGGATACATAAGGGTCACTCAAATGAAAGTCTGACTTGTTTTTCTTCTAGCATGTTTAATGGTTAGATTATATGAACATACAGTATCCGTTACACATAGTCACCTTGTCGTTTAAAGCAAGTATCCCAGCATATTACTAGATTGTGTATATTGAACTCTAAAAATCAGTGGACTTCACCAGTTTTTCAATGTCTGGATTTGTAGATAAGCTTTGCTTCAGTTTGTCTTTTGCAAATCCTTCCAACATGCTGTGAACGTCTGCCACATTCCATTGTGTCTCCTTGGTTAAATTCTCCTCTCCCAGCCATGTTATAGCCCCTGGCAGAAATGTAAATGGGTACAGTGCATACAGCTCTCTCCAAATTGTCCTGTAGCACAGTCTTTGCTCGAGCTACAGCTGCAGATTCATCATCATCCAAGGAGAAACTCTCTTTGATCTTGGCAAAATTTTCACAGAGGAAAACCGCACACAAAATCCATGTTCCCCACCTGGTTATAATGGGAAACTTGGGCAATGGCAAGCCTGAGATCTCTGTAAAGATGTTGGGAACATCTTCTGAAGTTCAGATATAAAGACACTTGCTGTGTAGGATTCAACTCTTATTACCTTACATACCCTGTGTAAAGTGTGAGCAACACAAGGTTATGTGATGGAGATGCGAATACACGGGGTCAATTGTGCAAATTGTGAGACCATGTATGATGCCTGGTCAGTAATAACTTCCCATATCTTGTTGTATGGTATTCCTGATTGAGAGAGCTTACAGCAACAATCATTGAAACTCTGCATGACTGTTGCAGAGTTGGTATTTTCTAATTCATACATTAGAAACAACATTGGTTTTGATGGCTCTCCTGACAAAGGCAACACAAGTATATTAAGAACAGATCCTGAAGCAGAGTCTGTTGTCTTATCCAAAATAAAACAAACAAGATGCTCACCTACTTGCTCTGAATGACTGTTTAAAATCTTTCACATGAATCTATTTGTTTTTCTCGTGCCTTGCATATTTCATATGTTAAATGAGTCCATCTTTAAATGCTTTCCATGTACTTTAATAGTAATATCTCACAAGGTACAGTGAATAATCTTACCATCTGTTTCGAGAAAATCTTCCTTGAAACAGCTTAGCACATTCCATAGCTTGCTGCCACTTGTACCTGGCTTTGCCATTTCACTGACACTCAATACTGTTCGTTGCTGTCACAGTAAAGTTAAAACTATTCTAAAAATACCTCACAATAGAAGTCTAAATCTACAGAGCATTCCCTGACATTCGCTAAGAGACTCGGTGGCAAGAGGCCCAGTGTCAGTGATTGTCTTTCCCGGTGAACGGGGGCCGCGACAGTCGCACGCTAGTGTCTGTTTTTTTTGTTTTTTTCGCTCTCCCTGCCTTCCCGCTCTTTCCCTTTCTGTTGACATGCAGACTGGCGCCAGTATAATCCTCCCTCGGAAGTTGTGTTGTTCGTGCCTGTGTGTTGAAGATTGTGGTTTAATATGGCACCACAAAAGTTTACTTTACAACAAAGGAGTGTTGTCGAGTGTTACTTCGGAAAGAGGAATTGTGGATAAGTGTGACGACGTTTTGCAACGAAATTTCCTGGTGTTCCCGTTCCACATAGGACCACTATATTAAACATTGTAAAAAAGTTGAGTAACAGGGTCAGTTCTGAATAAAAGTGGAAAGAAAAACCCACGTGTACTTACTGAGGAAAAACTCGATGAGATAGGACAAAGGTTAGAACACTATACACTGCCTCTCACAAGAAAAGTGTGTTTCAAAAACCACAGCATTTAGAGCCACTAAAAATTCTTAAATTTAAGCCCTACAGAGTGACAATAATGCATGAATTACAGCCTAGAGATAATGTGAGTCGTGTGAATTTTTGTAACTGGGTTTTACAAAGTGTGGGCGATGGCTTGTGGATCCGAAATTTATTATTACAGATGAAGCATGGTTTCACTTACATGGCCATGTTATAACGCAAAACAATAGATACTGGTGTACAGAAAATACTCATCTCATTCATGAAACTTCTTTACATGATGAGAAGGTTGGCATATGGTGCGCTATAACTGCACATAGGCCATTTATCTTTTTTCCGATACAATCAATGGTGACAGATACAGAACACAAATACTCACCCCATTTTTTGAACAGTTAACCGATATTGAGTGTCAGAGTGCTTATTTCCAGCAGGATTCAGCAACTGCTCATACAGAAGACGAAACATTGAATCTGATAAAGGAAATTTTCGAGGACAGGGTTATTAGTAGAGGATTATGGCCCTCTAGGTCCCCCGATTTGTCAACCTGCAATTTTTATTTATGGGGAAATCTAAAAAATAAAGTATACAAAGACTATTCACACACCATCCGTGAGTTAAAAGAGAGTATTGTATGAGAAATTGGGAGAATTACAGTAGATGAACTTGCACTTGTAAATGCCAATTTCCTTCGGAGATGCCAGGAATGTTTTGCAGCAGAGGGACATAATTTTCAACACCTTCTGTAGTCAAGGTTAGTACATAATATGAAAACTGTAATTTTAACTCTAGCGACTGTCGCGGACCCCATTCACCGGGAAAGACAAGTGCTGACGCAGGGCCACTTGCCGCCGAGTCTCGTAGCAAATGTCAGGGAATGCTCTGTAGCAGAGAAGTACACTTTCAACTCAACAAGTGTATCACTTACAATGTGTTTGGTACTGCTTAAGCCCATATCACATTGTTGCAACAATCATTACACCTAACACTCGTGGAGGGAAACTGTGCCAAATAGATGATTGTTGAATGTTTTGTTTTGTAAAAATAATCGTACAAAAGTTTTAATATCTTGTCAATAAAAGGACCAGAAAGACTTTTTTTTTTAAAAAAAAAGGAAGAAAAAACAATGTGGGCTGTTGCTGGAATAATTATTTAGGGTGGAGACACTAGTTATGGCCATCTTAAGGAAAATGTACAATAGTATACAACTTTTAACATGATGATAATTTTACTGATGGCTTACACAAATTATGATCACTGGTACAGAGTTTGTACATTATGACTAAGCATTAACAAATACAAACATGTTAGTCAGAAAAAAGTTTTAAAAGTATTAACCAAACGTGACACTATTCTTCAGTTATGGCCACTTAAATTCACTTATGGCAACCTTGTCTATGAACAAATAATGAAGCAATACAGACGAAACACATTATGTTAAAGGTAAATAACATAGTTTTCAATGTAAATGTAGTTGAGCAACATAAATTAACATTTCCAGACTTCTCAGGTCACTCCGTAGTAAGCAAAACAACAAAATGTCAGTTCCAAAAATAAAGATAAGAAAAAAGTTTTCACACATTAGATAGTAGCTTCATATCACAAGGAAATTATATGTCTAATGGAAGTTCACTGGCAATAATGTTATACAGAAAATTACTTTTTTTCCAGTGTGTTTAGCAGGACCAGAAAATTTTGTTACCAAGTGTCGCCCCTTTTGCATTAGGATAGGCTCCGGCAGTTTTCCCATAATGTCATTCACATTTATTGTTGAAATATCATTTTCGATATAATCAAAGCAATCATTTTCTGCAGTGTCCATAATCAAAGAACCTTTACAAACCTGCATCTAGTAATGGCCATGTGGTCTACACACTGTTTTCTGGTTATTTCTTTTTCAGGATATAAATACTGCAATTATAACATTTAAACTTACCTCTGAACAAATTATATGTTCCTGATATATATATATATATATATATATATATATAACAACTGTGGAAAACATTATTGTAGCTCACTCTTTTCTTACGAAAATGCATAAGAAATTCTGCTGTAACAAGCAGCTTCTTCCTTACAACAAGCTTACTTCCTATAGGAAGTACAAAAAGGAAACATGGATATCCAATTGGAAAGATTTTACACTAATTTAGGTAAGCTGTTCTCTGATTGGCTTTAGATCACCTGAAGCTACCAATTAAATATGACAGCAAAGTAGCCATAAGTGGGGTAGTGGCCAAAACTAATGCCACTACTCTATTTATTTTATTTTTATTTATTTCTTCTTTTGGATGGCAAAGTTAAGGCACGAGCCTTTTCTTACACTTAACCATTTCCAATTTACATTTTACAATTGATTTGAATATCTTAACAGTTTGCGAAAATACAAAACATCAAAATACCAAAGAAAAAACAAGAAAAACATTACACTATAAGAAATGTAAAGAAAAATACATATAAAGCATGAAACACACACACACAACAAAAATACAGAAAAGTCACACTGTGTTTGTCCTACAAATTTACATCAAGAAAAGTTTCATTTTATTGTCTTTTCCTGCTTTCAGTACTGGTAAGTTGACTCCAGAAGATGATTTCTTAATTTTGATTTGAATTGGCCTAGAGAGGAGGGAGGTCGTTCCACGCTCTGGTGGCAGTGACCGTGAAGGAATTTCTGTAAAACACTGTCTTGTGGGAGGGGATGGTGAGAAGGGAGTTCTTTCGGGAATGGGTAGCAAAAGTGTGTGCTGTACTTAGGGGTTGAAATCGTGAAAGTTGATAAGGGGGTTCTCTTGAAGTCACTATTTTGAAGAGCGTGGAAGCGATGGCGTGTTGAAAGATCGAATCAGCCTAGGTCTTTCAAAGCTGGGGTAAGGTGGTCAAAATATTTTATGTTATATATGAAACACACACATGCATTTTGTGTCCGCTGTAGACATCTTGCTAGTTCACCATTGAGATCAACATAAGTCAAGTCACAGTATATTTGCACGTGGTAGCATCTTCGCCTTGTAATCAAGGGGTCTCAGGTTCGATACCCGGTGGAGGTACAAGTGGTTCGGATCCCACTTTGAACTGTAGGTCCAGTCCCGATTAGCCTTACTGTGCATAAAGTGGACTTAAACAACAAATGAAAAAACAGTAGTCTATTTGCGACAAAACTAGCGAGTCTACAAGTGTCTTCGTTACCTCTTGTGGTAAGATGTTTTTTAAGGCGATACAGTGAGAGTAATGCTGCGTAAGATTCTTTGCATATTGCCTTCACATGGTCACTCCAGGTGAGGTTTTTGACCACAACAATTCCCAGGTGTTTGACCAAAAGCGATAGTGGAATGTTTTTCCATCTACAAGAATGTCCAGGATGGAGAACTTCTCTGTCGTGGATATGACCTGCCGTGAACCAATTAAAATACATTTCATTTTCTCAGCATTTACATTATCAACACTGTTGTTATTTATTCCATGATTCGTATTGAAAAATTATAAAAAAAGAAATTCCCTTTAATATCTGGTCTCTGCTTATTAATATCTAAAGTAATTGTATAAGTCTGTCATGTAGCCAAATGGCTAGCACTCTTACCTTTGGAATTAGCTGCCCTTGCCTCAGTTCCCAGTGAGAGTTCAAATGATTTTGATTATTGACCCAGTGGCATTATGGCAATTGGGGAATTACTTGAGGAGAAGCAGCCCCAGTCTCGAAAGCCAGATAATAGCGGTGATGGGACTTGATGAGCTGACAACGTGTCACCCAACAAAATCCACTTGGCAGACCTTGGCTCTGAAAAGTCTGTCATTATATCATCAACAATTGAAGAACGAAAAGAGAGTTGAAAAAGAAATGATTTGTGGACAGGGATGATGAGCATGATCTAGTATGTCAGTCATGACATCTATGAAGAAATTTATACATGATCTGTGTTTCAGAATTTTAAAATGTCTGAGACAAATGGGTGCTTTTCTTGCATAACCACCTCAATTTCTCAATTTAAGGAAGAAAAGCAATAGATGATCATGATGTTAAAAGTAAATATTACATGCCAACAGGCATTTTCAGCACTTTGAAGGTGTGTAGGTGACTCACTTATTAGAGTAGTGCAATGAGCTTTTTCCACTCGTGGCAAATAGTTCACATAGTGCTAGATGGCATACCAAATTGATAGGTTTTTTGCTTAAGCGAAATACACTCGAATTCTCGAACCCTATTAGTACATGTATTTCCATCATTGGTCTGTGGTAGTGGGTCCTCAAATATGGATCGTGAAGTAAAAGACGAAGTAAAATTGAAAAATAAGTGAATATAGTCATCTCCTCAATGTTAAACTGCATTTTTGTATATATTACCGAGATATGTGAAAATGAAATAGATGATTATGGGCTGAAACTGCCTAGGCTGACATTTTATGTTTCTATGATTACTGATATTGCATACTTTTGTATGTGTTGTATTTGAGTCTTGCATAATAATACGTGGAATTATGATTTACAATTGTAATTGCATAGAGTGGTTTCCTTCCATGTATGGGTTTTAGGTTGACAATTCTGCTTATTAGGCTCTGAGTACAGGATGTTGCCAATCTTTTCACTACGAGTGTGGTACGCCTGAGCATGTGAGACTCGAATGAGTTTGAGCAAGCGAAAGTGGTCCCATGCAGCACTCTATCAATTATTAAGTTTCATAACGTAGTGGTAATGTTCTTGCCTTGTAATCAAGGGGTCTTGGTTTCAATACCTGGTGGAGGCACATTGCACAGTAGTTCGTATCCAACTTTAAACTGTAGGTCCAGTGCCGATTAGCCTTTTATGCATAAAGCGAACTTAAATCAACAATTTGATCAATCAATTAAGCAGCATAAGAAAAAGGATTGACAATAGTTTGAATAGGGTTTAAACATACCAGTATGTTTCATGAACATAGACCCTACCCCACAAAATGTAACTTGAGGGACAAGAGAATGACAAGTGGTCATCAAGTACTAGTGTTTGGAAGTAACAAGCTACTTGTAACGTAGTTACAATTGTTACTTTTTGTGATATTTGTTACTGAATCCACAGTTATGTTTCTTTATATTTTCAAATGTAAGGAAATTTATCTTCTTTCAGTGTCTGTCATGCCAAACTCTCTCCTGCAAGAATGGTTGCACAGAATAAAGCAGATAGTTTCAGTGTTTAGACACACAATATGTAAGTAACCCTGAGAGATTCCACTGTGTTGATCCTTTAGCACTGGAAGAGGGAGCGACAGATTCAGATTTGGTATCCTGGAAAGTTTTGAGTCGTGTAGTCACAATGTGGCATTGCTGGATCCGTAGCCACATCTTTCAGACTTCCTTGTGTTTGGGACTTGCCTGTTTTTAGGGACTTGCACCTGTTAGGAAGGATGCCTTTCATAGGAACACATCACATCCTTCAAGCAAATGCTATTCGGAATTCAGGAATTCATTGTTCTCCTGAGGAGAACAGTTCTGTTCTGGAAACGTGTTTTATTTTTTTCTGTGCAAAAAGTTGTAGGATTTAAAAGTGCATATATTTTTTAAATAAAATTCTTCAGAAATGTATACACATGCCAGAAACAAAGCCACATATCACATCAAGACACCACTTTTCACATCACCTGATTCAACACATCAGTAAGTTCCAATTCTATTCTTGCCTTGTACAGGGTGTTTCACGGTCGAGTTTGCCGTGGAGTGTCGGCTAGCAAGCCAGGTAATGAGAGCGCATCTGCCAGCATTTAGACCCACTGCTGTATGCTACCTTGGCACTGGACGCGTCGGTGCTTCAGTATCCAAATAGCTGGTGTCCAGTTTGCACTTGTTTGTGAAGTGTTAAGTTGTTAACAAGTGTTTTAGATTGTTTTGTTTTAGTTGACGTATTACTGGTGCTGCAGTCTAATAATGCTATGATATATGTACAATTTAGAACAACAATTTTTTATGTACGACTAACGGCATTATGAATTCTTGTAGAAAAGTTATAAGGCATTTTGCAGCAGAATTCCCAGATGTTCCTGTTTCACACAGATACAGTGTTCGAAAATTTGTGAAAATATTTAGGGAAACAGGTGACGGTTCTTGATAAAAAGCGAAGGGTGAAACAGCGTGTGCTTACTGAGGAGAAAATAGAGGACGTTGAAGTATGATTGGATTGGAACATAATCCTCAAATATCCCTCCAGCTTCTTGCACAAAACGTGTGGCCAGCGCAATGAACCCCCTGTCATTGTAGGTTTCTATGAGCAGGTTATGCTACTTGCTTGTAGCTCCCCAATTTCCTCACGATGGTGGGTGGCTAGCGGTCCCTGCTGCCCGAAATTATAGCTACTTCAAATCTTCAGTTTTTCAAATTTTTTTCAGGGAGAAAATATGCACATATAGATGTACAAACACAAATCTCAAACTTTATTTATATTCAGTGTGCAAAATAAACTTCATCCACATATACCTGGTATGGATTCTCATGTATGAAAATATGTTAGTCATAAATTTACAAGCGATACTTGCCAAATTATAGACAATACAATTTTCATGTATGAAAATATATTTAAGAGTGAGTTGAGTGTTCGAAGAAAGTTCTTGTCTCCGAAGGTTCTTGCCTGGACTACTGGTCACCGCACGTTTCACTGGATTTGCTTTTCATAAAGTTCAGCTGACTATCTTTCATGCAGCATCTGTAGTCAAGTAGTTAGTGTAGTGTGCTATGAACTACGAAATCAGATCCCTTAAGTTCAAATGCATTTCCATTGCCACAATTAACCTAGTTAATGCAGAGAAGAGAACTGCCCATTTGCGGGAGAGGGGGAGAGAGAGAGAGAGAGAGAGAGAGAGAGAGAGAGAAATTAAACTAACTGCAAAAGTAGCATTGATAACTGTAACTGAATTACTTCTAATGAGTAGCTTTTCATACACTGTACAACACCCAGATTTTTGTTTGTTTTCCATTCAAAATATTTAATATGTAATTTAACTTGTCTTGCAGCCAATCATGAAAATATTTATCTTCATATTTTTATCTGCTATAATTTTTAAATTTTCTGTAGGTCACTGTGATGCAACAAACTTGAAAGTAGCACACTTTCATCAACTTTAGAGCATGTGCATGATATGTACACCAATTAGCATATTTACAATTATGCTTGTTAAAAGTTGTAGGTGATGAGAGCTGATAGGTGGCATGGGAGATTTTTTAATTCAGAATTGAAGGGTTCGGGAGTAAAAAGTGGTGACATTTTGATCATTACTAAGATACAAAGTAAAAGAGCCATCCTTTAATTTCGCCTGCAATTGCCATGTCATGCAATTTGCATTGGACTCATTGAACCCTTGTGAAATTGGTTAACACAAAAACAATTTATCAACAGTATACCTTGAAATAATCTTTGTGCTTAATGAACTCAATGAGACCAAAATGTCACTTAACCATGTTTTACTCCTGAGCCCTTCAGTTGATACAGTGTGAAAAGTCCAAGATCCAATTGCTAATACAAAATACTGAAATTCTAAAAAGTTCAGTTTCATTAATCAATATTTCAGTGTTGTAGGTATTTTCTGATAACCAATATCGGTTTTATATCCGTGATATTTTCAGTTGTCCTATTACCTAGGTATATGACCAGTGGCAGCCTTTGTTAGCAAGAATGTGAAACCTTCGTCTCTTTATTTTAATCATTTGTTTGTTTTTATACATTCTTGTTGGGATTGTGACATTTCAAAATTTAATTCCTTTATTTCTTTTCCATTTTCAGAATTACACCTGTAGCAGTGATACGTGAATCAATCTGGTGACAGTTGCAAGGAAGAAAGGAAACCCCGCCAGAGATGCCGTTCCAAAATTGGAACCTGTATCCTCCAATGCAGATTCAGAACACAATGTATCGTCCAGAAATTACAGGCCCAGGTCAGAACCAACACTACCAAAATCCACAAATGCTTGGATATCAAAATGTAAACGCCACATCGTGGCAAATGTACAACTATACAGGCAACTGGGGCTATCTACAACAAGGGACTTCCAACTGGGGACACCAACAGGTAACTGGTGTCTGGCAACATCATCATCATCAACAACAACAACAACAACAACAACAACAACAACAACAAGAACAAGGAGTTGGCAACTGGGGCTATGAACAGCAGGGACCACGAGATGTGCAGGCACAGACATACTCACATAATTATGCAGCAACGTGGGGAAGAATTCCCAATAATGTTCATCAATATCCCCCCAGCGCAGAAAACCCACACGAGAGGCTAGGAAATCTTAGAGAGTTCAAACATGCCGAAGTGACCACACCTACACAACCATTACAGAGAACAATGAACAGTGATAAAGCAGAATCTCTGTCTCCATCCAACAATACTGATTGTGCGCTCAACAAACAACAGTCTGACTGCTCTGTTTCCCAATTCACGTCCAAAATTAAAGATAAAACCAAGTGTTCTTTGAATGTGACTTCTGGAATGAATTCAGTGTTGGCAAGTGAAAAAGAATATAGTAAAACAAATGCTGTAGATATAGAACAACATCGAAAGAAGAGCAAAGGGAAAGATTTGACTGTTAGCTGCCCCACTAAAGCAGCCATTCGTGATGCAGAGCCAATGTCATTAATGGAAAAAATGCAACACTTCTTACCTAAAAATGGAGGCTCTCATGACAGAACAAATGAAACCGGAAGCCATGGTGATCAAATTGCAAAGTTTTCAGATAGCGACAACAGAAGTGGAGGGGTTGTGAAAGTTGAGGCAAGTGGAAATGTTGATAGTGACAGTGCAGAAACAGTGATATTTCAGCGTTCTCAAAATCAAGCAAGAGCCAAGAGTGCAAAAGAAGACAGTGATTCCGCTCCGACGCTTATATTTGGTGGTGAAGAAGACAGTGATTCTGAAATCAATCAAAAGTTAAAAGAGCAAAACAGTAACCTTGTGTCACAAAGAAATGAAGAATCTCTGTTCAAGAACAAGAACCATTCTCATAATAATAAAATGTTCCATAAAGGTGACTTAAGGAAGAAGATGGTAGATGCAAAACTGCATGAAAAGAAGGGAAAGGAATCATTTAAGTTTTCAAAACCAAAGAAGGCAAGGAAATCGTCTGTTGAAAAACTGCAATTGAAACGGTATTTTTCTCCCAAGGCAGCTAAGTTGAAAAAATGGAAGGTGCATGGATATGTAGACCAATGCCCTGGGTGTAGTGAAGATTTGCCTGTGGATACAAGCATGACAGTAAACCTTTTGACTGGCAATGTGTCTGTTACATGTGATTCATGCAGTGTTAGAGTTGTCATGAAGCAAGTTTATTTGATTAGTAAGTAGACTAATCAACAAGTATACTCAAAACAAAATACAAGATTGAGTTACTTATATTACACGTGGTATACTATATAGACAGACAGATGTACATATAATTGCTTATATAGTATACCTTATGTAATATGTAACTTAAAATGTATAATAATTTATATAATTGTTATAGTAATTAATTACTGGTATGATACACAAGATTTTCATGGAATATTTTACCTATGGATGTGTTATTCAATCAAGTTCCTGTAGAAGTTAATAGCAATAATAGTTATCATTTGTGTGCATGTGTGTGTGTAATTTTTATAACTTTAAAAAAATGCTATTTACTGAAACCATGGTTTGAGCATTATATTATTATATTTTCTTAAGTTATAACTTTAGTAAAAAGTTTGATTATCAGTATAAATTTATACTTCATGCATATAGACAAATACTGTATATATACACACTGTGTGAATTAAACTTTTTGTTTTAGGGGGGCGGGATGCCCACATCAACGCCGGCCGCATTATTTTTTTCTCAAGGGGGGACATAGTAAGATTTCATATCTTGCCCTTCAATCCTAGAAACCTGTTGTTATTGCTATCAGCTGTGGTTCAAAGGGCAGAGCACTACTCTCAGAAGAAACACATACCTCGCCAAAGTATTGTTAAATTAATGCATTTATAATTTACAGACAAGGAGATTCGAATCTTGCAGTCAGTCAAGCTCATTGTATAAAGACTTGGGTCAAACTGACGACTGCCCAAACCTACACATGGCATCAGCAGCTGTTTCGTACCCTCGCGAGGCCTGAGCCCTCCAAGAGCTGGCCTGACCAAGTTGACACATGTGCAGAGGGTTGAAGTAGTCTCAGCTGGAAACAAGGTGTGTGTGTGGGGGGGGGGGGGGGGTAGCCATGCTGGTCATAAGACACCAGACAAGCCAGTTTTTGCTTGTCGCAACAATGGACATAGTTGCCACCTTTGGAGATAAGTTGCTAAATATGACTGATTTGTAAAACCCGTTGGGAAGTAATTCGTCAGAAAGGTACCATCTACTTTTGTGCCTACTTTTGGAAAAACAAACATAGTATTTATCCAAAGTTAAATGAACATTTAGATATAAGATAGGTTGTCAAAAGGGCCATCCAGACTTTTATATTTTTTAGATAGTAAAAAATCTTATGGTGATGCGAGTTTCCTTTGACATTTTGATAATGTCTTTTACAACATGTCTAGGATATTTTGGATGTCCAGACTCTAGGATATTTTTGATGTCCAGTTGGAATACATTTACATCGGGGAGGAGAAGGTGAGATGATTTGTTTTCCCTTCCTCTTGTAATTGTTGTGTTTTTAGGGAGGATCGGAATAGTGTGTTATTAATTATTACACACACTGTTTTCCACGTTACCAAACGAGGATAAATTAAAGGTAAACATCTTGAACAGTGGCGCAACCACAATGAGGGGTTGGGGGTGGGGGTCATTACAGAGTTTTTTTCCCTTCAATTTCTTGATCACGTTGGCACTACCCATCATAGTTACTGTGGGCCACCACTGATTGCTATTATATTATTATTGTTATTACTTTACAAGTCTTAAAATTTAAATTTAATTGAAAATACTTTCAAGTTGTATGCAAGTTCAGATTCGATTTGATTGATTGATTGGTTGAGTTGGTGTTTTAAGTCCACTATAAGCACAGTAAAGCTAATCTCGACTGGACCTATACTTTGAGGTGGGATCCGAACCACTATGTGCCTCCGCCGGGTACTTTAATTACAAGGCGACGATGCTACCACTACGTCAACGGGGAGACCAAGGTTCAGATTCGAGTCTACTATTTAGATAGAAACTGGATTCGCCTTTCTTCCTTTCCATAAAAATCGATCATTTTGTTGTTAAGGCTCGGCTGGACCTTTGGCATGCGAATGGGCGAATTTTTTCAAATTTTCCTCTCCATTCGAAAAACCCCTTGGATATTTCAAAATATGAAAAATTACATACGTTTAGAATTGCTTCTAGAGCATTGACGTGAATTTTCGTGTAGTTCTCGTTCACTGTTGTCTAGATATTGACAATAGTTTAATAGACTTATGTAATCACGAAACTATTGATAATATCTAGACAACAGTGAACGAGAACTACATGAAAATTCACGTCAATTCTAAGCGTATGTAATTTTTCAGATTTTGAAAAATCCATGAGGTTTTTCGAATGGAGAGGAAAATTTGAAAAAAATCGCCCATTCGCATGCCAAAGGTCCAGCCGAGCCTTAACAGTTTTATGTATGTCATAATGCACAGATATCAAACAGCGCACTTAATCTATATCCATCATGGCACCTCTGATCCATGTTTTTACTTTCGAAAAGGGTACTGTAAAAAAGTAATAATTGAAAATGACTGTATGTGAATTATTAAGGTCAGATTCGTAATCCCGAACATCCGAGAAATTCCAAAGGATATTATTTAAACTAGGTTAATTCTTGATTTTTCTGCACTTGTGTACAAGTGTATGAATGTTTTAAAAAAATTAAACAGTTTTCATTCCAGAAATGCAAAATCAATCACGTGAGGAGGAAATAGTGTGTACAATTCGAGATTTTCACCCTATCGTGATATTTTGAAAATTCCCATCCCAAATTTTTTTTGACCTGGTTGGGAAATTGAGAATTTCTTCAGTCCCGAACGTTAGAATTATTAATACGTATTTCCTTCCCAATCCATCCCGACCACCCCTGCACACCTTTAGTTACCTCAGTCAACAGGATTCTAACGTCTCTTGTGAAATTGCTGTAACTGACATCTGTAAATTGCGAAAACATTATTCTTTAATAAAATATCGCTAGAATTTCACCACTTGAATTACATGAACATTTATAGTATTTGTGATTTCATTTTGGGACGTAGGTTTTCTGGATATACATATTTGTATAATATTTTCAGTCAGTAAACTAACTATTGCCTTGTGGTTCTAAATAACTTAGAACAGTGGTTTCCAAAGTGTGCACCGTGGCAACCCTTGCCTGGCTTACAGGGGCACCACAAAATGTTCCAATATTTTCACTAAAGTTGCACTTACTTGTTAGTCTACACATGGTTTTAGATTTGGACCAAATTATTGCTTATCTGCTTATTTAGTATTTTAGTATTTTTTACACACAAAATGTTTCTGAATTTGAAATGTGTTTATTTTTAACTTAAGACAAGCAACTTAACCACTCTAACTGAGCGTTACAAGTGTTAGATACACCTACATTCTGACTTGGATGCCACGGAAAAATCGTGAAACGCTAAGGGCCCATGAACAAAAAAGTTTGGAAACCCCTGCCTTAGTACATTGGTTCTAATGTAGGTTATTATTTTTTTCTTACTTTTTTGCGACATAATTTAGAAACGGTGTATTTACCTTTTAAGAAAACCCAAGAGCTTGGAACTAGCTCACTTAAAAGATATCCAAATTTCCATTACCAGGTTCAAAGTTAATGTCCATTTAACCTACCTATACAAGTTTCTTGTGAACACTTTAATACGTATTAATATTCGGTGAGGTTGGTCAGTTGCGTGCCGTATCACGATGTGCTGGACACGAATTATTTGTCAGTTGTTTGATACATAGTTAAGAAATGGTATACTATATGCTTTCAATTTCATTTTCTTTGATGGGGATAAAAACACCCCCTGGAAGGGACAAAAATAATTTTATTTTGCCTGGGATAAAATGTTTGGGGGGATCCCCAGCTTCCCCCCGTTAATTCGCACACTGTATGTACATATGCATATTTTGAACAGTAATACAGCAAGTAGTTGTGTTTGTGGTGTGTGCACTCATGCCCATAGATTTTAAGATCAAATGATATTCTATTCTTGCATTTCTGGATTAAGATTTGTATTTTGAAGTACTATAAATATATATAAGTATTTTGAAATGTGTGGATGTCTTATTACACCTTGTGTAATATTATTGTTGGAACCCTTATACTAATAACACAGGCGGGAAAAGGAAAACCCCTATTTTATATAATTTTTTATACGCTACGCTTGTCTTTTCTGTCTGGAAGATCGGAACAGCCCTTCTTACACTTAAAAACCCTGGCCTTGTAATCAAGAGGTCCTGGGTTTGATACCAGGAGGGACACATAGTGGTTCAGATCCTATTTTAAAGTAGATTGTCTCTATTAGCCTGTCTGTGCATAAAGTGGCCTTGAAACTTCTTTCATGCTTATATGGGAGATTCCGCACTGAAGTGACATGCACAAACAAAACATGTTGCATGCATTTCGCATAATGCAGTCATCAGGTAATGATATAATTTCTGGAGGCTTTGATACAAGCCACTTAGACTATCAAAGCAAAGTGCGCATTTTAATCTCTCTTGATGCCTTAGAAACTGGGACATATCAACATCTTAGAAACAGCTTTGGGAGTAGATGTGTTCACCGTGAGATGTAATTGCACTAATCACTTTATTGGTCACCAGAAGAAAATTTTAGAAGAGAAGTTGCTACATGTAAATCATATGACATTTATGCAAGTTATTTAAACTCAGGAGAAGCATGTTGTCCATGAGAAAACTAAGAAATCATATGCACTGACCTCAAACTGTATACACGAAATTTTGCTTTCCTCTCCAGCCTGGATAAAGCAAAGACCAAAACACTAGAACAGTGGTTCTGAACCTTCATGAGACTGTGATCCGATGCGAGTGCCTGGATCCCAAGAATTTTCCTTGTAAATACCTTTCCAGTATTTCAAATTTTATACATGAATTAACATGTACCCTTGAAATTAAATATATTCTGGCAGAATCATAAAGGGTAATACTTTGATTACGTCTAGGTTTGTTGACAAATATAAAAATATGGATGGTGTAGTGGTAACGTTGTCACATTGTAATCAATTGATACTGGGTTCGATACCCAGTGGAGGTACATAGTAGAGCTGAAACCACTTTAAACTGTAGGCCCAGTCTTATTGAGTCTATTTTTGCATAAACTAAACTTAAAGAGCAAGACCTGTCAACTCAAGTATAAAATTAGGATTATATTATCTCCCAACCAATATCAGCAGAACCTCTTGCTGCCCAGTATAATTAATACCAGGGTCCAGTACCTGTGTTGAGGCAGTTGAGAAACACTATAAAAGAGTATCCTACCATGTACTTTGGACTGACTTGCCTCCAAGCGCTGGCTGTTTTAATCAAAAGTAACCACATCTTAAATGGCCAAAACACGACCTCTTTACATGATGTTGAAGGCAAATTACAGCTGCTAACTGCACCAACAAACTTGACAATACCAAAAGAACATGTTTAAATCTTGAAACATTGTACATTTTGATACTTTATTGTATCAAATTAGAGATTCAAAACTATTGTAAAGTTGTTGGTTGGGTAGCATCTAGAATATAAATATAACATTCATTGCACATGTGCAAACAAGAAACTCAGGCAACAGTATGCACAGTATTGAGAAAACTGCCCAGTCCTAGCAACATGCAAGTGTCTTTGAAAGGTTCATTTGATTCCTGGGGGTTCGCTTCCAAGTGACAGTTGTCACCTGTTGCGCTTCAGTGTAAAATCTCCCTATAATTTTCGTGGTGACATGTAGTTGAATATGATGCATTGTGCTTATGAGGAAAGAGTGTGCTGTGGATGATGTAATGGGTTTTGGCAGAATGTGTAGGAAATAGTCCAACCTAGAAATCCTTTTAAATGTTATTAAAATGTTAAGGGTTGAAAAGGAAGGTAAATATTAATTCCATGTACATTGCTGGTGTGGAACAATGAAGTCTTAATGTAATTTTTTGATTTCATGAAAAAGGTGTTTTTCTCACTGGCAGAAGTTTGATGTAAGAAAAGGGGTTATATCTAGAGGATGGTAGAAAAAAAGGGAGGAAACTTTACATTGTGTGCCTTTGAATATCGGCATTTTTTTTGACATCATGCAAGGTGAACAAAGTTACAAATAATGTGTAAGTATTGATATTTTACAGTACAAAGTGGAAATAAGGATAATATGTTGGTTTAGTGGTCAATTTCTGGGTGATATGTAGTGCAGGAATTCAGTGGAAGAAGTCCTTTGTTCCAGATACAGTAACAGAATGAATGGGAATGAAGTAAAAGCTTGTGTAAGGCATATGTTCCAGATTAGGGTCTGCTAAAGGTAGCATTTATATCTAAAGCTTTTGATTATTCTTGTGAGGCTGATTCATATTTTTGCATGCACTATATTAAATCAGGTCACAAGTCAATCATTCATGTTCATTTGAGTAAACTAAATGAGTTTTTCTGTTCTCATTATGTGGGACCAAGAACGTGAATGTCCCAATTCATGCTGAATGAAGTTGGTTAAATTTTAGTAAACATGTTGAATTTAAAATTAAAAATATTGAAATCAGCTGAATTAAGTGAATGCTTTGTGATGGTTACAATGACGTTATTGGTAAAATATTTTGTCCTATGATGTAAAAGCATTCTTGGACTCTGTAGATTCATAAAAGCTAAGTACCTAATGAGCAGGGACCTTGATTTTTCACAAATATGATAACACCATAAAATATTAACGTATGTAAAAAAATATTTATGTATTTGCACCAACATGTTCTAACACATTTTTCACTCATTCTAAATAGCACAGTAATGCAAATTTGCCATAAAAAGTTAATTTTGACCTTTTTCATGAATTTCAATGCATTTTGTGCATTAAAAAAACACAAGAATTCAACATTTCCGTAGTTTTAGGCCTAAAAAATTAAGATTGATTGATTGAATTAAAACTTTTGGGTGCCTCGACACTTTAGGCCACTTTGCACTTTTCAATGTAAATGGGGAAATATCCCTCCAAAACTAAGAGATGAAAAAATCTGAACTTTGGCAGTTTTTGTACTCTTGATAGGTACAATGTATAAGCCAAAAATCTAAAAAATCTGAATCCTAAAGGTTCAAAAATATTTTTTCTTGGTTAATTTTACCCTTGGAAGTCTAAAGAAATATTCGTGAATCTATTCTCGGAGCATTGAACCATGCCATGAAAGCATGCAGGCGGTGTGGGAATAAGGGCCCCACATATCCTTGATTTCAGCCATAGTGAAGGTTATGTAATCAACACTTTACCCCTTCCATCCCATATTGGCCCCAAGGTATCCATTGATTAGAAGCTGGGTGATCCTCGAGTCAGTTTGTGTGTAAAGACTTAAAAATTCCCACCTTGAGAACCCAACCCAAGGCTCCCTCATGGCAGTCATAGTTAATGAAAATCTCTCGTGTAGCCAAGGGATTGGCACTGTTGCCTTTTGGTGCAAGCAGTCCTGAATTGTTTTCTCTGTAAGATCTAACATTTTCTTAAAATTGCATTACAAGGACAAACAGGGAACTATTTGAAAGCTAAGTAGCAGACTGGTGTTTTCAGGGTTATCATAACTGGGATGATGGGAGTCTATGCAATAACCACACTGCACCCAACGAGAATCTGCTTAGCAGCCTGTTCCCCACTGAATTCAGTTTTTAGTTGTTCATTGGTTCTGAGGGTTTGATCCTGGGCTACGTTGCTATCATATGTAACACAAGGTGTCAGAAATATATAACGGAAAGTTACATCGCACACAATTTACTGATGTAATAAGTACATAACGTGACTCGATTACTTCTCTATCTAAGCCCATCTTTGGGTTGACTCGAGTTAATTAGTAGCATTGTTCTAAATTCCAATACAGAAAATATGTCTTCATGCATGCACAGTGTAAAAAAATACTTGTTGGTCATAGACAGCAATGGAAGTGTTTCATTCAGGTCATTCCCTGTCAAATCAACCCAATAAAAATTATTTTTGAACCTTTAGGATTCAGATTTTTTAGTTTTTTTGTTTATATATTGTACATGTCAAGATGACAAAACTGCCAAATTTCAGATTTTTTTGACTCTTAGTTTTTGAGTTAATGACTTTCAAAATAGCCAAAATCCTATAAATTGGAGTCATTCTCTTCTGCTTTTAATAAGCTTTAATTTGAAACGTAACATGACTGTGGTCATTTTTTTTGTAATTTTTAAAATACATTGAAGTTTTTTTTGAAAATCTCAAAAACACAATTTTTAATTTTTTGGAAAAAATATGTTTTGAAGATATCAATTGAGGGGTCTAGTGAGAGAGGGAGCTATGCCACTTTGACAAGAAATGGAAATAAATTGAGTTTTATAAAGCATTGTGTTGAGTCATAATTTGTATAACAAAGGGTATTTTTTTTTTGCTAAACATATTGTTAGGTAAATTATTCAAAAGGAAAAAATATGAATTTCAATATAAATACCATTTATTATGAACATGTATTGTATATTGTTGTAGTATACCCATGTGAAAAAATCAATCTAGCACATCAAATACTTTGAACAAGGCTTAAATACTTTTGCCTGAGCGTAAATCACGTTCACAGGGTTACATATGATCAAACATAAAGACAACTTCATTTGTCTTCTGGAGGATCTTCACTGTCCATTGTTTCTGTGGATTTTAGTTTTTGGTAAACGCCATGAAAAACTGGAGGAATATAAGGCATTATTGCCATGAGATCTTTTAACTTCATGGCTGATATTAAATCTTGCACCGGTTACTGCAACACAACCTCTGCCACTCCTATTGCAGACACCATCAGTAAGTGGCATAGCTCCTTCTCTCACCCAAAATGCTGATGAGGACGTATTCAAGAACTCGGAAAATCTGCTGCAGAACAAGCGGGAGCTATGCCAAATGGTTGTAGTTCACATGATAGAGGACAGATGGTAGGAGAAGACTGAAAATGGCAAAAAATAAAATTTTCAAGATTTGTGGCATAGCTCCCTCTCTCACTAGACTCCTCAATTGACTATTCATGTGCAAAATTTCATAATGGGATGGCAATGGGTTTCTATGGAAATTATTTTTTTGTATTGTAATGTGTGAGAATTTTGCTAAATTTCTTGACTTCCATGTGAAAACCACAACTATATGCTGAGTGGTTGATGTATGAGGGTAAGTCATTAAATAACAGGAATTTTATTCTAAACTTCATGGAGATTTATGCACAATGAAAATTTGTGTTTTGGCACTCAAAAAAGGTTCCTTAGCAACACGCCATAAAGGTGTTGTGACAATCGAGCGGTATGCATCTGCGCAGTAGCTTGTACAACATGGCCGCTACACAGTTGACTGCACCGTAGAAGAGAAACTAAGTGTTATTCGTTTTTTCTGCTCAGAGGGAGTGAAACCTTCTGAAATATACAGCAGAATGAGGGTTCAGTAGGGAGACAATTTTTTAAGTCAGGGTGGGAAGTGTACTAAGTTAACGTATTTACTGATGGATTTGCTGTATCACTGCCTCCATTTCCACGTAAACTGGCCTCCCACTCTGGTGTTCATCACTGATATATCTTCTTTCGTATTTAAACTTTCCACCCATACACACTCCCCTGACTTAAAAAATTGTCTCCGTACTGAACCTTCATTCTGCTGTATATTTCAGAAGGTTTCACTCCTTCTGACCACAAAAAACTAATAACACTTCGTTCCTCTTCTACGGTGCAAGTGAACTGGGTAGTGGCCATGTTGTACAAGCTACTGCACAGACGCATACCGCTCGATCTTCATGACACTTTTGTGGCATGTTGCCAAGGAACCTTGTTTGAGTGCCGAAACACAAATTTTCATTGAGCATAAATCTCCATGAAGCGTAGAATAAAATTCCTGTTATTTAATGACTTCCTCTCGAACATTTTTCAATTTGGTGACCTGATATCAAAAGTGATAAGTTTTAGGTATTTTTATGTTTTTGTTGCCAAAAAATTATAAACTAGACTAATATGAAGACTTCAACATCAACCACTCAGCAGATAGTTATGGTTTTAACGTGGAAGTCAAGAAATTTAGGAAATATCTCGCACATTACAATACAAAAATACTAATTTTCATAGAAACCCATTGCTGTCCCATTATGAAATTTTGCACACGAATAGTCAATTGATATCTTCAAAACACACATTTTTTAAAAAAATTAAAAATGGTGTTTTTCAGATTTTCAAAAAACCTTTCAAGTTTTTTAAAAATTACAAAATTCAAATACCACAGTCATGTTGCATTTCAAATTAAAGCTCATTAAAAGCAGAAGAGAATGACACTAATTTGAGCTCTCGAGGTCAAATAGTTTTTGATCTACACCTGTTTAAAGATTTCAAAATGTCTTCAAATTTTGGGATTTTGGCTTTTTTGAAAGTCAATAACTCAAAAACTAAGAGCCGAGAAAACTTAAGTTTGGCAGTTTTCATCAACTTTACTGGTGCTACCACTAGACCAAAAATTATCAATCTCACCAATTTCTGAGATGTCAAGGTTCAGACCGTGGTTGATTTGACTTGGAATGATCTATTCATAACTTCAGGGTCTTTTTTGAGACTAAAACTCATTCATTTGGGTTGAAATTTAATACATTTTATTGGTTTATTATTAATAATTATAAGTATGTTATTTACAACACATGCCATATAGTTCAAGGGGCATACTAAGGTGTAAGGGGTGACCCTTCCACATAGTACTCGCAAATATCAACCTCACTAGCATGTAGTACATCGTGGACTGCATTTTGCAGACTAATGAGCCTCTGGCATCTGGACCTATGGCCAGTGTAATCCTCTGTAGGGCTGTGTGTGTGTGTTGTCCTGTGTTTTGTCCTTATGTGTGCT
The DNA here is from genome assembly GCF_977018435.1 of Lepisma saccharinum. Classification (NCBI taxonomy): domain Eukaryota; kingdom Metazoa; phylum Arthropoda; class Insecta; order Zygentoma; family Lepismatidae; genus Lepisma; species Lepisma saccharinum. The sequence continues at coordinate 45,008,923 of NC_139239.1, read as the reverse complement.
GAGTGCCCCTTTACAGCTTCAACTTTTAACCCAGGTAAATGGTCCTCCGACATTATAGTTATGTTACATTAGTTATATTTTAGTTATGGTAAGGGACTGGTAAAAAAAGTGCTCCCCTGTGCTTAGCACCATGCCATGAAGGCGTATAGAGGGTGTGGGGGTAACGCCCCACACTTTAGAAGTAAAAAAAGAGATTACTTGAAAAGCAAAATTAACGAAATTGAAACAAACAGCAAAAATAAAAATATCGGAGATTTATATAAAGGTGTAAATGAGTTTAGAAAGGGGTGGCAACCTAAAGTAAACTTGATAAAAGATAAAGATGGGGATTTTCTAGCTGACCCAAGCGATATTCTAAATAGATGGAAGAACTACTTTAATGACCTTTTAAATGTCCATGTAGGAGATAAATCAAAGTAAATGAAGTACACACAGCAGAACCTTTAGTTCCAGAACCTAACTTGACTGAAGTTAAAGATGCTATTAAAAGGCTAAAGAATAACAAAGCACCTGGCATTGATTTAATACCAGCTGAGTTAATTAAATATGGTGGAAATTCATTAATGTGTCAAATTCATAAATTAATTTGTTTAATATGGAATATAGAAGAAATCCCTCAACAGTGGAAAGAATCCATAATTGTTCCTGTGTTTAAAAAAGGTGATAAAATGAACTGCAATAATTACCGTGGAATTTCTCTAATCTCAACAACACAAAATATTGTCTAACATTCTTTTAACAAGACTAACACCATATGCTAATGAAATTATAGGTGATTATCAATGTGGATTTAAACGTAACAGATCAACTACAGATCAAATTTTTCACATCAGACAGACATTCGAAAAAAATGGGAATATAATCAAAATGTCCATCAGCTATTCATTGATATCAAAAAAACATATAATTCGGTCAAAAGAGAGAAATTATATAATATATTAGTAGAGTTTGGAATACCTAAGAAGCTTGTTAGTATGATAAAAATATGCACCAGTGAAACAGAAAGTAAAATTCGTGTGGGTATTAATATGTCTGACAAATTTACAATTCATGATGGGTTAAAACAAGGTGATGCATTATCTCCATTGCTCTTTAATTTTGCCTTAGAATATGCTGTTAGGAAGGTAAAAGAAACTAAAGAAGGACTAAAATTAAATGGTGTGACTCAGTTGTTAGCATATGCAGATGATGTAGACTTACTGGGGGATGATGTGAATACAATTAAGAATAATGCTAAAATATTTTTCAAAACTGCTAAAGAGAGAGGTTTGGAAGTTAACAAAGAGAAAACTAAATATATGCTTACAGGCTGAAACCAAGTGTTAGGTAATAATCAAAATCTAATTATTGATAACAACTCGTTTGAACCAGTTTCCAAATTCAAATACTTAGGAGTAATATTAACAAATGAAAATTATATTAAAGAGGGAATAAAAAGTAGGCTTAATTCAGGAAATGCATGTTACTTCTCTCTTCATAAACTTTTGTCTTCTCGTTTAATATCTAAGAAACTAAAAGTTAAAAATATACAAAACAGTAATTTTGCCTGTAGTATTATATGGATGTGAAACTTGGTCTCTTACATTGAAAGAGGAACATAAATTGAGAGTATTTGAAAATAAGATCCTTAGGAAAATCTTTGGACCTAAAAGGGATAAGGAGACAGGTGAGTGGAGAATATTACATAATTTAGAACTACATAATTTGTATTCATGTCCAGATATTATTAGAATAATTAAATCAAGAAGACTTAGGTAGGCAGGCCATGTGGCACGAATGGGAGAGGAAAGAGGAGTTTACAGGATTCTTGTTGGGAAACCCGATGGTAAGAGACCTGTAGGAAGGCCAAGACGAAGATGGAGGGACAACATTGAGATGGACCTAAGGGAAATCGGTAGGGATGGAAAAGAGTATATAGAACTTGCTCAAGATAGGGAAAGATGGAAGGCCTGTGTTGCTGCAGCCATGAACCTTCGAGTTTAAGAAGTCTAGAGAGTTAGTTAGTTTTTTAGTTTCAAATTTTAGTTTTAGAAGCTCATTTGATAAAAATAATTATTGTAATAAATTTGATAATTAATATACTTTGGTACAACGTCCATGATTAGCAAGAGCAATTCCCCCCCCTCGTGCGCAAACCTGTGTTTTCTTGTTCCTTGAGGAGCATAGTAGTCACACTGTAGCAGTTTCGTGTGCATTGATATTTATTAACATCCAAGTTCTCTTTTAACTCGTGCCATTTCATCTGGAAAACTTTAAATATACAGAGCACACGTCCCCCAGTCATGAGAATATTTCATATATTGTTTGGTATTCCACAAAAGATGTTCCTAATTCTCCGTGAACTGAAACATAGGGTAATTTGATTTTGCTTCTACAGAACCAATTGTGAAGCCCAGGCTCGTCACCATGCTGTTTACGTAGATTGTATCGTGTATGCATATTACACATAGTCTACTTGTGTAGTAGCATGCTATTGTTCTTCATTTTCATGCGAAGACGCAGACCACTATGCCCATGTTACTGCGTAGGGACCAATTCGAGGGCAAGGGAAATAATAGATTATCTGAACTGTTCTTTTGAAATATTACAACGTGGAGACAGATAGAGCCCAAGGTGCCTACTGTGATACTCAAGTAGCAATGTCTGATTTCTAGCCAAATGGCCACACCCATTGAACATTAAGGCAGTCTTCATCGCTAGATATGTCTTCGATTTGACTAACTGAAAATATTGCACATAATAGAACTTTCCTCCCTCAATCCTCAAACCCAAAGGGTGGGACAGGTCTCTGTACAAGATCCAGTTCACCTCTAACCACCACTCACAATGAAGGACAAATGCTTCTAGCAGGAAGCGAAGCCTGAAGTAAATTCCAGAATGGTGTATTGGTTTGGGTGAATGACCGGTATTTCGACAGTCCAAGGATCGAGGCTTCACAACGTTAGAAACTTTTTCCAAGAACTTGGAGCATCCTGTTATTATGCTTTCCGGACTGTTGTGAAGCTCAAGATTAGATTACTAGATTAGCACAGGTGGTCAGCATTCCAGAGGTCCAAGGATCAATCCCAGCATGGAGTGAAAGTAATTTTCAAGTACTTCGTTGATTTGTTTTATTTCAATTTCTATGCTGACGGTTGAAAGTGAAAAATTAGACATCGTGCCTTTACTTTCAACTTGTGTTTTCTTGTTCCTTGAGGGGCATAGTAGTTAGAATGTAGCAAAAATAGAGTTCTGCGGCTTCAGTATGGCTGAAAGTTCTTGAAAAAGTCATTGTTTTGATCATTGGAAATCTGTATAATAGATCAGGATCAGGTGTGCTACAAGTTAGCTTTTTCTTCATATTTGTTTTGCAAATACGCTACATGGAAAGATAATTCAATGGTAATCACTGAAATTTTTGTATTACTGCGTGTCAAAATAATGTTGTAGGTTTCATGTGCGTTGATACGTATTTATTAACATCCACGTTCTCTCTTAACATGTGCCATTTCTTCTGGAAAATGTTAAATAGACAGACCATACATCCCTCAGCCACAAGAATATTTCGCATATTGTTTGGTATTCAACAAAAGATGTTCTTAATTCTCCATGAACTGAAACATAGAGTAATTTGATTTCGCTTCTACAGAACCGGTTGTGAAGCCCAGGCTCGTCACCATGTTGTTTACATAGATTGGTACTAACCTGCTGTTGTTCTTCATCTTCACGCGTAGATGCAGATCGCTATTCCCATGTTAATGTGTAGGGACCAATTCCAGGGCAGAGAAAATAGCAAATTTTCTGTTCTGTTCTTTCGAAAGATTACAACGTGGAGACAGATGAAGTCCAAGGCACCTATTGTGATCCTAAAGTACCAATATCTGATTCCTAGCCAAATGGCCCCAGCCGTCATACATTAAGGCAGTCTTCATCGCTAGACATGTCTTCGATTTGACTAACTGAAAATATTGCACGTAATAGAACTTTCCTCCCTCAAACCTCAAACCCAATAGGTGGAACAAGTTTCTACACAATCTATAACCACCAAGCACAACAAAGAGCAAATGCATCGAGGAGGAAGCAAAGCTTGAAGTAAATGCCAGAATAGTGTAGTGGTTTGGGTGAATGGCTGGTATTCCGATGGTCCAAGGATTGAGGCTCCACAAAAATAGAAACATTTTTCAAGAACTTGAGAGCATCCTGTTATTATGCCTTATTATGCTTTCCGGACTGTTGTGAAGCTCAAGATTCTGGGGATGAGAGGTCTCACGCTATGTAACTGCATCATTGATACAATATAATTGGATAATGCTAGAGAAAAGTAATTTGTAACAGACTTTGAACTGTAACTTCCTTCATCGTTGTGTGGATGTTACAAAATATTACTTACAATTAATGTGCCTTTTTCTCAATAATGGTTAACCATTTACAGTTGTCCAATTGAAAGATATTTTAGTGATTGTTATGCAGGAATGCTACTTAAAAAATGTTTGCAGAATATGACAATGGTTGATGGTAAAATGGCCATTTAACCAATTAAGGGCCAAACATTAAAATAATGAGGCAATTGACAAACACACAGCAGTTTTGCAATGTTTGTAACCCAATTTCAAGAAATTTTAGCATTTTTTTTTTCACCACTGGTATGAGCAGAAAACAAAATGGCCTTTAGGGTTGTATTTCTCATACAACCTAAATTTCTGGTTTCTTGGCTATTTTATGTTGGATAAATGTGGGAATATCAAAGATAAAAATAGATATCCAGGTTGATAATATACTTTTTTTTGGATTATGTACAATCTGTAGTATTCACTGTCTGTATATACAGGGTCTCTCTAAAGTACTGTTACCATTACAATCGGACAGTGAATAACACGAATTGTACATTATCCAAATATACATCCTGTATATTAATATACAGACTACACCCTATATATTAATAGAGACAATATACGGGGTGTATATTTGGATAATGTACAATTCATGTTATTCACTGTCTGATTGTAATGGTAACAGTATTAATGCACATGGTGTTCCTAAAGTAGTTACCATTACCATCGAACATAACTCTCAAACCACATGACATACAGCAGTTTTTTTTTTCAAACTGTAATTGTTGGTTTTATTCTTCTCTACTCATCCACTCCACCAAATCCTTTTCTTCCATTTAACCTCCTCTTTCCATGGGCAAATACAACTACCTTCATATACATTTGATATCACTTAAAAAGCTACAATAAATTTCAGGGATTGGCCTGGGACTCTGGGCTTGGGAGTGGCAAACTTACTGACTTGAGGTACCACTGATGCTTTTGCAATTTCTTTTAATGTTAGTTCATACCTTTGCTAATAGATGCAGTAAGCATTCACTTTTCAATTTATTAGTTATGAAACTTACTAATAGATGGTACCACTTTGCACTGAAAAAGTTATTTTTGTTAATAGATGGAGTCACTTGAATTAGTTCAGACAACTCTTAGGAAAGTACAAAACATACAAGTTCTTGTTCCTTTCCCATTATCTATACACATTTTGCCCTCTTCACCCCCCCCCCCTTTTGTACACAGTATAGTAAAAATAGATTATGAAAATAAATTCACACATTTTGTAAATACCCAAAAATCTTTTGAGCACACTGCTTCAGGTGACATTGCACCATATGCTACAGATGCTTAGCTTTGAAGAAGAGGGTTGTAACCAAGAAGTAGTAAAAATAAGAATATAGAAATCAAGACTCCATTACTATTCATTTGGTTTATTTTACTTCACATTTCTACCATATTTGGCTAATTGCGAAGATGAAGATGAATGATGATATGATAAAAATTGATGAAGGGACATACACAGAACACCCATGCAAAGCTGGAACCTCTGGCATCGTAGCACAGTATGATCACCATTTCATCAGAAAAGCCAGGACTTGCAGAACACATCATCACAGAGACACACAGGATTTAATTTGTTGACATCAAATTAATAGCTAAGTGTGCTGGTTACTGGGACCGACGAGTAAAAGAAGCCATAGCCAGTTCATGGGAAAGCACCAATCTCCACAGGGACGTGGGACTCCAGCTCAATCATGCCTGGAACCCACTCCTCTGTAAAAACAAAGCTCCAGCCAATAAGAACACCAGGATCCAGAGCAAGCCAATAGGAAGACACTCCTCCCCATCATAGTCATATATTTAACCTACACTAGTCTCCATTTCTACAGAGTCTGTCAAGAAAATGTATACACAATTTAACGAACACTAATTCCTTATTGTGTGTTAGTATTGAACTAAATTACATAGAGGTTTAATACAAGCTTTCTGCACCTGTTCACAGGTTTAATACAATCGTCCTGCACCTTCATGTTAAGTTACTTGAGGTGTTCAAAAGGGCTGCCGTTAGTGGCCAGACACATACCACCACGGTGAATGGTTGCTTAAACAACGTTGGTCAATGTGTCCTCGAGAATTTCTGCACATGCTGCTGAAATTTCTTCACGAAGGGCCTCCAGCATAGGTGGTTTCCTGCGATACACAACATCTTTCAAGGTCCCCTCCCCCATAGGTACAAGTCCAGTGGTGTTAAATCTGGTGAACGCGATGGGAACTCAAATGCACCTCTTCCTCCAATCCAGCTGTTGCGGTAATGACCGACTTCTGATGCGTTGATACTCTGGTAATTTAAGTTAACTGTTTTACCTTAGGCGTAGTTCTACCAGATGAATAACATGGTACATCGATTTAGATTTTAGAATATTTATAATACTAAAGAATACATATTGGTATGTAGAACCGTAATTACAACTGTCTAATATCGTAGATAATAGGAGACGCGCGCGTAGTATGTTGCACGGCCGAGCTCACATGAGCAAGTCAGACAGTCTCATCGCTGCGCGCGCATGCGCCGCAGACGGCTCGCAGCAGAATGCTTTCATTCCCGAACATACTCCCCCCGGTTGAATGAACATAATTCAACTAATCTCCGTCTTTACCTATGGGGAGGAGCACAATTTTACTAACACTTCTTCTTAAAACTCCGTCTTTCGTTTTCACTGTCACTACACGCACTAGTCCATCGTTCCCAGGATGCACCGCTTCCACCTTAGCTAGTTTCCACTGTAGTGGGGGTACGTCGTCCTCCTTCAGCAGTACAACTGTCCCTGGAGATAAGTTCTTCGTGGAGGATGTCCACTTCTGGCGTTGTTGAAGGGAATGTAGGTATTCTTTATTCCACTGCTTCCAAATGGATCTTCTCATCTTCTGTATCAGCTGGTATCTGCTGAGTCTATTGTCAGGTATGAGGGTAAGGTCAGGTTCTGGGAAGGTTGTTATGGGTCTGCCAATGAGAAAATGCCCTGGAGTTAATATCTGGTAATCTGATTCGTCGGGTAAAATGCAAAGTGGTCTTGAATTTAATATTGCTTCAATCTGGCAAAGTAAGGTACTTAACTCTTCGTAGGTTAGTATGGTGCTTCCCATCACTCTTCGTAGATGATGTTTTAGCAATTTAATCGCCGCTTCCCAGAGTCCACCGAAATTTGGCGCTCTTGGCGGTATGAATTTCCATTCAAAGTGCTCATTTGCAGGGTAGTCTTGAATGACATGTTGAAACTGGGTAGATTCAAACATATTGCGTAGTTCCTGAAGTTCTCTGTGTGCACCTCGAAAGGTACTGGCGTTGTCACTGTAAATGGCTGCACATTTTCCTCTTCGAGATATAAATCTTTTCAATGCAGCTAAAAATGCTTCAGTTGTTAAATCGGTAACAATTTCAACGTGTACAGCCTTCGTTGAGAAACACACAAAAAGTGCAATGAAACATTTTCTCGTCGATTTGCTCCTTGGCGCTCCAGTCTTTATCCTTATCGGTCCCGCGTAGTCTACACCACTGTACATGAATGGATAAGCTGCTCGAATTCTGTGCTCAGGTAGATGTCCCATCAGTTGTTTACTGGCTTCTGATTTAAGTCTATGGCATTTAACACAATAGTGTAGTATGTGCTTAACTATTTGTCTTCCCCGGATGATCCAATATTTTTGTCTGATAGAGGAAAGTAGTAACTGTGTTCCAGCATGAAGTAATCTGCGATGTTCGTATTCAATTAACAGCCGTGTAAGATGGGCCTTAGGAGGCAAGATTATCTGATGTTTAGCCTCAAAAGCGAGATCGCTTTCTTGTAAACGTCCACCCACGCGAACAATGGAATCGGCGTCGAGAAATGGATACAGATCTTTTATTCCACTGTTCGGAGAAACTTCTCTCTTGTGTGTTAAGTCTTCTATTTCCTGCGCGTAGAATAAGGCTTGCATTGCTTTAATGCACGTATCTGTGGCTCGTTGCAAATCCTTGGCATTCAGTTTCGAAGTACAAACATTTCTCTTCGTGGGCCCCTTGCAATTGTCAATGAAAATGTGACAAAGTGCCATAACTCTTATCATTCTGAAAAGGTTAGAGAATCTCATAAGAATTTCATCTGATTTGTGGGTAGTTACCAATGAGGTTATTTTCACCTTCCTTCGTTCTGGTACTTCTATAGGTGCATTCATTCCAAAACTGATCTCGTTGATGGCTAACTTCGGATCTTGATCTGATTGGCTTAGAAATGCTGGTCCGTGGAACCAAAGTGAGTTTCCCTTTAGCTTCAGGGGTTCGACTCCTCTCGATAACATATCAGCAGGATTATCCTTTGACCTTACATGCCGCCAATCACACACCTGTGTATATTCCTGTATTTGAGCCACTCTATTTGCCACAAAGGGTTTCCATGTCTCTGGGTCCTTTGCAATCCATGCCAAAACAATCTGCGAGTCTGTATATAAATATACCTTGTTTATTTGGAGATTCAATAAAGGTATCACTTTATTAACTAATTTTGCCAATATAAGTGCTGCGCACAGCTCAAGGCGAGGTAAAGTTATTTTCTTAATCGGTGCAACTTTCCCCTTGCTGCACAATAACAGTGAATTAACTTCTCCTCCTGCAGTTACAGTTCTGACGTAAATGCACGCGCCGTACATTCTCTCAGACGCGTCAGAAAACCCGTGAATTTGAATGTTTATTATCTTCCCTTTAGGTAAAATACATCGTGGAACCTTAATGTCTGAAATGTGGCATATTTGTGCTTGTAAAGCCTTCCATTCGTTTAATACATCTGAAGGTAACTCGTCGTCCCAGGATACATTTAATTTCCATAGTTTCTGTAGAAACTGTTTAAACAGTGCAATAACAGGCCCAATAATTCCGAGCGGATCGAAGAGTTGCGCGATTTGACTGGCAACCCTGCGCTTGCTTAATGTTTCTTGAACGTTCAAATCGTAGCAGGCCAAATTGTTTTCTTTCTTTGCACGTATCGTCGAAAAGCTTTGTTTATCGTAAAGAGGTTTGCTGCAGCCAGCAGCCTTACTGTTTCTTTGATTGTTGATAGCTGGGTGATTGTTTACACAACAAGCGTTGGTGTCTGCTTTCCCGTGTACTTGATCGCTGGGTAGGGGGTAGGTTGTAAGATGATGTTTCTTCGCCGGTGCGAGTGTAGCCAACTCAGCATTGTGTTCTGGCGCTAGCGACGAATCTCCGGCCGTTAATATGCAAAGAGTGTCAGCGGTGGTATTCCAATTGACACCTAGAGTTTTTGTACTGTCGTCGTTAAACAGAATCGTGTCTTTAACTTCCCGTAGCTCTAAAGGTATAGTTTCCATTACTCTTGCAGAATTGGATGCCCATTTACGTAGCTTAAATCCTCCTGCCGATAATAATGCTGACAGTTCTTTACGTAGATTAATGGCTTGATTCTCGTCTTCTTGCCCTGACAGCAAGTCATCTATATAAAAGTCTCTCTTCAGTATTTCAGCAGCTTGTGGATAGTTGTGCATTTCGTCTGTCGCTAGTTGCTGTAGGCATTTAGTTGCTAGATATGAGCTAGATGTCAGGCCATAAGTTACAGTGTTTAATTCGTAGATCATCAGTGGTTCGTCGTGAGATTTTCTCCATAATATACACTGTAGTTTCCTATCAGAAGGGTGCATATGAATCATCCTATACATCTTCTCAATATCAGATTTCAGAGCGATTATATGAGTCCTGAAGCGAAGCAGTAACCCGAACAGATCCTCTTGTAGAACCGGTCCTGCACTTTGTAGGCAATTGAGTGACCTGCCACTGGTCGTTTTTGCTGAACCGTCGAATACGACTCGTACTTTCGTCGTGGAGCTGGCTATATTCACAACTGGGTGATGGGGGATGAAATATCGGATGTCTCCCGTTGCTGGCGCCTCTCGCACTTCCTGCACTGCTTGCATGTGGTGTAATCTCTCGTACTCGTTCATAAATTCCACATATTCTTCTTTCAATTCCAGTTCTCTCTCTAGTCGGCGTTCTAACTGTAAAAATCTGGAGTGTGCATATTCCAAAGATTCCCCTAATGCTGATCTATCTTCCGTCAAAGGTAAGCGTACCGTGTAAGTGCCATCTTCATTCCTTTCTGTAGTTTGGCGAAAATGTGCTTCCATTTTCTTTTCTTTAGGCGACATAGTTTCTTCCGACAAATCTTCAACAGACCAGAAACGATGTAAGAGCATTTCCAACGGCTCACCCTGTATAAAGAATGATCTGCTTGGATGTGACGTTGTACCTGGAGTGTTGCCCACTACAATCCAGCCAAACTGTGTATTTTGTAACGTAGGATAAGGTCCTTGTTTCGACATCTTCTCTGGCAGTAGGATATCGAAAAATATACTTGCAGAAATTAAAATGTCAATCCTTGCAGGAACATTGAAGTTTTCATCCGCCAGGTCAATATCTGTAGGTATCTCCCATGTCGAAGTATCCATTTTTTCTGCAGGCAAACGTTCAGTAATATTTTTCAAGGCAGAACACTGTGCTTCTATTGTAAATTCATTGAATCTTGATTTTAATTCCACATTCACAGCATAAGGTGAATTTACAGTGTTGGAACTTATTCCCTGTATCAACGTATTTTGTCTCTGTCTTCGTAACCCAAGACGTTGTACCGTATCCATACCAATGAGGTTCACTTGAGACCCCGGGTCCAATAAGATGCGGCAAGGCATGTATTTTCCATCTTTGTCCTTTGCTAGAACACAGGCAGTAGCCAGCAAAACATTCTGGTTCTTATTCTTTACTGAATACGATGAACTGGTTCCCTCTCCGACTTGAGGGTTGGAAACACTGCTTGCTTCGTTCGCAGCTGATCTTCCTGGAAGGAGGGGAGGTACACGGCGCTCGCCACCCCTTTCTTCATGCAAACTCGTGTGATGACGCAACCTACAGGACCTGCAAGAGCCTGCTTTACAATTTAACACTGAGTGATTAGCAAAACGCAAACAATTCGTGCATATGCGGTTCTCATGCAGGAATTTATATTTCTGTTTATTCGTCAATTTCAAAAATGACTGGCATCTGAATAAAGGATGAAAAGGAGAGGCATCTCTGCAATAGATGCAGCTTTTGCTCGACGCAGTAAAATACGTGTTAGATGCTTGTGGCGGTCTTGACTTAACGTTACTAACAGCTGGTGACCTTGAAAACGGCTTCGTCGATGTCAAAGGTTCATTTGCTTCGAATTTCTGTAGAGAGTTGCACTTAGCTTCTAAGAATATAAGCAATTCTTCGATGGTACTGAATTCTGTATTGCTTGATTGTTTCTCAAAGTCTCTTCTCGTACATTTATCCAATTTGGCTGAAAGATACTGAACAAGAAAAATATCAATTAGGTCCGCGTCTCCCTGAATGTTTCTTAATGCTTCTATAGAACTTCTAATTGTAGTCGTGAACTTTCTTAATTCTGTTACACTTTCCTTAGTGACTGAAGATACATTTAAAATGTCATTTACGTAAGCAGCGGCTATTAACTTTGGATTATTGTATTTGCGCTGAATCAAATCCCAGGCGACCTTGTAATTAGCACCTGTGAGTTGCAAATTCTCGATCGTTTGTAATGCATCACCCTTTAACGAAAGCCGTAAATACTGCAATCTTTGTATGTCTGACAAGGTTTCATTTTTTTCATGAGGGCTACAAAAATATCTTGAAAAGATGAAAATTGAGTATAGTTTCCGTCAAACGTTGGTAAAGTTACATCTGGGAGCTTGATTGGAGATTTAGTTTCAGGCTTACATGTATTATTCTTTCTCGTCGAGTCTTTGTCTATTATTGAAAGCATTTTAGCTTCTAAAGTGAAGTAACTTTGCTCAAGTGACGCTCTCTTCTCGTCGTGAGATTGCTCATCTGATAATTCGGATATCTTGTCCATTACATCCTCTACTTTTGACCAAACACTGTCGAGTTGCTTATGCCTGGCTACAATTTCGTTTACATGACCACTTGCTTCGTCATAATTCGACACGTAGTTCTGAAGCCGAGTTAATTGTCCTTGAATTACACTACGTTGTCTCACGAGCTTCTCAAGCATTTCACTTTCTTCCGGCATTTTCTCAGGCAAGGTTAGGAATATGAACAAACAAGCATGGAAAAGGAAAATAAAAGGATTTACTCACGTACATGGAATCTGCAGCCGTCGATAATTCCTCTGCTCTTGGCAACCCTGTGACTGGATCGTGCTGTCCGTTGATTCTCCTAGCTCGCTCTAATTTCCCCTTGCGCGGCGTGGCTGAAGTGGCGGGAAAACTGCTTTGTTCTGTAACTTCACTGTACTTTCACTGTCTGTATCACTTCACTTCACTAAACTGCACTTTCACCAGTCCCGTCGTTTACCGATATCCGTAATTCATCCGGTTTTGCGGAGGACCATATGTTGCGGTAATGACCGACTTCTGATGCGTTGATACTCTGGTAATTTAAGTTAACTGTTTTACCTTAGGCGTAGTTCTACCAGATGAATAACACGGTACATCGATTTAGATTTTAGAATATTTATAATACTAAAGAATACATATTGGTATGTAGAACCGTAATTACAACTGTCTAATATCGTAGATAATAGGAGACGCGCGCGTAGTATGTTGCACGGCCGAGCTCACATGAGCAAGACAGACAGTCTCCTCGCTGCGCGCGCATGCGCCGCAGACGGCTCGCAGCAGAATGCTTTCATTCCCGAACACCAGCGTCCCGGCAGATTCTCATCTAGGAAAGCCTGCACACCTCGGTGGTAGTGTGGGGGTGCCCCGTCTTGTTGGTAGAACTCACAGTTTCCATAAAGTTCACGTGTAGCTCGCAAAATTGATTTGCATAGCATTTCCAGGTACCTGGTGCCAGTAACTGTACCTTCAAAGAAGAAGGGTCCCCTAGATGACAGTCCACACCAGACAGTCACCCCCGGGAGATTGCCTTGTCGACATGAACGTGAGGATTTTCTGGTGCCCAGTAAACACAATTATGACAATTCACTGTACCGTTTAGTTCGAATTGGGCCTCATCAGACCACACAATCTTCATCACAAACTCTTCATCCTCGCCTGCCCTACGCTGAAACCATTCGCAGAACTCCATGCAGCGATCATGATTAATGCATGCATTAATCTTGGTACATACACTTTCCACTTGGTGGCTTTCAGAATTCGTCATACACATGCACTGCTAACCCCTGTCTCACGAGCACATTGTGTAGCAGACTTCTGAAACGAGGTTGCAAACTTTTCTAAGACCATAGCCAAAGAAGCAGGACTTGTAGCTCTACGAGGTCTTCTTGATTTTCCCTTGTGCACATCACAAATTATACGATACGTCTCAAACTTATCACAAAATCATTTAATTGTCAAACGTGTTGGAGGTTGTGTTGCAAACTCACGCCCCCACGCACATTGAACTTCAGTGACGTTTTCAAACTTGAACCACCACTTTAAAATTAGCTTCCATTCCTCAAACGTCAGGCATGCAGCAGCCACTTTGATTCACTATCATACGTCACGTGTTTGTCAAGAGAGCCATATGGGTACAGACATCTGTTGAGAAAACACCATACTACATGTTCCACAGATAATTCAATGCAACTCTAAAAACAATACGCAGATACCATCTCTTAAAGAGTGTATACATTTTTTTGACGGACTCTGTATATTCCCTGATGATGAGAACAATGTATGAGCTCAAAACTTTGGAAGCCAATATCGACTTAACAGGCTGGTAACCTGAGAACACTCCTTCGAACTTTCAGAATTTTTTATTATTCTAGTTATAATCAAGATTAACACTCTATTTACAATTTGCAATTTATCAAGTGCACATAATACAATGACATACATGTATCACAATTGTAGGTAAGTAATAAAAACAAAATTATATATCTGAGATATGAAATAGGGATATTAACCACATGAAGAAAAGTTTTTAATTGAAAATTAACAGATCTATCACATACTTTATGACTGACAATTTGGAAAACAACTTCAATGAGTTCCTTCTGTTACATATGCACACAAAAAATTATGCATTCAACATAGGAAACATTAATAATATTTTATGTACTGATCAATGGAGTTTCCATATTAATCTCTTGAAAAGGCAACATTGCAAGTTTACTCAACCGGGCCTTTTAAAATTTTGAAACTAAAGTTCTATGGATTTCCAATTACATTTAATAAATGATAGAACTGAAAAATGTTACACTATGTAAGGGTAACATTTGCATTAATTTCTTATTGACTTAAATCAGCCTCTTACAAGAACTTTATATGTGCGTGATTTTTTAAACAGATTTTTGACTATGATAGCTAACAAAACATACTACGTATCCACAGGAAGCAGTGTTTGGAAGTAACTAGTTACAAGTAACAATTACTTCTTGAAGAAATGTAACTAACTAGTTACTTTTAAAACAAAGTAGTTGTAACTGTAACAGAGTTACTTTTTCCAATAGAAGTAATGTTTCAAGTTACTTTTCCAGTTACATTTAGAGTTCTCCATGACACTTATAAGTATAAGTGTTGTAAATTATTGGTATTTAGGACTCAAAGTGAACCAGAACCATCGATGCAAATGTCCATCCTTTGTTACATTAATTCCTGCAAACAATAGAAGAGGAAAAGAGAAAGTTGTTGAACTAAATTTGTCTCCTGCCCGTGGCCAGTCGGTAGGCTCTGGGTTCTGTAGTTTGTTCATCTGTGGCATCCGATAGTGTTTTTTTTATTATTATTATTATTACAATTAGTAATCGATTTGCGTAATTTGTTTGCAAGAAAATTTCAAGTGGAAAATAACTGTAACCGACTTACTTTTTTAAATGAATAACTGTAACTCTGTTACTTTTTAAGCAAGTATCTGTAACTAAGTTGCGCGTCAGGCTAATTTTGCAGCAGGTTTTATGTACCAATCTGCGCGAAAACTGAGCTGCATTGCTTCAACCGTCAAGCTGCTTACATCGCACACACGGAGAAAATCCGCAGTGTTGCCAACCGCACAACACATCAAAACCCGCATGCATGTCCAGTGGAATGTATTTTTGCTTCTTTTTGAAGCAAAATTTTTAAAGTTCTTTCTGCGCATAGATTATGAAATAAATGTACCATACTTAATATAAATCGCGAAATATCTTTGAAACATGAGAGCGTGTGTGTATATTTAGAGCAAGAAAAAACAAAGAAGTAAACAACGATATACCACTCTTGACAAATTATTGTTTTTGGTTTAGAAATAAATAAATTTATGAAAAACTTGGTCGCTTCATTTGCAATACATCCGTTACTATCAGACACACACACTTCAAATTATACCACCAACAAAAGCATGATTTGTTATTGGTGATATATACAATGGAGTGCATTGTCTGCTACTATTATTCTGTTTCGTTTCAAATTATGAATCACTTCATTAAACCAGGCTTCAAATCTTGGTCTTTCCATTTCATGCTGATAATCACCCTTCCCTTTCTTTGAATGGAACAGTAAAGATGAGCCTTCAACAAAGCCTTCATTGCCACCAGAGGGGGAAACAATGAGCCTCCCCCTCTCCCTTTCTAGTCAGTTGCTTCAGCCCTGGTGGTGGTTTTGCACGGTGGTATCCTTCCGCACTTGATTCAATGTACCCCCCCCCCCCTGAATTGACGCATGTCTCATCCAAATAATAAACATGCTCCTTCTCACAGCGATATCTTTTAATACCGTGGAGATTCTTTTGTTGTTAAACAACAAACAATTGTTTCCTCTTCCTAAACTCAAACCGCAAATCATTCAATACCCATGAGACTGTTCGTGCGCACATTGAAGGCAAATCACCTCATGACCTGTTTTATTTTGATTTTGTTGCCGTAAGGAGGAATAGGCATTTAAAACAACTTGATTGACTTTGAAGAGCTTTTCCTTTTGGATCATGTCCAAAATAACACTCAGGTAAAACAACATGCTGAAGGAGACCTCGATTCAGCCATTCTCGCCACTGTATGAATTATGAATCACGATAAACATGGGTTAAAATAGTGGGATGTGCAACACTGATATCACAGATTCCACACGCTGTGCAACGTATTCAAGTCTCGCTGGACTCGCTCTTGATCTTCAGTGATTCTTCAGCACATACACACTCCAATTGGCGAATCTGCGTATCCAAGTTTGTCTGCACAGTGATTGCAACCTATCAAGTCCACACATGCTAATGGATGTATTATTTTCTCTGTATTTTACAAATTAAATAACTGTTTTCTTGCAAGTATGCAGTTGTGTCGGAATAGAACCCTTCTCAGCGGAACTATATTCTTGCGTGCACGTTTGGATCTACACATGCGAAAACCTGATGCAAAGTTAACTTGATGCACAGTTTATTTACCTTTTAAAAAGTAACTTTCCAAACACTGACAGGAAGACAACAATAATAGGAAATGAAAGACATTGGATTCATGAAATTCAACAACATTAAATGGTCATTTCTACCATCATTCATTGTCATACTCGGCAAACATTTTTAAGTAGCATTCCTGCATAACGATCATTAAATATCTTTCCATTGGACAACTGTAAATGGGAAAAGATTCTTCTTGCAGCTATGTGTATGGTGACATTTATATGATACACTATTATTGAGAAAATTGCACATTAATTGCAAGGAAGATTTTGCAATGTCCACACAATGAGAAGGAAGCTTCACTTCAAAGAGTCTGTTACAAATTAATTATCTGTAGCATTATACATTCAATGATTCAGTTACGAGCCTTGCATTAGATGAAAACTGTGCATTTCTAAAAACCAACATTGATGAACCTGACTGGTTGTTGCTTGCTTGGAGTATAAGAAACTGATTGTAAAATTTCAAGTCTTGAAATGAACTGTCCTTCATATATCCTGGTGGGATCTTGAGCAACAGAAGTTTGCCTGAAAACAACCAAGGGGACAATGTTATTTTTAAAGCATGGAAACTTAAGTTGAAATATTTTGGGAAAAATAAATAAAAAAACAACGAAAATGAGTCAAAGAAGTGTTTTGGGGGTTACCAGGTTAAGTTGGCATTGTGTCAAACATTTCAAGTGCGTACATGATTTGCTGTTGAGAGCAATGCATCAGCTCGAACATTTGATGGTAATGCTGACAAACTGATTGGTAACCCAATAATATTTGCATGAATCACATCACCAGGATAGCTACAATTCCTATGAGTGTTACACCTACTTATGTGTGTATTAGAAATTCTGACTGGATCCAAGAATCTCCTCTAAGGATTGGTGCGGTAGAAACGTATAATCTTGGCAACAAGGCACAAATTATCACTCTTAATAGGAAAGTGATTGCTTTAAACGTACCTTTTATATTACAAATAAAATTTCAAATGTACAAATTTTGCATTTTCATTCTAAAATCCAAATAACATATTAAATCTTCTGTAAGTTATTTATTTATGGGCCACCAATTGTCTTTATTATTTATTTTCCTTAATTAAAATGAAAACATCATTTTTCTTTTATATTCTGAACTTATTTATTTCTATTACAAGCACAAAGAACAGGTATAAAACATTATACCTGTAACATCTGACAGTTTATGCTAGCATTTGTGTGAAATAATTAAACTAATACAAAAGAAGGAACTTCTGTACAAAACAATTTGTACCTTTCATTTGTTTTCCCAAGTTAAAATAATATACACAAATTAATGACAAGTTCTATGAAGTAATGCAGTAATGACAATGAAATACTTCATTACAAATTGTTACAGTTTAAACCAACTCATTGATTTATCTCATGTTTGCTATGCAAATACTCTTTAAAATTTAAAATACAATCAATCAAGTAGTCCACATTAATAAATATGTAATTAACTTTTGAAAGATTTTTAATACAAATAATAATCTGTCCAGATGAATGCAAGGGGAGTAAAGAGTTGCATTTTCTTCTGGAAAGACCATATTGTGAATGTTCTCTTTCAAATCAAATGTATATATCTCTTTACTATCAAATATTAAAGGAAATTAAATTTTACATTCATTTACTGAGTTCAACCACAGAACACTAGCATATATCTACAGTTACTAAGTATTTAAAAACATTGTTCAGTTTTGTTTTCACCTACACACTCACTCACATACACTGAAATTTATGATATGTGCACAGTACTTAGCAGTATTTCAACTCGCTCATTAATAGTCAAGATAATTTGTCAACTGTTCATTCAAAAAACATTGTACTCTATCTGTACAATCCAAATACTTTCTTCCTAAAAAAAAAAGAGGGGCAAAAATAAAGTTTATTTTACACAAGGAGCATTATTTCAACTCTCTAATTACTTAAATGGCAACATAAAAAATTTAACATACTTTTATTATGTTACAATTTATAAATGCAAATTGTGTTGCTATAATTATGCCTTACAAAAATAATAATTTTTCGTAAGTTTTCTTTTTAATAAATGAAGTGTTTACATAATTTTCACACCAGGGGAAATAAGCCTATAAAGATTAATATTGTTATTAGTAATAGTTCATCATTTTTACTTGTTCTGTTAGCACAGGTGGCAATTGAGAACAACATTCTTATGACGTGGCTTCCCCAGGAAACTCTGTATATTTTAACTCTAAATGATACACACATTACCTTTTATTTTTCTCTGTAAAAGCTAAGATAATTCACACCATGGAAATGATCATTACGTTATGTACATGGCATTACCTCTCTAACTGATGTGGTGATTATTTAGGAACATGGCCTCAGCTGTGCAGCTAATGCCGACTCAAAAGACACATTCAACCTTTTTTTTTTGTACACAGATCTTCATAATGCTTATAAAATTGTTTTTCCACTTGTGAATGCTTCAAAATATCACCTCCCATTGGATGCTACCTTAAACATGAATAGTTTCTAAATTGTTGCACCAAATGGAATTATTAAATGTGGATAATACCTAAATTTGTAAGATGTAATGTCCAGATTTTGCACAAGCAGATAAGAATTCACAGTATTTTCTTGATGCAACTCCTCGTAGAACTTGCTCTTTCAAGTACTAATTGTATGTTATAAACAGTACACAACTGAAAAGTGTTTTTCTTTTAGGATGTCAAAATTTGTCATTGCTAGATTCCCCACAGCAGCATACCAATAAAATCTCTGAATATACCATGAATCTAATTACACATTTTACAAATTACAACATACTGCATTCAATAACTTTTGCACAGGAGTGACAGCTGTTGTTAAAATTAAAACTACAGGAGGGATTTTATAGTCTTCAAACTTGACCTTATTCATAGACCTATAGTAAAAAAAGTTTCAAAATGTAACTTGCAGCCTCCAAGATTGTACATTAAAATAACAAAAAGGAACCAATGGAGAAAACCTCGTGGGATAATTATCATGTTTCTAACCTGTATTAGGACTTTTCCTAATTATTCAATCAAAGGAAATGCACATCCATAAATAATTAGGGTAACTGAAATAATCACTTGATCCACTAAATGTCTCGATGTGTACGTTAAGTTTATGATTAGTACTTTGAACTCTTCACCTCCAATTAATTAATATCAACTTGCAGTGATCCACTGTACTTTGCATAGGTGGCATACTCTACCACAGGCCTTGAATTCTGCAGATATGTTTGTAATAGAATGACTTGACAAGTGAAAATTTGATCAACATGCACAGTAGGTTCCTACAAATCCCTTATTATTTATCATTTGCTTCTTTGCTTCCTTCTTCTTCAGTTGTATTGCACCTCACAGAACATAAAGATGCTTGTTTTAATTCCTTTTAAAAGATGCCGCCACATTAATTCTGGTTAACTGTTTACAGGGAAAAATTAAAAAAGGTTTCTGAATTTGACTTGCAGTAGAAAATATATAACAATAACATGAAAACCAGATATGTCTCATATATTACAAAAGACAAAGGTAGGAATATCCGTCTTCTTTCACTAGAACTGAGAAGAAGAGCATTCCTCTGAACGTCTGTGCTGCATGACACTAAGGAATGAACGACAAGGAGATTGGCACCTTTTTACCAACCTCACTCAAAATTTGTGTTGAACATGTTGAGATCTTCGAAGGTGGCTGTTCCACTGGAGTCTAAGATTTGCAACATGTCCGTCAGTTCCTGCTGCTGCCCAGGGGCTCCAGTTGTCCCCCCAGCTGCTCCCTGGCTACCAGGTTGCCCCCCCGAGGACCCAGCGTGACCACTTCCGCTGGAGCCTGGGCCTGATTCGGATGTCTGAGCAGATCCCTGCCACTGCCACATTGCTGCAAGGTTTGAGAACAACAGTGGTTAGCATGATCTATTAACATGTGCAACATGGAAATACTGCACTCTTCACACAATATTAATGGCACATATTGTGTGAGAACCAGAGGACGTAACTCCAATTTATCAAATTTATAGATTATTTAAACAAAACTGAAAACTGCATTTTTGGAGTTACATTCTTCTGGTTCTCACATGATGATACATTAAGGGAAAAGGAGAATGAATCCAATAGAATTACAATTATGCTTCTTTCTGCCTAAACTCAAATATAGTGTGCTGAAGCAGCAAACTTTACGGGCTATACTTAAGACTAAAACTATATTCCATTGAGCAACAGCTCTTTGAGAGCCAAAGCCTGCCAATAGCTTTTTTTCATTGGGTGACATGTGGTCAGTGCATCCCATCTCAATGCTGCTGTTTTTTTTTTTTCGAGACTACTACTATTTTTTAAGTAGCTTCCCAATTATCCTTATGATGTTGGGTCAACATCGAAATATTCGAAGGCTCCCACTGGGAATTGAACCTTGGACTGCTTGCACCAAGGCTAGAATACTAATCATTTGGCTATATGGGAGCCCACTTGAACCAGAACCTTTGATATTCCAGTCATGTGGTTAACTGTTTAGGCATAGCAACCACATTTTCACAGGATATGCTAAACTTGTGGAATTAGTTTTAAATAATACAGGACTATTATACATCAGAAAGAGATTTTGTTCTCCTACTTAACCCATCATATTTTTTACTAACTCACTTGTCAGAACTTGCTGTTTTGAACAAAGCATGATTTCCCATAGGCCCTTCTTCCTTGAACCTTCCTAACCTTTTTAGAAAGAGTCTGTACTGAGCTGCCATTCGGATGCACATTCACATTCTGTGGGGGGTGGAATCATAAAATTTACGAGTGTTAGCAACTACATACTATATCTTATTCATGAGATCTGTGGGGTTGTGTTAGTACCATTGTAAGTTAATGGCTAAAGGGAACAATGAATATGTGATTGTGACAGAATATAAGTGCATCTTGAAGAGGATGTTGGAGTTGGATCAAGTAATCAAACAGACAATGAGGAGGATTACATTGAAGACTATGTTGCTGTCACTCAAGAGACAGATTCAGATACTGAAAGTGGGAAGTAAGAGGTGAATTTCACTGAAGGCACTAAACTTTCAATTTCTATTCCATGTAGTACACACTGAGATGCACCTTTGCAGGCTAATGAGGCTCTGGCACACTGCCAGCATAATTCTCTGTAGGAGTTTGTTTTATGTAAAATCCACATGTTTGTGATTGTTCCTTCACTCATCTCTTATCACCATTCATCCCTATCATCATGATAGTCAAAATTAATCAATCAATCACGAAAGATAAAAGAAAAACACTTCTGAAAACAAATAACAATAAGGTGTAATTTCTTTTCCTTGTAATTTCAATTTAAAATTAATTGATAATTATAAAAAATTCTTTTATTTTGTATTTTAGAAAGCATTTTTTGTACTTTTATGATTACAAGAAAGAAATGTAATTTGCAATTTTTTTTTAAAATTCAACTTTTAGATGTTATATTTTAGGCCCTAAACTTCGTATTTCTGGGACTGTGTGAAGTAAGAACAATTGTAAATAAAAATATAAAGGTAAATGAGAAACTAACAAAATTATACGTTGACTCGAACAAATGAAGCATGCTTACATATTTGTGTACCTGTTTATATAATTTGATTAATTTTGGTGATCGCAGTCTCCACCCATCTTGAAACTTGGAGCAGTCTGCTTTGCAAGCTTTAAGGCTGCTCTGTTATGATGATGGCCACTAGGTGTGCTGCTGTTGTAATGACTGTTGTGTCTGGCACTCCAGCTCAACCCAAAGATGTTCAATTGGGTTCAAGTGAGGGCTTTGGGCAGGCCAGTTAAGCACTTCCACCTGATTTTTCTTCAAACCGCAACAAAATTAACCTTGCTGTGTGGGTAGGAGCATATCATCTTGATACAAAAATGGGCCCATTCCAAACTGTTACAACAGTGTGGGAAGCATGTTATTGTCTAAAATGTCTTCGTATATGCCAGAGGTCATCCTTTAAAACTAAGGGCCCAAGTCCAAACCAGGAAGAACATTTCCAGACCAATAATCTGCCACCAACAAATTTCACTATTGACACAACACACATGCCAGATCACTCGTCACTGGCCTGCTCCATAGTCCAATGACAGTGATGTATGCTCGACTACAAAACAACATTGGGCATTGGTGTATGACCATGAAAACTAAGTTCTATCACTGGCCTCTGTACCTGAGGTGTGACAAATTCTCTGCATTCGTTGATCACGCTGTCTGACATGCTTCACAGTTCACTGATCCTAATCAGTGATGATTGGTTTCAGTGCTCCCACTTGACAATGACTGCCAACATTGGACCAGGGAATATTAGCTGCTGAGAAATCTCTGATGGAATGTCCAAATTCATGAGCCTTGATGATCATGCCCCATTTGAAAGCACACATCTCTCTCCGTTTACTCATTGTTACAGCAAAGGTGTCTAGAGTGTTCTTGTGCTTGTGCACTTCACTTATATATCATTAGTTATGTATGTTGATGTCATACTGGGCAAGTTCACTTGGAGCACAGGGGTGTCTGATGACTTTTGGCTACATAGTGTATCTTCATGTTAGGGGGAATAAAAAACGTGGTTCATAATAAGAAGACGTAAGTGTTACTTGTAAACGTTCTATTAATTCACTCACCAGAACTCCGGTACAAAAAGGATGAAGAAATTTATCAGCATTCACCCCTTGCTGGAATTCACAATAGAACTGGAAAACCAAGGCAGCATCAACTTTCTAGACCTAACTTTCAAAAGAAGGGGCAACAAATTCACCACCACAGTCCAGAGAAAACCTTGGACAGGGAACCAATATATCCACTTCCTCTCCAATCACACACCCACACATAAAGCTAATGTATGGCTTAACTTCTAATGAAGAGCTTTCTCTCAGTGCACAAGTGAAGAGGATCTGAAGGAAGAAGTTACCGTGGTTACAGACATGGATTCAGAATGGGTACAAAGTGCATCAACTTTCTACATTGTGTAGCAAAGCCAAAAGCAGGTGTGACAACCTAACCAACACAACCCAACCAGCAGTAATAAAACTAAATAGATTGCCTTCCTTTCCACCAGACAACAAACATCCAACCACCTGACCAAGACCCTGAAACAGTATGACATCAAACTTGCACACAAACCAGTGAACAAAATAGCCAGTGTCCTAAGCAAGCACAAGAGATCTTTCCTTTCACCACTAAACAACCCAGGTGTATATGATGCCCAATATGAGTGCAACTCGCATTACAATGGCAGATCCATCAGATTCATCAACGAACGTATACAACAGCACTTAACAGATGCAAAAAAATCCCAACCCATCACCGGACTAGCAAAGCACCTGAAGTTTAACAAACGTAGGATCAAAAAGTTTCAGTTAGGCTGTGTGCCTAACACACACTGATTGACACAAAAATAAAAGAGACGTACACAATTATGCACTTTCCACATGATCTGAATATCGACAGTGGTCAGGCACATCATGTTTGGCTCCCACTATTGCAACAACTCAAACCTATCGCACACAGCAGACGAACTGGCTACACCAGCAATAGAACCTTTACAAGTAAGTTTCACAGAAATAATTTAGTAACACTTACGTCTTCTTATTTTTAGTGTATCTTGTTGAACATGTTTTGTTGTTTAGTGAGAACCAGTTTCAAGTCTCGGCTCATCTTGTATTTTATCCTGGAACTTGTATTATCTTGTATTTAGAATGTCAAATATTGTAATGTTGCCTTATGCTATAGTTCTTTGACACACCTATATTTTGACCATGATATAAAACATGTGATCTATGTATTTGTGCACATCAAGCAAAGCAGACAATTTTCTGTATCCCTTGCAAAATTCTACATTCCTCTTCTATGGTTCTTTTCTTACTCCTGCAAGGCGTAGAAAGTAATATGGTTGTCTGCAATTTTACCAGAAACTGTTATTCTTTCATGGCAATCACTTACTTCAAACTCAAGACACTGGCTCATTGGTGACAGAAGGTATGCTAGCCAGCAAGACATTTTTGCACTTCAAAACCAGATGTCAACACCACACCTGCCCTTAACGAAATGAAAGAATGTACCTGTGTAGGATATAAATATGTCAATCTGGTATTGCAACTATACAAACATGTGGTAACTACACTGGTGTATATGCATATAGCCTGTCGGCCAAAAATTTAACATGGCTGTGAATGAGTAATTGCTCCATTTTTTCTCACCTGTTGATCCTGGTGTTGACGTAGCTGGGTGATAACCACCGCTCTGTGTTGGAGTCAGAGGCCCTCTTGTGCTAGTGCTCAACTGGGTGTATGTGGCACCACTGGGAGATCTCGATGGACTGATTTGACTATACTGATATCCTTCCGTTACACTCTACAGGGGAAGAAAAACAACTTGTAAGCAGAATTCTAACACACAATTTATCACATAAAAAGAAGAAAAATTCAAATGAACGATCCCTACAGAATAAAAAAAAAAGTAAAGTGCTCCCCTGTAATTAGCACCACGCCATGAAGGCGTATAGGGGGTGTTGCAAATAATAATATAATGAACTTGTAACTTCATACCAAAGTGATGTGTAAAATGTCATCTGGCATCCCTGTGACATGTCTAAGGTTGTACTGGTTATTTATTAACTCTGTATGTATTTTACTTATTACACAAAATTTACTAGTAAATTACTTGGGTGTACAAAAATATTTTTCTTATTCCTTAAATACCCAAATGGTAGGAACCATACTGTGGCCCAATGAATGTTCCAGACATTATTTTTTGTATTATTTCATAAACTTTCAGCTGTCATGACTAACTTTCTTGCTGGCATAGCCATGTGATGTAATGTTGGGGGGGGGGGGGGGCCTTTATTGTTAAAATGGAATTTCTGCACTTAATGGGTTCAAATTGACACATGATTTTTATACTAGAGTGGAGCATATACCAAAAGACGCACAGATACTGTTTACAACCCTAAAGTACTGGTGGTCTCTCAGAGGAAGCAGGGATATACTGCAATTTTTTTGATTTTTACAGTTTTAAAAAACTTTTCACCTTTTGAGACACATATTTTAACAATACAAACAAATGGGAAGTAAAAACTACTGTAACTTATGGAGAAGTTTTACTTGCAATTAAACATTTTTTACTCATTATAAACTGATATTGTTATTTTGACAGAGAGGAGTTTCTGAGGTATATTTTCAAATCCATTAAAATATGCACACTTACGAGGGTCATTTTTTCCCTTACATGTTTATTGCATGTTAGGCAGTATCTTCTTGACATTCAGTGTAGTCCCCCTGCTTCTCAATAACCGTATCCCGCATCGGAAGATTTGCTGTGCCACTGCAGAAAACTCTTCCAGGGAGGAAAAACTTTGTCCACGCATGGGCTCTTTCAACTTTGGGAATAAGTCTAAGTCTGGTGGACTCATATCAGGACTGTATGGCCGGCGAGTCACTACTACCTACTCATAATTGCTCAGCAAATTGGTCACAACCTTCCTCCGGAGCGGGCATGCAAGATGAGTGGTCCATCTCGAAACAAGCAAGGTCGGTTTTGTGCATTTTTCTGCGTAATGTTTGGATCAAGGCCCGATAAAATGCTGCCGTCACACTAATTTCATATGAGACTATCAGTCACGATGATTTCTAGGTGATCATAGGCAAAGGTGGTTATTTGCTTCACCTTTGATTGTATTTGGCGAAATTTTTTGGCACTTGTTTGACTGCGACTTCAACTACGATTCATAGTCTACTGTCCACTGTTTGCTCACCCAAACTTCACGCAAAGCACTGTAAATTTCTGTTGGATTTTTGCCATGTAAACTTTTAATTTTGATGCATGATGTTTGGGCTTCAACTGTCACAGTACCCGAGGTGTCTACAGATGCCATTTCTAGCACTTGTCACTTCTCCAACTGGCGTACACTAGGGAACTGATGAATACACATTCTGCTTCCACAAGTCTTCAACTGCAACTGGCGTAACGTTTACTCTGATTGCACCATCCACTCTGCAGTGTTGCCACATTGTGCATTATTTTTTTAAATGACCCTCGTAATAACTACATCATGAAACAACAGTAACTACTGAGACGAACTGACTGTGGAGGGTTTATCCAATACTCTACAGCGCGATAAGGAACCCCTACCTGTTTCCCAAACTTGCCCCTTAACTTCCAACTAAATACCGAACCGACAAACCCGTCCCTATTCGCCTCGCCAGTAGCATAGGTAGCTATGACAAGTGAGCTACCGATGAATATTTTCAAAAATTTAAAGTATTATTTGCGAAATTTACACAACCTGCCAATCCAACCGAACTTTAACTTTAATGTATCATTACTATCTGGGACACCCTATATATATATCCCACACGTGTGCAATTCCTTAATTATTCTTTAATTAACTTGTCAATACCAACGATTTTTTGCAAGTCACTCTAAAATTGATAGTCTATGAAGATTTCTGTGTATTTCTAAAGAGGATAATTATTTATGATCAGTGTGAACCTGAATTCCCCCCTCCTGGAAGAGAAGACAGTTATTAGCACACAAATTATTAAATCTCTTTACACTGATAAATTATTTAGGTGAATGTGTAACACCACGGTTTCGAAATGCACATTTATTAACAAAGCAAGTAATAAAAATAAAGATCACTTTCAGACATGATTTCCTTTGCAATAGGAAAATTAAACAAAATAAAAAAAAAATGGATAGCTTTCAAGTTTAACTAATTTATGAAAACATGTCTTCAAACAGCTTGTTTAACACATTAAAGCTGATAACAGCGGTGATAGATTCCACACTTCAACTATAGGTTACTCATGTTTTAGAAAAGGTCACATGACCTGGAGTGACAATCATAACAATTCACTTTTACAATTAACAAATATGAAATGTTAATTTTATTCTCATTGTAGGTCCATATTCATATCCCTTGCAAATATTATCGTTCAGCAAATTCCCGTAATCAAATTATTTTCAATATGACGAAGCCACATCCTTTGTTATTTTCCTAGGTTCGTGACTCAAGAAGTTCACATGTAATGGCCATAACACAATGCATGCATGCTTCAATCACTGAAACGTTATGTTTCAAAGCTTCTTCAACAACCCCGCAGTTGTCACTTCAATACTAGAAGAATTTGGTACTTACATTATTGTTCCGAATACAAACCATGTGACTCTGACAGCCGGCAATGAATTTCACTTATCCTGCAGTCTGACAATCGTTCGTCTCGTTACATGATCATGTCCGTATTTCCCGAACTCTTGCGCTTAGAACTTGATATCAATAATGGCTTGTACTATCTTTATAAATCCGATATCCTTTGATTCTTCACCGCTCGTATTTACTTGCTACTTTCTCGTTCTCCATCTTCTTTGCGAGCTCCCTTTCCCCGCGTTCAAAAGTTCCAGTTCCGGTCAACACTTTTTTCTTCTTCTTTTATTCCTGAGAGATTTTATGCGCACTAAATCTCATTGAAGTCAATTACCATCTTTCAATTTAAGCACCCATTAAAGACATAATCTTTCAATTAGTTACATAATTATCACTTTGCCGTACCAGTTATCGCGATGACCAAAAAAAATTTTAAAAAATGAAGTAATCAGCCTTAATTTTGCATACCAATACACATCATCTATGCACCGAGAAACCGCAAAGCCCATCTATTGAGCAAAAATCAAACTATTTGCGACAGCGCTGCAGGCTACTGCCACCTAGTGAGTAAAAACTGTACTCATTCAAACAACACGTAAACTATTCACATCGAGTCATATGAAAATTACCTACACTTTTGACATGAATTATAAAATATTAAATAGTCTGCATTTTAAATAGTGTTTATAACAATATTCGTTATAAATGGCGCCCAACAAGGGCAGAACCCATACAAAACGCCTCACACAATATAAATGAACAGAGCACTCTAATTTAGAACAACGGCATATACGAAACATAATGATTAAGTTACCTAATATACACCAACATTACTCATTCTGCACAGTCTATTCATTTGAGATCTTCTCAGAGAGTGGGAATTCTCAGTTCACACTGGTCACTTCATCCATGCATACTCTGTGCATACTGACTCAGGAGTAGGACATCCATTTACAAGCTAGCCCGCTGTAAGGTTGCACCCACTTGACAAAGAGCCCGCCGCTGGTTTAACTATACTTGGCCCAAGTAACGGATATAAGTTCCTTTACTCCTAATCATTATCCTCTAGCATCCTTTTATTTATAATCTTCAGATTGGCACAAAGCCAATAAATTAGGCGTAATCCTTCAACAATTGTCAAACCCAATTCAATAACCTATGCATTTCATCCACTAACTTATCAATACCCTTATTTCCATGAAAGGAACAATTTGTGTTCACTACCGTACTCCCACAATTTGCAATCCCAGCACCCTTATTTTGAAAAGTTTACCACAACGTGTCGGCCCGCCGCAAAGTCAAACCTACTTGACAAATTGGTCCGCCGCTGGTTTAACTTCACTTGGCCGTTGCAATCACGAACCTTCCTTCGCCACTAACCCTTACAACTGAACTACATCTTTATTAGAATGATCAGTTTTGCACAAGTCTAAAAGATTAGGCTTAATATCTGTAATAATATCCAATCCCATAGCCATAACCTTCTGCAACCAATATTTTAATTTCTCCTGAGTGCAACTCCACACTTTACAATTTTCAATGGAATGATTTTCCAATATATCTCCAGTTATGCAATCTACCAAATTCAACGTAGAATCATTGGTATTTTTTATACATAAGTACGGTCCTAAGTAAAGTTCACAATACTTTTTTATAACCTTGTCACTCAAGTTGCCAAGTTGATGGTTTTTAACAAAGACTAAATTCCCCATTTTAATGGCTGGTCTGTTGAATCTTCTCTTATTGATTTGATTCAGCTTATTTCGTCTTTTAGAAGAACTCGACCAACTTGCCATCAGCAATTTTGAATCCCAAGTGCCATTCCCAACATCGTTAAGTATAGGATGAAAGTCTACAAGTTTTCTACTCACATTCAGTCTCAGTTCAGCAGGAGTGAAACCTGTTTGCGACGAGACTGAATTATTCAAAAGGAAGAGAGCTTGCTCAATTCTCTCAGGCCATTTCGCATGATTATCGAAACATAAGACCCTCATAAGCCTATTTAGTTCACTATGGTAACGTTCCACCATATTTGAGGAAGGATGATATGTTGGAGTATATGCAACCTTTACTCCCCGCTTCTCCATCGCCTCCTGAAACAACTTTGACCTAAATTGTGGTCCGTTATCTGTAAACACCTGCATAGGTATGCTAAGATGAACAAAATAAATTTTTATCAATTTCGCGAGGACAGTTTGAGCATTACTATTTACAACTGGATAAGCAACTAAGTATCTGGATGCGGCATCCAAAACCGTGAACAAGAATCTTTCCTTTTTAGGCCCCGACGCGAACGGTCCTTGTAAGTCCAAAAACAAAGTTCCACCTGGTCTATCAATTATATGAGACCTTGAAACAAATTTTGACGGATGCTTATTGGGTTTCGTTCTTACGCAAACATCACAGTCCCTGACAAAATCTTTGATGTCATTCTTCATGTTCTTCCAATGAAAACTTTTGAAAATCAGAGCGAGAGTTTTAGCTACGCCGAAATGTCCCGAGTTATCATGACAATGTATTAAGATCCTACCGATCAAATTTATTGGTACACAAATCCTCAATTTACTCGGATCATGAAAATCCTTGATATATAAAATTTCGTCCTCTACAACATAAGTTTGGCCCCAAGACCTTGAGCAAGACACCCTGGACTGTACCTCTCCCAATACGTGACAGATAATTTCTTTCAGGTAGGGATCTTCCCTTTGCGCCGAAACCAATTCCTCCTTGGTTAAATTTAAGTTACCTAAGTACTGAGCACCTGAACAATTAACGTTAAACTCTGAGAGGGTCACACCAGGAAAACTACGACTAAGAGTATCAGCCACAACGTTTTCTGATCCCTTACAGTACTGCACCACAAAAGAATATTCTTGTATCTGTATAAACCATCGGGTGAGTCTGGCGTTCCAGGTATGAGCGGTCTCGAGCCAGGTAAGTGCTTTGTGGTCAGTGATTACAATAAACTGCCTTCCTTTGAGAAAGGAGGAGAATTTTGATATCGTAAAGAGTATGGCCAAAACTTCTATCTCAGTCGAAGTATAAGATTTTTCGTACGATTTCAGCAACCTGCTTACAAACCCCAGGGGTCTGATATGTTCATCTACCATCTGATAGCAGAAACCCCCTATCCCCACCAAAGATGCATCGGTCTGAATGTAAAATTTTTTCTCAAAGTCCGGATAAAACAAAGTAACCTCCCTTTTGACTACCTCTTTTAATTCTTTAAAAGCAACATCTGCTTCAACACTCCATTTCCACTTACTTTTCTGTTTGAGAAGTTCATAAAGGGGGTTTGCCAACATTGAATAGTTACGAATATACTTGCTCAACCAATTGAAGCAACCCAGAATCCTCTGTAATTGTTTTAGGTTCTCCGGCTTTGGTAATTGTTCTATGCTTACCACATAGGCTGGATCTTTATGATAGCCTTGAGTGGATATGACATGGCCAAGAAACTTTAACTCTTGCACCACAAATTTGCACTTTTCCACTTTCAATGTAAATCCTGCACGTTTCAATCTGGACAGCACTAACCTTACATGTTCAAGATGGGACTCGAAATCTTGGGATTTAATGATTATGTCATCGACATATACAACAGTGAAGTCGCTAAAGGATCCAAGAACTCGGTTCATCACATCGACAAACACTGAAGTCCCATTGACTGACCCAAATACCACTCTCTTGAACTGGTATAATATCCCATCAAACGAAAAGGCCGTAAATTTTCTACTGTCTGGATCGAGAGAAACCTGCCAGTAGGCATTTCCCAAATCAAGGGATGTGAAGAATTTGCACCCTTGGAATGATGTCAGTAACTCATTAATCTTCAGCGGTGCAAGTTGTTTGAGTTTGAC
Organism: Lepisma saccharinum; assembly: GCF_977018435.1. Lineage (NCBI taxonomy): Eukaryota > Metazoa > Arthropoda > Insecta > Zygentoma > Lepismatidae > Lepisma > Lepisma saccharinum. The sequence continues at coordinate 44,977,210 of NC_139239.1, read as the reverse complement.
ATGCTGATTGATCTTTTTTAGATCAACACATAACCTGATAGCACCATCGGGTTTTGGAACAACCAGCAAAGGTGAATGGTATTCTGAATCAGAAAGTTCTATTACGTTCCATTCAAGCATCTGATTCAACTGTTCCTTTACCTTTGCACGATATGCATATGGAATGGGATAGTTTTTTCGTACAATGGGTTCGTTCGTGTCTAGCTCCATCCTATGCACATATTCCTTGCATAAACCCGGTACTTCGGTAAACATGTCTTGAAACTCCTGTAACATTGCAATTAATTGCGAAGAATGAGATTCGTCTAGAACTAAGGATCGTTTAATTTGGTCGCTGAATTCAGAAAAACATTTGCTCGAGGAGTCTTGTGAACAATAAACTTCTCTTATACTTAAATCTTGAGGATTTGGATCGACCTGTTCTAGTGGAGTAAATCTCAGGAAAACCTTACCATTGGGTGTATTATAAAAAAAGGCATTTAAATCAAAATTTAGCTCACCGTGAATTTTGTAGATAACATCTAAACCCAACAACAAAGGTACACTTAAACTCCTTACCACCACTAATTGAACAAATACATCATGCCCACCTAAACTAATCATTAACTTAGTGATTCCATCTACTGCTTTTGATTTAGTTCCAGTATAATCTAACAACCTGATGTGTGAAGCAGGCTCCAATCTTGGCCTAGAAATAATGGAAGACAATTCTCTCCACGCATCATTGGACAGCAAGCTCAGTTCAGCCCCACTATCACAGAGTGCGGTAAATTCCCTATCAAGAATTTTTACTTTTATCAGGGCAGAACCTTTATTATGAAAATCTACATTAATCGGTATTTTAGAACTAATCTGATCATAAAAATCTGAATCAGAATCACTATTGTACATATTTACAAATCGAATGGCAGGAATGGTTACTGTACTCCCGCCCCCTGCGCATGGACGAAAGTTCCCCTGACGTTTTCCGAACCTCTACAAACTACTGACTCCCGGGGTTGCACACCCTCATACTGGACACCTGACTCCACTACGCGTTGAGCTTCACGATTAGTTTGATTCCTACCTAAATTCTGTAAGACCCCTACTTGTCTCAGATACTCCAGCACTAGTAACATGCCATACCGGTTCCAGTGCACTTTATCTATTCTCCTATGAGAAGGATTGCCGAGATATTCCTCAAACAACTCTCCACGTATTTGTCCTCCCTCTGTGAAGAACAAATGAGATATGTCAAAGACCTGAACCCTGTCACCTTCCTTAAAGGAAAGAATGAACTTATTTAGTTCGCTCCACCTCTTCCAAACATTGGAATCTCCAGTTCGCATGACCTTTGGTATGGGTGGTAGAGTGAGGAAAGTAATATGTTTGGTTCGATCCCTCAATAACCATAATATCTCACGCAAATTACCTTTGATATCTTCTAACTGTTTAAATTTCAGAATATCATTGGTCCCAATCATTATTATTACAGAATCTGCTATACTATTAGAACCCTTCAACCTTTCTTTCAACTGTTCACTCGTCTGTCCACTAATACACAAACCTACGTGTCTATTCCCCTCTTCATCAAAACAGATTCGATAACCCCCAAAATTTTGTGCTAGGCGAACAAACATACTATCACCGATGAACTGCTTCTTATCTAAGATAGGTTCCGCGGGTTGACTACCAGATTGCACACCCCTGTTCACCTGAGAATTATCTACAATCATTCTGTTTATAGGAGGATTATCCATGCACGTACCCACATCACCCCCTACGACGTGAGTCCTGTCCCGTTTCCCTGAAAGGAAGATTCAGTGTTATCCATGGAACTAAAGGGACGTCTTTTAAATTTAGGACTCGTACGATCCTTTCTACCATTTACCTCCTGTGAATTCTTTTTGATCTGAGTATCTCCCTTAATTAAAGTATCTGATTCCTGAGAAACAGTTGAAACTTTGTTGATATCTACTTTATTTATTTTTGACTTTTGATAAGGTAACTGTTCCCTTTTAGGAGCTGTTTCTTTCAAAGATTCATAATTTTCGATGGCATGAATGGCATCCGTAAATGAAGATATGTCCGACATAACAAAATGCTCCTTGAGCTTATATGGTAACAAAGAACTCAATTGAGCTACAATATGTGTCTCCTCGGCATTTGGCTGTATGGATCTTAACAATCAAAAATTCTTTGAAAAGAACTGCAAAACGCCTACTTCAGATGACTTTACATAAGGTGAGTTTAGAATCTTTGCCAGGCAAGAACTCCTCCACCTTGAACTTTCATAATGGGCAATGAACTCATCTCTAAAACTCTGATAGGATAAGAACACGGATTTCCTTTCTTTGTACCAAATCTTGGCACTGTCAACTAAAAGTTTAGGGACATACATGAGGTAACTATTTTTGCTTACATTATATAATTCTAACATCTCCTCAACACGCTCTAAGAACTCTGTAGGAGTAACGTCAGTAATAAGCCCATTAAACTTGGGGAATTTTAACAGATCTTGTGGTTTTACACTTGGATGAGTATCTCGGAAGGAGCCAGGAATATGCCTAACTTCGTAATTACCATTCTTCTCCTTCAGTTCCAACCCACCGTTTACACCCAATGCCCTCTCCTTACTGGACTTAATTTTCCTATGTCGAGTCTTAAAAAAACTTTTCTTACAAGAACGGCCACTATTGGTGGAATCTGTGCTCATTCCTTCTTCCACATTGCGCGAACTCAACCTGGGTTTGACTGTAAAGACCTCTATGTCTGAGTCCTCTGTGGACGTAGCTTTATGAGCCACAGCCTTTTCCTGAATTGACCCCACGACCCTGTGAGAACCCCCGTCACCCTTAGAAACATATGCTTGGTGAAACGAATATTTATCATCCAACTTTGCCACCGTGACGTTTAATTTGTCCAACGAATTCTCCAAAGCCCTAAGTGTGGAACTCACTTCTTTAGGTAAAGTGTAAATGGGAGGAGCAGACACACCATCATGCGTGCCCTCCTTTGAATTCAAAGACTGGTCTTGACCCGGCCAAGAGAAAGGAGAAGTCTCTAATTTAATTGATTTCAAATTATCATTTCGAGTTTCCACTCCTTCTCGCGACAACAAATCAATCTCTACCAATTCCCGTTTCCTCTCATCTAAGCATTCCTTTATCCTTTCATCTATGTGATCCTTCAGATCTTCAATCTGTTCTAACCTTTTATTAACACCCTCCATTTCACTCTCTAATCTCGTGGAAAGCATCTCATACTTCCGTTCAACTGTTTCAGCCCTGCTCATGCATTCGACTCGATATTGTGATATGCAGAGACGCAGATCCTCAGTTTCAAACCTAAGGCTCGCAATGCCCTCTGTTGTTTCCTTTCTCATATCGGCAAGATCGGTACTCGACTGTACCTGTGCTAAGCTAAGAGCTTCAAGTTTCTCATGTGATTCCTGTTTACTTTGCATCATGAGAGCAAAAAGTGTATCTAAGGTCACTGGTTCTTGTTCGGTACCCATTTTTACGCACTACTAAAAAATTCAGTTTTTTTTTTTGTTTTTTTTTTTTTGAAAAGTTACATCTGTAGCCACTTAGCCACTGAGTCTCATAATCTTACTGAGACGAACTGACTGTGGAGGGTTTATCCAATACTCTACAGCGCGATAAGGAACCCCTACCTGTTTCCCAAACTTGCCCCTTAACTTCCAACTAAATACCGAACCGACAAACCCGTCCCTATTCGCCTCGCCAGTAGCATAGGTAGCTATGACAAGTGAGCTACCGATGAATATTTTCAAAAATTTAAAGTATTATTTGCGAAATTTACACAACCTGCCAATCCAACCGAACTTTAACTTTAATGTATCATTACTATCTGGGACACCCTATATATATATCCCACACGTGTGCAATTCCTTAATTATTCTTTAATTAACTTGTCAATACCAACGATTTTTTGCAAGTCACTCTAAAATTGATAGTCTATGAAGATTTCTGTGTATTTCTAAAGAGGATAATTATTTATGATCAGTGTGAACCTGAATTCCCCCCTCCTGGAAGAGAAGACAGTTATTAGCACACAAATTATTAAATCTCTTTACACTGATAAATTATTTAGGTGAATGTGTAACACCACGGTTTCGAAATGCACATTTATTAACAAAGCAAGTAATAAAAATAAAGATCACTTTCAGACATGATTTCCTTTGCAATAGGAAAATTAAACAAAATAAAAAAAAAATGGATAGCTTTCAAGTTTAACTAATTTATGAAAACATGTCTTCAAACAGCTTGTTTAACACATTAAAGCTGATAACAGCGGTGATAGATTCCACACTTCAACTATAGGTTACTCATGTTTTAGAAAAGGTCACATGACCTGGAGTGACAATCATAACAATTCACTTTTACAATTAACAAATATGAAATGTTAATTTTATTCTCATTGTAGGTCCATATTCATATCCCTTGCAAATATTATCGTTCAGCAAATTCCCGTAATCAAATTATTTTCAATATGACGAAGCCACATCCTTTGTTATTTTCCTAGGTTCGTGACTCAAGAAGTTCACATGTAATGGCCATAACACAATGCATGCATGCTTCAATCACTGAAACGTTATGTTTCAAAGCTTCTTCAACAACCCCGCAGTTGTCACTTCAATACTAGAAGAATTTGGTACTTACATTATTGTTCCGAATACAAACCATGTGACTCTGACAGCCGGCAATGAATTTCACTTATCCTGCAGTCTGACAATCGTTCGTCTCGTTACATGATCATGTCCGTATTTCCCGAACTCTTGCGCTTAGAACTTGATATCAATAATGGCTTGTACTATCTTTATAAATCCGATATCCTTTGATTCTTCACCGCTCGTATTTACTTGCTACTTTCTCGTTCTCCATCTTCTTTGCGAGCTCCCTTTCCCCGCGTTCAAAAGTTCCAGTTCCGGTCAACACTTTTTTCTTCTTCTTTTATTCCTGAGAGATTTTATGCGCACTAAATCTCATTGAAGTCAATTACCATCTTTCAATTTAAGCACCCATTAAAGACATAATCTTTCAATTAGTTACATAATTATCACTTTGCCGTACCAGTTATCGCGATGACCAAAAAAAATTTTAAAAAATGAAGTAATCAGCCTTAATTTTGCATACCAATACACATCATCTATGCACCGAGAAACCGCAAAGCCCATCTATTGAGCAAAAATCAAACTATTTGCGACAGCGCTGCAGGCTACTGCCACCTAGTGAGTAAAAACTGTACTCATTCAAACAACACGTAAACTATTCACATCGAGTCATATGAAAATTACCTACACTTTTGACATGAATTATAAAATATTAAATAGTCTGCATTTTAAATAGTGTTTATAACAATATTCGTTATACTACATAGTATGAAAAAAAAACATGCTTGAGAGCATACCTGCCGGAGATGAGGCTGGCTCCATGCGGTCTGTGCCGGGGTAGGGCTGGTGGTTGTTTTTGTTATGCGGCTGAGAACAGACCCAGTGGTGGCCTGGGCTGTCTGGGTCAGAGGCTGAGTCCCTGGGGATCCGTAGCCAATTGGTGAGGGAGTCGGATCGTAACTACTGTACACATTCTGAGTACTTGCAGGTCTTGCTTGTGTACCTACAGAAAGAAGAACATGAAATAAGTATGCACGCACATTAATATGGAAAATAAGCACAGAATATTCCTATACACCATTAATAGCTCTGTGAGTCATGTACTAAAACATCTCACATGCATTTGAGTCGTGGGCACATTGTGTTTGTGAATACACCATGTGACTAGTAATGCAAGTGCTAGCAACATTGTGCAAGAATACATATGAATAAGGTTGTGGTATTTACACAAATAATGTATTCTTTCTGTGCACATTTCTTTTTTTTACTATTATGAATTCTTTCGAGGGGAAAAATCTTGCAATTGTTCATGTCACTGCTTCCATTGTGTTGAGCACATTAAAAAAAAAGAAAGAAATTAGTTAGGAGTGACAGCACTGGTGTATGCAGGGGGGAACTGATCGAGCTCCAGTCCCTCCAAAAGTTGAGAAAATAAAAAAAAATAATGAAAGCAGTAAAGATCTTGGGATAAACCAAAGTGGTAAATGCAAACCTCCTTGAAATGACCCCCTCCAATCAGAACCTTTGTCTTAAACTTTGAAAAAAAAAAAGACTAAAAAAGGTAATTTGAAAATGCTTTATTATGTATCCCCCTGCATAGAACACAGCTAGGTAATGTCCATGTTTAGAATTTCAGCTCCCACTGAAAATAAATCCTGTGTACGTTAGTGTTCACAAGAGTATAGTAATTCTAAATGCAGATACACATTATGCCAACAATTAGTTTTCATAACACAAAAGAAGAAAAAAAAAATCTACATGTGAACTTGTCTTACTTTGAATATGGGATCCAATCATGTGTGGGTAAACATCTCTTCGTTGAAGGCTGTAATCCAACCCTGGCTGCTGATATGAAACTGCTTCGTTCGTTTCTGTTGTTCCTGTCTCCTGCTGGGGATGAAGAGACCTGCACGAGAAAAGCATTGTGCAAGGAATGAGTCACTGAAATTCACTACAAGATATTAAAGAAACAACATTTGTATTTGCTACTGTATAGCAAACATACACAAAACTCATATTCACTTTATCGATAGAACTGAATTAGCCAGGTAGCGGCCAAGCCAACCTCGGACCTCCCACAATTTCTGTGTAAATTTACAATGTCCATTCCAGGCATACTGCAACTTCTTGTTGCTACTGGACATCCTTGGACAGGTCAACACTACTACTGACATCTCCCTGCAATTGAAAGAACTAGCTATGAAATTAGCTCACACAGATTTAAGTTGTGGGGAGGTCATAAGATTGGTTAAGCACTTCATACTTAACAGTGATATGTATGAAGTGGTACATTGCTACAGCACTGGCACAGAAAAATAAAGACTGGACGACTACTGTGGTTCTGTCAAGTCAGGGACAGTAACATAATTCAGCATTAGAAAGTTTGGTTGAAGGTTTTCACTGAAACTACTCACTTGGCAGAGGCATTTGTGCACACGATGTATTCCACATCATCCGTGTAAGGATTGAGGAAGGCAAATGCAGAAGTTCGCAACCAAATCCACTCTCTGTTCTTGGCCCGGAATCTGTACATCACTGACATGACTTGACCCTTCAATTTCAGAACTGGAAGAAAATGTCAAAGTCCACATAAAGGCAATGATATAAGATAAAGAAACTGAAAAGCAACTAACAATACCTTAAAAACTTAACATTTTAGAGAGGATAAGAAGCTCAACTGTTCAATGAACACATATGACATCTAAATATCCACAAATACTGATTCTTCCCTTCCAAAACATGAGCAATGTTGAAAATTACACATCTGCTTCTTACAATTCACAACCTGATTTTCTGTAGATAAAAAAAATCAATTATATTCATAACTTTTAGTATTTGTAGAGGCACATATTTTTGGTAAATAAAAAGGGCCAATTTCGAGTTCAAAAGCGGTAAATAAAATAAAATATCGGTGTTATAGCGGTGAAAAAATGGATGAAAAGTGGTATATAAAATGACATATTGGTTTTAAAATTGAGAAAATAATCCTAAATTTGATTTAAAAACTACACTTATTCCACAGAATTAACATTTCACTTCTAATAGCACATTTATGTAGTTATCAGAGTATTAAGTTTATTTCTGTGTAAAGGAGTCCATTTTTGCTTCTCCAATATTAACAGCAGAATTAATCAATTTTCCGGGAATTGCATAACTCTCAGGATAATTCAGACCTCGGAAGGTGTCGCGTCGGTATATAAACGGTAAATTTCGTGTTTAAGAGTTAATTTCGCTTTTTGCAGTTCATTTCGCATTATTTCGTGACAAAATATGGTCACAAAATGCACCTCACACCTTTCAAAAACATGAAAAATTAACACTACAATGTGGTTTTTCAAATTTCGTTTTTTCATCAAAAACGAAATATGCATGCCCCTAAGTATTTGTAATCTTCTTGTTTTACATTCCTATTTTCTTCCAAACACAGGCCATAACATGGTGCCTTGTCTAGAATTTTGATTGGAGTTTTGTTTAGTTAATGCAGCTGTCTCAACAACAAAGTATGATATTCTCCTTGCTTCATTTAACACCTACACACAAAGTTCATGACAACATACAAATGTGCATTAAGGTAAAATATTATTCTTGTTATTCACACGTTAAGGTTAGGTAATAATGGCTGTGCAACCATTACACTGCTCCATAGCTGTATGAATGCACACACACTTGAAATATAATCTTCCAAACTTTGAATTTAATTTCAATTAAGCTACTTTTTATGGTGTATTTTCTATTTGATTATTATTTACTGTCAATTTAAAATTGCACAGTAAACAGAAATACCATGGTACCTTGTTCGAAGCTTTCTTTCATATGAGTCTGATCTTCTGGGTGAAAGAAATCAAAGCAAGATTTCCCCAGCAATTCAGGAGGAGAGTATCCCAGAAGACCCATGACCCTCTGGTCCACAAAGGTGAACTTCCCTTCCATGGAATGTCTGGAAATAAATTCTGCAAAGAAAAATAACATGGAATGTTACTCCATTTAAAGCTACACATTAATGCACTATAAGACTCACAGACCTCAAGGTACCAGACTGGAAACGATGTGCTTTTGTTTAAGCTGCACATCTTCGATCGTGCATAGCCCCAGGGAGTGACAATATGGAGGTGATGCGCATTCTGATCTGAACCTGCAGAATGAACCATTGTTGCCAACCTATTTTATATTACCTACATAACTTTTTTAATTTGTATTTGCATCCACTGCTCATTACAGTGATATCAGAGCATTTATACGTGACATATTAAAAGTAGTATACTCGAATCTGTAACATTCAAATTATTCAGACAGTATATTGCAGACCTCCGTGAAGGAGTGGTTAGCACTGCATGCTACGACGATAGGGGTCCTGGTTTCAATCCCAGACTGGGATTAATAAATGCCTTTTTAAGTAACAAAGAAGTAATGTGTGCAAAATTATGTATTGAAAAGTGGATTCTGTAAGTTGCCAAATTAACGAAGATTCTTCATGAATTTTACCTAATTTCTCATTGTCGTGATTAGCTAAAATGTTAGCAAAACCACAGAAAATAGGAAAATACAAATATAAATTATTATACAAGTGACCTCCCTCTTAACTATCATGAACCTCGTTCCACATTATATTCACGCCGCGCAGGAGGTGAAGAAAAGTACAGAAGCAAGAAAGCGATCAAATGTAACAAACCAAACCTACTCAAGAGAGACAAATTGTTAACACCCGAGAGCATGTTGATGTGCATAGAGTACCACCTAACATGCCCACGTTGTTGTTGTGTTACTACGTACAAATGACAAGTGTATGTAATTCACTAACACTTCTAACCTGTAGTTATTATTAATATATTACATATGAATTGTGTGTTCAGTGAACGTAACTACACAAGGAAGTTAGTGTAATTTTAGTACCATTTTATTAATGTAATAATATTGATATAAATCTATATCTTGGAGCAATATTGTTATGACATGAGTATCTGGTTAGGTATATTTAACATGACAGTAGAGATACAATTTTGACTATTCAAATTGTCAAAAATAAAATATACACACGTGTACATAAGTTGTTGGTATTATGAACATTGGTATGGGATACTCAGGTTAGACATACTTCTCACCAAATTTTCAGATCAGTCATTAACGTAACTGCATTAAGGAACATTTACATAAACTCCAAGACTGAAATCTCAAAACTTTATTAGAATAACACTGAAAGCAGTAATAACACTGTACATTCTGTAGCAATAAAATATCGTAGATTCAATGTATGGATAATTAAAATATTGTCCAAAATCTGCTTTGTATTGAAATAGAGTATTGGTTACGATATTTCAAGATTCGGTCAACCATTGTGAATAATTTATAAATAATAGTATTTTTAGAAGTATAAGTTCATTCAAAGAAAGAAAAAAAAGAGAACACTTTAAAATAGCTATGAAGAATTAACTGTAACTACAACATAATACAGCATGTCCACAATGAGACTCCAACATTTTGAAAGTCTTTTCATTTCAGATTGTACAGCTTTGATTCCGGAAGAAGCAGAAGCAGAAACTCAAAAAGTTTATGTGGTAACGTTTTAGTGCGCGCAATAGCAGTAGTGGCACTGCAACAATCGATTGTTTGAAAATGGAGATTCCAAACGAGCATGCACAGGTTGTGTGATGGTATGCAGAAACAAAATCAGTTATTCAAGTGCAACGAAATTTTCGTCGTGTGTACAATAAGGATCCTCCGACATTCAAGACTATCAAGAAGTGGTGTGATCAGTTTTTGGCGACCGGCAATGTTTTGAAAGGACACGGTGGTGGTAAACCCATGGCGTGAAATCGACCGAGGTGCCCATGTACAAGTGCACTGAACTGAATTTTGTGAGTTACACTGAAAACTTGATGAGTTACATTATCATTTTTATGTATCGTAATTATAGTACACCAAACTGATTTTGTTTCTGCATACCACCACACAACCTGAGCACGCTCGTTTGAAATCTCCATTTTCAAACAATCGATTGTTGCAGCGCCACTACGACTATTGCGCGCACTAAAACGTTACCACATAATTTTTTGAGTTTCTGCTTCTGCTTCTTCCGGAATCACAGCTGTACAATCTGAAATTAAAAAGTTATAGAGTTTCAAAATGTTGCAGTCTCATTGTGGACATGCTTTACTTGTTTATCAACTTGGAAATTGCTGTGGCCAGCTGTCCTTCATTCTATATTGAATAATAAAACTTTTTTCTCGATTCAGTTTGAATATTATTTGTCCTCATGGAAATCATTATTATACAGCCCCTGGCCATATTATTAGATGCACCGCAATTATTTTTAAAATAAAGAGTTTTGAAGGGGAAAATTATACAAAATTGACCATTAGTTACCTGAAAAGTTTCCTGTACGTTATTTGAACGCTGGCAAATATGAGTAATACGTACAACGTAATGTAATTCGACACAGTGGACACTTTTAACAGTTCGCGTACTTTTCACATTAAAAATGTTCCAATAGGGTTCTTTGTGGCTGAACTTTGATTATTGTAATGAACAATATGAAAAGAGGAGGTACTTTTGTTACAAACAATACCTCCAACACCAAACATCATTGTTGTTGAACGAACATGCCACAGTTCAATTCAAGCTGAGTTGAGAGGAGGATGTCTTGGGAATAGTGAATCGTATTTGTGCTAAATTTTGCAGTCATATTGTTTTTGTACACTGTCAGTATATTTTTTAAATTGAATTATTAACATTAGGGAGTCATGGGTAAAAAAAAAAGTGACTTGACACCGAGAAAGTTTGCTGAAATTAAGACACTAATAAAGACTAAAAATGTTCTCTAATTGAGAGATTTCTCGAAGATCTGATGTGTCTGAATCATCTGTGAGGCGAATAAAGAAGAAAATTGAATATGGTGGACAGTGTGAGCCACAAAGAAAGGACAGATGTGGGCGTAAAACAATTTTTACCCCAAGATCCTTACGCTGTTTGAAGATTTGCCTCACAAATAGATTTGCGAGTACAAAGGAACTTAAAGATAAACTTGAAAAGAGTAGCATTCATGCATCTGAAAGAACAGTAAGGCATAGGCTCTCTGATATGAACCGAAAGGCACTCAGACCTGTTAAGAAGACAAAATTAACCCTTGCTATGATTCGTAAACATTTTCGTTGGGTAAAAGCTCACAAAGAAAGATATTTGAACTTTTGACTGTATGTTTGCTTTAGTGACGAGTGTACGTTTGAAATCTTGGGGAATAAATCTGTTTGTGAGAAGATGTCCAGGTGAAAAATACAATCCTGATTGTGTTGTGCAGACTGTCAAACACCTGATAAAATGTTATGATTTGGTCAGTCATTAGTGGCAAAGGTACAAGATGTCTGTATTTAGTTCAAGGAACAATGAGGCAAGAACAGTACAGGGAAGTGCTTAGAAGAAAGTTGCTACCTCAAGTAAGAGAATGGTTCCCAGATGGAGAACCGTTCGTATTCATGCAGGATGGAGACTCATGCCATACTGCAAAATCAATAAAACAGTTCCTACAGAGTGAAAATGTCCCTCTCTTGCCCAAGCCGGGAAACTCTCCAGATATGAACCCAATTGAAAATGTTTGGTACCTAGTGAAAAAAGAAGTGGCAAAGCAAACAATTACGATGAGAATAGGCCTAATTGAAAAAATAATTCAAGTGTGGAATCACCATCCTCATATGAAGGAGACAGTACAAGCACGCAGTGATAGTATGCCAAGATGAATCCAAGCACTGATAAAGGCCAAAGACGGTGGCTCAACCAAATATTAAAATTGACTTCCAGTCATATGTATTGTATAGGTAATATTCAAGAAACACAGTACGAAATTATATTTGTAATTATTAATGTATCAAGTAATTTTTGTTTTTTGTTAAGGTACACATGTATTCAATGTAATATTTCATGTAATAAAAAAAATAGAGAATAACAAAAAATTTAGACGAGATAATAACATATCCTTAAAATTTTGCATAAAATTTGGCTAGGGGCTGTATATATTACACTCGTGTAACAGCATGGACATTCACTTGCACAACTAGAATCAGAATAATAAAGTACAGTTACGCTTTTTTCGTTGGTAAAGGAAGGGGTGAAATATTTGTATTATTGTTTTCACTTCTATGAAAAAATTATTTGTACTCACTTTAAGAGTGTAATATGTAGAGTTACATCCATCATACTAAACTTAAAAAATGGAATCTTGTGTGATGCAATGACTCACAATCTTCAAAATAGTTGTTAAAAATGGAAATATGAGGCATGCTCGCCGCAATGACACCATCCCCCGGCTTTGAAATTTTGGCTTCAAGTTGACCCATGGGCTCATGTTTCCGGTCTGGTACCTTGATGTCTGTGATAAGACCAGGGAGTCGTAACGTAACGAAATGGAACGGTATTTTCAATTACGGTTTCCGTTATGTTACAACCAGAAACAGAATAACTTTTTTCGTGAACAAAAACGTTACCTCAGGTATATGAACATTACGTTACAGGTGTGCATAACGGTACCGAACCATAACTGATCTCTAAAGGAGTAGGTCTTCACGTGACACTTTAACGTTACATCCATTGCCGGCAACCAGTAACGTTACAGGGTAAGAAAGAGGTTCGTCACGTATTGACTAGTAACTTTAGTGTGTGTGGAAAGTGATAGTAACGTTACAATTAACCAGTAACTTAATTGAGGTCACGGCTGTAAAAACGTTACACTCCTTTTTTCAAAGCAACAACGTTATTTATAGCTGGTATCATACAGACGTACCGATGTTCAATACCGTGTCCGATGCCGTGTTCCGGAGAGAATAACATAGGTCTCTCGTATAATTGTGCTCGTTACTTTTGTAACGTTACAGTTCTTTTCCTCCACAAAAGTCCGTTTCGAAAAAGTGATACACATATCCCTTACGAATAGTAAATACCGTTATCGAAGGCGTTTTCGAAGAAGCCTCATAATTATGATCGGCAGCATACTAACATTACAGTACTTTGACCCCTTGAAAGTCACTAAGTTATAATACGTATTTTCGTTTTGGATGTCAGTGAAAAAATTAAATTGTAAAATAAAACGTTTGAAAACATCCGTAAACAAGATTCGGCGTGACAAAAGTTCTGGTTATTGGAATTTACTTATTAACTATGTATTTATCACAAATATATTTATTTTCTGCATACTTATTCGCTTTATGTGAATTTGTTCTAATTTGATTATTTATGTAAGATGAATTTTAAAATGTGCGTTCACTTTATACGATAGCAAAACAATCGTTTGTTGAGGGAAAACGTTTATCTCTCTCTCTCTCTCTCTCTCTCTCTCTCTCTCTCTCTCTCTCTCTCTCTCTTTACATGTGTTACATCATTTTTTTTTAAAAAAAATACAGTTTGGCAATGAGAATGATTCGTGCTTAGATTAAGTTGCTGAAGGACGAAACATAAAGGACCAACCATGTTCGAGCCAAAAAATCATCCGTACCACGCGTTCGTCCACCTAAGCGAGAGGCAAGCTTTCTCCTATCGGAAGACGAAAAATAATTGCTTGCTGCGCGACCTTGAGAAGGCGAACCGAACTGATAGCAGCAGCACCACGGAAAATCTGAATTCTGAAACTTTGTACACGTGACCTTCGATCACGAAGCATCCGAGTAGACAACGCCTTGGGGCGATATGAAAGGCACTTTTGGCAAGTAGAAAATACGTAGAAACGAAATGTTAGATGGAATTGTTGTACGAAACAAATAAAGAAAATAAAAGGACAGTATATTTTATCATTTACAGGGCCCTCATCGGCTTACAATTTTGAAAATTACGTTCAGTAATTCATGTCTTCTTGGACAGGAGGTGCATTAAACTTTTTGGTGTAGAAACAGACAGAACGCCCGCCTACCTACCACGTTTAAAAGAAGAGCATAGACAGACAAAGTAATTTTCAAGAACGCAAGAATGGCAGTCGACATGGACATTTAGCAACGTGTGACTGAGAATTACAAACGGAACGAAGGACAAGTTTCTTCAAGAAACAGTAATTTTATAAAACTTCCTATCATTAACTCAGTTCATCCTTTTATCCTCTTTTGTTTGTTATACTGTTGTATTATTCATGTTTTATATCGCTTTTCTGCCACTTGTAGATAATCGCGACGATGAAGATGAATGATGATCATATTAAATCTATGAAGGGATGCTTACAAAAAAAAACAGCCATACCCAGATGTCTACTCGAACTTGAAATGTTTGGTACAGAGTGTATGAGTGGATTACTAAACGACTTCGGCCTTCGAGGCTACGGTTTCAGTTGCAACATGCAGTATAATTACGTTTCTACTACTCTGAATTGACCAAAGCATGTGGTATGTATCCTTCATTTTTCTTAAAAATCCCCCTTGATACATGAGATACTACGAATAATTTCAGGCATACCCTCGAATTCTGATTGCCTGGCACTTTTTTTTTTTTTTAACTAAGTAATGAAGTGACGTTTATATTCATATTAGGCCTACGACTAGCTCGAACTAAAAACTCTTGTGAAATACTGTGTATATGTTATCCTTGTGAAGTGAGGAACTTCATATTTTGCTAAGAAAATATGTATGAAAAATTATATTTGTAGCTACTACTTGAAGAATTCAAATTATTATTATGATGGAATTTCAACTTACGTATACTCTGCATATAATGTGGTATATAGTTATCGGAGAGGAGTTTTTGTCTCGCAGTCAATTTATTTTTAGTTGAGGAACTCGAGAGTAAGTTGGAAATATATAATGACCCACGTTGTAGTGTGCTGTTCGATTAATCAGAATTGGAGTGAGAGAAATCTGTAGTTAAGGTCATTCAACACGTCAATTTGTAACTGTGAATGCAAGTTTTTTTCGATTTAGCAGGAAATCAGTCTGCTATTGTTGTAAGTAATAAATGGAAATATATATATTTTCTGCTCGAGTAGGAATCCGCAGCCGTTATCCAATCAATCAGTTTCTGTGTGTGAAACTTCTGTCTAGGAAAGCTACATACAATTTGCTTTTAATAACAGCATCTTCAAAATAACCTATCAATTATTGTCATGCCAAGTAATGTTTGATTTTGATTTGTTATATTTAACTTTGGTTTTATGCCACTTTTGGCTAATCGCGAAGACGAGGATGGGTGATGAAATGACAAAATTGATGAAAGGACATCACAATGAAAGTAATGCACAGGCTGGGATCCGAACTCGTGACCTGTGGCGTCGTATTGCACTGTGCTAACCACTCCGCCACGGAGCTCTGCAAAGTAATGTTTGACCATACATTGTTCATGAAATAAAAACATAACACATAGAGTGGCTCACATTAGTAAGCGAATACGTAGCATTTTGCTGCATTTCTTCACAATATTTGAAAATTAACAACATGTACATAAATATAAACGATGGTGAAATATTTATACGCATTTATTAAAGTTATATGTCACTTTTTTTTAAATTTTGGGTGCGTCACGTTATACGGGGTGCAGCCCCTTACCATAACAAATAACATAACTGTAATGTCGCATAACTGAAATATTAAAATATTCTGACTTAGGTTAAAAGCTGAGGCTGTAAAGAGGCACTCAGCACACATGACGGAAAGCAGGAGAACACACAGAATTATACTGGCCATAGGGCCAGTCGCCAGAGTCTCGTTAGTCTGCAAAGAGCAGTCCAGGGTGTACTACGTGGAATGAAGTGGAGGATTGGGTGTAATACGTGGAAGGTCACCCCTTACACCCCTGTTACGTTTTCAAATCTGAAAATAGTTATTTATGTTTGGATGTGAAAAAAGAGATCACTTTAATATTCACACAAATCGTGAAAGCCTTCTGTTTCTGTTAATCTACGTTTCCATTTTGACAAGTTCCAGACCCATGACGCGCAACATGTGCCGGCGCATGTTCCACGTCATTTAGTGCACTATTTCTGCAAAATACGCCCGCAACAACACCGGAGTGCAGGACTTGATTGTAGCGTTGTTCCATTGTGCTTTAGAGTAGTCAGTGTTTCTTCTCTTGTATTGTAATAATTTGGTGGTGATTTAACTTGTGTAAAGATGAACAATACAACTATGGCGGGTTTTGTGGTTATGGCAGGCGCGTACCATGAACTTCTAAAAAAAAGAGGCGAAAACGACCTAGATGGTGGATTAGAAGTTTTCTAGCGAAAAGAAATTCGGAAGGAGCGTATAACTCGTTGATGAGAGACTTACGTCTTCAAAGTGGATACGAAAACTTTGTAAGAATGACTGCAAATGATTTTGCATTGTTATTAAATCTTGTTGGACCACAGATTGTAGTCGCGTCGTCTGTTTCTACTCTAGTGCGCATGCCCCAGGAACTTGCTGCAGGCTGTTTCCATTGTCCGTGGTGCATGTTGTGCGTCTTAATCGTTTGGGGCAATTTTGTCCCCGGCACTTGCGCCGCGGCATGTTGCAGACAGTTTCCATTTCAACAAATGCTTGGCACATGCAGCGTCGCATGCCGCGCGTCATGTTGCGCGGCAAATTTGTGGTAATGGAAACGGGGCTTTACATAGTTTTTTACCGGTCAACTACAGTGCGGGGAAGGAACAATTGATGCTACTTCCTGACTACATTTGTTACCAGTAGCTGCATTGCTCCCTAACTGAAGTACGAGAAAAATGGGTAACAAAAAAAAAATACAACATTTGACGAACGGCAGCTATTTATTTTTACCGTACCTAACCAAAGGGTGCAGGTACAGGGAAATTGAAAATGTTAAGTACACGTAAGCGTACCGTGGGTGACGCAATAAAACGTAATGAAAAGGAAAATGAGGTACATTCCGTATCTCAGAAAATTCAACCAACAGAAATAGGAGAACGAAATATACCAGCTTCAGTATAAAAAATCAAGACCCTTTCCTCATCCCCACCCCCTTTCCAAACCAAGGGCTCCGAAAGCAGCTGTGCAATTTGGAGTAGGCATTGGGACTGCTGTACGGTTCTGTAGCGTTTCGTCGGAGTTGTAGTTTGTCCGAAAGCGAAATTCGTAGAAACATGCTACAGTTCGTCCGCGACGGTTTAATGAGTTGCGTTTCGTCCGAGCCTGGCTGATGATGAGTCACACCTTGACTAACCGGTAGCAGCGGTGGAATTGGTGACCAGGATACCTCAGTTCACAACTTTTAAAACTACATTGCATAGACAGCGGAGTGCAGACTGAGGCAAATTGTCGAGAGAGAGGTCCCGGGTTCGATACCCGGTAGAGGCACTAGTGGTTCGGATCCCACTTTAAACTGTAGGTCCAATCCTGATTAGCCTTAATGTGCATAAAGTGGACTTAAAACAACAAATCAAATCAAAACAAATCGTCGAGAGGAAGTGAACTTGGACCTAGAAATTTTAGTCATGGCAGATGGCAACACTTTCTTACTATCTGACAACTATGAAGGTGAGATTTGCAATTTCCAGAGGGAAAGAAATATTAAAACAACAAAAAAGTATTTTCTTCGATGGAGCATTTAAGAGTGTTAGCAAGAGTTTGCTTCATTAAACACTATTAGGATGGTAGCCCTCGGACGAAACGCTACTTGGTCAGGTAACCGTAAGTTGCCTGTTCCTGGAATTCGGAAGCGAAACGCTACGCCATGTGTTGTACACCCGAAATGGTAATCTGGTGTTTCAGAAAGCGAAGATGTGTATGAGCGACGAATGCTGAAACTGATGAAGGGACATTCACAGAGAACACTCATGCGCAGGTCGGGATTCGAAACCTGAACCCCTGGCGTCGTAGCGCGCTGTGCTAACCACTCTGGCACGTAATATATTTTATTTACTCATTTTTAGCTACTTCCTTTTAAACTAACTAACTAACACTCTAGCTTTCTTAAACCCGAAGGATCATGGCTGCAGCAACACAGGCCTTCCATCTTTCCCTATCTTGAGCAAGATCTATATACTCTTTTCCATCCCTACCGATTTCTCTTAGGTCCATCTCAACGTTGTCCCTCCATCTTCGTCTTGGCCTTCCTACAGGTCTCTTACCATCAGGTTTCCCAACAAACTCCTCTTTCCTCTCCCATTTGTGCCACATGGCCTGCCCACCTAAGTCTTCTTGATTTAATTATTCTAATAATATCTGGACATGAATACAAATTATGTACTTCTAAATTATGTAACCTTCTCCACTCACCTGTCTCCTCATCCCTTTTAGGTCCAAAGATTTTCCTAAGGATCTTATTTTCAAATACTCTCAATTTATGTTCCTCTTTCAATGTAAGGGACCAAGTTTCACACCCATATAATACTACAGGCAAAATTACTGTTTTGTATATTTTAACTTTTAGTTTCTTAGATATTAAATGAGAAGACAAAAGTTTATGAAGAGAGAAGTAACATTCATTTCCTGAATTAAGCCTACTTTTTATTATATTAATATAATTTTCATTTGTTAATATTACTCCTAAGTATTTGAAGTTGGAAACTGGTTCAAACGAGTTGTTATCAATAATTATATTTTGATTATTACCTAACACTTGGTTTCGGCCTGTAAGCATATATTTAGTTTTCTCTTTGTTAACTTCCAAACCTATGTCTTTAGCAGTTTTGAAAAATATTTTAGCATTATTCTTAATTGTATTTATATCATCCCCTAATAAGTCTACATCATCTGCATATGCTAACAACTGAGTCACAACATTTAATTTTAGTCCTTCGTTAGTTTATTTTACCTTCCTAACAGCGTATTCTAAGGCAAAATTAAAGAGCAATTGATATAATGTATCTGCTTGTTTTAACCCATCATGAATTGGAAATTTGTCAGACCCATTAATACCCACACGAATTTTACTTTCTGTTTCACTTGTGCATACTTTTATCATATTAACAAGCTTCTTAGGTATTCCAAACTCGACTAATATATTATATAATTTATCTCTTTTGACCGAATCATATGCTTTTTTGAAATCAATGAATAGCTGATGGACATCTTGATTATATTCCCACTTTTTTTCAAGTGACTTCCTTTTACCTACGCTAAAAAAGAAATTAAAAAATGAATATTAGTCTTTTTTTCAACATGTCCATTGAGAATGTAAATGATCTGTCCGTTTTTCATTTTGTCAGGAAACCTTTAAAGTTTGACATTATAGTTATTGGACCTTTGTCGCCATTGCACTGAAAGTTTACATCATTGCAAAGGTTGATATATCTATTTACCAGATAGAACACTGGAATTGAATGAGATTAGGTAGTTGTTCTGTAATGGAGATAACACAATTCCATTATAACTTTGTCATTCGGTAAAATAATCGATTACTTTGATTTCACTATTATTCAAAATGTATGTATCTGTTAAAAGCAAAAGTAAGAACCGAAGTCCACCATGCCAGCAACAATACTACTTCTAAGCAGCTCCCACAAGTGCCTGAGGTTAGAATGAAAGTTTGTCTTGTTTTAAGTTCACTTGTATGCACAGATAGGCTAATTGGGAGTGGACCTACAGTTTAAAGTGGGAAATAAACCACTGTGCCTCCACCAGGAATCGAATGCAAGTGGTTTCTCATACTCAGATAGTAATTGTAGTTGGTTGAGGGAAATTGTAGGCTGCAATTGTTTCATCTCTTATCGTCTGATGTCTACATACAAGCAATTTTGGTATATTGAGTGTGTTTTTCTTTCATCTACGCAATATGGCAGCAGTCACGAGAATGCAAACTCAAGACAGGCACACAAATTTGGAAGTAGTAAATACTGTATAGATGAATGAACAGGGCAAAATTTAAATTAACACACAAGTATTGCTTTCGAATATCTTAGCGACTGTGGAGCAAATTGTGGTTTTGCATTAAAGGGAAGACACGCGAATACCACCACTCACTCGTGCATGCAGTGATCGAAGTGGTAGTTTGTAGCTAGGGTGGAACGAGCCTTGGAAATCGGTCGGGAAGTTGTTTGTTATTGTTTCACATAATTTGTAGGTAGTCACACGTAGTCTGAGAAACAGAAAAGTCACACATACAAGAACCTTGCTTGCAGGCCACGGACAATAATCTTCATGGGTAAAAAAGTGTAGCTTTCCTGGCGAAGTGTTCTCGCTCGGCTTGCGAGCCAGCTTAAATCGGCGTTAGCGTCCAGTGTTTCGGGCGCATACATTGCTCCCACCATAAGGTAGAGAGCATCCTGATGAGAGTAATGT
Organism: Lepisma saccharinum; assembly: GCF_977018435.1. NCBI lineage: Eukaryota > Metazoa > Arthropoda > Insecta > Zygentoma > Lepismatidae > Lepisma > Lepisma saccharinum. Next base: position 44,956,426 of record NC_139239.1, on the reverse strand, counting down.
AAGCGCTCCAAACGTTGTACGCTAACGCCGATATAACCTGGCTCGCAAGCCGAGAACACTGTTGGAATCTCCACAGGCATATAATAAAAATGTATCATACCCAAATGACACAGCTGGTGTAATACCTAACGTGCCAAATTTTGGAAAATAGGAGCAGATAGCGTGTGTGAGAACCAGAGGGACTTAACTCCAATTTATAAAATTTATAGGAGAGGAAATAATGTATTCTTAGGAATATGACTCCTAAACGTGACTCCGCCTTACAGATAAGAATTAGAAGTGGAAAAATGTCGATTTACTCCAAATACTCTTCAGAGGATTTTTTCTAACAAAACTGAAAACAGCATTATTGTAGTTACGTTCCTCTGATTCCCGTAGGACGATAGGTGAAATACATTTAATATGTGATGTTTGAAAGAAGTTGTGTTAAGATGTGAAACATGTAGCCCACAGCCATGCTGTATGAAGAAAGCATAGAGGATAAGCTCCAATCACACTTAATCTAGGCTCACAACAAAGATAGCGGCTGAGTGACCTAGCGTAATGAAAGGCAAAGAGAACAGTTAATCATTGGAAGAAACAATGAGTTTCATGTTTAAGATCATTCTGCCATATGTATAATTAATGCAGTTGCTTATAAAAATAAAAATGGTCCAAAATGCTTCAAAGTAATTTAAAATATGAGGCGTTGCGGATACGAAGGGCGAACTCAACAAAGTGCATTGTGAGGGAAATGAATTTCAAATTGCCAGACACAGTGTGAACTCCATAAAAAACTTTGAAAATCACGCATGAAACATTCCGATCTACTGTTACCAAGTTTTTGTGGAGCTCGAACTGTGCCTGACAACTTGAAACGCATTTCCCTCACAATGTACGTTTGTTGAGTTCGCCCTTGGTATCCGCAACGCCTCATATCGTCTCTAGGAAAAACCATTCAAACTAAAAACCACGATTTTCATACTAAATAGAAGGCATTTTCACCACATACTTGAAATTAGTTTGAGAAAATCTAAAATAAGAGGAATTCCTATCCCTGTTTTTTTTTTCAGGGAGGGGCAAGCAAGGTAGTTTTTTCCAAGCGGGGGGGGGGGGGGGGGCAAACAAGGTGCATGTTCCCCCATAACAGTGTTGCCTCCTCAAAAACCATTGCTTTAATTTGAATTTATCATGTTCATGCAATAATTAACATATGTTATTGTAGCTAAAATGCAATTGCGCGATACAGTGATGGACAAAAGTAATCATACAGTGGAACTGAAAGGAAGAAAGGACGAATTGCAGCAGCTAGGAAAACAATAAGGAAGTCAAAACTGTTAATGCTGTACCATGTATGCACCAAACAATATATTGACAACAAAAATAAATATCAGATGCTGATTGTAGAAAAATAAAATACAAAACATTCTCAATACCCGCTTCTTTGGCTGGACAAAAGTATTCATACACCAACATAAAAGTTCACTTTGAAGAAAAGAAAGAAACAAATACCATGTCGTTATAATTTAGTATGCATTCCTCTGTTATGGAGAACAACTGTCAGTCTCTTTTGCATAGAATGAACAAGAGGCGTGGTTATTTCAGATGTAATATTGTGCCACTCATGCAAAATGACCTCTTTCAGTCTATTCTTGCTTGTTATGTCATGTTTTCGGAGCCTGGTTTCCAAATAGCTCCAAAGATGTTCAATGGGGTTAAGGTCGGGGGACTGAGGTGGAGTTTTGAGTGTGTGGGGAGTATTATATAACAACCAAAGGTTGACAATCTGAGCTGTATGTTTAGGGTCGTTGTCCTGCTGGAAGTAAAAATCATTCCCATGACCCAAATGATCGATACTCTGCTGCAAATTGTTCTTCAAAATATCCAAATAGACAAATCTATCCATAGTTCCCTCAATAAAGACGAGTTCTCCAACACCTGAGGCTGACATACAGCCCCAGACAATAACGCCACCACGTCCATGTTTAACTGTAGCCAAGAGATTTCGAGGCTCAAGCCAGTATTGGGCTTTCTCCACACCAAAATTCTACCATCACTATGGATAATATTAAATTTACTCTCGTCCGTAAACAACATTTTATCCCAGAAGTCCAAACTTTTACTCACATACTCCTTTGTAAATGTTAATCTGGCCTTCTTGTTCTTCTTACTGATGTATGGCTTCCTTCTAGGTACCCTAGTTCTGTACCCTGCTTGGTTGAAAGGCGTTCTAATACTTCTTGAGGACACTTGTTTTCCCAGGTGTTCGTGAACATGTGCCGACACTGCTGACGATGTTAATTTTTTTTTTTTTTTTTTATCGTTCTCAACAGTCCTTGTTTCTATCTCGAAGTAAGTTTCTGAGGACGCCCAACCCTTTCCCTATTTATCAGCACTTTTGTGTCTTTATATCGTTTGATGACTCTTTGCACAGTCTCCCAACTATGTCTGCGATTTCAGAATATGATTTCTTATTGTGGTATAATGATATCATAATTCTACTCTCTTCGATCGTGGTTTCCTTCCCTTTGCGGTCCATTTGACTTCCTGCAGCACGCCAACACCAAACCAACCACTTCCTTACACAGATGCAAGTGCAGTAAATAAATACCTGGCACAGAATGATGGAAACGGTTGTTTCACGAACTTTTTTTGGGATTTATAACCTGGCGTATGAATACTTATGACCATCCAGAAAGCAGGTTCTCTAAGGATTACCCACATTTCTCATGACAATTTCAGTTGTATGCACACAGTTGCTTTGCGTTTCTATTCGTGTCATTCCAATGGAGCATATGTGCTACAGACTTGACTTGCCTTTACGGTCTTCTTTGTATAATAACATGTTTCATTCAGACAATGCCTTTGTATGAATACTTATGGCCATGACTGTATATATAATTTTTGGTTGACTTTCATTTTCCAGGTGGGTCGTGCCTTTGCCTCTCTTTCGGACATTCATGCAAAGGTTCTATTTTTATATCGCGTCTACCACTTTCGGTTAATCGCGATGGTAAAGGATGTGATAGGTGATGGAAGTGGTATAAAGACAAATGACCTATCCATCCATATTTTCTAATCCGACATTAGACTTCGCAGTGTATTACGCTAACTAATTTGCCACGGGATCGACTTCTTCGTGTTTGTCTGCTCATCAAATTATTGATTAGTTATTCAAACTATATAGGTAGCAAAGCTATATAAAATAACGAAACAGAAAAAAAAATCCACTTGACGTCTTGTAGTACTATCATCAACCTACAATTTCATGCTCTCAAATCCACACAGAAAACTTCTTGTGGCATTAGTTTTACGGAATGGCCTTGGGGAATAAACAACGCCCATTTCCTGGTTCAGCTCGAAACAATGCAGGTGCCTTATCGAAGCTGCTCTTGAGCACGCAGGGTTTCTAACCTACTTCGCCGTAATTCAGTTGTTGTATCTTGTTTAATATGCTGTATTGTACAGCCAACCGCAGATTAAATAGGAGGAAAAAGATTTTTCCGACGGAAAATAAGTTGGCAATGCTGCGAACACCGAGGCATTCTTGATAAGACGCCTGAGGAGGGTCGAGAAAACTTTCCTGAAAAAGCGCAACCCCAGTATCGAAGGTCATGCTACACGTGGATTGGCAACTTTCGGGAGCATGCTGTCTGTCTACACAATTCTACCCAAATACCTGTTTGAAAATGAATCTTCTGCTCGCACTTTATTTTTCAAATGTAGTTCTGACATTGTAGTCATTTTGCAATTACTTTTTTTGTTCTTATTTTGCTTTGCTTTTATGTCACTTTTATAATTAATCGAAACTATGAAGATGGATGATAAATAGATTAAATTGATGAAGAGACACCTAAAACATATATTTACAGACCAGGACTCGAACCCGGAACCTAAAGCGGATAGGTTGAGGGTGGGGGAAGACCATCAATAACTCCCGGCCACGAACTGGCTTATAATTTTTGTAATTTCTCAGGATTATTATTTGTTCTGTTCATGCCTGCTTTCGGAAACTTAAGTTATAAGTGACACACTTCGTTCGGTGGGGACAAGCCACGTATTGTTTGAGAGGAGGGACACATCTCGTTCATATACTAGATACAATCATGGACTATACTTCAAATGGCCTCCCCGATGGCGCAGTGGTTGCGTCGTCGCCTAGTAATCAAGGGGTCCCGGGTTCGATACCCGGTGGAGGCACAAGTGGTTCGGATTCCACTTCAAACTGTAGGTCCAGTCCCGATTAGCCTTACTGTGCATAAAGTGGACTCAAAACACCAAATCAATCAATCATATACTTGAAATGTGACGTGCTAAACACTACTTTCAGATGGGCATGGCAATTTTGATATACAAGTTGCATTTTCTCTACTTAGATTATTTATGTCCAAATGTTATCCTAATAGATAATCTCGCAACAACGCAAAATGTTTAAATTGACTCGAATTCACAATGACTCATATACAGTGTGTTTATAAATGAACAATAATAATAAATCTATTTATTACCTTACACGGGCAAAACTTACACCGTAAGCAGCAGCAACTGTCCAAGTTTATATAACTTTATTTAAATTTGTATAAAGATAGAAATCGAGAGGGGGCTATTGCCCCTCTGTGCCCCCTTGCAGGTGCTCTTGGCCGTCTGGAAGAAATAGTGCACGAAAGACGTGAAAACTAAATCCATCTTGAGTATCCTTTTGTCTTGCTACTCTTAGATTCTGCAACCTTTCTTTCTTTAGTCCAATGTTTGCCTTCCTTACCTCCTAGAATTGATTTCTGTACAAGTTTGAGGGCTAATCTCCCCTGCCCCCTGTGGTTGTGCCACTGCACCTTCTTCCGCCGTTGTTCCTTTGTGAACTTTCATCGGCTTCAAAATACTTCATTTTCTTCAAGAGCACAATATCGTTTAATAAGCGGCGATATGATTCCTCTACCCTAAATTTCTGGATTAAAGTATATTAATATAGGGGCATGGAAATCTGGAAGGGGGGGCGAGGATGGCCACCTCTCCCCTTTAGAAAACGAATGTCAGCTAAAAGTATATATTTCACACGTATAATTTGATTTGTAATAGTAATTTACATTAATTATTATAATGGGGATGCAGGAATGCGATAATTTCGAATACAAGTGGTGTTTCTTGAGGGGGCAACACTATTATCGGGTTAATATGCTCCATGGCATATTTCCCTGCTTCTAAAATATCGACAGATGTCCATGCTTAGGGGGGGGCATTGCCCCCCCCCCCCTTGCACCCCGTTCGCACGCCTATTGCTACTCATTTCTACACTAGTTGGACGCTTAATTCAATTTCGAGCCAAAAATGTAATTTAATATCAAATCAGGGTTGTTAAAAACGTCCACGAACCCATAAATTCTAATGGGTTCTATTGGGTTCCGCAACAAGACCGGAATCTTTTTTATCGCACAGTTTAAATTCGGTCCAAGTTGCGTATTCTTTAATTTCAATATGGAACTTAGACCGTCTTTAAATTGATCCGGAAAGAAGGTCCCTGTGCCGTATTTCAATTGATCCGGAGAAAAGGTTCCTGGAACGAATTGAAATATTTTAAACATAAAAAGGCTCTTTACGGTCCAGATCCATTTATGCTTGCTAATATTCCCTGCTGAACCGGAATTGAATTGATTTAAAATTCCTGACCTTTTAACAACCCTGGTTGAAATTCATTTTTTTACAAACAACCATATTTTTAACGGCTATTTCACATTAATCCCATACGATATACTGAGTTATTTTTCGCAATGTTCAAAAGAAAGGTAAGAGATTTTGGCTTTTTCTTCCTTGATGTTAAATAGATTATATTTGTCACGTGCCTATAACGTTACTAGCTAACATTTGTGAATTGTTCTTTCCTTGTAACGTTAACATCTACCATACTGAATTTATTTACGTTCCTTATGCAGATGGTATGTACCCAACTGCATTTTGTTCCATTCCGCTACAGTGGTTTACATGTTGCTACATTCCTATGTAACGTTAATTAACATTTTGCCTTTCACTTCATTCCGTTACGGAGGATTGCATTCATTACGTTCCTATGTACCGTTATTTACTACCATGTTGCATTTCGTTACGTTTTTGTAACGCTAGTATATACCACATTGCATTTCGTTACTACAAATGTGTACATTCCTTGTAACGGTAGTATATACCATATTGCATATTACGTTATGTTCCAATGTGCTCATTTCGTTCCGTTCCTTTATAACGTTAATATCTACCATAATACATTTTGTTACGTTCCTTGTAACGTCAATCTATAACATATTGCATTTCGTTACGTTACATGGGTACCAGCAGTGGAACCATACTCTTCCTCCTACAAAATGGAACGTACCGTGTAACGCAAATTGGGTACGTTACGACTCCCTGGATAAGACTAATGAATATAAACAAATACAAAAGAAGTTTGGCATTACCTGTGACCGACGGCATCACTCAAGCAAACATGACCAATCGCAAGTTAACTGTGGAACAAACACCACTGAAATATCATTCGGGAAAATAGTTATTTAACCTTTAATACAATTGTATAAAATCCAGTCCCCAGTAAAGGCTGTTTCTGAACCACAGTTTCAAAAGATATGCTTGAATGCTCAAACTTCATGTTCAGACAATGCATACCATCTTATTGTGCCATGGGTATGCATGTGTAGGGCTATAACACTTCTCAAGTGCTATATTAAGATCTGGACCTCTGACATAACCTCTAAAATGGAACCACATGGTCAATCAATGTTTTATTAATCAGTGATATATTCTCCCCACAGTGGGCTGCCCATTGGAAGGGGGTGTTAGTGGTGCTCATCACCTCCCACTTTTACAAATTATAAATCTTCAGAATTTGAATTAAGCAATGTATTATAAAATTTGCCCATATTTTACATTTACCTGTATTTTTGTTCTTACACTTTGCTCCCCTGAAAAACATAAAATCAAGGTTTCAATGTGAACAGAGGAAAAGATGGCAATAAAAAAGAAGACACCCATTTATGAAAATACCTAAAATTCATAGCTTTTAATATCAGGTAAACAAATTGAAAAATGTACGAGGGAAGTCATTAAATAACAGGAATTTTATTCTAAACTTCATGGAGATTTATGCACAATGAAAATTTGTGTTTCGGCACTCAAAGAGGTTCCTTAGCAACATGCCATAAAGGTGTCATGATGATCAAGCAGTATGCGGCTGTGCAGTAGCGCATACAACATGGCCGCTCCACTGTTGACTTCCACCGTAGAAGAGCAACGAAGTGTTATTCGTTTATTGTGGTCCGAGGGAGTGAAATCTTCTGAAATCTACAGCAGAATGAAGGTTCAGTACAGAGACAATTGTGTAAGACAGGGGAGAGTGTATGAGTGAGTGGAAAGATTTAATGATGGAAGACGAAGTGTCAGTGATGAACATCTTAGTGGGAGGCCAGTTTGCGTGGCAACCGAGGCAGTGAAACAGCAGATCGATCAGCGAATCTGTTAATTTAGTACACTTTCCCCTGACTTAAACAATTGTTTCCGTACTGAATCTTCATTCTGCTGTAGTTTTCAGAAGGTTTCACTCCCTCTGACCACAAAAACGAATACCACTTCGTTGCTCTTCTACAGTGGAAGTCAACAGTGTAGTGGCCATGTTGTACGTGCTACTGTTCACTCTATTATTATTAGTCTCTAGTAGGGGAGACTGGGGTAATTAGAACAGGAAACAGCCTGTAGAAGTTCCACTGTAAATTACTCAGAAAGTTACTGATGGATTTTTTAAAAATTTCTACCATTTAAAAGGACATCTTTTGCATATTTTTGAAAAAAATAATGACCATACCTGCATTGCAAATACTCGTCCAAAAAAAAAAAATTGTCATGACACCATAAAATTGTTCCAATTACCCCATTTGGGGTTAATGGAACATAAGTTAGAAATTTCAACTGAATAGCTTTAGATTGCTGTTGCGGTAATACGAACATCATATATAAATGTCCCATTTACCCTGCAAATTTGAACACAATAGCTCTACTTCTTCTGGAGTTATCAATGCTTGTTTAAATAAAATCCCAAGTTAACGTCTTTTTTTCATAAAGTTCAATTTCCCAGCTGTGAAGCAAATATGTGTGAATGAAAATCAGTGTTCTATGATTTATTTGAAAGGTTACAGGCCATTCTACAATGTAGTAAAGAAAAAACTTCTAATAGTTACATGTACAATCTAGTATACCCAAGCGAAATCAAGCAAATTACGCAATGTTCTAATAACCCATTTGCAGAAATTTTTGGGGTAATAAGAACTTTGCTTATAAAAACCAGGCAAATTGCCCATAGACAACCAAACTCACATGAAATGATGTGTGTCCTTATGTTTTATTATAGGGGTGAAGAAAATTTTGAAAGGGTTCTTTCATTCACATCCAGTATATGCAGAAGCAGAGAAACACCAAGCATGCGTCACATCATTTTTACAGGTGTATAATAAAAGTCAAATAAAACTTACTTTTGTGTAGTTATTCCAATAACAAATTTTCTGCATGTAGGTTTAGTGTAGGTACATAGGTATGAAATGTTATTACACCAGTCTTTTCGTTTTAAATTATTCTACATTAACATGTTCCAATAACCCCATGTTCTAATTACCCCGGTCTCCCCTATTTGTTAAAAACAAATAAATACAGCTTTAATCACAACCAAGGGAATTATATTTGTTTATTACCCCATATGCTAAAATTAAGCATTTTTTTTGTATTCAAAGATTCAATGACTATAATAGCAGTAACTGGGGGGCCCCCCCACTTGTGTAGTCTGCCCCAGGGTTCCCACGAGTCTCGCTACACCCCTGAGTGAGGTCATGGTTCACCAGTCTCAAACAAAGTGAAGTGGCAACCATCAAAAATAAATGTTGATTGTTGCAAGAGGTGTGGTGTACCATGAATTTCAGCCTCAAGGACAGAGAATGAACCACAACTTTTACAGTGAGGTTTTGAAATGAGTAATTTGTCGTCCCTGACCTAACCTGTAGGCATCTGGGCAATGGGTCCTCTTGCATGATAATGGACAGTGGCATCACGTGCGGTTCACATACGGGTGTTCACAATAAAATTTTTATACTCAATGGAGATTTACTTCTCTCCCTTGTAACTTCATCTTCAATTGAAAAATTAAAATAACAGTTCAACTTATTTTCAACAATTTCCCCCCAAAATCACACTATATTTGAAGTAATGCAAGATTTTTTTTATTCAATTAACACCCTTTTAATTACATAATTTACAATTAGTAATGGCTAGTGCAAACTAATTACATATAACATGCAATCTCAGGTATGTACAACGCAAGACTACCATACTTCGCAATCTACTTTCTATTACACGGACCATACGTTAACCAAGGACATTAATTCAGCATTGAAAACACGTACATCGTTAGCAGGACAGTGGGGAGGATGCGTCCAGTCCAGAAAAATGTATTTTGTGTATTAAGATATTCGGGTATTATACAGAATAACTCAGTTGCGATGCTTATGATTGAAGTGTCAGTCAATGTAACATTGCTCATATTCATTCTTCCCTTGTGTTTCGTATTTTTCCTCCTAGCGTCATTTTGCCATGGTTCAGAGAGATTGATTTTCGACCATTTAATGCAAGGGTCCCCAAACTTCTCTGCTTCACGGCGCTCTTAGTGTTTCAAGATTTTTCCGTGGCACCCAGAATGCAGCCCCCCCCCCCCAACACTTTAAATGCTCAGTTACTTGTAAGATTGCATGCCTTAAGTTAAAAATTAAACACGTATTTCAAATTCAGAAACAATTTATATGGAAAAATGTACTAAATAAGCACACATATTTGAAACATTCATAGCATTGACTAACAATTCAGTGACATTCATAGCATTGACTAACAATTCAGTGAAAATATTGGAACTTCAACCAGTGCCCCTGAAAGTCAATCACGGTGCCCCAAGGTGCCGTGACACACACTTTGGGAACCACTGATTTAAAGCATATAGTAACATCTGTTCATTGTCATCATTAACATGTTTACCCGTTGTTGCCTTGTAATCGAGGGGTCTCGGGTTCGACACCCGGTGGAGGCACATAGTGATTCGGATCCCACTTAAAACTGTAGGTCCAATCCCGATTAGCCTTACTGTGCATAAAGAGGACTTAAAACACCAAATCAATCAATCAAACATATTTACCATCCTTGATCTTATGCATTGCACGAAACGAATCGTTCCAGAAGCAGTCTTTTGGAAGAGAGTCGCTTGTATATGTGCAAATGGTAAAAAATGCCCAGGATGTGTCCTTTACCCATCCATGCATTCGAGTGAATTGATCAATTACAAGAACTGTCCGATGAAAAAAGAATAACAATTCTCTTTTAGATATATTTATATATTTTTTAAATGTATCTATTGCAAACAAGACTACTTACTGATCTGCCCGAATAACTGGCTAAAGAAATTGTATGTGTGTGTGTGTTCTTTAGTCACTTATTCGGGCAAATCAGTAAGTAGTCTTGTTTGCAATAGATACATTTGCACACGAACTCGCTCCTGAAGAATGACCGGCCGGCTGAAGCCTACAATTGAGGTCTAAATATTACACACAAAATAAATTCTCACTGTGGGTCAAGTAATTAAATGCTACACACCGACGCACAATGCTCTTAATAACGATATCAAGATAAATAATTCTAATTAAATTCTACATCTATGTAGCGCAGACCATCTTGAGTCTCCCAAGACATGCCTTGTATATGCTGCGGTCTGGTGCTGAATGCAAGAAGTATTGCCGCTTGCATCAGGGCTCGCACCACCGTGTTCGCACAGCGCAGTGAACATTTCAGGGTATAGTGGCCAACAGCACCTTCGCTGCCAGTTTGATGCAACATGCATAGCAATTGTGTTCATCGCAATCCGTGGAACACCGTGGGAGTCAGTGTTACCAACTATCTAAAAAAGTTATCAGACTCGAAAGACGTCATGTCAGAGTAAATTGTGTGTATATACTCTAACATCAAAGAAGGATTTTTTCGAATAAATATGTGTGTGTGCATTTAATATGTACGTAATTTAAAGCATATACATGAGTGTTCACGTGCTCATGTGAACATTATCAGGCGACGCGCCTGATAAAGCAAGGCCCCATACTGCTGTATTGGTACAGAAATATTCATCCAAACATTGTATCCCTGCTCTTACACATCCTCCATATTCATCTGATCTGCATCCGTGTGATTTCTTCCTGTTTTCCTGTGTGAAAGGAAAGTGACATCAAGATATTCCATCAATCCAAAATGCAACAGATGTGCTGAGAAATATCCCAGAAGAGGCTTTCTTTGCTTGCTTCCAAGACCTCCAGAAATGGTGCTGTGTATAGATAATGGAGGGGACTACTTTGACAGGACCAAGGACCATTAGTTGGAGAGATAAACATATTATTTTTTATAACATTAGTCTGGAACTTTTCTGACAAGATAATATAATGAAAAAATATTACCATAAAAATGAAAGTATACTAACCTGAAGAAGAATTTGATCCAGAGAGATCACTTGTGTTAGGAGTTGATGTCACCTGTAGTCGACCAATGGCTACAAGGCAGCAGTGGGAGGCCGGGTGTCCCTCATCATCTGTTGCCCTCTCGATCTGCACACCTACAGCGGCAGCAGAAAACATGTCAGTTTCTGCAGCCAGATATGGGAGGGGAATAAACAACATGAGTTAACAAGGTGACAAAGCAGTAGAAAAGATGCCAGGAAAACCACCATGTCTCCATCTTTCATTACACGATTCTTTCCTTTCTATTTTTGAAAAATAAACAGAACGAATATCTTGGGTCAAATAAAAATGCCCAATTGTATGTGATAAATTTGTTCTTTCCCACTGAAAAATTGTGGAGGTGGTACTTTAGTTTCGGTTGAAGACAGTGTTAAAATTTTGAACATGATGGTGCCTTTTGCAAGTTTTTCTTTGCTTGGATGGTTTCTCATGTGGTTTTATTCTCTGTAATTTGGTGTAAAAACAGTACAAACCTATATGGCAAAAATGGGAAAACATGTACAGTAAATTAGTGCATTAATTATCTTAGCATTATACAACGAATTTCTAAATTTATATTCCCATTTGTCACATAATTATTCCACAAGATATGAAACTATTATTTAAGAATAAGTAAAATAGATTGGTGCAAATAATATCATATTTACAGAAGTGCAGGCACTTATCTTGGATGCCTGGTGGTTTATTCGTATGATCATTTAGAAGTGAGGTTTTCATGTATTTGCATTTTTTTGGCATAATTTAGTCAATTATTAATTTTAATTTCTAGTATGGAAAATTTGACCTGCATCTTGAATGTGGTAATGCAAAAGATTACATATTCTTGAATAAGTAAGACCCTCACTCCCCGATGGTGTTGCAGATCCCACTTTTTAAACTATAGGCCCAGTTCCAATAAGCTTATCTGTGCATAAAGTGGACTTAAACCAAAAATCAAACTAGTGCAATGAGTGCATATTTTTAAAGGCATGTAGTAAAGAGATTTCTCAGGAAAACTCTACCTCTGAAACAACTGACTCAGTTTACAGAAAAAAATATTGCTTACTCAAGGCTTAACAAGAATGTTACCTTATTCTTGATGCCAGGCAGATTAAGTAAGTAATGTTCTGTTTAAAGTGAAACTAAATTGTAATTTAAGCATCCATATTTACATGGAAAATGACTGCTGTGATCCATGATAGAACAGTATTCACTGAAGATGTGAAAAGTATGTCAAACGATAGTACATACCATATATACATACACACTTGTTATTGCGAACATACGTACTTCTTAGCAGGGGAATAAAACTGAGCTCTTGAATTGGTATTGTACACTATTTTTAATTTGCCGTTCTGTAGATTATTTTTAATCATCTCTCTTTTTTAAATTTAAAATTATTCAATACAATGTATGAAAGTGTAACTAACTTGCATTTCTTTAAAAGAAACATGATGTCAATACTTTCATTCAGAAAAATGCAACTTACACTTCAAAGAAATTTAGTCTGTGATATAGTGATATTTTACAACAAACTCTCTTAGTTTCCACTCTTTTATTAAAATGCAACAATAATAATAGACTGGAAAGAAGGAGACATGTGGTAAAAATAATAGAATTTACAATGTAAATACTATTCATATCAAATCTCATTAATATACAATTTTACATTTTTGTTCAATTTAAGATTATATAAAAAGAACTTTACTTTTAAATAGTTTTTTAACCAGGTGTAAACATATCCAAAATTATCTTTTGTTGATGAGTCCTGTGATTGAAATACTATTTCCCATCACTATCTGTAATGGAGCTGCAGAGCTATTATGCTGAGTTAGGGACAACAAATATAATCACATGGAAATCAAGGTACTGATGCATACATAGCAGAGGTAACCCCCTTTTTAAGTGTCTGTAAACATCACCAGGATAGAAAAGGTAACAATTCCCACAAGTCCTATTTCACAGAGGCATCCTGTTGCCAAAATAGAGCAACATGCACTTAATTAGACCTTTCATGCAGCTAGATTTATGAAGATGCAGCCTGGCTCCATGCCCTATGCCCTAGAGATGATAATGGGTGAGCCATTGAATCTTGGGTCTGAACATCACATGAAATTGCCTGACCACTGAACAGGTTACAAATCTGTTTATTCTCTCTCACAAATATTTCAATGATTCTTTTCAAACTGAGAAATTCAGAAAATTTCAAAAAGATTTCACTCGAATATACCATGCTAGACACAATTTTGCTATTCTTCTTGATCTCATGTTCCATATGCGAGTATGGTTATTTGTTTCAGTCGTTTATGTTGTTTCACACAAGTTACTGTGAATATGAAACATCACATTGTGGATTTACTTGCATCTGCCAATGCTTTATTGAAACAAAATATGGAAATGTGATGTCAAGGGGCAACAATAACTAACTAACTCTCTAGCCTTCTTAAACCCGAAGGTTCATGGCTGCAGCAACACAGGCCTTCCATCTGTCCATATCCTGAGCAAGATCTATATACTCTTTTCCATCCCTATCAATTTCTTTTAGGTCCTTCTCAACATTATCCCTCCATCTTCGTCTTGGTCTACCAACTGGTCTCTTACCATCAGGTTTCCCAACAAGAATCATGCAAACTCTTTTCTCCTCTCCCATTCGTGCCACATGGCCTGCCCACCTAAGTCTTCTTGATTTAATCACTCTAATAATATCTGGACATGAATACAAATTATGTACATTTTTTTTTTTTTTTAGTTTATGAAATGAGAAAGGCATTGTATGATTGCAGCAGAACCGTGTAAACAAGGGTACAGTGGGACCAACACTCTGAAGTAATTACAATTAACTAATGCTCACATGTGAAAACTCCAATTTGATCAGTGTCCTGCTCAAGTTGCGGCAAATGGCAGTTGCCACAATTGGTTGCCTGAACAAGCAATTGATTCTAACCCTGCAGACAGCAGTTGCTGTGTATGAAAGCCTTCATTTAAAACAATGTCCTGTGAAAAGTTTAGGCCAATGACTGCCTTATGTGAAAGGAGGCTAAAACACAAGCCTTGATGATATACATTTATTTCTTTACTTCAATTTCATCTCTTTCTTAATTGGAAGTGTCAATGAAACAGCATTTTTAATTTCTCTTTAGTGCTGTCACTTTACACTTTTGCAAGCACAATAAACAGAATGGAATTGTTAATGATCTGTCTTCGATTCATGGCATCTGAGTTATTAGTGCCTGTGATATAACATTTTTATGTGAGATGTGCGACTATGTCCAGTTGTAATTTGTGTTCATTCTGGAGGTGAAAGAGCTAATTCTTCATGCCACAGATTTCAAATAATATTCAAGTAATAATTAACAAAATAAAAACATCTCCAATACAATTTGAGAATGCTGTTCATCCTAGCAACATGAACACATATTTTGATAATAAATTAGTAAACAATAAGAAAATGGTGTAGATGTTGCGAAGGATGATGATGATGATGATGACAGCATATCCATGCATTATCAAGTTACTAACAATAATGTAATAATAATAAACACTAACCTGAAGGAGGCCAGTTTTTAATATATCCTGTGCAATGCACAACAGCATAATTCTGCCCATCTCTGGAGGGGCCAAGACTATTCCTCTGCTTGAGACGGTTTAGATGGCCAGCTGTCATTCCATCTGCTTGCACACTACCAACCTTCATTCGACAAATGAAGCCTCTTCTTGATCCCATGCATAAGCGCATAGAGGCTGCAAAAAAATCCGTAACATGTATTTTATGCTAATTGGATACAAATGCAATATGTTTATTTTTACAAGAACATCCATAGGTGTTTTTAGAATTTTTTTCGGGGGAAGGCAGGTATATGCTGTAAACATACACCCACACATTTTATATAAGGGAATATAAAGGGTGTTGCCATACCTGAACAAAAAACTTTCACAGTATGTGGAGGGCACTGCAAACTACTTTTCTTTGTAACATTTTATTCCATTCGATGCTACAAATCCTCACACAACAGAATTTTGTATGCTATATGTATGCAATTACGTGGCACAGCATTTATTATTTCTGTCAAATAGCAACATAATTTGTAGTTTGATGCAAATAGACTGGACAAGGACTATCTCTGGAGTATGATTCTCTTGCACACTAATGTGTGACTTCACCTTGACGGCATCTCTGCTGGCAGGATACTACCACTTTTAGTCTTATCCAAAAGGAGAAATAAATGTCAGTGGCAAGTATGAAGCTGTTCCATGGGTTGGATACATACAGGATAGAAAATGCAGTTTTTGGACACTTCATGGCATTAAAATGGTCCTCAATAAACAAAGTGTAACTAAGAAAAATTGTCTTTCCTCTACACACTGAAAATGTTGGTGTTTTATGGCAACACCCTGTACATTTATATTCAAGACAATTACAAGCAGCAAAAAGTTTAGTTAAATGAAAAAAAATTGCAAATTTTCTTCTGTGAAGTGGACACTCCCTATTTATATTCATTAATCAACAGCCATTCTGTGACTGGGACATTCAATATCAGTTGCAGAAGGACTTTGATATTTGGGAAATTTGATGAGGTTTTGAAAGACTCTGTTCAGAGGTGCCAATAAGGGCTCAATAGACCTCATGGTGCAAAGGGGGGGGGGGTAAAGGGCACCTCTGAAATGGTTGGCTTTATACCACAGTCATTGAGGAACATTATTTTGTTCCATAATGAAAAGAGTATATAAAATTCTCATCTGTGTAAATGAATATGAAACATAATTGGCACTGTAATTGAAGATATCATTGGTAAAGGTAAAGTTCCCTGTGTATATAGCACTGTGCCATAAGACACATTTAGGGGATGTGGGGGTAGGGCTCATCACATTCTCAATCTTGGCCACTTTGGAGGTGATGTGATCACCAGCAGCTCTGACTGCATTTACTCCAGGTCACACTGATTTGAAGCTGGGTGAGCCCCAGAGGCATTTTATGTGGGGACAAGGTCGGAAAAATTCCGAACTGATCTCCCACATGGCAGTTAGATGCCCTACTGACTAGACCACTGCGGCTGGTGAAGATATCATTGATTATTCCTTGTTGATTATCATTAATTGGCAATTTCAATAGTATGTAGATTCAATACTGATATGCCTATTTGCTCTAAATTATTTTTGTATTCTTTGTCAGTGTGGAAACTAATCATATTGGAGGATTCTATTATATCTTGCATAATAAATAAATAAATATTAACTTAAATTTTACACGAAAGTTCAGTTTCAAAGCAAAATGTGATGACCTAAAAACTACTGATGCAATATACAGTATGTGTTAATAGCTGTATAATCCAATTGTGAGGACATGCATTATCTCTGATCCTAAGTAAATCTGTACAGACAGTCCCAACTAGATTCTGGGCATAATGAGGGCTCTTTTTTCTTACATAATTCCTTTGTAGATTCTGCTGCAAAACCATGGCGTGAAATTATATATTTGCCTAGTGAATCACGCTTTCATGAAGGACCACATGATCAGGCATGCACCCAATGTTCTCCCTTCTAATAGTCTTGGATGAATACAACAAAATGAAGATTTTTATCTCTTAAATCTTGCATAATTTTACTGTCTGCCTAATGGTCCTGAAGAATACACATTTATTTCTTAAGACTGATGAGAGATGAAAACCATGAAAAAGTATGTGAAATATTTCAATACATCATGTGATATGTTGTAGCATGGTTGATTGAAAAATAAATATTAAAAAATACTTTAGGGACTAATTTTTATAATTTTTATAAAACAAGATGAGACCAACATGAGTACATGATAAAATGGTCTTTAGATAGTCTCTGCTAATATATGATTTCAACATGATACTTCTAAAATAATTCACCTATTGAAAAATAAAGTAGAGAATGGTTGAAACTTACATTGATGGCCTTCTTTCTTCACAGTTCCTGTTTTCAGGTCTAGGATCCGGCCTGTGTTTTGGGGTTCCTGAGTTGACAGTTGTTCTCTGATTTTCTCCACATCTTCTGGATGGAGATTGTCAAAAATGCATGAGCCAAACCAGTCACTCTGGAAAATGAAAAACAGCATATGTAAGTATTTATTAAAACAATCACATTAGCATATCATGCAACTACCCTTCAAGCATGAAATCATATAAAGGGATTATAAATACAAATTACATTCTGTGTAAAAAAAATACAAATTTGTTTAAGTTCAGGCGCTATTATTTTATGAAACGGCACATCTAAATATTTTCAATTTGTTAGTTTTGTATTTTTAGACACATGTCCGCATACATACATGTGCGCGGTGGTGGTGGGGGGGGGGGGGGGGGTGAGATAGTATTTTTGATCAGCACAGACATGGCATGATTGTAATCACATTCTCATAAACTATTAATAAAATTTTCCAAGCAATAAATTTTATATATAATTAGCTCATCATTTCTCAACTGAAAATGAATGTAGTTGCATGACTGAAGACTTGTTGATTGTACAATTGTTTAGTACAAGAAATTTCACAGACGGACTGAATATTATTTCCAAGATTTAATGATGTCTTACTGCAAGTGTACTAACTATTTAGCCTTGTGGTTACAATTCAACCAACAAGTGCCTCTAGTGAAAGGACATTTTCAACTGTACAGAGAATTTAAGAATTATTTGTGTAACTCTCAAACAGAAAATTGACTATCTGCATTGTCCTTGTGGTCCACTGAAAAGCAGGGCCGGCGTTAGTCATTTTGCCACCCTGGGTGGTGGCAGCAGTTGTCGCTCCCTTTCAAACCCCCCCCCCCACCCATCATTACATCATTACAATATATTCATAAGTAAAACATCAAGCTATAAAATAATGAGACTTGTTACGCTATTTCAATACTATTAAGCACAAAAGGTTATATCGCTCGACCACAGTTAAACTTTAAAAAATGCGACACTAATTTTATATTATTATTATATCTTATGAAAACTCACTCTCTCTCTCTTAAACGTATCTCAAATGTAACAAGTATTAGGAAAGAAATGAAGGCTTGACTTCATATGTTTAACATTGTAGGTCCGTGATATGAGATTGGATTTTTAAAAGAATTACATGTAATATTCCCAGATCTCCTGCATGGGTGATCTAAGGTCTGAATTCTTTCCTGATCCAAGATAACTTTCCACGGTTACCGACAAACTTAATTAATTCTACACTCACACTAGGTGCAAAATCATGACCCTTTATCAGTTTAAGGTTTCCTTTGGTGTAATTGTTTTATTATAGACAAAAGCACTTTTTGTTCTATGATATTTAAACTGCTCAAATCTTTCTCTTAGAGCTAACATAATCATCTAGGACCTGGTAATAAGAATCAACTTTGTACTGTTTTTGTGGATCTTCAACAGTTTCATCATACTGAAAATGCTTCTTCTTTCGATTTTGGTCCTGTACAGTTTTGCCTATCTTTGGATCATCTATATCTAAATTCGATGCCAATTCTTTCTCATCAACCAGGACTCACAGGTCGCCGCCCCCCAATGCCTCCACGAGTATAGGGAGGGAGGCCCTGCCAGGCTGCCAAGTGCCATCTAAAAAAACTTTGGAATTTTTCATCACTCCTGCTTTTTTCAAAGCGCTAATATGTTTGCAAAGAATCATCTAACAGCATCTATCACATCGTAGATTAATGTTTTGAAGACATTTGCTCATTACCTTACATGGAATAAAAAATCATACCATATAACTAGTGAGCAAAGGAATATAAAGCCAGGCAACTGGTTTGCAATATACTGAGCTTCATGTACGACCATTTGGACAGTTTTGTCGTCACCAATTATTTGAAGGAGCGCATCATAAACCTCTCCCACTTGATATCTCAATGGAGTTAAAGCATTTCTGCTTTCCCACCTTGTCTTGTGGCACTCAGTGGTTTTAACCCGAGAAAGCCCAATGTCACCTGTAGGTGACAGCTTTTTAATATTTTTTTTTATTGTATGCTGTGGCCGGGCATATATTTTTTCTATGTCAAACTGTTCATTCACTTTTTCTCAACTGAATTGTTGCACTTTTGAACTGAGGGACATCTTGTGGAACTTTCTGGAACTATTGAAGTAAAGATGGCTGCCCTTAGGAAGGACGACACATCACCTGCTCCTGGAGAAGGACATTCAAAAACATCAAAATGGTAAGATGATTAGAAGTTTATTACTTTTACTTACTCTTAAAGGTTTAAGGTTTTGTCTGGTAAATATAAATTTTCTCCCTGAACAATAAGTTGGTGTAATTGTTGAATAAATTTGTAGTGTCACCTGTAGGTGACATTGGGCTTTGAAAGTCATAAATGGATAAAGGACTAGGACATAATTGCATTTTAGCGTTAATTTTAATAATTATAATTGTAGTAATAATATAATTACAATATAATTTTGTAACAATGATGTAATAATAATAATAATAATAAAATGTAATTTTAATCATTTTAGTCTTCCAGTGAGTAATGATTTATAATTATTGTAAAAACAAGAATAAAAACATTGAGACTTGAAAAATAAACACAAAGAAAATGCTTTCCTCATCAATAATAATGATAAATCTTGGGGGCAAAACAATGCTATAGTATCTTATTCTGATATACACTGTAATGTTGTGGTATTACTCTAGTACTAATAAAAAAATAATACACATTTCTGAACTTGGAATCTACAACCATTTCAGGTTGAATTTGGATGAAGCATTAGAACTTATTCAAAAAATTGATGATGCCATTGATGAGGTTCTTTTCCCACCGGATGATGATGGATTCACAAATGAAGACAGTGGGGATGAGAATTGCACAGATGTCAATCGCCTTCCTCCAGCAATGCTCCTCGCCGAGGTGGAAGTTGTCACAAGAAGTTATCATGATTTACAAGAGACCACAACAATTGAAGAGACAACAATTGATGCTAGTGGAATCGGGAGGGCATGTTCATGGGTTGCGTCGATCGTTTCGACCAGAACATTCACTCCTTGAGGGTCAGTTTCAGGGGTAAAAAGTGGTGGTTCTCCTTGTTTGCCTTTGGAATAGATGCACCATGCCACAATGCATGGTTGATTTTCAAGAAAGTCAATGGCAAAAATGTGACATATTGTGATTTCCGACGATCACTGGTGGAATCATACTGCCGTTTACATGGAAACCCTCCTTACAGAAGTCCCCAAATTGGTTCTGTGTCCTTGCATGTACCAAATGAAGTCAGACAAGACATCAACATTGCCGAACATGTACAGGTAGAGTGTTCTCAAAGAACATGTGAATACTGCCACAAGAGGACACGGATAATATGTATGAGGTGCGGTGTAGCATTACACATACACTGTTGGTACGAATTTCATGCACGTACATGAACAGGAAAAAGTGTAAAGTGTTATGTCAAGTTCTGACATTGTTAATATCATCTGTGTTACATAAAAATGAAAAGGGAGGTATAAAACAGAGATGTTCCATGGTATAAGTTTCACGTTATGTTCATTTTGGTACCTTGAATGCCCAATGTCACCTACAGGTGCCACCCCTGTATTTTCGAGCAGGATAATAAAATCTTTATTTTTTCTTCATTTTATTCCATTTTGATGCAAAACCAATAAACCCTGTTAATATGATCACAAAACTCACAGAAATAAAGTCATGGGCTTTCTCGGGTTAAGTGAGACTACTGATATGTTCCATCAAAAATGTGGGTTGGCATATATTAACTCCCAAGTTATAGTATAGTATAATATAATATAATAACTTTCAAGTTTTCAATAGGCTTATTTTTTCTTCTCTTCAAATTTTGCCTCCCTGAAAATTTACTGCTCTGGGCGGTGGCACGGTTCGCTCCCCCCCCCCCACTCCTCCTCCTTCCGCCGGCCCTGCTGAAAAGGCATTGCTGATAATGCTGAAAAGGCTGAACCTTGCCCTTTAATAAAGGAAAATTGAAATCTTTGAACAAGAAACCTAATTTTCATGATCAAGTGATTGAGTTGTTTGCCAAGAAGCCTGGAGAAGAGCTCTTGTACAGTCCACGGGCACTTCTGGGTTGTGACGATTCTGTTGAGAGTCAGTGGTATTGTTACAACCCAGACATGCCCATGACTGTACAAGTATCAACAGGAATTTCCCTAAGGAATTCATTTAAATGTTCCCGTGCTTTAAGTACCTTTACTCTTTTTTACCGCTTTAAATTTTGTGATCAGAGTGTAGTTATTCATGAAAATGACCAGTGAAGGACCTGGTGAATCACCAAACTGGGAAATTGTGCATGTAGTGTAACATTGATTATACTGCTTATATGACCCACAGTCAGCTGCCGGTGAAAGGATATATCCTACAGCTTTGCAGTCTTGCTCTATTTTCAGGTAAACATGGATAACGATCTATACTATTTCGCCTCTAACATAGGCTTTTGCGAGAAGTTCATAATTTTTGAACTGGTTAAGGTAGTTAAAGTTGCTGAGAAGACACTAGTGAATTATGAGGATATTACTAGGACTATCACACCATGCCACTGTGTAAGCCATACAAAGGTAAATATATGTTTCTGTGCTCTATATTTAGAAAATACACTAAAAACACTACACTTTTACACTCAAAAGTAATTGTTAAAAACATCAAGGGAGTCCTTGAAGTTGCAAGAGTTTTCATACGTAAACCTTACCTGAGCCTGGTTAAGGACGGGGCTCACAGAATCCGACACATAAATAATTCTACCAGTGTCACAGGTAACAACGAATAAAAAGCCATCAGCCGCTTCCAATATTAAATGCTTCAGTTCTTGGTCAGTGAGGAACGATGGTTTGTAAGTTCCATCTGTGCTTGTGTTGCCAGTTCCTATGAAATAAAAACAAGTTCAATGTAATATGAGTTTTAGAAATGGAGGAAAAACATTTTAAAATTGTCACTGTAATGAATCATTTTACAATGAATTCTCATTTAGAATTAGAATTAGAATTTCTTTATTCATGGGCGAAGTTCAGCCTGTGGCTGCTCTACCACTTATCATGAATCTAATGTTGTCACTACAGAATTACTTCACATTAAACAATAGTATTTATTTATATTATTTGCATTTAATACAGAATTACACCACAATAACAATATCGCTGGATGCTCTTTTACTGTTTATTATTCACATTTTAAAAATCTGATAATGGTCCATTTGACAAACATGAGAAATGATCAATAATGTTCAAGGCTTTAAAAATTAGCTATAAAGTATGTGCTTTAAAAGACTGTTTTGTTCTTATTTGATATGAAATTATTGACACATACAGGAATAATAATAATTGTATTTACAGCACTTGAAGTGCAAATTGCTAGGGTGAGGTATGTTCGCTTGAGCTCTGGGCTGGGGTGGGAGGTTCCTCCTATGTTGTAACATGAGGACTATAGGACTAAAGGGGGGGGGGGTAGGGTGACCATAATATATTGTCCTAAAAAGGGACTTCCCAAAGAGGTAAGTTTACCCCCCCCTGCCTTCCTGAAAAATGGGATAGACCTAATTACAAAATTATTGTTATTAACATTGTTATTATTATTTATTAAATTATACATAAATGATACATCATAAACAATAAATTGAGATGTTATCTCCAGTAGTCAAAGATGATAGTCATTATAATTTCGATATGACATTGTGTTTCTGATCCCTTCTGATCAACTTTTGGTGTTAGTCCTATGCTGCAGTTGAGGAATGCCAGAAGTATTTATCAACCAATCTTCATGAAAACAACTCTGTTCTTCAACAACCATTCATAAAACTCTATACATCAGACACACAATGCGAGATTTTCATTTGAGTTTGTTTCAAAATTAAGGAATTTAAAACCTTGTTGCAGGTCCGTATACACATACTCTTCTTGGCCATGCTTCTTCACTGCTCTACAAATAGCAGAAACACACACAAAACAATACAACTACTGCTTTCTGCTCGAACGTTCTCGATGACATTTTTTTATTCTTATGAAGTGCTTGAAACGCAGTCCAGCTGATTTACCACAGTGTTACTATGAGATTAGTTTTAAAATTCTAATACTTCTAATGATATATATATTTTTTTTTTCAAATTTGGGATTATTATTTATTTGTTCAGCACAGGATACATTTCCCAGTTATGTTGAACATAATACACTGTGAATAAATAACAAGAGATAAAAATGGAAATATGAACGTCTATGTACACAATACATAAATTTATGAACTTATTGTTGTGATTATCTTTTCTTCAGCACACTACGTAAGTCTGTGAACATATCGAAGTCTACAGTTTTTAATAGTCCATTCACCATGTCCTGCATGTGCACTGTAGGTGATAACCTATGCATGTTGACCCTTGACCTCTCCGTATAGAATAATTTTCGGTTTCTTGCACTGTGTCGGCCTACATTAAAGTTTATACTTTCTAACAGTGCATATTAATCAATTTCTGTAAAAAAATTACACCACTGACGACTCTTCTGTTGAACAAAGTTTCCAGACCGAAATGCTTGCATAAAGATGTATAGTTCTTTTTGTGATATTCAATGTTCACCTTGAAGCACAGCTATTTCACAAACTGCCTTTGGACGCACTCCACTTCCTCTTGTACTGTGGATTCCACATGGGACTGCAGTATTCCAGTACTGGACGAACGAGTGTGACATATATTTTTACAACCGTAGGCACAGAAAAATTAAACAGAAAATTTCTTCTAATGAAACCAACTAGCTTTATACACCTTTTCACCAAGGCTTGATAATGGGTGTTGAACGACAGGTCAGATGTGAAGTGGACACCGAGGTCAACGACAACTCTCCTATACCGTCGAGCTGCCAATTTCATACTCGTGCGTAATGGTTGTTTTTTGTTGGTGAATGACATTACGTTGCACTTATTCACATTTATGATCATTCCCGTCTGCTTACACCAGTTTACGAAGGAGTTTAGGCCTTCCTGCAGCGTGTGACAGTCATTCAATGAGCTGATTGGATAGTACAGTTTCATATCGTCTGCGTACATTAGAATATTGAATAGAATAAAAACCCATGCAAAATTGGTTTTCAAGCTAACTCATAGACTTGTACAAAATGGGACAAGTAGTTTGGTTTGAGTTGGTGTTTTAAGTCCACTTTATGCACAGTAAGGCTAATCGGGACTGGACCTACGGTTTAAAGTGGGATCCGAACCACTGTGCCATGTGCCTCCACCGGGTATCGAACCCGGGACCCCTTGACTACAAGGCGACGACGCTACCACTGCGTCATCGGGGAGGCCCGGGACAAGTAGTGTTTTTAAATAATATCGATGGGACGACCGGGACATGGGACTGTCCCTGTCAAAACGGAATGTATGGTCACCCTAGGTGTGGGGGGGGGGGAGCTTTGCGTAAATTTTATGCCAGCTGGGATACAATCCCCCCACATCGCCTCCTCTATTTCAACCACTGAGTACTGTACCTTTAATAGCAGTGATAAAATTCTATATTAGAACAAGCTTAGACCATCCATGTCGTTTGTACACAATCAACTACCATGGAGTAGTTGGTTGATGAACTAGATTGGTAGTAAAATCACAGTTGTAAATTTGATCCCCCACTATTGACAAGAAGAAATTTTCACCTGAACATGACAGAAGAGGTTCTGTCTGAAAACTTACTGTTAGAACAAATATGATAAGTAGAAACGCTAGAAAATTTCCAATTAATACAGAGTTCTAATTGAAAAGAAATGTCACTAATGTCCGAGAAATATTCATGGTTCTCTGCAGTAGGAAGGAGGGCCCTGAATAAAGGATATCTTTAAGGGAGTCGTATGATAAGCAGTAAATTTTCCAGTGGAGAGGGAGGAATTCCAGTAACTACTATTGGATCATTGGGACATTACATAAATTATATATATATATATAGTTCCACCCCAAAACGAGATTGCCCCACCCCTTTCAAATACCACCCTAAGGACAACTCACTTCGCACCATAGTTGAAAACCAGTATTCGGAAAGTATTCTTTTAAAAGTAACTGAGCTGAGTTACTTTGATGAAAAAAATAACTCAGCTGCAGTTATCACTACTTTAGAAGTAACCATATTCATTAAGTTTATAAACAGCCAAAGTAAAGACAGAAACCCATGCAAAACATTTAGCTCGAAATGAATTTTTATAGTTGATTGATCTGGTTATATTACGCCGCTTTTCTCCCACTTTGAGCTAATCGCGACGATCAGGATGAGTGTTGATGAACGGAAATTCACAAACAACGCCTATGCCTAGGTCTGGATTCGAACCTGGGACCCCTGGTGTCCTAATATGCTGTGAACCACTCCATCATGGATATTGGCGCAGTGATTTTCTATGCATGAAAATATAACACAAGTAATATTTGTAACAAATTTTGTTGTGAATGGAATTCCACGACAATTTTCGAGATGGCAATGCTGAGGATTTAGCTGATAGAATCTGCGGAAGCTGCCTATGATGTAGCTTGTAGCTCTTCCTTAGCTACTAACCTGCTTATTATAAAACAAATGGAAGCAATTTCACGAATCAATCCGAAACTCGTCAATAACAGTGTTAACAATAAACTGTATGATGTTCTTCATAAATACAAAATTTAAGCCCCCCCCCCCAACCCCTCGATGACATAGTGGCAATGTTTGCCAACAGGGTCTATGGAAGTATTGGAGGCGCATTTTCCTGAACGCCTGCAGCATTAAAATAATAAGAACCGCGAGGTCTTGAATTTTTTTTTCTCGAGGGAGGTCAGGTACACTTCTCACCCCTCCTCTTTTCAGGAACCATGAATCACTGATCCTCAACTAATCAAAGGGTCCCGGTGGAGGGACATTGCAGTGTGATTTGAATTCGTATTTCAAACTGTAAAGATTGTGGGAGCAGGGAAAGGTTTATTATCCATTTTGCCTTGACTCATCTCACTCAACAGGTCGCTAGGTGCCGTGGCTTGCCGCGAGTTGATAGCTTCCTGGAGATGAGGCCTTGCTCGAAAAGGTTTATTATCCGTATTTAAACTAAATCAAGCCACGATTATCTTATCTGAACACAAAATGGACTTCAAACAAACTTTGACAAACTTTCATTTTCAAAATATAAATTCTGTGAATGAATGGGTGCTCTCCTGGTATAATAAACGTCGCCATAGCAACGGAAGACCTGGCTTAATACAACGTGCTCTCCGTACTTTCCCCATGCAGGTAGTATGGAAACGGATCGCGAGGGATACATTTTTTTGTAAGTGACAGCGTTTATCAAAGAAAATGGTAATATGTATCTTACACCATTGGAAAGATTAGAAGAATACGTAGATAAAATACACGTTGCTTACAGGCGAGAAGTTAAAGAAAAATGGAGAAACAAAGCAGGCATTTTTCAAGAAAGCGATCGACAAACAATTGGCTGGAACTTACGATTTCTTCGGTTTAGCTACCATAAGGCTTGCTGGCGAGTAAAGGAACGTGAAGTCACATGGTTCTTTGTCTGCGGTCAGATATGTATTTCTGCTTTGTGTGTGATTGCAAACATTAGGCACATTTCCTGCCTTCTACACCACTGGGCATTAATATAAAGTACAATGCATTTTCTCGCTCAGAAGAATATAAATGTGTAGGGCTATATTAGTTCGTAGTCAATGGATATCCCCAGAAATGTTTGTAAAATAGGTCAGGCCATTGACAAATTTGAATAGTAGTACTAGTACTAGCACAGACAAAGAACATACTTTTCTTGTCTGTGGTGGTAGTATTAGCAGCGCTTAAAGTGGTTTCATTCAACAACCTGAACGCGAACCACAATGAATAGACACGACTACTGCCACTACTACTAATAACAACAATAATAAATGCATATTGAGGTAACAACGATATTATTATTATTAGCATTAGGGTAAATTTCTCGTATCGGACAAACGGATTTCTTCAAATTTACAGGAGAAATTACTTACCGAATGCAGTTTCTTTATAGTTGTGGAAGTTCGAGGAAGTGTTTTCTCGCATCGTTCATTGAATTTTGCCGGTTAATCATCTTTTTTCGATATAAATGTGTGACCGTTGCACGAGAGCTCTTGCATCCATTTACTTCCAGGTGGATGTAGCCTGTGCGTGATGACGTAATCCGGGCCAGTGTTTCCAAACATGCGTTTATGTAACTGGTCACACGTTTAAATACCTATGATCAGTTGATCAACGTTTTGAAAATGACGTGTGCAGGATGCGTGGTACAATTGAAAGGGGTTGAAGATGTTGTAGATTTTGTAGTACAGCATGGTATTGTTAAAGAAGAAATGGACTGTCAGAAATGTGGTAACACATGTAAGCTGCACATTTTACGTACAGGTAAATGGAAATTTATCTGTACGAAGCGAGTGGCAGGACGTGGCAAAATGAGGCGGAAAGAGTTCCCTGTGGTTTTACTTGTTCTGCAAGATTAGGAACTTTTGTAGGACAAACTAAACTAAGTGTTGAGAAAATCGTACAATTTTGTGTACTGTGGCTCCTTCTGCCAAACCCAAGGCTAGCTCTCGATCAATTTGAACTTAAAATTTCTAATCAGGCGTTTGTGGACTGGTCAAACCACTGTAGGCAAGTGTGTGAAGACTGGGTAATCGAAAATTCAAGACCAATCGGAGGACATGGAATTATTGTCGAAATTGATGAAGCTAAGTTCGGCAAGACAAAGAAATGCGTTAATAGGAGAGGACGTCCAATTGAAGGACAGTGGGTCTTTGGAGGAATAGAAAGGGGTAACCATCAACGCTTCTTCATGGTTCCTGTAGAAAACCGAAACGAAGAAACTTTGCTAAATAAAATACGACAATTCATACTTCCCGGAACAACTATCATGTCAGATTGTTGGAGGGCATACATAAACTTACAGGGAGCAGGCTACAGACATCTAAGAGTTAACCATAGCGTGGAATTTGTCGACTCACCAGCAAGCGGACGTGTTCATCAAGAAAACTTGCAAAGAATGCAGGGTGATGAAGTTCCAGTACACTCTCAAAACATAGAACGCGTATGGCGCAATGTCCGTCGGTCCATGTCAACTTTTGGACGAAGGAAATACTTGTTCTCCGGCTATTTATCGAAGTACATCTTCAAGACCAACTTCGGACTAGACAGTCGAGTGCACGAATTTTTTATGCAAGCAGGTGCTATCAATTACATATAGTTCAAAAGTTTTTATTCCCTTACTTATTGTTCATATCAAGTGTTTTCATATAAGACAGTTGCCGGTAACTTGTATTTCAATAAACTGTTCTCATATAAGATAACCATTACATGTAGTTCAAAAGTGTTTTTTCCTTACTTATTGTTAATATTAAGTGTTTTCACAGAAGAAAGTTGCAAATGGTAATTTGTATTTCACTAACATGTTATCATATTAGGTAACAATTACATGTAGTTCAAAATAGAATATACGTTACGGTAACATGGATTACTTTTTTTCCTTTATACGTGCTATTATGGAGTGCTAATGGAACCTAACCTAACAGGCCTAACCTAACCTAGTAGGCATACCTCGTCCCCGTGATGGTCCGTGGGGCTATCGTGAATTTTTGGGCTAACGTCAATGGTTTTTGGGGCTACCCGTGCATGGTTTCTGGGAAATAAGGAACAACAGTAAGTACTCGTTAATGTAGCTAACGTAACATTCTGCATTGCGGAACATTTCTTTAGGTGAAATAATGAATTTGTAACGAAAGTAATGTATATTTCTTACATTAACGAGTACTTACTGTTGTTCTTTATTTCCCACAAACCATCCACGGGTAGCCCCAAAAACCATTGACGTTAGCCCAAAAATTCACGATAGCCCCACGGACCATCACGGGGACGAGGTATGCCTACTAGGTTAGGTTAGGCCTGTTAGGTTAGGTTCCATTAGCACTCCTATCGTTCAATTTAGCATATACGGACAACATCGGCTTCTAGCAGCAGCAATAGCGTGTATTGTGCTCTCCTGCAGAAAGCAAATGGCGGCAGCAGCAATAGCTCGTCCGAAATAGATTTTCGTAGAAAACCACATGCATTCTCATTAAAATGGATCAAAACTTCATTCCCGAACACGTTTCCGACATTCGGACAACATCGGCTTCTAGCAGCAGCAATTCGCGATTAAAATTAACCGATATGCCATCTGCCGGGATTTTCAGGAAGTACTCTAAGTAGGATACGTAGTGTTGAAGTCGTTTAAAGCATGGTGAATATGCGAGAAAGTAAGGTCTACTGTTCAGTTTTTTTTTGTTGTTTTTTTGCTCTAAATAGTTTTATGGGTCAGAACAAATTAAAAGTTTTCATGTGTTTCCACCCCGTGGAATCAACAAAATGAAATTTGTTAATAAATCAGGGAAAACGTAATTGACAGAAGATTGGTATGGGGGATATAACACTGTAATTCGGCAAGGAAATTACGAAGAATGCACGAGTCTGCTTACTTTATGTATCAAGAGATAAATATATATTTCCATGAAAGTAAAGTTTTAAATTGTACTTTATAAATAAAGCTTTTTTTTCGAAAAATCATGAAGCGTCTTAACCAATGCGTCCATGTATTACCGGTGTTACGTATGTGTGAAATTTGGAACAGGTGCAAGTCGATTAAGAGGGAAGATGAAAATAGTTTGAGAATGAATTAATGTCAAATGTAACCAGAAAAAAAGTGGATATGCTAATGTTACTGTTTCATTCAGTACGATGTCCTTTTTCAGTGAGTATAGCCTGGTCATGAAATCGTGAATATTATTATTAAACCAGCCTTTCTCTTTCGAGAAAGAACTGCAACGATATGTTCGCAATTTTCTCCTGTCCCAGCTTTTCAAGTACGGGTCAATTTCAATTCCTTTATTTTCAAATAATTTCCGAGAACCCCAGTTACATGACGTGCAGATGATACAGCACTGCTTTGGACAACCAGTGCGTATACATAGTTTCGTCTGCATTTTCCGTGTTATTTTTGCCTATCATAATTAAATGCTTCGTTCTCAGTACAGCTTCACGTTTGTTAGAGTACCTGGAATTCACGTCGCATTCGCAATATTTAAAAATAATGCGTAATTTAAACGTTTTCTACCATACCAGTCATGACAACACGCTGCTCTTTTGTACTACTGCTGAATGTAAACAAAGATCTATCCTACTTAGAGCGGCCATATTGGAAGCGACGCTAGCGCTCAGGTGGTAATTTTAATCGCGAATAGCGTGTATTGTGCTCTCCTGCAGAAAGCAAATGGCGGCAGCAGCAATAGCTCGTCGGAAATAGATTTTCGTAGAAAACTACATGCATTCGCATTAAAATGGATCAAAACTACATTCCCGAAATTCCTCCTCACCGGTAAATAATGAGCAATTGTGCTGATCGCGGATCACTCAATTTCGCTTATCTTGCACTTTCTACGCGTGGTGGGGTGGAAACATTGCATATGGACTACGGTGGTGAAACTGTGACGGCCATTTCCCGTGTTACGGAAGGGAAGAAGCAAGCAAGAAAACTTACTCCATACGTCGCAAATATGGCTATTTTCGGTGAAATTAGCGAAATGTCACCTTCAGCAATGTTTGTCAATGCAGAATACGTAAGTACGAATATTGAAATCAAAAGAAGTAGGAAATTTCAGCTGTTTGTCCGATACGAGAAATTTACCAGCATTAGTACTTCATTCAAAGTAAATATATATACACACAAAGCTCTGTCGTTTCAAGAAATTTGGTTCCCATTTACATCTTAAAGGAATAGCACTTACTAAAATATAATATTTTTCTAAATTTCCGAAAATACTGAATAATCGTAACTCGTAAATAAGCGAATACTAACCGGAAATATTTGGTTCCATTTATTATCAAGGATTGACATAAAATAATGTAATTGTTTCTAAGTGATTTTATTTATCACAGTACACAACTGACAATGGAATTTAGAAACTGAATCTGAATAGGTTTTAATTTATAATTAGATTTTGATTATTACACAACACTTGGTTTCGCCATCTAAGCATGTATATAGTTTCTTCAGTGCTACCTTCCTTTACTGCTTTTAAAAGTATTCCAGTATTATTATTCTTAACTGTACTTGTATGACTGACTACCCAGGTCGTCAACATCATCAGCAAGTAAGATTTCATTACGTATGAAGATTGTGACGCCTGAATACCGATAAGGAGGAAGGGGACATTTTGGAACAAGGGTCCTGCAAAGTTCAGTCTCGAAAGGAAGAATCCAATTTTGGAACAAGCGAGACGAAATTTGGTAACCTCAACAAGATCGACCTTTCGAAAAGCTAAATACGCAATCTTTACAAGAATAATGACTCAACGTACGAACTCGATTGACAAGAAGGCCTGCGCAAGCCTAGCGTTATACTTGCAACCAAATCACATCCAAGGGACATATCCGGTATGCAGACTTTTATTGTTTACTGTCCATTGTCTACCGCTGAGGGACCCATTTACAGTCCTATCGGGGAGGAAGTGAAGAATCTCAGAAGAATACACAATGCTCGCATCAACGTCAGCTCCAGCAGGTCGCGGGCATTCCAGTCAAAAGTCTTCCCTCCTAAATACGTCGGCCACGTACGATTCGGACTTCCTCCACACGCACTATGATAACGCCATCTTCACGAGTATGTAAGCCGCGTAGGAACCTAACATACGGCTTCTTAGTAAAATCAATTTCTGTGCTAACCACATGCAGAGCTCACTGATCCATTTGACTACTTCTAGGGTAATCTGGAAGTTCTACACGCTTGCGGTATTAAATTGGTGTCTAGCAGAGCCCACGTTGCTTTTCTGTTTCCTATAATTAGTTCTCATTGTTGCAGCACCCGCAAGAAGACCCGGTCCGTAAACTCCTTTGCAAATTTGTTCATTTCAAGTTAGAAAAATCAGAAAACTTGTTACGTAACAGAAACAAAGTTCAATTAGTTAGTTTTCGAACAGAGTAACGAAGTAAACAATGCGTTAAAATCGAAAAAAAAAAAAGTGTAAGGCAGATTTCAGACCGAAGCGACAGGTGACACGTGTCGCTTGAGAACTTCACCGAAAGAACGCAAAGCCTTCCATGCTACTTCGGTGTGAAACGATGCTGTTAATTGGCTCGCATTTCCCTTCGGTGTGAAATCTCCCTAAATACAAGAACCAGTTTATGTTTTCATATGTCCAAAAATATGCGACAGGTTACACAACATAAATACTAGGACTAAACTTTCTCCCTAACTTTTAAGGTTTATTCTTGAACGAGGTGTGTAAAAGTTAGTTCAGCACACTAACAGTAAGAAATGTAAATAATAATAATAATAACAAATGAAAAACAGTTGTGCTGGATATTCAGTCGCCTGGTGGATCGAGTAGAAAAGTTTCACCAAATGAAAAAATATCATTACAAATAATAAAATTGTATTTTTATTAGTTTATAACAATTATTTTTTATAAGAATAATCGTAAGCATGATAATAATAATAATAATAATAATATTTCTACTATTCAAGCATTATCAATGTGGTCACCCCCATGCCTACAAAAATCTCTGATGACGTCCATGCTCCGAGCTATTTGTTCGGAACTACTAGCCAAGCCAGAAGTACAGGAAAACAGCTACTAGTAGAATGAGAGGAGATTGAATTCGGAGGCGAAGCGAACAGGGAAGAATTCTGCAGAAATCTCTCGACTCATACATAGAATTTCTGCAAGCCGCTTCCGTGTGTTTCGGCTTGCCTTTCGGGCGATTACTTCCTGGGTTCGAGTCCTGGAAAGGGGATGAGCGTTTGTTGTGTGTCTTCAATTTCATCTAATTATCATTCATCATTCATCCACACCGACGCGATTTGTCAAGAGTGGCAGAAAAGTGGAGCTGAAAACAAAAATCTACAAAATGAAAATAAATTCTTAGTATTCACTTGGAGGTGGAAATATTCATAATGTTTTCCTAAAGGCAGCAAGGCTAATAGGGATGGTACAAACACGAAACAGTCTCGCTTTCATTATGAAGTCTTTCTCGGTCTCGTCTTACTAGGCATGCACTTATGCCTGCAGCGAACGAGAGAGCGAGGGGGGAGGAGAACATAGTCGATTTATCTTTTCAAACGATACAAGATGATGTATTCAGTAATTCTAAAAAAAAGTATTTTGTGGAACTAATTAAAATATTTTTATATTTTTTTTTTTATAAGTGTGATTTACAAATATACCTGCTGATGCTATTTCCTTGCTGACC
This sequence comes from Lepisma saccharinum, assembly GCF_977018435.1. NCBI lineage: Eukaryota > Metazoa > Arthropoda > Insecta > Zygentoma > Lepismatidae > Lepisma > Lepisma saccharinum. Next base: position 44,922,716 of record NC_139239.1, on the reverse strand, counting down.
TGAAGGATTATTTACGGAAATACATCGCCTATTGCTCAATGCTCGCGCGCAATTTAGATAGTATCGAAACTTGATCGTTAGGAGAAGCACGACATTGAACCAAATTATGTCAACTTTGTCTATTTTTAAAAATGTCATTTCTCAACATGGAAGAAGGCTCGCACACCAGCTTTGGAAAGACTTTCGGTCTCCTTAAGTTATGCGTTACTCCTGTTTGGGCATCTCCCTCAACACCCCATGTTCCCTAGCGAAGAGGGACCAACCCTTCCTCCAGGAAAGAACCGGGGAATCCAGATGTAGAGAAGAGCCTCTCGGCACGGCCCTTAACGACTAAACAAGTGCAATAACACGCTCCAGTAAATTCTGGATATTGACCCTTTAGGGAATTACTTCCGCCATTTATCGCTTAATAGTCTCATTTTATGCAATATTAAGGAATCCCCGGGACTCATTTCTTTTAATCTGAACGAAAGAGGGCACAAAAGTAACAGCGACTTCTACGTGCCGCAGATAACTCACGGTTTAGTCATTATACGCACGAACAACCCCATCCCTCTGCTTTAGGGCTGCAGCTGATGAAACGTTGCGCCCTCGACACTTTTACTTAGCAACACATTCTTAAACGATAGAAATTTTTTTTCCGTGAAGAAAACATGTTTACAAAACTCTAATTTTGAGTGCATACGAAGGCTTCACATTTAACTTCAAACTGTAGGTCCAGTCCTGATCAGCCTATCTGAGCATAAAAGTGTACTTAAAACAAACTTTGCCCACTTAAGTACAAAAGTGTCTAATATTGAGTTTTTGTTACACAAACGCATACTTGATAGTATCTGTAAGTATTGTTTATTATGCTTGCACTTCAAATTAATGATTTACTTTGTATTTGCATTTTTAACTTTATAGCATTACTGCTCACAGCAACGATGAGGATGAATAACGATTGGATGAAATTGACGAAGGAACACACAAACATCCATATCCAGGACAGGACTCGTACCTGGAATCACGGGGGGCGGATAAACCATGCAGACTACTTTCTACTTCTGGCAACGTTGACACGCACCTTCTGCCTTTAGGACTTTATGTTAGTCTGGTTACAAACCCTTTTATCGGACTTCTCAAAGGCTTCTTAGGGTTAGAAGGACCAAGCCCTTGCGTGGTCTGTGGTGCAAGATTCATTTATAATTATCCTACATTGGTTAGGAATAAAATATCATCCAGATCTCTTACTAGAAGATTTATTTAAACTTCCGATGATATACAAACACTTTTCAAAACAGACAATTCACCCGTTACAACTTGTAGGCCTAAACCTATTAGTTGTACCCTGGTCCTTTTGATGATGCAGGAGAACACCTTATTCAGAGTTGGGTTGTAAAATATCTGCCAAATGGAGTACAAGTACACCAGCCGAACCGAAGAACGAGGCAAAATATTTACCCAACGTCCCCTGAATCATCAGCCTTGCAGCAACCAGGAGAATGTCCCGCTGGCTTACAAAGGTCTTGCTCTTTTATATCAAAAATTTGTTTACATTTTTCCAATGTAACTACATGATTGTTTACATATCCATAGTTTCAGCACCTCTGCAAAAATTAAGATAAACAATCCTTTACCTACAATAACCCATTTTTAAAGAAAGAATTCTAACATTTTTACAAGAAAAGATTTCAATACTAATTCGTATAACACAGATTCATTTTAGTGCTTGAAAAAACATGTGTTAACTGGGGCGACACAACGTTTTACAAATTCACACGATGCTTTTCCCCAAGCCTTCTAATTGATATTTAATACAGCTTGTATCTGCTTCGTTTTTATAGTTAACAACAGGACAACAATATTATATTAAAATAATAATTTCTATGGTGTATATACATATGTTTTGAGACAGGTATTTTTATACATAGTGGCGTACATTGTATCTCCAAACACGAACACAGGCGCGCATACGCAAGAATCTCCCATGTTTAGGCAGCTGATAAGCTTGCTATCAGTTTGCCATGGAAGGTTGGCCAGTTCACAGACACTCATCACGTCAGTAGAGGTGTTCATCCGAACATGTTCCATTCAGGAGAGGCACCGCACTGCACTGAGAACTGTCGGGACGCCGGAGAAGGCGCCTCATCCCAAGTGGAGACTTTTGGCACTGCACCCTGTCATTGGCTCAGCGTTTTTTGAGCCTACCCATTTCTACTGTGCAATTTTGATGTGGGTTGATAGGATACTCATCGGACGGTTGCAGCAACTGCTGCGCCTCCTCAACAGAACCTGCTCGAATGAACATCTCCATTGCCGCGATTCGCGTCTGAAGCAATCATGGCAAAATGATTGCGAGCCTTGTAGCTGTGTAAACATTGGAGATTGCCGCGCATGCGCACGGACTGTTAACAACTTAATTGGTAGATACAATATGCACCACCCTGTACATATTAGTTACACAACACCAAGCGATTATGCTGAAACAGGAAGAAAATATGTCGACTATATAAGTTATTTTACGTGTTTTAAAATATGTCGACTATATAAGTTATTTTACGTGTTTTCTTAATCTGAAGCAAAGATGCTTAGAATGTAATGCATTAACTTTAATCCGGAATTAGTAAGAAAATAAAATAACATAGTGGTTCTAAATTGCGCGGTCTGGGAGATTTAAAAAAAACGGATCAGAAAATATGCAAAATAAAATAAGGCGTTGCACAGTGTGGTATTTTCGTAATCTAGCTGGACAAAATTATTTAGCCTTCAATATGTGAGTTATATATGCTGTAAAGTGTTTTAGATGAAATACAAAAGCACTGCCAAGGGTTGAGACATATATTTCAAGAAAATATATCATACTAATAATAAAATATATGACGATGATTGGCGTTAATTAAATCCACTGTTTCCTTGGCAAACACAAACTTGATGGGACGACAATATCTAGTAGAAGATGAGGAAGGGTTTTGCCGTATGATGTGTTTGAGGTTTTGGCTATTCACTGAATACAATTGAATAGTCACCATTGATAGTCTAAACAAACTTTCGTAAGTGGAATTTTTATCAGAAAATTTTTGCTTATATCTATTTTGTTCGGCCCCATCGCAACCCCACTTCACAATTAGTTCTAAAGTCTTCAAGTCTGTAATACAATTCAAGACATCTTCTTGTACTTTGAACAATCACGTATCCAGAAGAGATTGCAGTTTTTTTATGCGAACGTTTCTGTTACAGTAATGTCACTAGGATAGCACAACTGTTTTGCCGCTTGGACTTTCTTATAACTAGGACACATATTTTTCTTTAATTGGTTAGTTGTATGGCGCATTGCGTTATATTGATGTGTCGAGATATTCGCATCGACCATTAATGCCAGGGCTTGGTCTTCCGACAGTCCACTTTGTTTTGGGCTTACCAAACACTTCCGCGCTATTTTTATCTTTGTCCCTCTTCTAGGCGAAAATTGAAAAAGCTCTTTTACAATTGCTGCTGAATTTCTTTTGCCTTCCTTCCGAAGCTGTAATTCGGCTGCTAATGATATATATCAATGTTTCGAGGATGTGTTGAATTTGCCTTTCTTCTGTTTGATCACTAGCACTCTCAAAGTCTTTTTGCGGTCTTCCGACCCTTGTACTTGGTCCAGGTAGTGAAACACTTTCGACACTGTTAGTAATAATATCAGGAAGTGATATATATTGTTCTAACCACAAAGAATTCGTTTTTAAAAGCGTTCTCTATGTCTTCCGGACTTCAACCACTTTTGTTCTATTCTTTGGCTAACACTTCTGATTGTTACTTTTAAACGTTTTATAATGTATTCCGAAAAGGACGAGGCACCACATTCTTCCCTTATATAATTTAACAAAGCATCTGTTCTTGATTCTTTGGCGTTGGTATACCACACGTCGAAAACATTCCGCCGTGAAATTTGCGTAGTCATTCTGTAATTTTAAAAAAAGTGTATGAGTGTCGCAAACATTCGCAAACAAATTAACATAATTTGTGTAGGTAACAAGTAACTCTTTCAGAAAACTAGGATAACAGATCTGTATAATGCGATATAATGTACAAAAACTCTAGTCCAAACTGACTTATACGTTTTCTCATACAGAAATAAACGTGACTTTTTCTGATGGTGCTCATGCTTAAACTCAAACATATAATAATACACCAACAGATGTAACCTTACGTTGAAACACGAAAGAAAATAAGAACACCACATAATCATTACTAGCACACAGAAACAGACCGTATTCATGGAGCAAACTAAGACGAATGACGCGATCGCTTGCAGCACTTGGCAGGCGGAACTCAGGTGGTCGGCTAGTGAGACCCTTTTTTCTATTGTTTAGTGTGATTTCTTGGAATACAGAGCCTAGTTTCATGTAATATGGTTCAACTCCTTTGCAAATTAACAAGTATTTAAGCCATGTAGCCAAATGCGAAAATTGACTTTTGTCCAGCTAGATTACGAAAATACCACACTGTGCGTTGGTGGGAGAGCCAGATACAGCAGATCAGGTGACAGAGAGCGGCGAGTACAACATTCCGATAAAATTAATTTGACACTGCTGGTACTTCTCCACACAAATGATAACGCAAATAAAAAGGGTTTAGCACCATACTTCCAAATGGATGTTTGATGTACTTTAACCATCACTAGAATGGAGACAGAAGTCCACGTACTTGGTGGGAACATCTGCACGAGCAAAATCTTCCTGGAACTTGGTATATTAACAGAATATCACGTTTGTTGGAAATATATGAATCCTCTCTTTGGACGTGAACCGAAATTAAAGATCAGAGATAAAGGCAAGATGTTTTAGAGAGGGAAATGAATTAAGGGATGATAAAAGTTAATGACTTCAAAACGAGCAACACAAATGAGATCACGTGCAGATACCAGGCGATCAGTAACAGTTTCTGCTTCATTCACTTCACACGTATCTTTTCCGATAGAAATCTCACTCAGGACAAGTAGAACATTAACTTCGCCGTAAATTACCGCAATTGGAACTTCTATTGGAAGACCCTGACTGCATTTGTTTTCCTCTTCCGTGCTTGTGTCGGGAATCGTGTTTCAAGATTCAACAGTTCAGCTGGGGAATATTAAATTATGCAGTGTCGGTGTCAATCCTAACACACGAAGGAATGCAATGTTTACGTTCCTCTACGAGTCAAATTTATTTTTCACTTATCAAATTATACATATAAAGTCAATTTTTTAAACTTTAAGATCTTAACCTTGGTTTACACATAAACTTCTTTGTCAGCAAGTTTTACGGGAATAATATAAAATTTAAATGTTCTCCTACAAGTGCAACAATAATTTTATGATAATAACAGTACTAATAATTTGGTGCTAATACGTAGCCATTCACCTGCTGTATCAACTTTTACGGAAAGAGGAGGTGAGGTTCCAATATAAACCTATATTTTAATGAAGAATCACAGTTGCATTACTACACAAAGCTAATTTCAGTTCAGTAGATATTACTCATTCAGAGGAGGGTAAAGCTTATATAGGGCCGTAGCCCCGAATGGCAAGTAAGAAGATTCCCCTTCAGTTATCTGTTATAATGAATAGAAGAAGGTCTTAATAGCATCAACTAAATCCAAGGTCTTAATAACATCAACTAAATCCGGAGAATTTTCAATTTCTACTCTAATGTCTTCAACATAGGTTAAAATTACTTCTCAGGATAAGTTACACTTTCAAATAATTTTAAGTTATCTGGCAGCTTGGGCTTATCATCAATTTAAACAAATTTACTTGTGTATGTGTGTGTACTTCATCTACATTTGATATTTTTAGAGTTTCATTACATAATAATTTATTATATATATATAAAATTTATACTGCATTAAAATATGTCAACAGCAAGTTACTAGATTACTTTGGTTCTGTACTTGATTCTGCCTTTCTTCCTAATTGCACGTTATAAAACAACCTACAGGAAAATGCAGATAGGTAACCATAATTTTTCTATTTCACCATGGATTGTAATTTCATCTAATAACGTTCTGTTTTCCCGGTTTTTATACATTACAAAGGTATCTGATACAAAATGTATTGAATTATGATTATTCCTTCAATAATAAAATTATTATCTTTTGAAAATTGTTATCGCAATTATATTCCCGCAATTTTCCACGACTGTTTAATACAAAAGATGTACTTGAACACAGTACTAACCTTGATAATTTTAATAGCGTACAAGGCCAGTATGGAAATTATAAAACTTTCTGAGATTTCATGAAACTTTTATAATTTCCATACTGGCCTTGTACGATATTAAAATTATCAAGGTTAGTACTGTGTTAGTTCTGAGATTTCATGAAACTTGTTACATATAAATATCAGTGTTCACTATTGGGGTTTTTCACTCATTCTACACTTGTAAAGTAAACTATAGTATTATGTAATACATTATACACATCGAGCTCCAGTTCAGTTTAGCTAATTTTAGAGCCCCACATCTACATATAAAATACTCATGTCGTTACGCAGTTTTTTTCCCCCGATAGATAGAATGTTTATCACTTATACGTTGCTATTCATTATCATTTTGTTTCAGAGTTGCCAACTAAGTATTGGACTTTAAGAAATAAGATCCTAATCTACGAAACTGTTTTTTATTTGACAGTTTAATTTTGTTGTAATAATGATTTAAATAAGGAATACTCAAATTAAACCAAGTTAAGTATGATATTAGTGATAACTACTGTCAACTATTAATCTTATCATATGACAATACAAACAAAATTAATGAAAATTTTAAGCAATTAATGTCCACTTATGGTACATATACACCGTGTGTCTATTTCCTTGCGAGGCCGAGAGATCGGGAGAAGTGCGGCGGGCGGCGCTAGCGGAGATGCCGACATTTTCGACCAGTAACGTCCCGCTTAAGTTTACCCTTGAAAGCGTTTTGCTTCGCTCGGAATCGTTTGGAGGTTTCGAATGTGCAACACTGTATCAAGATTACGTTGCAGACTAAACTGTTAAAAGTCAGTCAATGGTTTTCGTGAGCACTGTTGGCAATCTGAAAGCTCCGAGCTTGAGCTGTTCTTTCCTTCGCCACTACAGATGCGAATGGAGTGAGGAACAGACCTTGAACCAAGAGCGTGTTAATTTCGTACTGTGTGAAAGTGTGTTAGTTTTTGGTTACTTGCCGTGCTATTTCTTTGTGTAATTGCAGTGTGTGTGTGTGTGTGTGTGTGTGTGCGTGTGTAAGTGAGGCGATTGAAATGCCAGCCGCAAAGTTCACGTTAGAACAGGGAATTTTTATGTATGACACTTACGTGAAAAGAGACTCTTGTCTAGATTATAATTTGTGGGGAACCTAAGTCAATCTCCCCCTCTAATAAAATTACAAATCGCACCCAGAAAAAAATCAAGAGGTGAACCAAAGCGAAGAACTAGATGGACACACTCTGGGAGATAAGGCACGCCGAAGAAGGTATTTTGCGGAAGAGACGGATGAAATAAAAAAGGCGAACTTATTGGTATTCCTTCTAGTGATGAAAAGAAGAAAATTTTATTGATATATCAGGAGGAAGTGAGTGCCCCTTAATCAGTTTCAACTAATCATCGGTAAACCTCATCGTTACGATTAGCCTAACGAGGCAAAAAAGTGACGTAAACAAAAATACAAATGTAATTATCGCTCATGTACTAAGGGGAATATTACAATACAACAGTGCCAAACAATTAATATAACATCAAGCACTAACACTTAAGATTATATTAAGCACTAACACTTAAGAGTGGAGAGGATTGATCGCAAAGGAATCCTGTAAGTTTATTTTATGCACAGACGCTAGCAGGGATTGGACCTACAGTATCGCGAGTGATGCGAACCGTGAAATTTGTGGCCCCACCGGAAATATCAGCCTTCGTCGTATCAAATAGCTTAATAGGGGTAATGCCATGTTTTATATATACTTAAAGAGTAGATGCATGAAATCGGAACCATACGTCTGGAAGATCCACTGCTTCTCCAATGTACCAATCCTCTAAGAAATTACCTCGCCACGACTGTCAGTCAACAACGCCGCAGTTACTCTCGAGAACAGGTCATCCTTGCCGCAAGCCACCACGACTCTCCGCAGCACCATTTTTCCAGCGTTTGGACCTGCTAAATGGAAAGAGGAACGAACCCCCAAGCAAAGCACTTTCCATTTTTCGCCCAACGCAACCACATCCCAACACGCAACTCGAGACTTTTTCTCCTCGTCGGCTGCTTCGACGTTCACACGTGATGATTGAGAGCTAAATTCATAGTGAATAGGCAAATATATACAGTAGAGACTAGATAATCCGATTTCGGTACAACCCAAGGCAAAGAACAAATTCGAATTTTCTTATAAGTGCTCAGATAAGTGGGTTTGTGAACGGAAACGACGCAACGTCCTGAAGCAGAAGACACTTGATCATTCTTTATTAAAGTATAAGTTCAAAAATGTTTAAGTATTGTTTTCTAAAATCACCGTTACTACTGTACTGAGCGAAGTTCAATATTCATAGTAATACTGTACATCCCATTTTTCACACACTGTAGATTTCAGTTACATTGTTTATTTTCCTTCGCCCCTGATTTTCTCTCCGTTATTCCACATAATCCAAGTTTTTGTAATTGGAGGTAGTCTCGATCCCGTATGCTTCGAATTATCGGGACTCTACAATTAAAAAGAGGAGAAAGACGAACCAAAAGATTGCAACAGGTGCTAAAAAATGTGATCAGGATAAGACTGAGAAGCAACAAAAGGCTAGGAAGCCCAAGGATATCTCTACACGTCCGGCAGAAAACCTGGGATTTTGGGGTAAACTATGTAATGTTGCAGATAGTTTCTTTCTTAGATTTTACTTCTATGAGGATGTACCTACTTGGATACTACAGAGCATTCCCCGACATTCGCTACGAGACTCGGCGGCAAGCTGCCCGGCATCAGCGCTTGTCTTTCACCCGGTGAACGGGTCAGCAACAGTCGCTAGAGTCTGCTATTAAAATTACAGTTTTCATATTGTGTACTAACCTTGACTACAGAAGGTGTTGAAAATGATGTCCCTCTGCTGGAACACATTCCTGGCATCTCCCAAGGAAATTGGCATTTACACGCGAAAGTTCGTCTACTGTAATTCTCCCGATTTTTCGTACAAAACTCTCTTTTAACTCACGGATGGAGTGCGGATTGTCTTTGTATACGTTATTTCCCCATTATTCAGAACTGACCCTGTTAGATACTCACTTTTTTACGAGGTTTAATCTAAGCGACTGTGGCGGACCAGTTCACCGGGAAAGACAAGCGCTGATGCCGGGCCGCTTGCCGCCGAGTCTCGTAGCGAATGTCAGGGAATGCTCTGTATAACGAGCGACAACCAGTCATCATTGAGATTTTTTTCAAAGTCACAATATGATTATCCGGTTTCACTCTACAGCCTCATAACATCTCGAATTTACGTAACCGATTTTAGTTCTCAAAAATGAAGTCGTTAGAACATTAAAATGCTCTGTAAAACTTTTTTAAGGCTGCCTGACGTCAGACAAACTGTTTTTCAAGGGCGTGATTGAATTACATTTGGTCCAGAACGTATATAGCCGGTAAAATGATATTGCTATAAATGAGTCTCCTTCACCCATACAAACTCTCCAGAGTGAAAATAATTTGGATTATGTTTCCTACATGGTAAGGGAAAAATAAGTGCAATATCTATTCATGTTTGCGATTTTCAGAAGTCAAATGTCAGTAAGATATAACTGAAATAAGTAGTAAGAATTTCCACCACCTACTTAACGGAAACTTGGCAGCTGGTACACAATATGGATCATCGTTTCCTGAATAGTACGGTGTAAAATGTCACTATCCCCAGAGGCGGGGCTAGGAATATTTCTTTGATACGTGCATTATACGTAATTTGATTATTATCCTGAGATTCTCCCGGGCCCTGCCTACTTAAAGCACAACTTCCTAGGTGGCAAACACAAATTCCAAACATGGCACCAAAAACTGTCAATATAAACGTACACATCCTTTAGGAAGATATGTTTTTTAGGTGATGACCACAGTCAATATCAAAATATTATTCAAAATTATCGATATGAATAGCACGAAATTCTACCCTCTCCCCAACTACTAAACGTGCAACTGAATAAGTGGCAAACAACTAGATTTATTCAAGTTGGTTTAATTTACGGTTCGCTTTTCTGCTACGTTTGGGTAATCTCGAAGAATGGATGTGATGTTATGATGAAGTCAATGAAGGAGTACTGACAATGAACACCCATGCCCAGGCCGGGATTAGAACCTGAAAACCTTGGCGTCTTAGCCCGATGTGCTAACCACTCCGTCACGGAGTCGGCAACAAACAACTCGAAGTACATATTAAGTTTTGTAATTATATGGCATATAATATCACACAGCATTTTCATAATGGAGTGTCAGAAATCCCCTAGGGGAGGTGAGGTGGTTTAGATTAACCCTCGGTCTAAATTTATCAAGATAACCTTATCAGGATGGCCACTCTAGGACCATGATAAAATTCAAGTATAATTCCCAGTTTTTAAGGCGAAGTTTCCAAAACATTAAGGGCACAAACACGTACATTAAAAATATATAATTTAAAGTGCAGAGTTTGTTTACATTTGCCAGTTCACATGCTCAGATTAGAAATACGAGGTGGGGCAATAAAGTTTCCGGATTGATTTCCTTATTCATTTCAGGTCACGCCGATAACAAAGAGCTGGTGGGTAGGTGTAGGATACTGACATGTGGACTATCCTCTGCCTGCGCACAAACTTTTACGCACGTGCGTGTAGCATTTGTTAGAAGCAGACCGTGCATCTTAGGTCCGTCGGAATCATGTCAAGTTCGCAAGTGGAACAACGTGTTAATGTCACAAAACTTGGGAAATCCGCCACGGAAACTTGAAATTAGTTGAAAGACATTTGTGAGGATCAGTGTTTATTTCCACACGAGTTTTCGAGTAGTTTAAGAAGTTTAAGGAGGGTAGAGAAGGCGTCGGGGACGATCCACGATCAGGCCGCTCTTGCTCTTCGAAAACTGAAGTCAGTATCGAGAAGGTCGCTAAAATTGGTCGTTGATTGGGTGCCTGAAGGCCAGACTGTTAGTCAGTTGTATTATAAGAATATTTTGGGGACCTTTCGTGAACGGATGCGAAGAAGGATACGATACATGTGGAAGAATGGCTCATGGATTTATGAATAAGTGTAACGTGGCAATTCACAACACGCTATCTGTGAAGAAGTTTTTGGTAAAACACTACATTCCAGTGTTGCAAGAGTTATTGCCACACCTTGTACACCTACAAACACAAGTCACAAAGTTAATTGTGTAAGAATTTCGAACTCTAATTTACCTTATCAACCTCAATATATATCTTAGTTTGCAATAATTTTCAGTCGATTAGATAAGACTCTTCTGCAAAGGACACTAACAAAGTAAAGGAATTGAGTGAATTCTGTTTAATTTTCGACGCAACTTTCTTTTATTTTCCTTCTCCGATAAAAATAATGACTAAACTGTGAAAAACTTGCTTCAGGCATTAATAAACATGTATAAATTCAATGGGACTTGGAAAAATAAAAGTTGCAAATTTTCACGTCCGTGGAGAAATTTTTCGCGCAGAATTCCCGGTGACCTGCTTATGGATAAGATTATATATCACCTACCTACACAGAATGCGAGGGATAAGATTGCATAGTACTATATAAATATAAAGCTTATACAATTTCCAATTACTTTTGCTTGAACACTGTTTTCAAATTGTTTCTCTATAAAAACTTATATTGTATTTTTTATATTTTTAAATTTTTTTTAAAGGTTGTATTGAGAGAAAAAGTGCCGATAACCTTTTATATTGTATAATGTATACTGTAAGGAATGGCTCGAAAAAAGTGTTCATTTGTGTCGGAGATATGGTGGAAAAACTAAAGTGATGTACGTATATAATCCATCATAGTTGACGTTTTACAAGAAGGCAGGATTTTCTTGAAGTGCGAAATCGTGGGGATTTCCAGGATACTTGACTAAGGCATCCCAGAAGGTTTCGCTTTGATATTATTTGTGTACAATTAAAGTCTAAATGCACTGGGAGCGTAAATGTGACGTCAGGAATGACGCAGTAATTAAAATTGCTCAGGATAACCCGATATCATCCTGCAGAATATGTAAGTATTTACCCCACTATCATAAAATACAACCAGAAAAACTATAAACCACAATATAAGCAGGCACGCATCTAGAAACATATTTGCGGGGGGGAGTGATCCGAACCAAGTGTGTCTGGAATAATAGTATAAATGTTTTAATTAATATAATTTATATGTCTTGTATGTTGAATAATAAAATATATTGCAGTTGACGAATAGTCAAGTCCTGATTAATATTTTATCCATATTGTTATAAGTAGTAGTGCGCATAAATTTTTGGTGCTGTCACTCAGACCTGTATTAATTCAACCTCACCCATATCTTCCAGTAAGTTCGGCGATAATAAATAACCCTCGAGCACACAACAAATGCTAAAGAAGTATATTTTTTTACTTAATTTTAGTACTTGGTAAGCCTTTGAGGAAGGTGTCTGGACCCCGCCTAAATACATCCTTAATTGCAAGGCATACTTCAGATTCTGCTAGACTACATTAAATGGTTAAGAAGAACGTTTCCGTCAATATACACTTTTATAGCAAATGCTACGACCGACGACTTCATACAAGCTAAATATGTCTTCCCCTCTTGCCCAACTCGTGAGACAGAAAGTGTACAAAAGTCTGTTCGGAGTTGCACCTGCTCATGTGCCGAAAGGTAAGTTAATTAAAGAAAAACGGACGGAGTAATTTGCATGTGTGTGAAACACGATCTACGTATATTTAAAACCATTGTTAGTGTCTCAGGGAGCTGGTGAAGTTTAATCTGATACCATGAGAAGCGATCTTCAACCGGAGGGCTGTAGGACAAACAGGTGAATGCTTGAAGTCCGCAAACTAGAATAATTTAAGTCACATCATAATCAGAGGACAAAAAAATTTACATATTTTTAGCCAGCGGTACCTTTTAGGAAATAATTTTCTGGGTAGGACCTTAGCATTATTGAACGCAGAATTAATTGATACCAGTGCAAGAGTACACGATTTATTATTTAAAATTATAACTTACAGTACCAAAATCGTTATCTTAGCCACTTGTATTTGATTAAGGATTATGGTTATGCATTTTGGTTATTTTACGTCGCTTTCAACATCTGTACGCTAATAGTAACAGCCACAATTAATGAAACGTTCCTGCCTTACATATACAAGGTCCGCCCATAAAGAAACCTAACTGTCAAAAAAAAAAGAACCAAACCAAATAAAAAGATACCGTATTCTGGCAACACTGCAAAGAGCTATATCTAAACTTCCGGTCAGTGCACGTTTCAACGTCGGTATCGGGGCAAGCGTGCGTCAGATGCAGGTCGTGTGCAGGCGGCGTACAAAATAGCGCACCAAGAGCCAAATACCTAGGCATCACCTTGGATCATAATTTGAACTTCAAACGCCATGCAGATGAAACCAAATTCAGAGGAAGCCAACGCTTAGCTGGATTATACGCAATCTTCAGAACTCTTGCACTTCCCCTGGAGACAAGAACTAACATATATCGGATGATGATACGACCAATGCTTCTCTATGCCATCCCGGCATGGCACAACATCGCACCCACTAACCTGCACAAACTACAAGTCGTGCAGAATAAAGCAGCCAGAATCATCAGTGGTCACTCAAGAAGAACAACCAATCTGCAGATTCAGGAAGATCTTGAACTGCAACCATTAGAAGACGCCATCGCCACAGAAGTAAATAAGTTCTGGGAGAAGCAGAGATCACACACTAACCCAACAGTGGAGGCGATAGGAAGGATCCCACTGGGTAGAGCAGTTACCAGGACGCCACGCCCACACTGAAGAAGACATTGAAAGGACCGTCACAGGCCCACAATGGGAGCAGCGCTCCTAACTAAACCAAGCAAAGCAGATGAAAAACTCCAAGCGACAGTGGCAGGAGTAACAGAAAACAAATGACATCAACACGCCATTAGTTCATTCGGAGCAACACACATAGAAGCCATGCCTGATAAAGGCGACACTTCACAACAGGAAAAGCCAAATAAAGATGATGATGATGATGAACAACGTTGCAGCATAAATTTTTGTTACAAATTGGGTAAATCGTTTGCCGAAACGTAACAGATGATACGGGCAGTGTATGGTGATGCAGCATTATCAAGAACCCAGGTGTATGACTGGTACAATCGTTTCAAAGGTGGACATGAAAGTGTCGAGGATGAACCAAGATCAGAACGCCCTTCAACGTCAAGGAATGGCGACAATGTGGAGAAAGTTCCCAAGGACTGATCCACCATGAATTTGTCCCTGAAAACTAAACAATCAATCAGGGGTATTACAAGGAAGTGCTTGGTCGACTCAGAAACAGGATGAAGCGGGAAGGACCTCTGTGATTCTGGCCAATGGTCTCTGTTACACGATAATGCTCGGCCTCATACCGCATTGTCTGTACAACAATACCTTGCTTAGCATTCAGTGACAATGATCAATCACCCTCCATATTCTCCGGACATATCGCTTGCTGATTTTTTTCTTTTCCCCCAAGCTTAAGATGGCTATGAAAGGGCGAAGATTTGACGACGTTGCGGACATTAAATTAAATGTTAAGCGTATTTTGCGAAAAATTACTGCCAATGACTATCAACAGTGTTTCCAAGACCTGTACAAACGCTGGTCAAAGTGTGTTGCCTCCTCTGGTGATTATTTTGAAGGTGATAAAGTCATTTGAAGGTACTTGTTTCCTTTCCTAAAAAAAAGTTTTTTTTTATGGGCGAACCTTGTAGGATTGATCCCTCGTAGTCGTAGCACCTTGTGCTAAACAATAAATTGATCAGGTTTACATCGTAAACATTTCTTCCAAGTAACGAAAATACTCCTATTATAAAAGGTGGCCATCAAGTCCCGTTGTGTACTTTTCCAGTTTTGGTTTTGTAACTTTATGTGCCCATAAACGTTATAATTCTGAATATTTATGAAAATAACTGATTAATTATTAGAAATAACGGCAATTCTCAGTTATTTACTACTTGCATATTGTTGAATACAATTAAATAATCAAGAATATGACTATAATAAATAAGTGATAATTATCGTAATTTCTCTCAATTCATACAATATTATCATACTACTGAGAACGTTACATTCAGTGGCTCAAAGTTCTTAAAAAAAGGTACGCGGCTAATAAGAGTCCTATGGAAAGGGGCCTTTATGGACACACTGTATGTATGTATGGACAAGAAATGAGAACAACATAAGAATGTTGTAATCATGTAAAGTATGACACTCTACCAGATTGGACAAACATATGTAAATATATCGTATGTATATGTCACTGGAAAAATATTCACGTCTGGCAAAAATGTAGCACGCAACAGTTATGCATGTAGTACACTTCGTTCCACTATAACTTAACCAAAGTCGACAGGATATCCTGTGCCCGCCTGGTATTGATAGGAAACAATTAATGTCCAACACTGACGAGTGTGATGAAAGCGATCAACTCACACCTACCCTTCATTTTGGGGCAAACTTTGGTAACCAGATGCAGTATTGAATTCATGAAAGCTTTCGGTACATACTAAAGCTGAATAATTACATAACTGTTCCTCGAGTGGTTTTATTCCTTTTGTACAACTTTCGCAATAATTCCTTCAAGCACAACTCTTTTGCAAACGAGTGTTTAAAGTTTTAACTTCTGTTTGTTTTGACGTACTCGTTCAAGGGCTGCCCGGGTTGAACATAGCAAGGCGACAGAACACTGTTTTGGGCTAAGTCATGCATTCGAGGCGAGCGCATGACTTTTTCGCCAAGCAAGAGCAAACACTATTACAAAACCAAACAAAAAAATCCTCTGTATGCAAGTGGTACGTGCATGCGTAAGCTGAAATGGAAACACAACACGGAGGAAGGGAACACAGCACGGACTGACTTTGCTACACGATACAACCACATAAGCAAGATATATATTATGATAGAAAGCACTTATGACACAACATATGTACATTGTAAATATGTATCCCCCTTACACGCACCAACGAAATATTCGAGGGGAAGGGTAGTTCCTTTGTTATTACAAGAAAGATAACCAGTTTTAAACTTAAACATATATTACTAAGGATGTAATGTGTGTGTTGCTTATTTTGCATCCATCGCTTTTCTGTTCCTTTTGGCTCACTGCGACGATGAGAATGAACGAGTACGATTCGGCCATTAAGAAAGAAAAATGAAAACTATATACGCACATAGTGACAAAGATGGCAAGAAAGCAAATTTACTGAAGGAGCACAATACCTTACAGAGATGCACGTTATTTTAAATACTGTGCAGGTATGCTGGACGACTGATAAAAAAAAAACACCCCTGACAATTTAAAAAACAAGCGTGATAAGTGGTCGACTTTCGATTTTGTCATCGAAGTTCCCGGGTTCGAATCCCGGCCTGGGCATGGGGGTTATTTAATCAATTTCATTTAATTATCACTCACTCTCAACGTCGCGTCGGTGCTAAATAACAAATACAAACGAGCTGAACTTTTGTTTGAATACTGACACCTTTCCACCGAAAAGAAGAATCTGCAAATACGTCGCCCGCCATATTTGTTTACATTCAGGGAACAAATGCACACTTGCCATTCAAAAAGTTCGGTAGCAAAATATTGTTTGGGGACGGGCTTATAGTTTCAAGGCCTCTCTGCGCGAATGAAACGTGATCCCGAGAGGAACGCACTCCACAAAACGATAGGTTTTGGACCTGATGGTTTTCTCTCGAGATCCTTTCTTGTCACCAAATCTGCGTCCAACCTCTTCAGTGATGCCACATCTGCTGCTTCTGAGTTTTACTTTACAAACACATGTAAACTACATTTATTTTTTGGAGCGAGCAATCACCATCCTAATTCTCAAATACTCACAAGTCCCCAACTAATCAACGAAACGAAATCTACGACAATGAATCGCTTAGTATGAAATTCCAAAATTCCTGGTATGTGAAGTGGTGCCAGAGATTGACAGGATGTTTGGTTCTACTTTAACAGTTACATGCTCCATCACTCCGCGCGCGTGTGTGGATTAGTTTAATTTCCTAATGTAGGCCTACGTCAAATTCAAGTCATGTGTAAAATACTGCGAAATCCAAAGCGTTATCGGAGTATGTATTTATAGCTCATAACTCAGAGTGAATTTATGTAAATGGACAGCTTCATTCACGAAGAACACGAAAAAAGACAATCTTCTTACCTGATAACGGAAAAGGTGCTCTTCATACAACGCACATTCTTTGCATAATGCATAAAGTCCTCCAACAATGAAGGTCGTGAAAATACTCACAGCATTCTGCTTTCACAACGGGAGGATATTAAAACTTACGCAAGTGCAATTAACGCTATATTCCTCATTTTATAGACATTAAATTTCATCATTATTTGAATGTTACGTGTCATTATACTTACCAGAATAATTACTTCAGTATTCTGCATGTCAAGTCTTGATGAAATTCTAACTGAATTAATGCATCAGTTGCTTGTTGATTTCACGCATTCCCCGTGATTATGCGAGAGCCAAGTTGTGCATACGAACATAAATAGAACCGAACATCAGTACTCGTGTTGCGATAGAAGATAACATTTCTCTCTCTCCCTTTTCCCATCTACTTCATATCCAACCTGGAAACTTCCCAATTACTCCTCATAAATTAATCCGCAAAGAAAAACTTCCTTTTTTTTTCTGCCATCATTACTTTCTTATTATTTATCAAATATATTGCACTGTTATAACCTAGCGATTACTTGATTAACAAAACATGGTTCTTCAACTTGACTGCAGTTTTTTTTAAAAAAAAATGTAGGGGAGAGTCGTACAGTACCGGCCGTCCTACAGTATCGGCCAATTGCTAGTTCAGGCATTTGACGCTACATAGTAGTAGTTCAAGGGAGTAGGAGGGAAGGGTATGTATTCGTGTGCGCTATAGTTCGGGGTCACCCGCTTTCACGCAGTATTGTGAGAGCTGTGCCTGTGTTACCGTGAAGAGTCAGGCCCTGGTATTCATGTTCGAGGTAAGACAACTGTAAAAACTGCACAATGCATAATTTATCTAGAGTCCATTGAGGAAGATTGGGTTCAGTGTACCGAATGTGTAGTATGGCACATGTTGAATGCGTAGATCAAGAAAATATTTTGTATTTTTGTGACTATTGTAAAAATGTGATTTAAACTCTGCTTTAACGGACTTTATTTCCACATTTTTTTACTACCATATCTTTGTACACATAGTTCACAGTTTCTTCACAAAACTGAAGCATTTATCAATAGTTACCACCACTTAAAATTAAAATATTGACTGGCCGATACTGGACGACAATTTTTTCACTCATTGAAAATTCAGCTTTTTGTTCTTTGTATATATCCTGTAGTTCTGAAAACATTTTAGAGAAATTAAACCCGTGTTCCTTAAAGTATGCATTGAGGTATCATATTACTATGTTCAATCTGACTATCTCCTAATCCTTTTTCAGTTATAATCAATAATCTTAAGGTGGCCGGTACTGTACGACTCTCCCCTATCTCAAACTAATCGGAGGATTTCAACAGATTCATTCATTTCATTTCATCTGAACTTCTCTGATCAAATTTCAATGGTGTGCATTAAAGTCATATTTGAGAGGTTAGTGCATATTCTACTAGCTTAACGTACATATACTGGGAATATTTATTTGATTCAAGACTTAAACAGTAATTCAACATGAGAGTAAACTGCGATTCTTTCCTTGATGTCTAGATGAAGTCACCAGCCCCAGAGATAAAGTTTAAAACTAATAATACACCTTCAATTAACCCAAGTGGCACGCACTCGCGCGGGTATCTGTATGCTACTATGCATCATTCAGCGATATGAGCATATTTACATGCATGCAACATACAAATAGCATTAATTGTCTGTGACACGGCTTGGAAACTTTCGTCTCCTCCACGGCATGGGGAACCACAGTCACACGTGACGAACAGAACTTGCTTCTGAGAGTTGAGAAGCCTTTTCCCCATTCACTGACTGGACAGGAGGGAGATGGGACGGGTACACAAGTACAGCTTAAAATTGGATTGGATTGATTTGGTGTTTTAAGTCCACTTTATGCACAGTAAGGCTAATCGGGACTGGACCTACAGTTTAAAGTGGGATCCGAAACACTTGTGCCTCCACCGGGTATCGAACCCGGGACCTCTTGATTACAAGGCGACGACGCTACCACTGCGCCATCGGGGAGGCCCTACAGCTTAAAAATTGATAATTTTCACTAGGGCAGTGGCGAAGCGGGACAACTTGCAATCTTACAGGTGTAATCTATGACACGCGCTGTAGTTTCTGCAGGAAGAGGAATGGGGTAGGGGCGTCAAACCCTGTCACGGAGACTAGTGTTAGTGATTTTTACACAATAAACGCATCACATTTATTTCAATTCTGTGTTCGATCAGTTATTCATAAATGAAGTTCCTACATACGGAATTATGTATTTTTTTATTATTTTTTTTAACATAAAAGCCGGCCTCCGTGACGTAGCGGTTTTCACAGGGTCCGATGACGCCAAGCACCCCGAGTTCGAATGCTGGTCTGGGCATGAATGTTCTTTGTGAGTGTCTTTTTATCAATTTCATCATATCATCCCTCATCCTTGTCTTTCCGATTAGCCAAAGGAGGCAGAAATGGGAAGTAAAATAAACCAAATCAATCAATTTTAAGAAAAGACTTACATTTCTTATTCACGTACATTTAAGCTCATATTTTGACTATTTTTACTATAAGTATATTTTGTCATTTTTAGTGCTTTTCTTTAGGCGTAACATTTAAAAAGTACACAAATATAAAGAGAGAAAGCTGAAACTGAAAGATACATACTGAATCGGACACCTTCAGAGACCAATCGACGCGTTAACGGGACTTCGGAGAAAAAGCTACCTCGAAAATTTCGGAGCGCACAAGTCCATCACGACATTGCACTGCACGCCACTGATGAATATCTACAGGATGATTCAAGGTCAACGCCGGGGATTGCTCCCGGGGCCTTGTAGAGCAAAACGCAACATGCTTCTGTACGTACCGGAGGATGGGCGGGGAGGGGGGTACACGAACAAAACGCAAGGATTTGCACGCGAAATCGAGCTCAATAGTTGGGTCGTTTACAAATGTGGGTTTTCTACGTCGCGCGTTTCAAACTCGTTGAGGTTTACAATAGTGTTGGAAATCAACATCCGCGACTTCATAGAAATTGACGGTGCAATGTCCCACAAATGACAGAGCTGAACTCCCCTGGCCGCATCCGTGTGCTTTACATTCAGTAGCCCCGTCTAGTTAATCGGGACTGGGCCCACAGCTTAAAGTGGGATCCGAACAACTATGTTCCTCCGGCGGGTATCGAACCCGGGATCCCTTGGAAGGCGACGGCGTTACCACTATGCCCGAAATTCTGCTGCTTTCAAAATTGATACAGTATTACTTGAGTGTTCCTTTGTAGATGTTTTTCTAAACCATCCTTTGTCGTGATTAGCCTAAGAGACAGAAGCGCGACATACAATTTTGAAAAAGTACTGTTACTTGGGATTTTATTGACTATCTGAATCAAAATACCCATACTGAAATTACGATTCGTCACATGGTCCTGCGTTCCAGTTCCACCATGAGGATCTCCGAAATAATTTCCTTTCCTTTCACAAATGCCTTGTCAAAGAAATGGTATTCTGTCGGTACGAATTATTCAATGTATTACGACTAAAGTCATTACCGAAAATCCTTCAGTTTTAAATCCTCCATGTGACAACGTGCAGGCATATACAGGGTGGCTACAAACAAGCAGAAATGAAATTCCCTGACTTTTCCAGGTTTTCCAGGACAAAATTTACATTTTTCCCTGACAATTACAAAGTTAACTAAATCGATTCTTTTGCAAATATAAATAATAAACTCACACAGATCCACGTATGGTTTTGTTAAGTACCAATATTATCTTCTATGAAATTGACTTAATTTCTCTATTCTCTATGATTGAATTCAAACTGCAAAATAGTGAATTTGAAAAATTATTACAATTCACAAGCTAGGGAACGATTACGGAATTTTTCATATGCAGTAAGTTTAAAATAAAATACTTGATTCTTTTTAAATTTACGACTAAGTGAGATAAGAGTGAAGAGTGATTGATTAAGAAATACAATTTGTAATTTATCAGTCTTCTTAGTTATACATTCTCCGTATTATATGTTGATATTTCCACTGAGGTTTGGAACCCTCTGCTTGCAAGAACCATGAGTGTGGACTCATTTTTCAATGCATAAAATTTCTCTCTTCCCTGTAAAGCAAACAACTTAACTCTTCCATATAAGTGAAACAACTGAATCTAACAAAATAAAGTGTGTGAAACTGACAATATGCAGTTATACCATTAATACTGACGAAAAGGGTATGTAGGTATTAGAAATTGAACACAAGGAATTTATAGAATTGCATTGTATAGGTACCTGATTTAGCTAACCACACATTAAAACAGGAACACTCTAATAATAAAAGCTTCTGAAAGTTCATATACGAGGGGCATCCTGAAAAAAGCTCCTCCAAAGGTGCCTATACGCAGCACTAGTGGTCGGAGAGCTACACATCTGGTACAGTTGCAATGCAGCTGTTTTAGGACAGTTCTAGGTTAAAGATTGCAGCTCTCATACAGTCTCCCACCGACTGCGATGTAGCCTACATTGCATGCTCAGAATTTGGCACAGAGCCACCAGCAATCGTGTCAGGTGTGCAGGCCGGACGTCGTGAGTGATAGTAAGGTCAGACGATGGTGCAGACAATTCACGGAAGGCCAATCAAATGTGCACAACCCCATACAGCTGAGTACACACGGGTACTTTGCATCACTTTGGGCGAGAGATCTTGGACAACTCCCTGTACAGCCCTGGCCTTGAATGTACCGACTTACATCTCCTTGTTTAACTGAAGAGGTTTCTGGCAGGGCAAGGATTTGACAGCTACACTGCGGTAGAAATAGTTTCAGTCTTTGCTGTTACACACACATGCCATGGGCATACAAAATTTAGTGCCATGCTACGACAAATGCCAGAACAACGGTGGTGATTATGCCGAAAATTAGGTTAGGACTCACTGTTACTAATGTAATAAAGTACAACTGATATTCTTGTTTTATTTATGCCTAATCGGTAAGGACCTTGATATTTTGTTATTTTTTTAAAAATTGGTGTATTTTCTTATTTTTTATTTTTTACTACACGGTGTTATTTTCCCCAAAATTCACGTTTTCATTTTAGCGCATTTTCTGGCAAATATCTGAAATTATACCTTCCTGGTGTTTTTAAACTACTGTTTCAAAGTAAGTCAAATGGCTTATGCCTCTTCGTGAGAGTTTGATATCTTCAAAGTTATTTCGGGAAAGTTATTTTCCATACCCATTTTTTAATTTTAAGGTAAGGATTTTAGATAATGGAATTTTCCCCGTATATACTGAAGGGTGCATAATGACCATAAGTGGCGACGCACCCAAAAAATTAAAATCAATCAATCTCACGTGACAGATACCGATATATTATGGCACCAAAAATTGGCATTATCTTTTTTTCACTTGTTAAGTTGAAAAAATCGTGGGAAATACATGATTTAATGTGGTGTCAGAATTATTCCATGTACGTATAACTCAAGTAAAATGTTGGAAACCTTGCATGTTCTACGTACACAAACATGGCCTACAAAAGACAAGAATGTTGGATTTCATGGAATTTTTCGTTGTTTTAGGACATTTCTTTAAAAAAAATCGCTAAAAACGCCAACAATTCACATTTTATGCCAAATTCAAATTATTTCGAACGGGCGAAAAATGTGTCCAGACATCATCACTGCACATTCCTAAACATAACTTCGCAGCAATTACCATTTTTCACAGTTTTCGCGTTTGCGAAAAATCAATGTCCCTACTAATTGGAAATTACTTTCTGGCCATCCCTCGTATAAATCAGTAGATGGCAAGTGAAAATTTAGCAGGGCTGGCAGAGGAAAGTCAATTCTTGAAGAAAGTGATTTGCTTTTATGATTGAATGATTCGAGTAAATATGATATTAAAATATTTACGTATCTATTATTAGTATTTTATTTCATAATATTGGACATTAAACTTACTCAGTGAGAGATTAATGACCATCTCTCATGAGTTTAAACAGACAGGAATTTACAGTGTTGCAGTAAATTTGAGGTTGGGAGCATGCACTTGCCAATTTTTATAACGTTCACTAATGCAGATTTATGTTTCACTTTTTCGTGATAGTATTCAATATATATTCCATTTGGTTGGATTCTTCTTGGTATCTAAGAATAGTGCAATGTCATTGTAAACGTATGTTAACTTGTGCAAAACCAGTAATACGTCAGGACAATGAAAGAAACCCTTCGTAAGCACTGCTACATTAAATAAGGAGAAGTGAGCCAGAAGAGTAATAAAATTCCAGTAGCATATTTGCAGTCTAAAGCTCTTCTTGTTTATGCATTCGATTTTTGTTGGATGTTGCAGTCCATGCAATTTCTGTCGCATGTTGTAGTGAGATACTTTGTCGGGTGGCGATATTCGACAAAAATCGTATGTATCAATGGAACCTATTTGTTTCCATGTTCCTTCAGTTTGCCCAACAAAATGCCTTACTACGACGTCAGACAACTATCGGACGGCACCACCTGCTCTTATCCCCTCCATCTGTTGACAAGTCCTCTTACTACTCCCATACGGACAAGAAAAAAATATATAATTCAATGCATTTTCCACGTAATATTTAGAGGCTTAACATTTACTCCCCCGATGATACCATATGGTATCATCAGTGTAAGGTCGTACTCGCCCGATGATACCATATGGTATCATGGTGCTGATTACGAAATGAATGTGCTTTTTGGACCTTCAAACACTTAAGTTTGGGTGGAAACTCTGACACAGGTCTGGAGCAAGCCTGGGAAATTCATATTGATGACCAACCTCCCCCTTCTCTGCAACATAGCCACATTTTCGAACAGACTTTCACATTTTGGCTCATTATTCAACTTGTATGGCACCCAGGAACATGAAACATGTTTCATTCTCTTTGGACACGTCCATTCTTTGAAGAGAATACTAAGGTTTGCACCTTATCCCCAAAATAGCGGGAGAAGAGGGGACAAGCTTCAGATTTTTGTTTTTTTCATTGAAATTCGGGGGTCGGGCTCCCCCAAACCCCCTTCCTCGGTCAGGCGTTCTGAATTGTACACGGTTGTATGCTGTGATGTTCTATCTGAAAAACAAAACTTATCTGAAGTAGATTGCTCCCATAGTGCCCGAATTATAACAATTTTCTTCCAAAAATGCAAGTTACATATTTTTCGTAAAAATAAAAAATCACATTTTGACTTATTATTCTACTTGTATGGCACCGAAGAACATGAAACATGTTTCATTCTCTCGAGAAATGTCCATTCTTTGAAAAGAATACTAAATTTCGCGCCATCTCCCCAAAATAGCAGGGGAAGTAGGGGCAAACTCCAAATTTTTGTTTTTTCCATTGCAATTCGGAGGTCGTGCCCCAGCCCAACTTCCTCGGTCAGGCGTTCTGAATTGTACACGGTTGCATGCTATGATGTTTTATCTGAAAAACAAAACTTATCTGAAGTAGATTGCTCCCATAGTGCCCGAATTATAACAATTTTCTTCCAAAAATGCAAGTTACATATTTTTCGTAAAAATAAAAAATCACATTTTGACTTATTATTCTACTTGTATGGCACCCAAGAACATGAAACATGTTTCATTCTCTTGAGAAATGTCCATTCTTTGAAAAGAATACTAAATTTCGCGCCTTCTACCCAAAATAATGGGAGAAGAGGGGGCAAACTTAAGATTTTTGTTTTTTTTCTATTGAAATTCGGGGGTCCCGCCCCCCAAACCCCCATCCTCGGTCCGGCGTTCTGAATTGTGCACGGTTGCATGCTATGATGTTTTATCTGAAAAACAAAACTTATCTGAAGTAGATTGCTCCCATAGTGCCCGAGTTATAACAATTTTCTGTTCCCGTGCAGAGTTCCATAACGATATCTTGAAATTAAATTTAAAAAAAGTCAATGAAGATGAAATTCCCTGACATTTCCCTGACTATTTTTGACACCTCAAATTCCCTGACTTTTCCCGGTTTTCCAGGTCTGTCGCCACCCTGATATAATAAATCCTAAAAAAGAGATGCTAACCTAATATTATATATTTCTGATCATGTATTACAAGCTTCTACACTGAAACTTATGATCCGCTGGGTAAAAAAATATTTTTTCTACAATGAACGCCATTCAGAGAACTCAAGACACTCAATCGAATATGCTAAATATTTAATAAACACATGAAATTATGCAGACAGAAACTCGTGTGAATTCCAAAGTGTTCCGTGTTCCTTCCAAACCGAGGTAATCCAATGAACAACAGGTACAGAAATGTTTTCAAGTCGTTGGAGCAAAAAAGTACCTGAAGATTTCTACGAACTACGCAAAGTAAGAATTATTTCTCAAAGATCTTGAGTTATGGTTGTAGGCTATCAAGTACAAAGTGTTTCAGAAGTTGTGGATAGACTTTCACACAACAATGGAACTTCCAATAAAAAAGGAACAGAGTTAGTTAACAGTGATCAGCGCCACTGTCCACGCATAAGTCATTGAAATTTGGTGCGCCTTGTATCTATACATAGGAAACTGAATATTCTTAAAAGGTCTGCACAATAACCCCCTGTGCAATAGTCAGACACAGAAGGGTGTAAAGCTGAATCTTTGATGTATTTCTACTCTAATTTGTGGCCATTAACTACATTATTTACACATGAATGCAAGATCCGTGTATATCCTATTGCTCCACAATCCAGAGTTCCGAATTTCGAAACTTGGTGATCCATCCCTTCGCCCCCGCTTTACCTGTAACCAGTTCGTGGCTGCGAATGAGTCAGCTGATGGATCGGGCACGTCACAACAAGTCTACACGTGCCGCAGTGCCTTGTCAGCATAAGAGCACTGCAGTGTATGATTATCGGGATTACAGACCACGCAATAGTCCCATCTTGGCAACCAGGAAGAATACGGTGGCGTGATACCCTCCAGGTTTAACACTGAGGTTAACCCCACGATATTTAAGTACCTTAAATACACCTCTCAAATAACCAGAAATGGATGTAACAAGTTTCCATTGCTATCAGGTAAAGAAATTACATGCAAGCAGATCTCACGACACAAAGACAAAGAACGTCAGCGCACCCGTCTACATTCTACAACGCTTCTCTCGGAAACCACGACCTTTTACTTAGAAATGATGGTGCGCCCAAGGAATTATACCACACACGCACTGAAACAATTTTGACAAGTGGGAAGATGGAAGACAAAGTACTGCTGCTGGAGGACAGGAATTCCATGACACTCTTGCGGTAAAATTTGCGTTGCGGTCTCTTCACGCTGGGCCATCGAGTAGTTCGTTTTTGGAGCGCGAGTACGTCGACAAATGCGCCACTCAGCACCTGTGAATCATTCCAATCTTACCACAGCTGACGACAATGGAAACTTGAACCACTGCTTGAATGATGAGGCCGGGTGAAGAGTGGAAGAGCCTCCGCTGGGGATCGAACCCAGAACCCGGCTGACGCAGGCGCAATAATCAAGTGAATATTATTTCAAGGATATCGGCAGTTTATAGTTAACATTTTCTATATACAGATTACCTACTTCCACTGAAAAAAGAAACTCATATGCGATGCTTTTTCAGTGGTTTTTACTTGATATTCATCTTACAAAGTTACGCACCTAAAAGATAATTTTGCAAGTGATGCATGAGGTTGTGAAGGTGTAATACGAGTAATAAAGCAGAAGGCGATGAGTAAACATACCGACACTATAGCTGTTCATAAAGAAATACGTGAAGAACATATAAAAGAAGTGAATGGAAATGTGAAAATCACATTATGATTAAGCAAATTCTCGTTCCCAGTTCACGTGTGTGTCTAGTCCCGACTAGGGACGGCATCGGGAGGAAATCTCGTCTCGATTTGCAAACATCTGTCTCAGATTCGTCTCGAAATATCTAGGATAAGCGATATATCCAACGTATCACCGCACGCACACTTCCACTTCGATCACTAAAACTTAAAAACAAGCATCACACAGGATCTATTAATGTAGCAAAAGTTAAGCAAACAGTAGAGTTAAGGCGGGTGCAAACATTCTCCTGAAGTCAAATTCTTTGTACGTCTAGTAGAATAATAAAAAAAAGGATTATAACCTTCCCCGCCCCGCCCACACACACGCACTACAGACTCCCGTAGATAGCGCAGCTCCGCAAATGGCGAACTGCAGCATGCGAATGGTGGCTTCCAGTAATTGAAATAGTCCTAACAAATGGCTCCGCCGGCATCAGTTAAAGGGAAGGGGGAAATAAATTTCATACCGCGCTGCCGCCGCAGCAATTAAAAGTCTCGGCGAGGCTTCCGTCTCTCGTCGAGGATTTCCAGTTCCAGTATGCCCTGGAGAAAAATGTTTCCTCTCTTTTATTGCACGGCGATAAGAACGATTTCTCTGAAGAATGTCCTGATTGCGGAAAATTAGCCTAACTGTGTGATTCAGCGGAACTATGGGACGCACGAAGAACAAAGATACAATATCTTCCTTACTGACTAAGATTAAACTAACGTTTATATGTAAAAAACCAAGGACGCCCGCAAGATTTTATCCAAAGCATTTTTTTTTCTTTATGGGCCAAAAACGTTCCCAAATTAGCTGCTTCGTTTTGAAATTCAGGCGTTTCTGCGACAAACCTGTAGTAGCTTTACTTATAAATAAATCAGACCAGTCTCTTACGCAATGTATTGTCATTGAAATTACCGTATATGAAACATGTAACTTTTCTTTTGAAGAGGGGTTGAGCGTCACACACCTCCCTCGAGGAATTTGGGTAAAAATAGCAAACTGAAAAAGTAGCACACAGACTATAATGGTGGGATAATCACTATGGGATAAGAATTCGTTTACTTCTTGAAGATGGATGTTGTTAAAACTCGGAAAGGGGGGGGGGGGAGCTCTTCTTCATCTTCTTCCATAAGCATCCACCTGATTACGATGTCGTGAAGAGACAAATTCATTCTCCTTGCAGGCTATTTACAGTGCAATCGTCCGACATTCGGTTGCCATCTTTTCTCAGCACGTGTTGAGTGAGACTTCCAAATTGAAGTTCAAAACATGTTTGGGGCATGGTGTTGTAATAAATGTGAATTTGTGTTTTCCGTCAAAGTTCCTGGCTCTCGATGATATGCAAGGAAAACGAGCGATATCGTTTATTGCAATGGTTCCCAAAGTGGGCGACGTGGATGGCTTACAGGGGCGCTGCGAAATGTTACAACATTTTCATTGAAATCACACTTACTTGTTGGTTTACACATGGTTTTAGAACTTTTTACACAATATGTTTCTGAATTTGAATATGTGTTTACTTTTTAACATAAAGCAAGCAACCTAACCACACTAAATGAGCGTTGAAAGTGTTAGATAGGCCTACGTTCTGACTTGGGCGCCGCGGAAAGATCTTGATGCACCAAGGGCGCCGTGAAACGAAAAAGTATGGGAACCCCTGGTTTATTGAGTTGTTGAACTGATTGTCTGGCAGTTTTGGCATGTGATGTTACAACTCGTTCAGGACCGCAAGAGTATGCTTGTCTCCACATACTCTGAGTTACACGTACTGTACTGCACAAACATCTGTGAGGGATGGATGGAACAAGTTTTCCCATTTTATAAGATATAAATATCCTACGGTATGGAAACATGTGCATCCAGCACGAAAATTAGACTGTATAAGCGGTCATTCTACAGACTGAGAGAGGACAAGCAATTCGAGGCTTCGAAATTTGTGCATTGATTACAATGGTAGCAAATGAATTATGAAGGAGATCATGAGTGTAGTAACACACAACCTCACGTTTCATTGATCGTAAAAAATGCGAATCGGGGCTCATTGCAGTGGTGCGTTATTGTTAATAACGCTTAATTTCCCGGTTTATATGGACATTGGTTGAACTCTGTCAAACAAAACAGTCCTCTTCTATACCACTGCAACTAAATTGTTTCTGGTTTAATCTGACCTGAGACGGACCTAAAATAAATCGGTAAGGATGGAAAAGATTGGATTGATCTTGCCCATGATAGGGACGCATACATGGAAGACTAGAGAGTTTGATATCGCAACGTGCTGGAAAACACACCGCCAGTACCTTATGTTACACCCTTCCCTCGACTTGGCCCGGTTCCTACATTTCATTCTTTGCAGGCATTCTGAGATAGTTTGTGGGTCAAACACTCACATATACCTTGCTCAGAATTAGAACATATGACATCCAGCGTCTAGGATTAGAACTACAGTTCTTCCTTTGTTCTGCCTACTCCCGTATGACTTTTGATGCCTTACACGACGCAACAAAGAAGCTTCAAACGAACTCAGAAAGGTGCAAATATGAACAAAGGGAGGCAAACGAAGGGAAAAGATGAGGGAGACGATCCAGAAAATCACGGCATGATAGCGTGTCGCATCTTCCCACGAGGCGTCGTTCTTTTGTTTATGCTAGAACGAAACGATTCCTGGAACTCTATCGGCGGCCTCCGGCAAATTCCCAACAAGACATGAACACAAGCTGGACGCTATTAGACACTTTCCTGACGTGTTTCACCTTTCTCACAAGTAGAAACCATCGCATTACAAAATGAAATTAACCATGGAAATAAGTCACGAACGCACACGATGAAAATCCATCTCTTTCACACATACGCATTACACGCATGCAACTATTAGCAATTGCATATACTGGGATTTTTTCCCGTATTAGTATCGTTTGAAACATTATTTCAAACATACCTTACCGTAAGTATAGTTTAAGCCCGAGAGTAAGTCTCGGTTTTGTTTCCAAGAATTTGGTCTATATCGGAACCATCACTAAATAGCTATCAAGTAGCTACCACTACATAATTATATATTATTAATTATATAACTATTATAATTTGATTCATTGATTTGTTTTACTTTACTTTGCCTTTTCTACCACTTTCGGCTAATTTGCGAAGTTGGGGATGAGTGATGATATGATGAAATTGATGAATGGACACTCACAAACATCCAGGCCAGGATTCGAACCCAGGACCTCTGGCGTCGTAACGCCATGTGCTATTCACTCCGTCACGGGAGCCGGTCATAATTATTATACTTATATTATTATTAATTATATATTACATAATATATTATTAACTAAACGTAAACTAAAGTTGAAACTACACAAAACTAAACGAATCTAATCGTCAAAATGTATATTCTCCGCACTATTTTTTGGACAAGGTAACTGTATAATTTTAACCAAGCCTAAAAACTCGAGAATTGCCAAGGATTTATTTCGGGTACAGGTAATGAGGCATTCAGCAAGCAACTGATAAGCAATAGAGTAGCTGGTACACGTGTAATTTGTCCAGCACGCCGTGACTCGGGGCGTTCGTGGTCGAATTGATGTGCTTCTCCGTTACGTAACTGTCTCCCTGGCAGTCCGGTGCGAAAGTTTTCTTCTAAAAAAAAAAAAAAAAAAAAAAAAAAAAAAAAAAAAAAAAAAAAAACTTCCAAATTTCGCAACATATCTTTCTATTTCGATTATGTTGTGTTGCTTTGGCAACTCCTGGATTAATCACAACGTTGAAAATAAATGACACAAGCACAATCAGATACCCAGCGCTCCAACACGGAGGATGGCATCGAAGTTCACTTAAAAATACTAAAAGCAGCAGCGTGGTAGATGCAACAAATAGTTTGAGCAAAGACCTGATCAGGAGTGTATCCAGAATTATCCACACGAGGGAATGTAAGTCTACAATTAGACCCAAAATTACCATAAAATCGGACCTCTGGGAAATTTTAGGGCATTGTTGAGGAATTTTTGTGGGTGTTAGAGGGTGTGGATAAATCTCTGACTATGATCATACACACTGGAATGGAGCAAGTGCATTTGAAAAATGATGATCCCCAGGAAGAAACTGGATTCAGAATTCAAGTCATTGTTCATCTTTCAGATAATGTGTGTTTTCAGATCGCTATTTCCATTTTCAAGTTAATTAAGTTAGTCTGGTAAGAATGGTGTCTGAAATGAAGGGAATAATTACCAAATAAAAGATCTGGATACCTAACTGAGAATGTTATATTCTAAACTGTATCTCTTTTACGTTTATTTGTTATGGCGAAAAACTTTGTGGGTTTATACTGAACTTAGTAATGCGGAGATCTGTGTTAGACAAAAAAAAGAAGTAAATATGCGGAGAATCCGTACAGTTGAAATACGAACATGACGAATAAAATAATATGCGAAAGCCAGTGAAACGGATAAGCGATAGAACTACCCGAATATTGCTCACATTCGAGTAGTTCGAATATCCCGACATTTCGGATAATCCGAATATACAGATATACTCGAGTTTCGAAATACTACTATACTTCCACCTTTCGTATTTGAGCGAGGTCTGGTTCGAAGTTAGCAACAATGAGTTGTTCCAAAACGCAAAATAATAATAATAAAAATTACACATAACATGTACGAAGCTGTCTTCTTAATATATTAAATTAGTTTTAGGCTCACCCAAATATTGCGCTGTTACGGACCCCATCGTTTGATACAAGTTTATGCCGAATGTAAATACGATGGAGATGAAAAGCAAACGTGTAACGGTTGAGAGCAAACTCGAACTGAGAATTCCGCGCTACAGTAACTGCTTCGCTACAGAAGCTGAGTATTTTCTCGTTAAAATGGGGCAGGAAATTCATTTCGAACATAAATCATAAATTATATCGTTAATTCCTGCATACCTTCTTTTCCAGACAAAGTGTCCTGAAACTTTTAAACCCTGTCTGGTGGCCAAAATATTCAGAATTAGCAGCTACGTTGCATTCTTGATTTTCTAGCGACACGGCGGAATAGTTTAAAGCGCACGTACAACGTACGCATATTAGGAAAATGCAATTGGCCCGAGTTTTGGGGAAAAAATGAGCACTATGGTTAGTGTGACGTCAGCTGCAGCAGATAATGAGGCAGCCAGGCCGCTAATTACTGACCAAGCACGCCCCTTTGTTACAGGAGCTAACCACGCAGTCACGCTAATGAGCGACACCTCTCGAATCGTATATCCATGGAATGTGGATGCTCCAAATGCAAATACAATCGCACGGCGGAAGCTGGTGTGGGGAAATCTGTTTTCGTCTGCGCAGTCATTTTCGAAAATTCTGAAAAAATGCATCTGTTTGGAATTTCTATCTACAGCAAGGTTTCTCAAAACGTTTAGATTGGCGTGCCACTAAACCCAAAATTCATACTTTCTTCGCCGTACAACCAAGTAATGCTACGGGATTTTAAATGCTAACATTTCAAACTGCATGATTATATTGCCAAATACTAGCAACTAATGGCAAGACAATTATTAAACTGTACTTAGATTATCTTCGTTTTATTGTTAGGAAATAATTACGGTATAAATATGCATTAATAACTGGAAAGGACTAAAGGAGATTTTACAATAATTTCCTGTATTTTTCTATCAAGCTCACGTACCAGTATCTGGAGGTATGTGTACTTGTACAAGTACGCGTGCAATAATAATAGTTCCAGAGTATTCACGCGAATGTTTGTTTGACACGAGGAATAATCAACATAGGCGCCACACTAAATAGAAAAAGGTAATATATTCATTGTTTAGCTTTCACAAAAGAAAAACGCGAACTGCGTTTCGACAAGTATTTGCCAGTATTCACACCCGCCTTTGGATCCAGAGCCTTATAAGGCAATTCAACAGAAATTTAACACTGCCGCTCCTACACGAAGTCGTGGTATCTCCTTGTGTTAGCAGAGAAACTGCATTGTAGGTGGGGCCCGTAAGTTGATATCCTAAAAATTCTTTAAAAATGACCTTAAACATATGAAATAATAGACTATAAACTTACTTCCGATGTTAAAATGTACGGTTGAATTGTTGAATGGCAAGAGGCTAGTAACGTTTGTGGAAATAAATACTTTAATAATTCGATATAGTGGGAGGTTAGGTGGTAGAAACAACTTAATGTTTCTTCCAATAGAATTTTGGGAGAAGAAAAATAAATGGACAAAACGAAAGTGAAGAAACAAAATATTAAGAAATCTAAAAAATTGATAGATTCCAATACTGGAAAATTAAAAATAAGCCATATAAGGCTAAAAAATGAAAAATAAAAACAATGCTTTCTTGTCCTAACCAAAGAGAAATAGACTACTGTTATATTTAGCACCGCGTTCAAGATCCCAAGGAAAAAGATACGAAATGAAGCAAGAAATGTAAAGCAGAAGGTTTGAAAGAACACTACACAATAAGTGATTTTACTTACGGCTGAGAACAACACACAACGAAGAATTCAAAAGTGTTATATTGATTGACCAAATTGGTTCATTTTACATCGCTGTTCTGCCACTTTTGGCTAATCGCGAAGACTAGTACAAATGATGATATGATTAAATTGATGAAGGGATACTCACAAAGAACACCCAGGACCCAGTGTTCGAACCTGGGACTCCTGACGTCGTAGTGCGCTGTGCTAACCTCTTCACTGCGGAGGTCGGCTTAAAACCGTTATAATAGTGTCATTTACAACAACGTTACGAGTGCAATCTTTCCGTAAATAGGCTTGACTTGTGTTGCCCGTAGATATGCAAACATCGTGAAGACGCGGAAAGTATTTTGCACGTCTCGACATGATGTACCGAAGTGGCAACCTCTTTCGGCCAGAGGAGGAAGTAACTCGAAAACTTGATCGGTGGTCACTTCGGCAAGCCTTTGCCAATTTACGACCCGCGTCCGCCGGGAGGGCCGTCGGTTAACTATTCACGAGGCCGGGCGTCTTCGGAGCCCTCCGCGACGCCCTCGTTAATATTTCAGGGGAGAAGCATCTGCCCTCGCAACGACACCCACCAAGTTTCCGATTCTCTCGAAACGGCGACTCGCACCCCTGGGGGGCATTTTAAAGTCGTCCTCTTCATTCTTTCAATCAACTTAATCAAATGATCCCTGCCATGGCGGATCGAAGAACAAGGTGCCTCGGGGGAATTTCTCCCTCGCTAACTTTTCCCCTTCATTTCCACAATTGAATCGCCCGCCACGTTACCCTGGTGGTACGATACAGCGGCAACCGTTCCCTCGTTCCTTCTGGGAATCCACATGCTATGGAGCCCACGGCTCTGTTTAATCAAGACAAGCTGAGGCTTCTCTTGTTTTCTATTAAATAATAATGCAAGAATATGCAGAGTGACTGCAGTATGATCCGGATAAAATTAAAGAATAATTATACGTTTTCAAGGTGAAAACAATAGCAATTGTTAAAAATAATAATTTTGTATGAACATTCTTGATTAAACTCGTACGAATAGTTCCTAATGTTGTGTTTGCGACTGTTCTTTTACCAATTTCATCTTACCACCATTCATCCTCAAATTTCGGAGCTCCAAAATGCCAGCGTTCATCGATCACGGTCATGAAAATTGGGGAGCTGCTTGAAAGCAAGAGTAGCGGTTTCGGGAATCAGTAAACAGCGGCGATGGGACTCGACGCGCTGATCACACAATAAAAAAGTCGCTTTGCACGGACTGGCCCAATCGGTTTTTCGATATCAGAGGAAAATCTCTAAACGTTTGGTTTACCATGTAATAGCGCTTTACTCAGAATTTTCCATCCGCAAGGGGGAAGTGATAAGTTCGTATTTACGAGTAGTGAGGGCGTATGGATAAAATTAGATCCGAAATGACTGTAAAGGGGGCCCATGTGAAATTGTTTTATATTTTCCCTTAACAATACATAAAATATCGGATATAAGGCAACAAATTACTTGTACATTATCTTGAATTCTCGATACGAGACCAGATTCGTTCCTGGTTTAACAAAATACCCCTATATATCGGGGTAGTTGCCGCATTCAATAGCCTCACATCAAAATCTTATGACGTAGATAGTAGTTTTTTTAAACACTAAAATGAAATCTCACGTTATAGGAGTACTGACCACACTTTCCAGTGAAGTCCGCGATCGGATTCCATCTGATGATACCTCCTCGCAGAGCTTTCCCACCGTGCAGGGCACGTCACACGCGCTGTCGCTGGAACAGAGGCGCAGGAGGAGGCAATTTCAATCCGATGCTTGATGGCTTGACTCGCGGTTTCAGGTCACTGACTTCGACTTTTCCGTGAAGTGGGAGGGTGACGATGGAGAAGGTTTTTGTACTAAAACAAGGAATGCGGCTCTCCTTCTACCAAGAGGCATTTTCATGCAGGTCAAAAACGAATAAGCAAGCATTTGCAAGCCGTATACGAGATAACAATGTTGAATACGTTGTTAGTCCTGTTCCAATGCCGTTATCGTCTAATATACGTAACATTTCCGAATAAGTTGGCACAAAGTTCACTTTCTGAACAAAAAAGATGCACCGGTGAAGATCCAAGGGGCAAAGTTTGTAATTTTACCCGGCTTTTTCTGTTTTTCAGGCAACTCCCTCCCAAAATGAGTTTCCATGGGTCTTTTTTTTATGCACTGCATGTATAAAAACATTCTAATCGAATAACACATCCTCCTCCCTTGTACTAACACAGTGGTTCCCAAAGTGTGCGCCGCGGCGCCTTCAGGCTTGCAGGGGCACAGCGAAATGTTCCAATATTTTGACTGAAATGACACTTATTCCAAATATGTGCTTATTTAGTACTATTTACATGTAAAATGTTTTGAATTTGAAATGTGTATTTTTAAGTGAGCCCTGGAAGTGTTAGATAGGCCTACATTCTGACTTGGGCGTGCGGAAAAATCTTGAAACGTTAAGGGCGCCGTGAAACGAAAACGTTTGGGAACCCCTGTGCTAACCTATCAGTACTTTGAACTTTTGTTCTGATTTAGTTAATTTTATCTTTAAATATTCAACATTTTAATTCAGTTTTCCATGATCATGGTTTACAGATAGATGAGGTATTCATGATCCGTTGTTTGCAAACACCTGGATACTTTTTGGAGAATGAAAATATGCTCGCCAAATGACGGGCAAAAGCGTTCATGTGAGAAGAAAATAAGTAAAATAACCACAGAAAAATATATAAAATCGAGGAATTGCCACTTTTTAGAAATTATTTTAATGTAAGAGACGTATCAATGATTCATTAATAAAATAAAGTCTAATTCATAATACGAGGTCTGACAAAGTTAGCGAACTTTCCACCGTGCGCGTACGTTGACAGCACTGTACCCACAGCTCGGTAAGGTTTCACAACCTTGGTATATCAGTGTCTCACAAGTGTGTTCGTGTCGACGTGTGGCGGTGACTTGCTGAGTGGCGTTCATTATTGTTGTTGCAAGTTTTTGTGTGCCGTCGCGAGGATGTCGGAGCTTGAATTAGAGCAATGAACAAAAATTACTAAATTTCTTGTTAAACTTGGCAAGAGTGGAAGTGAAATAAGAGATGTTAGTCCAAGTTTATGGGGATAATGTCATGAAGAAACAGCAGTGTACAAATGGGATTAAATTCTGACGGAAAAGAAAGCGTCACTGATGAAGAGAGGCCAAGTAGAATTGGCGAAAATATTGCAAAAATTCGTCGAACTGTGCTTAAAAATCGTCAGCTGACTGTGAGCGGCAAAGCACACCAAGTAATGTAATTTATAGAGAAACAGGAAAATCTAAGCATGAGAAAGGTATGTGTGAAATGGTCCCGAAGTAGCTCATCGATTAAGATGATACTGAAGATGGGACATTCACATCCCTGACCAGGTCGTGGTTAGAGCTTCAACACCTTCGATGGATTGCACTACCTGAAATGCCTCTTCATTCCTTGTTGTTAATGCCAAATCAATGGAAAACCTGTGGAAGATACCATTTACAAACAATATGTCACAAAAAACATTTTTTAAAAAATTACGGTCACTTACCTCGAAGGGCTTTCATATGGGCAACCGCCATTCTGAGGATGGTTAGTTTGTCTGGCTTCCGCGCAAGAGCGCTGCAGGTAGGCACCATGTCCGAGAGCTCCGTGATATAGGCCGTCATCTTGTTTCGTCGCCGGCGCTCAATTTCGCAGTGGTTCTCCCTGCAGTAGGAAAGAGACAGGCCCAGGTAACTACATGAGTTCAAGTTCAAGGGAGGCATTTACCTTGCAAGCGCCATCATTCATGAACCTGAAGATATTCTCACGTGTATGACGTACACGACACACCATCTATTTCTGACGACATACTGAATGTATTTCACAGTTCATGAATGAGACACACACACCATGCGGATACAGCCTACTAGATAGATTCATTCTTAGTGTGGTATGTATTGGATTGGAAATTCTATATTCGATATATGTTGAATTTCAGTTCTACAATCATTAAGTGGAACCAATTAGTACCCAACTTCTGAATACCCCTGCAGGTAATACTGTTAACGCACGTATAGGCCGCATCTTCTTTAGGCAGTACCATTTGGGACAAAATAGGTTTCTTGGAATTTCGCTAAAGACGAAAGCAGAAACAGAAGTATTGAGAAATATGGTAAAGTTGCAAAGTCCTAAGTTTGCACCCGCCACGACAACGATACCGGGCGGAACAAAGGGATTGAAGCGGTGGTTAGCACTACCTTCTCCATCACTACTCGAGTGGTTAGCGGTCAATATGAAGGATTAAAAGTTGCAAGGAGTGCGTTACTCTTAAAAATGGCGATCAGTAAGTATAATTAATTCACAAATGAAGACGTTGGTTATAATAAAGATTTTACAAAGAATTTAGTGCTTGTTGAATATTTTATTCAGAAATCCCTATCTCCACAAATCTGCATCAACAAATGCCATCCTA
Source organism: Lepisma saccharinum (assembly GCF_977018435.1). Lineage (NCBI taxonomy): Eukaryota > Metazoa > Arthropoda > Insecta > Zygentoma > Lepismatidae > Lepisma > Lepisma saccharinum. The sequence goes on along the minus strand of NC_139239.1, from coordinate 44,884,680 downwards.
CTTTGTAAGTAAAAATCATTAGATAAAATAATACATATCAATCTAAAGAATAGCATTACGAATAGTACTGTGCTGTTTTTACATCTATTGCATATGCACGAGTAAATTTTACATCTAGAAAAAAACTAAATTCGCGGATATTAAACGCTGGGGGGTTTCTGCGATTCAATTAAAAATAAATTGTTTTAAAATCACGCATGAGTTTTCGTTACCTCTAATACATTGGGGGAAAATGTATCCTTTACACATTTAAATACGATATTCATTAAATAATAACCAAGAATCTTGAAAATTACGAGATTACATGAACTAAAACTGTTCCCAACACCATTAATTATCCTCAAGCATGAAATCAGTTTGGCGGAAAAGACCACTACATATAAATGATCAACAAGTTATTCGTTGCAGGGATCCGCAGGTTCATTTCCGAACAAAAGTCTTTCAATCAACGCGGAGCTGACCCAAGTTCATTCAGGGAAGTAAATCGTGAACTCCAGCTGCTCACTTCATAACAACGGGAGAAAGCCTTTCGTGCCGTAAACTCTCCAAAACTTGAAACAAATCCTTCTCTTTCATCGTCTCTTTATTACGTCAGCCGATATCGATTACGAAGTGGAGTTCTCCGCACGCCAACACCCGGCACCACACTACCCGTCCTCAAGCGTATTAGCGGAAAGTGGCTTTTATTCGGTTGCAGAAATTGTGTTGTTTTCTGGAGGAGAGAATTTCTGCTGTCGGACTGACAAATTCACCGTACCGTACCTGATCGCTCCACACCAAAAATGTTGATTACTGGAATCGGCTTTATATTTTATAAATGTCTGATAATTACAACCAACAGCAATACAAAGTCTTTGGAGGGATATCAATCATTGATCAATTACCGATACGGGTAAAAAGGCATCTTTCCTAGTAGTGCTTACGAGGTAGCACTTCCACTCGTCATTACAAATTACAGAGGTCTGGATCAACGTGCGACTTAACGTTGGGTGCAATAAGGAATTGGTATTTAAAATCACATGTATCATTAGTCTACTCTACATCTCATTACGCAATTCATATCGAGTTTCAGTTTTCAAATTTTCGAGATCCAACGTTAACAGAAATCGTCTAAAATGCGACGTGAAAATACGAACAGAAATAGTGCCTTAAGTTTACAAGTATACGAGTCTTTGTTCTTCTATTCTTGAAATTCACCACCTCCTCTTCCTGTGATTAAGGAAGAAAGAACCAAGAAACCAAAAGCCATCGGCAACGACAATGCCCATATATTTTCACATGTTCTTAGTACTGATTAATAATTTCGGTTAACTTCTGACGCGTGACACTTTCATCTCAGTAAGTGTGCTTTTGCTACTGTTGCGACAGAAGTTTTTTTTTAATACGAGCGCGCGTGCTAGAGATGAAATTGATATTTTGCTGTAGATTCCTTACTTCAATGTAAACTAGGAGCAGTGCTTTTTCCAACCAATGTCTGTTTAGAACAACCAGAAATAATCCACATACTGTAATTGTGCCTGATAATAATGTAAAAGTCATTTTTAAATATACTGTAGCTGGGGACCTCCTGTTTCAACACAACCAAGATATGCTGAATTCGATTAACCTGGTTCACGAGCAGAATTTTCAGAATTTGACCCAAAATGACAAACGAAGCACACCTTCAGTCTTTTTTATGATGATATAATCGTTACCATTACACGCGAATACTTTTCTCTTTAATGTTCTTGACCAATTGCTGATAGTCTTCTGTAAAGTGTATATCCGTATGTCCCGTGACCGACCGATGACTGATCACTTAAACGTGAAAGAAATTGAAAAAATATTAATTTTCTTTTCTTAAATATCTAAAACTTCATAATACGAACTGTTAAATGACCCCTCAAAGTTAATGTGCAACTCGATTATGGTAAACATTTTAAAAATGTACTTTACACTGCATTGGGAGTGTAGTTTGAGTTTTCAGGTTGCTTTTTGGAATCCCCGTTTTGGGTAAAGAACTAGAAATTCTGTTTGGGAACAGGGCTAATCGAATTCGGCAAGCCCTGATGTTAAAACACGACGTTCCGAAGTTTTAATTAAAAATACATCTAAAAATTACATATAGGAAATATCTATGGCCTGTCCGATGTTAATGAATAATTTCTGTTACAAATACATTCCGCGTGTTGAAATAGACGAAAATACTGTGATTTGAATATGCAAAGATCAGTAAAAACATGTTACCAAATACTTTCAGTTGAGTGCATTTTTTAAAAAAATATTTTTAGCACATAAAAATACTTGAGTCACACTTAGGTCGTAAATATCCGTATCTTAGTCATCATGATGTCTTCTTTTTAGAGTTTGCGGTAGCTTACTGTGGAATATCTTGAAAATATGTGTACAGGCTCTTATATTGCAGAATGGCCCATGTCCGCGAGTGGATGCCATGCGCAGCACCCTTGTTGCGTCGCTCGGGGGCCAAAAAGGCGGAAGCAGCCGATAATTAGAGGGGCTTGTGTCGTCTTGCCTCGCTCAATTGGGTGGCCATTATTTTCCAGTAATCACCATTAGGCAGAACCCTCCTTCTCTTCTCTCGGGCTATCATTTGGAGTCGCCGGACTTATTGATTAAAAATAATGTCCTTTGATTAGATGCGCGGGCAGCGCGACCCCGACCGTTCGGGAACGTGGTCTCCGATCGTCGTTTTATTTGCTTTGCGTGCGTCTTCCTCATCAGCGCCGACAACGGGCCACCTCCGCTGTGGAGCACGTTTTGTTTTGACCTGTCTTGGGAGTATACTACCAGGGATTGAAAATAGTTCATACATGACCTTATATAGATATGCTAATTTCTAACACTAATTCAGAGCCTCGAAGATATTGTGTATTGTGGTGGTTACGCTGTCGCCATGTAATTAAGGGGTCCCATAGTTCGATACCCGGTAAAGGCACATTGCACAATGCCTCGGATTCATCTTTAACCTGTAAGTCCAGTTGCGAGTAGCCTATCTCAGCCCTAAATCTTGGTTCGAACTGCAACTTGCAAAATAAATAATCGGGGGGGGGGGGGAGAGAGAGAGAGAGAGAGAGAGAGAGAGAGAGAGAGAGAGAGAGAGAGAGAGAGAGAGAGAGAGAGAGATATAAATTAGTCACAGAATAGGCAAAGAAGAGAGCAAGAGAGATTAATATACTAATTGGCATAGTGTAATTTTGAAGAAAATAAATATTATTTCAATCGTGGAATATTTTCTTTAACTTATGTGTTAGTCTCAGTTTTATGTATTTTGATAAAAATATATCTGGAGCCAATCCTCGAACAAAAAACTGGCTCTGAAAAATCTTTCTATAATAAAATATATAAATTAAGGTAACAAAAATTGAGAACCTTGACAAACGTCACTTTTACGAAAAATGAAGTCTACAATTCTTGCCAAGAATAAAATTATCAGGCTGGCACTGTAAACGCACAATTACCGTTTGTAGCTACAGTATGTCGTTTTCGGGCGCATTGCGTTCGTATCGCTCTTCAGTATTGCCTGCAATTTAGGAACTTGGTAGATTAATTTAATTTACAAAGGGATTTCCTTCTATTTACGTTCCCACTCCGATGTGCACCCATCTCTTGCACAACCTATACCTGTGATCTCTTTTATCCATGTTAAATTCAATACGTATGTAGTGTGACCTTTTCAACTAGGAAAAAAATAATTCTAGGGTCCACACTGTAACCCCCCCCCCCATTTTTGAATTCTAAATTTGTCTCCCCACTTATACTTTACACGTAATTGAAAAATACGGATTTCATTATGAACAGACACGTAATGATCTTAGCAAAATCATCCGGATGTGTTCCATTTAGAAGATCTGACCATCTTCAAAACAAGGCTAATATTGAATTGTTGTGAGTCTGTTCATACAAAGCTAATTGTAACTGGCAGCACGATGGTTGTGTGGTGCGCTTGAGATAGCGAACTGTTTTCCCGTTTAAATACATGGGGAATTCGATGCTGGACATGGTGTTGTTATATTACATAACGCGCTTAATTTTAACCTAAAAAATTATGTCGGAACATGATAGGTGAATAATCAATGCTATAAAACTGGAATTTAAGGTGATCATCTACAACGTAAAACACATTGGAACTGCACAGTATTTGTTTACCTCACTTGCACTTTTCGCATTTTGAGTGCTTTATAGCTGTAAGCTAGTGCGTTAACAAATAATACTCGTACATAATAATTCGGCAGAACTGTGTGTGTATATATATATATATATATATCTTTATAGTTAATAATAAATGATCTTATGTTCATATCACATTTTTGAACATGGTAAATAAAATGTTCCTCTAATACTTTTTTTTTTTAAATAAATTTATCGAGAAGAATATGTATTTACAAATCATACTTTCTTCTGGCCTTCTTGTTTACGGGAATTATGACTTTGAATGTGTTGTAAACAAGAGGAGAAGGAGAAGGTAAAATATTTTTTAACACGGTGGTATTCAAATTGTGAGGCGCGCCTCCCTGGGGAGGCGCTGCAGTTTCGCAGGCAAGGCGCGAGAACTTTGGAAAAATATTTCTTTTTCTGAAAATTCAAAATGTGTTTATGAAAAAATGTCAATCTTTTCATCATTTGTCGCCAGGAAAGTTTATATTATTTTTTTTTATCTGTATCATTGCAACTCACATTGGTTGTCCATCGGTAATATTATCTCCCGAGTTTATGAGCTGAGACAGGAACTGCACTCGCACCTTGTAGAAGAAAACCACGTCAATGCTGAAAACTTCATTGATAGTGTCTTTGTACAGAAATTGGCATTCTTTCTGATATTTTCCACACACTGAATGTACCTCTACAAGGTACAAGGGAATCCTACACCTTTCAGACAAGTTGGCAGCCTTAAAAAGGAAGTTGCTGATTTGTAAGATTTGTAAGAGAAAGATTAAAGATGAAATCATTGGTGAATGCTTTCGTACATTGAGCGCATTGTTAGAACAAATAGTTCTACAATTAAATGAAGAAATCCCAACATTGATATGCCTGTTTTTAACATATGTACTCCGGCTTTTCTTACCCTTTTATCTCATGAATATCGCATGGGTGAATGAAACGACACCAGCTTATAAACATTAAAAAACTGTACATGTGATAATATGATGAAATTGATGAACGGACACTCACAAACATCCATGCCCAGGCCATGATTCTAACGCGGAACACCTGTCGTTGCAGCGCGATGTGCTAACCACTCCGCCACGGGGGCCGGCTATTGGAGAGTGAATTAGAGCCCGGAAGTTTGGCAAAATGCCTCTTTTTATCTACTGCATATATTGATAATTTTTTTCCGGATATACGTTTCTTATGTTGATTCGAATGTTTTGAAAGCCTTTTCATTTTGCCTATTTTGCCTATTTGGGACCCCACTGCCTATTTTTAATTATAATGCCTTTTTTTGCCTTTTTCAATGAAATTTGACATTTTTTTAAAAAAAAATGTGTATATAAATTATTTTTCTCCCAAAATACGTTGTTGGCATTTATTTTCCTTCCGTTTATTATGTGAATAATTTTCGCCTTATTTAAGTAATATTGAACTCACGCATGTTTCAACATTGCTGAAGGAGAAAAGTGTGAGAAAAAAGTATTTCATGCTGAGTCAGGATATTGCCTTTCGGTTAACATTTCTTGTGCATGATTGACTGCTGAAGTGGACAGGTTGATTTCGAACACAAAGAAAATATTTCTGAAATCTCCCTCTTGAACCCGAAAATTTCAGGAAGTTGCGATTGAGCTTAGTTTACTTCAGCAACCAGTCTTGACGAGATAGGGAACCTGGATGTCAGCAGCTATATATTATGCTAACAACCTTCAAAAAATCAGTGAGGTGATCGATGCTCTTCCAGAAAATGAAGCGGCTTCAATTCGTGAAGTGAAAAAACTCCTGTGCTATTCAAGTTTACTTTTGTACATTATGGTGCATTGCCAGAGACAATTACAATTATAGCATTCATGAAAATCTTTGAGGAATCTATGCAGCAGATGATGGAAGTGCCCGGAGAAAAGGGGTGAGCTGTTGCGGAAAAATGCTAACGGGTAGTGAGTGCAAATGAGGACTTGAAACAATTGAAAACAATTTGTGATATTCTAAAAGGTGAAAATGCTGTTACCAAAATGAGTCCAGCTACATTAGCTTGTTATATGTATGCTCCAATAACTTCTGTCGAAGTAGAAAGATCATTTTCTATTATGAAAAACATTCTCTCTGACAGACGACTATCAATGAATGTTTAGAACTTAAAAAGCACCTTGTAGTTATGTGCAATCAAGACGGAGAAAATTGAAATGCTCTTCCCAATTTAGATTTTAACATTTTGCCAGAAATTATAGATAAAAGTAAGCGACTTCTAAATGTGCCTTTTTTCGGTTTACTTTGCCTTTTTTTTCATTTTTAGTGCCTATTTACCACATTATAAATGCCTTTTTGCCTGCCTAATTTAACGAAAATAAATGCCTGAACTTCCGGGCTCTAATGATAATATATTAAGAACTACGGAAAGGATTTTAATGTGCAAAATTATGGTCGAGAAAGGGGGGGGGGGGGTCTGAAAATGTTTTCAAAAAGGTGCAAAAAAGGTTCTGGTAAAAGAAAATGCCTTCATTCAGGTCTAAACCACTTACATTAGCATTCTTTATTCAATACTGTAGAAAATAACATAATTAGTAATCATTACATAAAGTAACCAGTATTTAGGAAGTAAACGTGGCATTTACTGGGTTTCATACAACTTGTTAAACTGGATTAAGCTCAACATTTCTGTTTTCGAATGTAAGTCGCTGAAGCTTTGAGCTCAGGAAATCCTTGTATGTCGAGAAACTACAGTGAGTGCAAAAAGTGTTTGGACACTGCTGTAGTTACGTTAATAATGGATCCTCTTGGCGTTGTGGATGATGGTAGGTGAGCGGGATAAAAGTGCAATGGTTCTACCTCAAATTCTTTCTTTCTTGGCACAACAACGAAATAAAAATATCAAAACATAAACAATCCACGAACAATTACAACAAAATTGCCACAAATTATGGGCACAGAAAGTCTTTGGACACTTAGTAAAAAACATTAAAAAGGACCTCTGTGAAACACGATCAATAAACCTGGACTGCCATACACGTACCACTGACCCATTCAACCTCTGGGCTCACAGCTGTCAGTTCGGAAGTCTCAGTACCGGCAGTAGCTCCGCCTCATTGAATACGATAGTGCAACATGGGTCCCAGAAGGAGAGAGTTCACCGTTTGTGAACGTCGGCACGTTATCCGGCTACACAACCAGTGCAAATCGTTAAGGGAAATATCACGCTTGTCCGGAATTTCTAAATCAACAGTGCACGTGATCATAGATCGCTTTGGCGAAAGAAAAACAGTAGAAAATAAGCTGAGGTGTGGACGACCAAGAGTGCTTTCTGTGCAAGACTAATGGTTTATTTTGCGAACTATCAATCCGATGTTGGCTGCAAGCCTTCAAGACCGAGGTAAGCAAGTTTCCTCCAGTACAGTTCGTAACGTATGCCGACGAAATGCCTACCATGGACGAGTGGTAAGGAAGAAATTTTGGGTTAGTGCAATAAACAGAAAGAAGCGCCTCGAATTTGCCCTATACCACCGCAATTACGATGCAGACTTCTGGAACAAGGACATTTTTTCGGACGAAAGCAAATTCAACTTATTTGGGTCGGATGGTAGGCATATGTTATGGCGGCAAAGAAATACAGAGTTGGAGCCGCGAAACTTAATCCCAACTGTCAAATACGGTGGCGGTTCACTCTTAATACGGGGTTGTATGAGTGCTGCCGGGGTCGGCAAGTTGCATTTCATAGAGGGGACGATGGACCAGTACATGTAAATTGATATATTGAAGAATAATTGAGCGCTAGTGCGGCTCAAATGAACTTGGGTAATGATTACTTGCTTCAACAGGACAACGATCCTAAGCATACCGCCCTTAATACAAAATTGTGGCTGTTATATAATACCCCAAAACAACTTCACACCCATCCCCCCCTCAATCCCCAGAACCGAACCCCACAGAAAATTTATGGAGAGTATTAGAGAAACAGATAAGAAAAAGAAACATATCCGACATCAAATTAGTATTGCAGGAAGAATGGAACGCCATTTCACCTCAGATTACTGCAGATCTGGTAAAATCTGTACTATCAGACGGACTCCAGGCAGTGATTCGTGCCAAAGGAAATCCAACAAAATATTAAATGCAGAAAATATGGACAAGAATGGCAAGTGTCCAAAGACTTTTTGTGTTCAAAATATGTGATATTTTCGTTATTATTGTTCATAGATGGTTTATTTTTTACATTTTGTATTTTCCTGTTGTATCAGATAAACAAGTATATGAGGTAGAATAATGTGGTTTTCATTCCACTCGCCGACCTGCACCCACAACCCTGAGCGGATCCCCTGTTTACGTACCATCAATGGTGTCCAAACACTTTTTACACTCACTGTACATTATCTTGGGAACTAGTGGGACTGCAATGATTATATTCTACCATTTTATAGCTCTTGTTCTGCTCTACAAAATGAGAATAGGATTTTTATATAGCTGCTCAAGAAGAGTGAAAATCATTTATTTATGTCCAATTGTTTAACAAAACATGAAGTAAAAGGAAAGAAAAAGGTGCTGAAGCATCAAAGAGGGTGTAAAAAGGGTACAAATGTGCTAATCTCACAAAAAGGTGCAACAAAGTGTGTTCATTTTACTTGACTCCATGTCCTAAAATACATATCTCAAACGATCGGTGAAAACAGCTACGTATATTTTTGGAAAAGTGCTGCACCTTAAAATCCGTTCCCTATTAAGAACTATCACGCATATACGGCGGCATTTTACATATTTCCTGGATTATTTATTGAGTTCCTCACATGCTGACTACCGTGGCTGATTTACACATACAAACCAGAAAAGAACAAAACGGAGTATAGAATCAAATCTGTATTATGTCTATCGCAGCTGAGAACGATCAAAATGACACGAGAGTTAGTGTTTTTTGTGCAAAAATATATGCTTTAGCCCGTCCGAGCTACCCTGCTGTAGCGTTTTCATAATTTTTTCTTAGCCAAACAAGAATGTTATTTTCGGAAACTTAACTCCTTACATTATGTAGGAGGTTTACGAATAGAAACTAACAGAACCTCTTCCCCTCGGTGAAAGTAGCCTTTGAATAATTCACACCATAGAGCTCCAATGTTAATCTTTAGGCAACCAAATGACGAACAAAATTCTCTAAAGACACAACTATACATTATATACTATTGTGGGCAATATGCTGCTAGCCTTGTCAGATAAATACGAATCACGGCTCCTTTCAATAAGAAATAAAGCAATGCGACGTTTGAAGTTCGATCGCCGCCTACGTGCACAATAAAAAAGTCGGGAAATGGACTAGCATGGGCATATATTTCATGTTTCCAGATAATTGCAAAATATTAAATTTTATTTACGTTTTTCTACCAATCAATTTGTATTCACTGTACTGTGTTGTTCTTATGACGCTTTTCCATTTCCATATTGCTTAATTACAAAAACAGAGACGACGGACACAACTTGATGAAGTGCAAAAGAGAAAAGAGAAACCTCGCTCTGGATTCGAACCTAGAGACTCAGGCTCCACCATATCAATCAATTTGTGTTCATTCTAGTGCAAAATTATTGAATCAATATGCTGATCAGAAAGATCATCTTTCTAGATATTTGTGACGCGAAATTGAATGATGATAAATTCAGATTGCATTGAGTACATTATTTTCTTTGTTACATATACAATACAGAAATGAATTTATGTTTTATGTACAAACGAGGTGTACAATTGGACTTTTCACTATTGAAATAAATTTTATCGAGAACGATTTCACACATGGCACCTAAATGCCAAAGTCCACGTTCGAATCTTGCAAGCCAGAATCAGTTTTAATGAAGAGATGTGTTTTATTATATAGTGTAATTAAATATCCTGTTTTGTTGCAATGAACATTGAAACGAAACAGAATCTTACACAATGTCAAAACGTAAAAGAAATAAGTGGTTCGGCGCAGTATATGAACCAACTGTAAAAAGTGCTTCACGACAAATTGCAAAACAAGGGCAGTGAAGTTCGATGAGTGGACAGGGAACAAAGAAAAATAGAGCATACTTTTTTAAACTGGTTTAGCTTCAGACCTTCGCATTATTACGACATTCAAAGGTTCTTCTACCATTACACTACATATAAGAACTTTAATCGTAAAGGGTACAAGATTGTTTGATAGAAAGAACTTATAATTATGTAACCGAGAAGAGGGTGGCAAGGGAAGACAGAAATCGCATCGCAAGCAGAAGTCAAGGATGCCGACTGGTCGAGGCAACTCACTCCTTCTGACTTACTTCTGATAGGGGATGATCTGATTTAAACAAAAAAAAATAAAGAATAACAATGATAAAGAAATATTTCGGAGAGATTTCCCCGTCCAGAGAAAATGGGTGTGATTATAGAGGGGTTTATTACAGACAACAGGTAAAACCCGTTCCGAGGAGTCTGGAGGTCTTGCCCGAAGCCTTTGCCTCACCGTGGGAACATCTTTGCACTGGGAGAAGCAAGTCACGAAGTGGAAAACCACGCTGTTCTTCTTCCTTACGTCTTCGTTCTTCTTAGTTGTTTTTCAATTCTTCGCCGTTGCTCTACCCCGAAGGATTTCTCAGTTTTGTTCATCTCGGATGCCAGCGAGGAAAACAGGACTACAACACTTATCGGCATTTCAAGCATCACAACGGAATCTAAAGCATTCTCAACTTCAAAGCTTGATTTTTGCAGCTTTGTAGAGAATAAGAATATTGATGAGGTTCAATCACACAGAAAACAACAATGATAAAATAATAAAAACAACCGCACAATTGACAGTATGAATCACGATTCCATACAATGGCAGCTCGCCAGAACGCAAACAACACCATGTTTCGAGGTCGAAATTGCTCAACGAAATAACTTTACAACTTTTAAACAAAGGCAAAAACATTCCTCTGAAAATAAGCAGATTGATACATTCAGCATTATCTCAAATATCCATTACTTTTAGACTTTGTACTACCACGTCCAGAACGTGAAAAGGTAAAATGAGATGTCTTATTCTTGTCATCCGGTGACTAAACTTATAAACAAGACACGTTACCTTTGCATTTCGTTAAAAATATTTGCATGGCAAATTTTAGGTCATTGACTTCCATAGATGAATCCACAGGGTTAATTTTTATTCTGCATACAACCCGGCCATTTCAAGTGCGAAAGAATAAATAATTCCTTAGAATTTTACATTTAACGTTTCTTGCTTTTCAATATTAAGCCATTCAAAATATCGAAAGGCATGCAAAGTTAATCCACTCCTATAGCTTTCAGTCATATTTTTTAAGAAACATCAATTTCAAATGTTGACGCACACACAAACACACGATTCGTTCGAGGAATGACTGTCTATTAGCATACAATGTTAATTGGACATTAAACATTGTCTAGTGCTTGTACTACTTGTATCTATATTCTAATACTACATTTCGAGAGATCACCTGTTCTCTCGTCTCCAAATGAACAAATTTCCTTTTGCCGTTGGTGAGGATAGAACATATTGCAGACCTGTGATTTACTACAAATCAGATGCACTAGTAGTGTACAAAATCAGAGGTCCATGGCACTTTCTATTCCCAGCATTATCCAAAGAGAATTTGTTCACTTGGGACACGAGAGAAGAGATAATCTCTCGAAATACGGTGTTACAATACGTAAGAGTTATAGTCCACTTTATATTATGCACAGATAGGCTAATCGAGACTGGATTTTTTTTTGTTTAAAATGGGATCCGAACCACTATGTGCAGAGGCAGGAATTTATTGAGATCGCGATACTCACCCCATGACATATGGTAGACCAGGGCATTACGGATCAATTTTTCTTTACAACAGTTTTTGTTGGCCAAGGAATTATGCTAGCAACACAAAACTCTACCAAAAAATTAATTATAGTTTCTACTACATGTGCATAGCATTGAAAGAACCAGAAGTTGAAAATACAATTCAGAAAAAAATATTTTGTCAGACACTGCAATTGATCCGTATTGCCCTGATAGCAGGGGTAAAACGGATCACTAACGGGGCAATATGGATCAGTTTAATTTTTTGTATATAACATAAGATTAAAAACATAAAAAAACATAAAAACAAGTACCGTATACTGTATTACAGTTTTGGGATCTGACATATAGCGCACACAAATTGTTTTCTTCCGACAGCATTTACGCAACGCTCATGATACCATTTACGACAGGACTGACATAGAATCCAATCTCCCATCTGTGCACATCTTGGATCATCATATGAAATGTTACAAAAACTACAAGAATTGCTAGCAATCATGTCTACATTCGACATGACATTTGTTCGTACGCCCTGACTAGTACTTTTTCTCAGGCGCGGAGCGTCCATGTAAGCCGTGTAAGCCGGGCTTACACTTTATTAGTTCTAGTAAAATGTATGAAATTATATGGCAAAATTAGTAAAAACTTCAAAGTTCAACTCGGTCCGATACCAGTCTTCGAGATCCTGTTTGTTAGATTGCAACACTTCAGCACCAGGCGGCACATGGGATCTCCCGCCTTCTGCTTGTGGAAAGCTGTAAGCCCTCTGAACGTTGCCTTACAAATTTCTGACCGCGAAGGAGCGGTGCCTACCGTATCTGGATGAAGAGGAGTAAAGGAATATAGGGAGAAGAGCGGGCCAAACCCTACGTTTGTAAACCTACGGCCACAGGCTTACAGCAGCGTTGCAAACCTCATGTTTAGAAAAAGTGTTGTTCATGGACGTCCGCAGTATTTCCACCAGGGAGGATTAAGCAGTTTTTTCTTTTTTTAGGGGTTGGGGTAAACTAGGTATATTAAAATATACTAATTCAATTTGAAGTTAACATTTTTCTGCAACGCCCTTACAATAATTAACAATTTGATGTGACTGAAATGAAATTGTATGTGTGAAAATGGTTGACATTCATTTTTCAGGAAGTCTCCTTGCCTTGTCCCTTCTGGACATCGATGGTGTCTTTTAAACTCCGAAATTGTGCTACATACTACTAAATTGTTCTGTGATTTTCATATTATTAATATTAATTTATAACAAAAACATAAATACAAATTCGAATGGTTCAAGCAACGGCATGGGTTCGACCAGGTTCGGCGTTCTATGTGAAAAGTTTGAGAAAATTCAACCAGAACGAAAATTGGCCCTCTTGTTTTATTTATATCCCAAACTTACAAACGACTTTTTAAACTTGTGCGAGATTTAGTACCATTATGCTTAGGTTGGCTTCACTGAATACGCGTCAGCGAGAGACAGGTCCTGCAAGAGGAGGGGCTCCAGCGTTGTCGGGTATGAATGGTTGACGGCAAAGGAAATTTGAGCCGGTGGTGCTTCAAGGAGGTTTTTTTCCAGGAACAGGGAATTCTGAAGCAAAAATCTAACAGGAAGGGAAAAAAGGAGAAACCTAAAAATGAGCGGGATACGGGAAAACTAGATACACATTGATGTCCTAATTCTTGTTTCTGTTTTTAGCTTGTAGGAGAGCATACACATCAGAAGTATTAAGATCTCTGTTTTCCGTTTATGTATGAACTCAGCTGGTAATAATTGAGCTAAAAGTGCAAAAATTAATAAATAAATAAATAAATGTTAATGAAAGCTGAAGATTGAACCAATTTTACAAATCTCATGTCAAATGTGAATCAAATATTATTAATTACGTAGTCCGTGCTTCAAACACTCTTCGAACAGCGTTCGAAAAGCCTGTTTATGTTCTTTTAGGTGCTAGATTTGCTTTTACATTATCCTAAGAAAGCACTTACATGTCCTTTGATAGAAATTTCTGAATATGTCCCTACAATTAGTGAGCATTTCTTTTACAATTAATATTGTTTTTTTTTGTTTTTTTTACTAAATATAGGGAATTTTAAGGCAAGGGAGGGAATTTATTTATATCCGAAAGGGATATTCCCCTCACAGTCCGAAAGATCACTGCTTTGAGCAATGACCAATTTTGGATCTGGTTTCTTTTTGTTTCCGCGTTCTTGTTGTCGAGGTATTGCTTTTGCGAATTCCATCTATTCAAAGTGGACTGTCGGTCCTGTGCTGTTGTGTGTTAGTGAAGTGCATTATGGATTAAAACGAGTGTGATTGTGCGGTGGGGTGGAGAACTTGGTGCAGACGCCGTTATCCAGCAAGGATTTTGCTGCCAAGAAGAAACTTGTGGATGTAGGTAGGCCCACCCCTTCCTTCTCTAGCAGGCATAGTAACAGAAACGAAAAATAAAGTGCGCCGATTTTGTGATTCAGGGTACGAAGCTGATACTTGGTTATGCGGTTGTAAAAAGTATTCTGCACTTTTCTGTTTCCGTTTCTTTATTATTATTATTATTATTATTATTATTATTATTATTATTGTTCATTTTATCTAACTTTGCATATTTTTTATCGTTACGTTACTCATTGTGATAGGAAAAAGACTGACTTATTTATCAGTTGAAATGTAGGAGATACACAGCCTAGCAAAGAAAACACCAATCCCAGAGATTTATCCAGAATTTTTAATTTGGTGAAAAATTCTAGGGAAGTGTTCTGAAAAAATGGGGGGTGGGGGGTCGATGTGTGTGGATAAATCATTAACCATGTCAGTCCAAAAATAAGCACAACGGGAAATAACCTTCATCATGATAGGCTTACACTGTTGGAAAGGTCACGCTCCGCCACTGCTTTTTCTTTATTAAAGGGATGCGGTATGTTCTCTTTCTCTGCAAACTTGAAAACGGATCTTCGCACAGCTTTGGGTGTTGGCCCGAATTCTCTTTGAGCTAAATCACACAATCTCGAAGAAAGAGCCTGCTCAAACTCATCACTAAACACTTGGTTTACACCAGGACGACCAACGTCATCTGATCCACCAGACGTTCTTCGTTGCAATGAAGTATATGGCACACCACAAAGTTCCGCAGCTTGCCGAATAGTCTTTTCTCCGGATGTCACCAAACGCACAGCTTCACACATTCCTACGACAGACCACGAATTTCTGGTGGACTTCTTTTGATAATCAACTATCTGGAAATTGAAAGCGTCGTGTTAGAAGAGATACTGTTAAGTAAAAGTACGTAAAACGTACTGAAAGTGGGAGATCCGTTTTGCCCCGTTTTGGCCGATCCGTAATGCCCTGATTTGCATATTCTCGACATATGTCCATTTAAATAATAACAAATAGGGTTAGTCATATCAAATACTGGCATATCGCAAAAACACACCCTACCTTATCACATGTTAAATTGTAGAGCACTTAAACCCCTACATTCTAGAATGCAACCTTACCAAACGTCGAACAAAACTTACAATGGGTACTTTTTCTGCACCGTCTCCGCCAACTTGCTTACAACAATCACTTGTAACAGACGCGCGCCAACTGTCACAGCGAACAAAGACAGGCAGCTAGTAAGAGGACAGATGGCAGCATGATCCGCTATATTTTTCAAGTTCGTGCCTGCAACAGTTTTCTTTGCAGGTCACGTGAACCTTACATTGATCCTTAATGCCCTGTGATCCGTAATGCCCTGGTCTACCCTACCCACACTTGATTTGACTTAATCTTCACGAACTTGGCGTTTTGGTTTTGACTAATAATCCCGACAATCTGAAATGGGGTCAAAAATGCAAAATATGAACACAATCGCGAATTATCACAAACGTTTCGTTTTATGGCGAAACTAGCAAGCCAACTTCCCCCGCCTGGAGATTAGGATTCTACTCGTAAGATTAACAAGGACACTTCTGCGGTGGAAACTAGAATGTAGACAACGGTGAGTCAAAAAATAATATGTACAATTTAATTTTTCCATAGTAATTAAGGTTTGGACAATTAAATAATTGACCACACAACTAGTAATAATAAAAAAAAATAGTTGCATATCACCTTTACTTGCAGTATAAACAGGACGAGAAAAGACACTGGCAGAAATAAAAGTAAATTTAATATATTTTTTAAAGCAGTGAAGGGAATCATTCTTTTATGAACTCAACACACCTTTACCAGATGAATTGAATCTTTTATATCAATTACTGTATTAGTGAATCGTAACGTTCATGTGAGTAAATATATCAATTGTAAGATAATTCAATTTTCAAAATCTGCATCCATCTTCACCAGGAGTTAAAAACAATTTCCTACAGTATCTCAATTGGCAGCAATAAACTATCTTCCATAAACACCTGCCTCTGACTACGTGCCTCCACCGGATATCGAACCCTTTAATTACAAAACGACGACGTTACCACTACACCATCTGGCTGGCCCAGGTATAAATATGAGAAGCAGTAGACATGGGAAGATGTCCAATTAACAGTGCATGCTAATAAAAACACACTGTTCGTCTATCCTCGCTTTCGAAAACGCCAAGGAAAAGTATCTCAGGAAAAAGGACAAGACTATATGACGATTTGATTTGATTTGATTTTAAAATTGTGGGAGCGTCAGCACTTAGGCTATTTTGCTCCCGTCACATTATACGGGGGCCAGCCCCTTATCATTACAAAGAACAACTCTAACGTTGCATAATTAAAAATCATAAAATGTTCTGACTTCTGTTAAAAGCTGAGGCTGTAAACGGGCACTCAGCACACATAAGGACAACAGGACAATACAAAATTATACTGGCCATGGGGCCAGTCGCCAGAGCCTCGTTAGTCTTCAGTCCAGGGTGTACTAACGTGGAAGTGAGGTTGACATTTGGGTGTACTAAGTGGAAGGTCACCCCTTACACCCCGACTATATGACGAGAAGACACAACTATCAAAGAAACGGTTTTGTTGTTCCGCTAGCACAAAATTCTGAACTTTGAATATATTTCTACACCAAAACAGCAGCGCCCACCTTGAGGAAACACTGTTGCTTCTAGCTGAATAGTACAAGTTTTACGTGGCATGCATTTTATTTCACCCTTCGCATTCTAATTTAACATTAACAGAGAAAATATTGCAAAAAATCTAATCTACAAATGCAATATGTGTAGTTCACCATGGCTACACATACAGGAATTTACAAATATAAAAGAATCTTGTCCGTACATATTTCTCTGCTATGTTTACTGCCAGCTAGGATGATATATACTTGCGTACAACAAAGGATTAGCAATATGTCATTCTCAAGTGGTATTATCTTCCAGTCCACGATATCCACGCTATCGATTTTTAAAAATGTTCCTTCCAGTACACAAGGACTATTCACAAGATTACTTTGAAAGACGACCACCACCTGTTCCCATTGTTTCTGAAGCCAATAAATTAGTTCTGATAGAGGTCAAAATCCTGAGGACTGTTAGGCAATTTTTATCAACCGTTCTTCAACAATGAGAGGACAACATTCAAAGGAACCGAACTTTCATTTTAAAGAACAGAAGATACAGGTGAAGCAGCTGCATCCGATTCGATGTTTAGGAGTAAGATACTCCGGGATAAATTGTGTTCAATGGAGCAACTTATCCACGCGCTCCATGCTTCCTAATATGATTGATTGATTAATTTGCTTTATTTTACTTAGCTTCTTGTGCCACTTTTGGATAATTTGCGAAGATGGGGATGAGTGATGATATGATGAAAGGACACTCACAAACATTCGAACCCGGGACCCCTGGCGTCGTAGTGCGATGTGCTAACCATTCTATCACGGGAGCCGGCATGCATCCTAATTGTAACATTATATAGAAGATGGTGAAGTAACATATTCATGCCTGTACCATTTCTCAGGTAACCGATGTGGTAGTTCCATCTACGTTTTATGTATTGCTAAAACGACGGGTTGCCAAACGCACTGTCTTTTTGGCACATAATTTATTGCTCGCGGTCGCGGAAATATCCTGGATCCGATATTTTTGTCATACATAAAAGAATTCAATTTATAATTATTTACTGAGTATGTGTACATGTATTAGCGTTGTCGTTGAACGAAACATATTAATACGCTAGCCGGATACATTTACTGGATTAACCGACCGATTAACCGTAGCCAGAGCCTCGTTAGTCTTCAAAATGCAGTCCTGGGGTGTACTACGTGGAAGTTAGGTTGGCACTTGAATGCCTTTTGAAAAGGCTGCTCTTTACACCGTCCAAATATTAGAAATAAGATTTCTGATGCTTGATCATGAGTTTGATTTTTTAAACTTTTATGACGAACGAGTATTTTTGTTTCGGATTTTGTCATGAAATATGAAACTTAAACCCCGTTCTTTCTGTAAACCTTGGGAACAAAGTTTAGTCTCCTATATATTTTTGAATTTGAAAAAAGGTCTGTACATACAACCTAATACACACACACAGGAAAATGCAGCCATCAGTCAGCACATATGGACATCCAACGGCCCAGGATAAGAAGCAGCCAATGGTCATAAAATATACAGCTGACAGGCCGAATTTTTTAACCTGCCAAAAAAGTATTCGCCTCGCCTGAACGTAGATACTACACCAGAGCATGCTTTTCTGGTACGCAAGAATTTTATCGGAAACACAGCTTATCCCGGGGGATCTTGGAAGCACGTGTTCCCCGCTTGACGGCAACTGCTCCTGTCCGACAATCCCCCTCGAGTTGGCAGCAGGGGAATATCGGGAAGGAGGGCAAGATGGATGCGGGAGGGAAGAGAAGTTCCCTCCGCATCCCGCCCTGAAACTGGGACTTGGGAAGAACCATTGGCACTCGAGGAAAGCTTGGGTATCGCTGGGGACGACAATGAATGCCCTACAAGTCCGCATTCGTGGCACTGATGGTGACGTTGAGAGAGAAAAAAAAGCGATAGCCACGGGGTTAACCACTTTAAACTGTTCTACTAAGCATCACGCAAGGTGGAAACCCTTTTCTACTTTATCCTTAAAAGTGGAAAATTTTCCTGATAATTCTATTAATAGAAGAAAGCATCACTGTTATCACACTTACTGTTTTCAGTTTACAAAACGATAAAAAAGTCGCGAACCGATAACTCATCGTAATTTGAAAATTTCCTTGCATTATGAAAATTTTTGTTAATAACGTAATATTAGTGAGATCGCCGCAGGAGGGACAAGGGGCGACAGGATCTACTAGATAAATAAATACTTATAGCCCATATATGCATTTTTGCATGGTTTTTAGGAGTGTACTACATATTCCCGCTACATCATTTTTTTCTGTCGCTGCTGTTACTGTGTCACACGGCACAGTATTTGGCCAATACTTTTTTTTAGTCGAGCCTACAGAAGCATTTCCGTACTTCCAGAGTTGCCAGTTTATATTTTATACACGTACATAAATTGACCACTATTCACACACCCTTCTCTGCAAACATAGCTGCACGCAGAGCTCACAAATAATTTCATTACATTTACGTGTGGGTATTCTTGAAATTTCCTGACACATACATCATTCGGGCAAAAGAAAGAATTAAAAATTATCCCAATAGACATAATACACAAAATCTAGCTACTTCAATCAGATCAAATTATCAATATTCATTGTTTCTTTAGTTATGTTTATCTTCTTTACAGTACCGTTCGCCAAATAGGAATGACTGTAATTTGTCCTTAAATGTAACATTCCATCACAATTACTTTACATCAAGGTCCCTCACTGCTCTCTGCTCATAGACAAAAAAGGTTACATTAAAGATATTGTTACAAGTTACATACTACACGTATTTCGTGGAATGACTGGAAAAAACAGCGCATATGAGAGAGATTTTATTTTCCAACTTATCATAAGGATTCGAAACTTTATATTTCTCTGTGAACTTATGTTATTTTTCTTCTATGTTCGATTTTTGTGTTAAGAAATCAGCACGTCAATCTTTCCCATGGCATATTAAAACTTTCTCCAGGGATTTAAAAATAGAAATATTAAATTCCCAAGCTCATTTTCAAATATGGTTTACACAAAAAAAGACAGCACATAGGTATAAATGTTAACAGTTTTACCTGAAAATAATTGGTGGACAGTAGTGTGAAATTACCTCCGTGGATTGTCCCAAACCAAGTACTATCGAAAAATTCCTTCTATCTTACTCCACCCATACCTTCGACCTTACATTGAAAACTACTCCACGGCGCCCCTGAAATTCTGTACTAACTTTTGCTCCGCCTATCCTACAATTTCT
This sequence comes from Lepisma saccharinum, assembly GCF_977018435.1. NCBI lineage: Eukaryota > Metazoa > Arthropoda > Insecta > Zygentoma > Lepismatidae > Lepisma > Lepisma saccharinum. Next base: position 44,864,462 of record NC_139239.1, on the reverse strand, counting down.
AATATGAGGGGACAATATTTACCCAAATTCTACACTGGAATGACTTATTGGATTTTGGGCCATAGCTAATATAGAACAAATGTTAGTAGCACTCAAGACAACTATCGCTACATACATAGATAAAACTGTAAAAGTAAGTGCGACATGTACAGACAACTGTAACTTGATTTGTACTAATTTAATGGATTTGGTTTATTTTACTTTGTTTTTATGCCACTTTTGGCTAATCGCAAAAATGAGAATGAGTGACGATATGATGACATTGTTGAAGGGACCATCATCATGAACACGCATGCCCAGGTCGTGATTCGAACCCGGAACCCTTGGTGTCGTAGCGTGGTGTACCAACCACTCAGCCACGGAGGTCAGCGATTTGTACTTCTTAAAAACGAATAAATGAAGAAACATGAACACTATGAATAAATTGTTACAATTAATGTTTGCTTCTGAAGATAAAAAGACTTTTAGGAACTAGTAGTAATTTTTATTAGGTTTTCTTGCACTTTTATATTAATCTTTCACATTCCCTCTCCATACCACTTCTATCTGAAGAAATGTTCCCTCTGTGGAACACATCAACTCCGTGAACAACGTAACATACTTTTCTAAATAATAACAATGACAACAACAATACTAATCTTGACCAATAGTTTTATTAACTCAGACATAAGAGTACTGTTTTGTGACAATTTCTCGCAGATTTTGGAGAATATCTTTATTCCTGAAATATTATACGCGATCTGGGTCCTTTCCTGCAGGAATCACACACGCATTTACTTTAACATAATCTGCAATATTTGTTCATGTCTTGCGGTTCTCAAACATCTAAATGTTACACGTGACATTTATGTTCGTAATTTGACCACCCCTGTTTTATATGAACGAAACACAACAGCGCTGAAGAACAGCATGCTTCGAACTCCGCTGGGCAGAGCAAAGAATATGAGCGTACACTCAAAGAGCCTTCACTCCCCATCCATCCCTCGCTTCTCGGGAGAAGCCAAAGCAAAACACGAACATGCCAAGCGTGCGTACGGAACAAGTGAAAAATCCAGTTTCGGAGGAAATCAGCTGGCGGCGGCTCCCGCATCTCGGGGATGCTAGGTTCCCACGGGAAAGCAGAGAGCCTGTCCGCCCACGTTCGGAAGGAGGAGCGGTAGCATAGAAACTCCGCCTACTACGCTACCTCGCCCGGCCCCCCACCATGGCCGTGGTGGCTGTTGCAATGAAGGCATAGATTGGAACATTCCTACGAAACACGACTTTGAAATCAACTTCACTTTCGAAATATATTGTCCCAGCCCCCGGTGTTTTGGGATGAGTTGAAGAATGGAGCTCGACCTATGTTACCTGTTGACTGTGTTGTTGGTTGCCAAATCGAGAGGACCACAGTCAAAATAAACGTTATTAGTATTTTTCTCAAGAATATTTGGCTAAACGATGTACCAGCTATTCGAATTGCTAGAATTTTTAGATCCACACTCATATAAAAGTAAAAAAAATAAAAATTAAAGTGCTCCCCTGTGCTTTGCACGCCATGAAGGCGTATAGGGGTTGTGGAATTACGGTCCCACACTTTCTTGATCACGGGCGAAGTGGGGGTGATGTGATCAGCACCACGACCCTGGCCGAATTTAGCCCGCAGTTTCCTCCAGGTACCCACTATGCGACGCTGGGTGGGCGCCGGAGCCACTTGAACAGGTGGGACAAAAATCTCAACTCTCCCCGCCAGGGATCGAACCCGGGTCTCTCGCTTCGTAGTCAGACGCCATAACGACTGAGCTGCCGCAGCTTACTCATATGCCTTTACAAATAAATTTAACGAGTGAGTGTATCCATCAAGGGTTCCCACTGATTTTGGCAAAACAAATTCTCTCTACTTCTAAAGGCTATGCGGATAATTTTGAAATAAATTATCAGGCAATTCTGTGGTACTTAAAAGCTAATAGTCAGATTTTAAATGTTAAATTGCACTTACTATTCAAGATGTTTAATCAACGGTTTTCTTAAAAAAATAAGCGAACAAATTATAAAAGAGCCTTCCTGATGCGTAGTGGTAAGAGCAAATGTTTGAAGTGTGTGCGTCTGTATGAAGTATAATGTTGCCTTTAATTAAGGGCTTCCGGGTTCCATACCCGGTGGAGGCACAATGCACAGCAATAAATAAAATTTTATAAATACCTTTATAAAAAGTTCCTTTCACGGCCGAGGTGGCCGTGGAGCGGCGGCTGGCGCGTCGGAAAGTAACGGTGTATCTGCCAGCATTTAGACCAACAGATGTACGCAGACCTTGGCACTGGACGCGTCAGTGCAGTGCGTCTAGATAGCTAGTGTGCAGATTGCACGTGTTAACAAGTGTTTTAGATTGTTTTGTTTTAATTTACGCATTACTGGTGCTTTCTGCAGTCTAATAATGCCACGCTATCTGTACAATTTAAAAAAACGCGTTTTTATGCACGACTCTTACGTCATTATAAATTCTTGTAGGGAAGTTAGAATGTGTTTTGCAGCAGACTTCCCAAATGTTCCTGTTTCACACAGAGACAGTGTTCGGATACATGTGAAAAAAATTAGGGAATCAGGGTCTGTTCTTGGTAAGAAGCGTGTGCTTACCGAGGAGAAACTAGACGACACTTGAGCACGATGGGAACATATTCCTCAAAAATCCCTCCGGCGCCATCTGCATGATGTCTGCGTGGCGAGTTACCAAGCTTTTAAACCTGAAGCCATACACCAGAAGAATTGAAAGAAAATATCAGGAGAGAAATTGAAGCAATTTCGGAAGACGAACTGACACGGGGTAGTAAAAAATTCCTATAAATGTGCCGTAAATTTGTGGATGCAGGAGGACATCATTTCCAACAGTTCTTGTAAAAACGTACGTGCTCATTTTAATTGTACGAGATTACTTCATTACATAGCTAACGGTTCCAGTTACGCGGATGTTGCATCCAGTTTGCAGGCAGATGCGATCTTACTTTCCGGCGCGCTAACCGCCGCTCCACGGCCACCTCGGCAGTGAAGGCACTGCATTCTTCTGTAATCACCCATCATAAAGCTGGTTAATAAATATGGATTTATTTTCTGTTCCAAATCCTTGAAAGTACCAAAAAAAATAATTTTCCCTGCATATTATATATTTTTAGATGTATTTTCAAAATGCCATGACTTGTTCACTCATAGTTTGGTTCTGCCGATTTTTACAGGTCAGTGGGAACGCTGATATTGTATGAAGTCTAATATTTTATGTAACTGGAGCCCCAATATTTCGGTGCTGACCCAGTGTCGTGAGGAAAATTAAGGAGCTATTTGAAAACCGCGGCGATGGGACTCGATGAGCTGACTACGCGTCACCCTGGTAGACTGTGGCCCTTTGAGGTGTGCCCTTTGAGGGCTGTTGCCAAATGGAATTTAGTTTTAAACTATAATTGCGACTAAAAATAATACAAGCAGGAGCCGAGATGACGGAGCAACTGCAACATGCTCCATAGGTCCTAATCACAACCTGGCATATCTATTGTTCGTTGGTTATAGAGGTTTTAAAAAAAAAAACACTAATGGGCTGCGATGAAGCCTCGCGCAAACTATGTGTAATGTAAAAGTAGATAAAAACTTTGACAGGAAGGTCAGACATGTGACAATTCAGAGGACAAGTGTGGAAATAACCTTCATCTAATTGTGAGGCAAACAATATCCTTTTCTAAACTAATCCATATCGGTTCAGTCATGGAGAGTACAGAAATCCAATTACTGTACATGTGTTATTTTGCCATTCCTTTAAATGTAACCTCTCGCATATATCACATTTAGGCCAAGCGAGTGATAACCATCTGAAAGATGAATGATTAATAACTACATCACCCAATACAATCTAAAGGTCTCTAGTTCTATCCCAACGCAGTATTAACATTGCGTTACGTATGGGCATATTTCCCAGCACATTGACATACATTATTTTTTACCTCCTTTCCTGGGTAATGATTTTCCTTTGACAGAAATATAAGGAACGTACCACCTTCGACTTTAGAATGATTATTTTCTTTCAGGCAGATAGACTGTGATCGAAATTATGCTGTGTTAGGTATTATTTGGTATACCCATCAGTCGACCAAATTTCACCTTTATAGTTGTAGTAGTTTCTGAGATACCGACAGACGCACAACCATAAGAATTTTAAAAAAAAGTTATTTCTGATTAGTGCCACACTTGGATATTAATACCAAGCGGATATATCTTGAGATACACCGCATACTTTGTTTACTGTAATTAGAAAGTTAATTCATTAGTGCGAAAAGTAAACCTGTGTAGCGTGGTTGCATACATTCAGCAGAAAAATCCGTTTTTTACGAAGGTTCGTAACGTCGAAGCAATGTCAAACAGAAAAACGTTATGTGAAATTGTTGCTTCTAGTTTGTCCGGTGAGCCGCTGCTAAATGTTGCATTACTATACATTTCAAAACGAAACCGACATGAGTCAACACCTTACCTATCTCAGTGGTTCGAATTTCAACGTAGATCCAATACCATTAGCCCATCCGAACAAAAAAGTTGGCTTTAACGAACTTTTACAAAATTACGGATTTTCGTAATTTTTGATTGAGTGTAATAAACAAAATAGTGTAAATAAGACAAGGAATATAAACCTTGTATCTATTCTCGTTTGAGGACTTCTACCATATTTTAGAAATTTCACCTGATTGAAATATTGCTGAAAAAATAAAGGCCTGGATATTTCACAACGCTGGAAATAAAAAAAAAATCCCGAAATTTTATGAAATTATAAATTTCTGCCCTAAAACAGGATTAAAATCTATCAAACCTACTTTTTAGTGCCGTTTCAATGTATTAATGTTGCAAGGAGCACTCTATGCCTTTGCCTACTTGAAAGGTACATGTCTGCTCACTATCACGGGTTTATTTACGTTTATCCTAACTTCACGCAAGGTTAACCGAATTGTTACTTGAAAATAAAAATGAACAGTACACGTCGGTGCCACGGTCACGAATAATGCCAAAACTGCATATCAGTAGTTAAACGTATCAGTACAGGAAGGTCGGTAGGTAATGGGCACATATAAGTTCTTTGAAAATAAGAGAGACTTAGTTAATTATTCACAAATCAAATAAAAGATTTTATATATATATATATATATATATATATATATAAATAAATAAATAAAAGAAATAAAATATGTTTGTTAATTGAAGAGCTCGGGTGTAAAACATGGGAAGTGACAATTTGGTCATTTCTGAGTTCATTAAGAAAAAAGGAATCTATACTGTAGATAAATTGTTTTCGTGTTGTGTTTACCAATTTCAGAAGGCTTCACTGAGTCCAACCCTAATTGTATGACATGGCAATTTCACTAAAAAATTGAAGGATGGCACATTTTACTTTGTAACTCAAAAATGACCAAAATGTCACCATGTTTTACACCCGAGCACTTAAATTTTTACTTTCCAGATTGGGAGGATGGTATCGGTCGCCCCCATATTTTTGAACAAATAGTTTCTGCCCTACCATTTACAACAATCAATTCACTTTGTAATCGAAACATCAAGGTCATAATAAAAAGCATCACCCTCGAGTTTCTCGTATGACCTGTTTTGAAACCAGAGGCGGCGATTGGGTTCCAAAACTAGGGGACAAAGACAGTATATTTCCCTTTGTAGATAAGGTTTAGCATAGTGCAGGGGCAAAAGTGACAAAAAGTGGGGGCAACTGCCCCCTCGCCCCCCTAATCGCCATCTCTGTTTGAAAGTGAATCTATTGAAATCCTTAGACTTATGGATGAAATGAACATGTTTCTCTTAGATTAGATAACATCCAACTATACCTACGTACACCTTCTCTGTCTCAGTGCACTTTAACGCAGACGCAAGCAAAAACTCCACACTCACAATCGCGACATCTGAACTCAATGGTGCTACCTTTCCTGCAATACTCCACAGACGCAAGGACAGACCGAAGGGTTGGGCTGGTGCTGGTGCGAATTGTTATTGTTCGATGCCGCCTGCCACTGCCCCTTTACTTTCCCCCTAGTTCCATGTGTAGCACGAAAGCACACTTAGGGCACTCGCTAGACTCGTGTTAGTTTTAGACGTTGTTTCCAGGATGGACTCACTATTTACTCTTTTGTTATTTTACGATTTATTGCCAATTTTGATGTCTCCGGCAGATACGACACCGAGACATACCACGTCTCTGTACATCCGTAGTCTAAAATGAATAGAGTTTGACTACAGGCTTACAACTCGCCTGAAAACGACATGCTTGTAGAGGCAAAACGACATAGCCTACATATTTAAGTTGGGTAGCTTCTGTCCATTTTTGGCGAGCCCCGTCTTGATTAAAATTGTATATTCGAACTTGCATCTATGCACTGAGGATGGAGTATGACTGCACATTCTGCACAACATATCTAAAAAATAAAGTATGAAACAAATTGCAATAATATGATTTCAGTCAGCTTAAATTTATATTCATCTGAATAACGAGGTGGAACACCGGAAAAAAGATCGTGAAGCAAGGAGGTATCGCTAGTCTCAATGACGGGATGAATCCAGGAGGCCAAGGTCCGAGCCTGCGTGTTTCATTATTCATCCTCCTAAAATTGCGATCACCACACAGGCAGAAAGGCAAGGTAAAATAATTAAAATGCAAATACACGAAGGTAGGCCTGTTACTCTAGGAACCGAAATAACTCCCTTGAAGAGCAAGAAATACTACCAATGGAGATCAATGGCGTCAGAGAATTTTGTTTGATTGGGTTCTGCTACGGTGACCGTTTCTCCTTTTATCTTTCTTTATCCTTTCTTTCTCATTATGCCTCTTTATTTCTATTTATTTTCACCTCTTCTTCTTCCATTATACTCACCTTTCCCTCCTCATGATCTTTCTCCTCCTTCCACCTTTATTCCCATCTTTTTCTTTCTTCCACCTCCATCTCCATCTTTCCTTCTTCCACCTTCATCTTTCTTTCTTCCACCTTCATTTCCATCTCTCTTTCTTCCACCTTCATTTCCATCTCTCTCTTTCTTCCACCTTCATCTCATTCTTTCTCTTTCTTTCACCTTGATCTCCATCTTTCTTTTTCTTCTTCCTAGTTTATCTCCATCTTTTCCCCATCTTTCCTTCTACACCTGTTTATGTCCCTCATTTCCTCCACATCTCTCTGTGTGCGAGATTCCTTTCTCTACTACACATAAATGATTTTCAATATTTCTCTATTTGGAAAGGAGGATGGGCTAGTACTAACCTTTGCCAATGCAGGACCGATGCCCCTGATGAAGGCAGAAAATAACCTGATCAAGAAAAATTCCACTTCCTCACTATGCCATAAAGCTCTGCACATTTCTCAATCTTCTTCTTTTCTCCAAAAGTAAACGTATGAAATTTCCAAGGAGTTGGCATCACTACACAAGAAGTGGCGTTGTTCCAAGCGATCACGTAACACGCTGATGTTTGTAGTGTAGCGTGTCCATTGTTTGGCAGAGATCAGATTTCCATCAGCAAGGCAAGGAGCAACATGATAAGCACAGCTGGCTAGACGAAGCAACGGCGGGTGCTCAGCCTTGAGTATTCTATGGCTCAACTTCCCTCCCCCCCTATTCTATGGCTCAACTTCCCTCCCCCCCCCCCTTCCCTTCCGCCCACTGGCTGGTTTAACTTCATTTTAGGAGCAGTGGTGTTCTTGTGTGTTCGAATTACATGGCCCATTCAAAAATGAAATATTACTTTGGTAACTAATATTCGAAAGTGACTTCCGCGAGAGAGAGAAAAAAAACAACCTGGAAAATGTGATTTGCTTTCAAACATTATCCGAGCTATCAAGGGGATATCTAATGGGCGTCGAACTGACAACAAGAATTACAAGCAGCATTTCAACGTGACTTCATGCACAGAAATGTGAGCACTCTGTCCCTTGCATATTTGGCCAGCCGCACACTGAATCAGGCACGACACGACGCGTCATTCTTGTTGCAAAACCGTCTCTGGGAAGGTTTTACCATTGTCTCTTATGGGAGGCCGCACACCAGATGAAACATTTGACTCGATTCACCTTGCGACAAGTTGCGACAAAACAACGAAGGTCAGTGGAATTTGGTCTGGCGTGGAGCAGCTTGCGAAACGGGAACAACTCGAAGCCAGCAACTAAATGTAGTTCATGAATCTTACATTAAATGGTTCATGTCATATTTTCTAACCAATTGTTTCCTAGAAATATATTCAATTAACATGTAAATTGATACAACAATTCTACATATAGGCTACATTGATTTTGTTGTCAACTGTTATAATTATAATGAATAAGTTACCAGCTTCCCAAATTATAAAAGACATGCACTGTGTACATAGACAATGTGCATTCAGATTTTAGATAACAAACCAAAGTGACTAGTCTTGACGTGTCGTGTCGCGTCGGATCCGGTGTGCGGTCATGATATCTCGAATGGATGTCAATCTGGCAGATATTTCAGAAGAATTTATTTCAATTAAGACTGGGGTTTCAAAGCTTACGTCAAATTTTTATCTGCCTACAGTTGTTCAATCACTGACAAAGAGACAAGCTTACGCTTGGGACTGGAGTTACAATTTAAAGCAAGATACGGATCATTATGTAATGTTCACATCCCCATGGGTAGCTTTCGCACATGTTTTTATGAAGATTAAAATGGGTTTCCTTAGTGTACAGAAACATTGGAGGTTCTGAATCCGATTCCGTGATCAGATAAGAGTTTTGTTCCTTAGATTTCAATAGCATCCTTCTGGACCGCTGCGGTTAATATGGCAATATATTTATGGTTATGAAAAGAAGAAACAAGTAAAACATCTCTTCACATCACTGATCACTGACATTCTGTCTTTTCTTGGGACAAGTATTCAATTATTCTCATTACATGCACTTGCTGAACATGCAACCGAATACACTGTATAAATATATTGATATTACGTGCACAGAAACAAATATTAGAGAGATAACGTATTTCAGCCCATAACCGATACATATTAAGCTCGCTGCACTGACCTTCATTACGTGTACATGATCACAAGAGAGAGAGAAGTACATTTTATATGAACGAACAGTTAGTACTTTAGGAAAACAGCGACATAAATCTTTGTTTCCATGTTAAATGTCAGCTTCAGTTTGTATTTGAATTTCTATTACTTTGTGTCACCTGTCTGCCACTTTTTGCTAATCGTGACGATGAAATTAATGATGATTCGATGGAACTGATGAACGCAAGAGGTCAGGACTCGAACCTGGAATTTTCCGGGTATGAAATTGCGACTCTATCCTCAACCACATTCAGCTACGAAGTGATGGTGATCAGGGAAGAATTTTCGACCGAGATTTCGGCGAGAACAAATACAATGGCGTATTCCTGTCCCGAGATAGTGGCACTATCGATATGGTTAAATGGTTAAAGAGTGTGTGCCATTTCATCCGAACACGAGTGAACATTTAAATTCAACTAAATTAGCTTCAGCAAATACTAATCTATCACCTAACTTCAGAACGGGAAATTGCATTAGTGAATACACAGAGGGAAAATTATATAAAAAAGGACATCAACAACACGGCACATAAATCTCTTATAAAATACTGCACAATTAAATAAGAAATAAATCAACAATGAAATACGCTCTCTCCCTCTGTGTGTGTAAATAAAATGTGGCGAAACAGCTCTTTTGAGAATCAAGGCCTACCAAAATAACTTTCATTAGGTGACATGTGTTCAGTGCATCGAGTCCACTATTACTGCTTTCAGTAAGCTCCTCAATTGCACTACAGAGGAACTCGTGGTGTAAAGTAATACAATTAGTAAGTCACAGTAACTTATATTTTAATCGTATGTGGAACTGACTAGCCTCTCGTCATCAATCCGTAAAATCGAACATGAATATGGACAAAGTATAGGGAATGTATTGTTATCAATTTATTTAACAATCCAGATCATCTTACCAAAAAAATGCATTCGTTCCTTGCGTTTTGCGCGATTTCAGGTAGTCACAAATAACTGCCTGCTGGTTGTTGCCACTTACTACAGGCACGTGTTGGAAGGGGAGTGACGAGGCAATGGACGGTTTCCTAATTTGGAATGAGAAGTTATAGTATTTATTCTGAGTACACAAATCTTATTATTTTACTAGTTCCCCTTAGTTGCTTTTAATGTTTCTTAACGCCATTGATTTGTCGTGGAATTTTCGCTCTCTTAATAAACAGTAACGGTGGTTCTGCAACTTGTGTTTCGATTGTTCTGCGGCAAACGTTCAATGATCGGTGGAACCGTCTTATGTTCCGCACCACGAGGAACCACTGTCGCCGTAGGCCCCATAAGCCTCTGAACTGAGGATCACCAATAATAAAGACTACATAGTATTTCTGCATTAGCATGCTTGCAAAACAAATGAAAGAAGTAGAGAACGACACACAGTCTCTCATGGAGTCGGTGCTCACCTGGCAAACCTCTCCTTATCCTGGATGCTCTCCTCCTCCAGGCGGGCATATTTGCTTCCACTTGCATCTTCTTCGTCGGACCTACAAAAGAGAGAGAGAAAACATTTAAAAAAGGTTCGCACATATTTTACATACACCAGACACATGCATATAAAATAATTCTTGAAGTTTTCCTGGCATGTGCTTTCAGTGAAGATGTTCTCTCGGGATAATAACCGGATGACTTTCGGACAGGCTTCCGAGAGCTAACGTCACTATTCAATATGCATATAAATTTAGCAAGGAGTTCGTCCTCTATTATATTTTTGTTTCTTACCGTCAAAAAAATCTGGTATCCCTCAAAAGTTGGCTATAGCCATAAAACACGCTAAAGATATGAAAACGACCACACTGGCACATAATACAAGATTAATTCATACAGAGCAATAGTTTTATGTGAAAAAGGAGAATACTAAGTGGATGTACAGTACAGATTTATGTTCACTGCGTGTCTCAGATTAAATTAAGTGATAATGTAAACGAAACACACGACGTGTCCCTACCATCAATTCAAATTACGTAATATTTGAAAATATGAGAAAAATTAAGATATAACAACATTGTCTGTCGACGACAGAGCTTCAGACAATCTCTAAAACGTATCTCTGAACAAGTTAGAAATACTCAATAAAGACATACGATCGTTATTACTGCAGTAGAGGAGATAATTTTAAATTAGATAAAATAATAACCACTACGCCATCAGAGAGGCCGCATATATTATATTAAAGTTCAGATTTGGTAGAATTATACTTTTATTTATTTCTGTTTTATGTCCATCGGTTAGAAAACTAGGAAATCGCAAGGAAGTTTCTTGATGTCTTCGAAGAACTTTGTTTAATACAGATTTAATTAGACTAGATTATCTATCGTATATCATGTCTATAATTTTCCCCAATATTCTATGAAAGATTTGGTACCGGTTCAGTGCAATGATTTTAACTCTTCACAGTTTTTAGTTTCGCAAGTCAAATTTATGCATAGTTAGGCTACTCGAGACTGGATCTCCAGTTTAAAGCAGAATCCGAACCACCATGTGCTTTTACCGGGTATCGAACCTGCATTCCTTCATTACAATGCGACAGTGTTACCACTCTATACCATTAGAGCAGCATCGCAGTTTTTAAATCTTTTATTTTGACTAAAAGGAGAGCGGGTCGGACAAATATACTTGAAAACACACGTGATAGTGTTACTGAAGTTAGGGAATTTTGTGCTCATGAGTTCATTAAAAAAATATTATTTTTCGAACTAAAATTCATTAAAAATTTATTATTTTTTTAACTAAACACGTGTCGATTTGAAATAATTTGCTAATATTTCATTGCATTATATATCATTTACTGAGAATGATTGCGTCCTACCTTTTTGTTAGAGTGATCTAGTTAACTTATGTTAAATTCAAATCAACAAGTCGTTCCTACATGGGCGTTTTCAACGCATAGGTTAACGTGGCGCCGGAATCGTTGCGTTTTAATCACCCGTGTAATATCAACCCTAACATCGTCCCCTCTTTACTTTGCTGATCTGCGGTGTTTTTCATCAGCAGAGTAAACACCCGCATATAAGATATCAACATGGTGTGTTTGCTCGCAGACAATGAGCCTGACCTTCAAAGAAACGGCCTACAGAGTCAGAAGCCAGAGGGCGCAAGACAAACTCGTGTGATTGCCCTTTCGTCTCGATCACTCACGCATTATTTGGCCATGCATGAAGGCACGCTGGTTTCGAGACACAAGCTCACTCCTTGCTCTTTCTTGTGAATATTTTAGCATCGAAAATGTGCTAAAAATATAGCATATCACATAGAAAAGCAACACAACTAAAAAAATTGCAAGCCTTGCTATTACGGTAAAATCAATGAAAAAGCATTTTACATTCAACTGGCCGGCAATAATGTACATAACTACTTTCCAGTCGCATTGAACACTTTAATTGAAATTAATGTAACTTGTTTACTTCTTTTGCTTTTCTGAAAAATTTGCAGAGTTGCGTATCACTTTTCTATTTGATAGAGTGGATGCTTCCACAGTTTAAATCAGGACTGTCCAAACTAGAGCCCAATATATTTTTATGTGGCTCACCTTGGTACTCATAAAACCTATCATTTTATTTTGAGGCATTATCATTAGTGTAAGTAAAATTAAATATGGCCCGCGACAAATTGCTTAAGAAGAGATTGACCCCTGCATTCCCCTTTGTGCGTATCTTTTAGTGGTTTTCTTAAATACGCAACGGTCTGGTCGCATTCGTTTTCCTTCAAAGACAAACGAATTACTGTGTTTCTAAATGAAGTAATACTTTTCTCCGTCAGTCATTTGATCCTAGCTTCTCTACGCGGAATTTCACAGCAAAGCAATTTCTGGCTCTTTCCAAATACGTTTGTCCGAAGGCAACATTCAACTATACTTGTGATAATACACCATTGATAGTAGTCTTTGATAAGGTTCCTGTAGGAAATATAATATATCTTTATAAAAAAATCTAATCACTTCGTTTGCGGCTTTTCTTAGAAGAAAATTAAGTAACAAAATTATTATGCGACGGCCAATTCTTCAGTCCAGAGTAATCAATTGCACATTGTGCGCGTGGATTCCTGTCATTCTATGAAGTCACCTGAATAGAATAGATTGTAATGACTTCCAGAACATGCTTCACCAAATTTTGTATTGTTGGCATCAGAATAAAGCCGCTCTCCATCACGAACGCAGAAAAAAAAATCAGCGCTCTTAGGAACAGGTTCTTGATGATCTCAGTCTAGCAGGGGGTTCGGCGAAGTAAAAGGCCCAGACATAACTCATACTGTATAAACAACGGAACAAAGAATCTCATATCATTTTGTAGGTACAGACATGGACATCCCTGAACAGCTTAACTAACCAGGCTGGTCTAAATAGTAAAGAAAGTTTCAACAACTGGCCACCACCCATACTGAAGATTATAAAATATTATCAACTAGCCAAAAAAAAAGAAAAAAGACCTGTTTATTCCTTATTTAGGATTCACTTTAAGGAAAACGGAATTATTTGTACCCCTTTATCAGTTTTTATAATTCAATGTGAGACAAGCGACTGCTGAAATCTTTGCACTGTTCGTCAAGAGTGAATGTTAGGAATTCAAGACATACTTAATACTTGGAATATTGAAAGAACTCGCCGTATTGCATTTCTCTTCAAATGCATGTTTTAGAGAATTTATAGCGTTACGATTTACATTTGTTTCCAATGTGTTGACTTTCAAATATATTTCGTTTACTGCTGTAGTTCGTCTTTCGGCATAATAACCAGAATGCCCAACGAAGTACATAATCTCTGTTATTCAACAACTTATTCACTGGACAAGGAAAGTGAACTTTTTTGTTCTGAAATACATTTCATTACAATTTACATCTTAAAATTCAACCCCCTATACTATACCCATGTACCAAGTGTCACTAGTGAAATTATTTTATTACGCTTACTTCTGACCGATTAGTGGTCTCTTCAGTCACCTTTCTACCATGGACATTCTACAACTGATAATAATTCTATATGACTGATGTGCAGGGCCGGATTAACACGAAAATTGGGCCTGATGCTGTATAATAAGTAACGCTGTGTCTAGGCGTCCGAAATTGGGACTCCAAATTTCATTCAAAGATTTATTTTCAGGTTAATATAGCAAAAGAAAACTGTTCAGTTTTCGGAAAATTCTCGTCTGTTTTCATCTGGGCCTATTTCAGGAATGGGACTAATGCTGCAGCATCAATTGCAGTACACCCACCTTAATCTGTCATTGCTGATGTGAATCAAAGAATACTGATAGAAGTTTCTGAAAATCATTCGTTAGAACTGGGAGAATCGGGCGCATATTAAGGTGCAAAAATTTCAGTACGTCTTGTGGAACCGATCTGCATTTTTGTACATATAAGTGAAATGCCTATTAAGTATAAACATGTTGAGACCGGAGATTGCAGTATGGGTTATGTACGTGCACGTGAATATAGGATACATCTTTTATTCTCAGCTGTCTTACGTCATTCACACAAAAACGAAATTTAATGGATGCTGTTAGTTTTGTCTGTAAAGCTGTGCATAATGAGCTAGCTCTACCCGACTTATCACACCCATAAGCTCAACTCTTACTGCACTGTTCATCAAAGCAGTTTTTTTTAGCTCCTTCGCTGAAAGGAAGCTTTGAACATTTTTTTTCCCTCGAGTCGTGACGCCCCACGCTGCGACAAGGTTTTTCAGCAGTTCTCCGAGAAAATTTCTCCACGAAGGGTCAAGGGATTATACGATAGGATGTCTGTTATCCCTGAAGCACCATTATGTAAATCAGATTTCTCCTCCGGCAGAAACAAAAATAAAACACGATGCTATGCATTCATTTTCTTTCTAACATATTTAATCAGCCTCACTTCAACATGTACGATAGAAATGTAATTACGTAAATATAAGCATTACTCGTAAGAGAACTGTTACTTTAGACAAGGATAAAACGTGAAGAAGGTGAAGCACTTGGAGTAGGGTTAACAACTACGAGTGAACGCACAGAAAGCAACAGCAACTGAAGCGGACCATAGATGACTGCAAGAAGAGTGCAGAGTTACTCACGAGTGTCCTGCAGTATAACGAATTCAAGTTTATATTGTTTTTTGCAAGGAATGCATGCCAGTTGCTTGCATGCTGGTGAAAAACTATTTAAACTAATTTTCGATACATGTTACATAATCCAGAATTCCCTTATTCTATAGCGAACGAAGAAACCATTATCAATATACAGGGTGTCCATAAAGTCTCACCCCACCCTGGGTATTGTGAGAACGGCTGTAAATAGGAAGAAATGACGAAACACGTATTCGATGATGTTCCGGGGGAAACGTTTTGAGGACAACCATTCCCTACCCGGGCCCTCCACAAGGAGGTAGGCTGGGGTCGACTCAATTTTTTCAAATAGCAAGGGGGATCGAAGAATACGTCGTTTGAAAAGTCTTATCATAACAACAATAATACAGCAAATCTGGGGTCTCTACGTAGCTCCAATTGACAATGGCGTGAAGTGAAATCAAATGTGGAACATGACCAGCATTGGAAAGGATCCCAACTCCTCCAGTAGTAATCCTAGACAACGGTGGGAGCTGGAAAAATGTTCCTACACTGTAGCATGATTTGGAGATATCCTACAAATACGTAACCCCCCCCCCAAGAGATGGCAAGCGTCCGTACACAAAACCGCATATCATCGCGCCCCCCTGAGATTGATACCAGGACTACCAGGAGGACACGGACCGACATGTCAAATTGAGCTTACCTACTATTTACAGAAGATGTTCGAAATGAGCCCCATTCACTTGTTTGAAGGAGAATGCAGACAGAGTATCGAACCAGACCAGGTAATCAGTGTTACTACCGCGATGAAGATTCAACAGGACCATTCTGCTTGTGTTCTCGTAAGCAAACAGACCGGACTGCAAAAGTTCGAAGTGACTTTGAAATACTGGACGTAGAAGAGTTGTAGTGTCGTACACACTGTCTTCTACTAACGTGTTTCCTGTGTCTTCCGTTACCGTGGTTCTGTTTGTGTGTGTATTGGTGGTTAAAGTGTTAGCAACGATGAGAAAAATGAATTGTGCCGGAAGGGCACTGTGAAAAAATTCCGTGAAACGCAAAGCGTCAGTGACAGACGACGTCCAGGACGACCTTACATCGATGAGGCAACAGTGTTGGAAGTTATAGGACGCGTGACTGTAAACCCTGAAACGTCTCTCAGACAAATAGAAGCAGCAAGTACCATTCCACGGAGTTCTATCAGTAAGGTGTTAAAATTACACAAATTTCATCCTTACAAAATGCAGTAAAGCAAGAACTAGGAGATGATGATTTCGATAGACGAAATTAGTTTTGCAAAATGATGTGCGACAGGATTGCTAACAACGAGAACTTCTTACACAAAATCTGTTTCAGGGACGAAAGTTCTTTTCTCCTAAATGGCTGTGTTAATAAACAATGTTCGAGTATGGGCAGATGTTAATCCCCATGTTGTGAGGGAAGGCCATACGCAAAGACCTGAGAAGGTTAATGTGTGGGCAGGTATTTTAGGAAACCACATAATTGAACCCTTATTTCTTAATGGCAATTTAAACGGTAATCTGATCTGTACCGGCAAATTATACGTGACACAGTGGATCCCTTGGTAACGGACCTTGTAGAAAACTCAGTCGATGTCAACGGTGTGCCTGAATTTGATGCGGACAATATCGTTTTTCAGCAAGATGGATGTCCTGCACACTACTCAAGTACGTGAGTACTTGACCGAACATTATCCCAATAGGTGGATAGGACATCGTGGTACCATCGAATGGCCTGCGACATCGCCTGATTTGTCTCCGAACGATTTTTTTTCCTTTGGGGACACCTTAAATCTGTTGTGTACAAAACAGAACCTAGTAGTCTTGCTGATCTGCAACAAAGAATAACAGCAGCCTTTAGAGACATTTTCGCAGACACGTTCAGCAAAGTGCGACGTGCATTTAATACTCGTCTGGTCTACTGCCAAGAAGTGAATGGGGCTCATCTCCAACATCTTCTGTAAATAGTAGGTTACGTGTTGTAACATCTTGTAAACCCTCCCCCCCTTATTTGCCTTCAGTTGATATTGTACATGTAAATACGTGCCTCCTTTACCATTCGCCTTGAGTTGCGATTGTGCATGTCGGCCCGTGTCCTCCTGGTAGCAATCTCAGGAGGCGCGATGATATGCGGTTTTGTGTATGGACGCTTGCCATCTCTTCGGGGGGGGGGGGGGGTGCGTATTTGTAGAAACTGGTAGGATATCTCCGAATCATGCTACAGTGTAGGAACATTTTTCCAGCTCCCACCGTTGTCTAGGATTACTACTGGAGGAGTTTGGAGTCCTGTCCAATGCTGGTCATGTTCCACATTTGATTTCACTTCACGCCATTGTCAATTGGAGCTACGTAGAGACCCCAGATTTGCTGTATTATTGTTGTTATGATAAGACCTTTCAAACGACATATTCTTCGACCCCCCTTGCTATTTGAAAAAAATGAGTCGACCCCAGCCTACCCCCTTGTGGGGGGCCCGGGTAGGGAATGGTTGGCCTCAAAACGTTTCCCCCGGAACATCATCGAATACGTGCTTCGCCATTTCTTCCTATTTACAGACGTTCTCACAATACCCAGGGTGGGGTGAGACTTTATGGACACCCTGTATATTAAATGCACGACCGGGATCGTTTTAATACATGTTTCTTGTGAAAGGGTTAGTTCCTTTCATTTCATATTTTATAAATATCTGTCCTCAATCCACATACTTTCCTCATTAATTCATCTTACATTTCTGCTCGGACACCTTCCGAGACCGCCGTACATTGTATACCAGGAAAAATAAATACATTTAACCATGTGTGGAAACCTTTTTTGAGTACAAAATACGTTATACTGTCAATTAAATCCGAATGAAAGACCGAATTCGGTACAGCATGCATTTTTTTAAAAATCAGCATAATGCCATTAACATGTTTAGCCATGATACTTTAAATTGCGAAATAGCTTCGCTACTAACTTGCCAGAATGGCTTCAGTAGGATTCTCTCCATGTTAAGTGTGGCATGGTTTGATTGATTTGCTTTATTTTACTTCGCTTCTTGTGCCACTTTTGGCTAATTTGCGAAGATGGGGATGAGTGATGACATGATGAAATTGATGAATGGACACTCACAAACATCCATGTCCAGGCCGGGATTCGAATCCGGCACCCCCTGGCGTCATATCGCGATGTGCTAACCACTCCGCCACGGGGGCCGGCAAGTGTGGCATGGATGTAAAATATTTACTAACAGTAGTTGCAGAGCAAAACATTTGCTGCGAATTATGTTCAGTAATATTTTGATAGGACGAATAAGTTTTCATGCAGAATTTGATAGAATACGTTCTCGGCTTTGTTCAATGTTTCCAGGTATTATTTTCTTACTAGTGTGATAACATTTTATTTTACTGCCTTTTCGATCATTATGATCTCCTTTGTTACCTAACTATGTTCGTGTTCATGTTAAATATTTCAAAAATATTTTTCATGTTGTCCACTTTCGAATAAGTTGCACATCCCAACGCAAGTTTCTATAATTTCGAATCCTAAGTCATCCTGGCTCTGAAGAGATATTTAGCAAAATAACCCCCTTCTCCCCTCCTACTAAGCTTCTTTCTCGTTATTGTTCGTTATAAAATACCTTCTTTCAGACACCTCCATAAAAGATACGTCTGTTTTGAGTATCCAACCACCGCACACTCGTTGCGAACTAGCAGACATGAACTTAAAAAGGAATTTCTAATCAATCTACAAGTTCCTACCTACATGGCCAACCAGCAAGGTAAAGGCTCTTTAACAATCCCACTACACGGCTCTCCCTTCTACAACGGGCCCTAAATATTGACATTTCCTTGCCAGATCACAGTTTCCGACAATCGTTAATGAAAATTCGCCGCATGACATTCTAAATCCAGGCGACCCGGCGTCCTCTATGTTGAAGACAAAACAAGTGTGAATGTAGAAATTGGCCTAGTGTGAATCTGACCAATTACTAGTACACGATTTTCAGTCCGTTCGGGGTTGTACTAGGGCGGTCCTTTAAAAACAAAGACGACGAGAGACAACTGTGTAAAATGGAGACGAGACTTAGTACTTGAGACTCTGAGTACTTCTAGACTTTGGTGAACTAAATAGCAAGTGAATCCATGAGTGACAATTGTGTGAATGTGTGGCGCGATTGCATACCTTCAGGATTTAAGTTTTTCAATGTTCCCTGGCGTCGAAACAATGCGTCAAACAGAAAAAAAAAATATTGAGACAAATTGTTCTCTTTAATGACCTCCATACATGTGAACGTTTGTGCGGTGACACGATGCATATGCTGCCAATGTATTTCTACACTAGAGCCGACCTCCGTGGCGGAGTGTTTAGCACAGCGCGTTACGACGCCAAGGGCCGGGGGTTCCAATCCTGACCTGGGCTTGGATGTTCGTTGTGTGTATCCCTTCATCAATTTCATAATTTTACCACTCATTCTCATCGTCGCGATTAGCGAAAAGTAGGATAAACAACAAAAACTAACCAAACAATCCACTTGAGACTCGGCACGAGACCGAGAATCAGAGCCGAGAATGACAAACGCTTCACACACGAAATGAGACTGCC
The DNA here is from genome assembly GCF_977018435.1 of Lepisma saccharinum. Lineage (NCBI taxonomy): Eukaryota > Metazoa > Arthropoda > Insecta > Zygentoma > Lepismatidae > Lepisma > Lepisma saccharinum. The sequence goes on along the minus strand of NC_139239.1, from coordinate 44,844,767 downwards.
AAGTTGATCCGGATACCTCATTTCGCTTCGGAAAGTTTTTGGCCATACCATCGTTTCGCTTCTACACTACGCTTGTGTGCGAGAACCACAGCCAGGTGCCATTAGACACATATATGTATGCTATGTATGTGTGTGCGGAGAGACAGAGAGAGAGATAGAAAGGGGTGGGGGTGCAGTTAGTGATTTCAGGTATCAAGCATTGCCCCTACATGGAGTCCCTTGGGGGGGGGAAGGCGGCCGGAGCGTGGTGCTGATCACATCATCTCCCAAAAACAGCCGACATTGTGAATGCATGGGACCTTACTTCCACATAGCCCATATACTTTCACGGCATCTTGCAATGAGCAGGAGTAACGCCTCATTAGCCTATCTGTGCATAAAAGTGACTTAAAATTCAAACAAACAAGCCATGAGAAGACGATAGTTTTATCTTGTGTATACAGATATCAGGAGAGAATATCGGGAAGATCTTGAAAACTGAAGGCACACTTCTTCGTTGCACTTTCCAACGGCAAATCAATACAAGTCCAGCTCTTGTTACAGCTCAAAAAGACATCTCGTACGAACGAGGGGGAGTTCCCCCTTCTGCAACATTCAGGTCAAGAAGCGGCAACGGCACAACACAAGGAAAGCAGAGCTCAAAATGTTTCAGATGGTCTCCTTCTTCCGTATACGTCAGCAAGAGTACAAATTTCTCCGACACTGGTCATATTTCCTGCTGATCCAAGCTGTTTGCACAGGCAAAGACAGAGGAAACGAAACTGATCATTTCTCACGGCTGTTGCCATGGCGACGCAGAAATCACGCTCGGCTGCCAACAGGTCAGCGCATTCGCACGATGTCAATGAAACTTGCCGGCTCCTTTGTATTATCGGAGCACACAATCACTACCGTGCAGCTTTCGTCTTATGTTAATTATCACTTGGCCGATCGCAAAAATGAGACCAACAAATAGCATGCACCAATCGCGTGAGGCGTCTGCCGGACGAGCAACCATGTCGCCATGGCAACGGTGGTGCCACGGAGTCTCGATAAGACCGAAAAACATTTACCACGCACCGACAAGGTCACATTTGGCCAGGTTCAATTTGGAAAATGAGATACCACATGCGTGCTATGCTTGGGAAAACTTAAGCCAGTCTCACACGGCACTTGAAACAATCCTGAATACAGAATGGAACTCCAGCTTCCTTCCTTACTTCGAGATTATTTGGGAGCTTCTTCTTCAGTTGAGGATGGGAAATTTTCCCTTCCTTAATTCCGTCCTGAACAGGCCAAGTAGAAACAGCCATCAAACCATCTTGAATTTCACGAAAGTACCAATCAGAATTGTGGAACGCACTAGATGTTCAACTGTTTCAGGTATTTGTTTCTTGCAGAATCGGACAACTACGACGGTCTCATATAAATAGTCCACACATCTCAATTTTCTTGCTTAAATCTGACAGTATTATACGGATTCTGTGAATTGCAGATGTGTGTGCAGCAGTAATAAATAAATTTGTAGTGTATATATGATGATGTCCTTTAAATTACAAACTATAAGCAATCCATGGCTTTCGAAGTAAATCATACAATAAATGTTATATGATGAGGGGAGGTCAATGAAAAGTAAATGTGACAATGTATACATGGGCGGAGTTTGAACTTTTGCTTTGGGGGGGCCAGACTCTGGGAGAAGCATATGATGTACCTGCGGGTTATTGAATATCCCCTAGTTTATAAAGGGTTCGGAGGCCTTCCCCCCGGGGGGGGGGGGGACAATTTAAAAACACTGAGTTTTAGGTATTTAGATTTGAAAATGTTAAATTTCCTCACTTAAGTAAACAAATATTAATTACAATATAATTAAGCCTTGTATCCATATTAAAAACACGAAGTGTTTTTAAATATTAATTAGTATATTGGTTGTTAGTTTTAAAAGAAGCAGAACAGTACGATTATTGCATTTTGCATTTCATTAATTTTTTATTGATACAATACTCGTATTACTTTAAAAAAAAGTTACGGTACAATAGTAAGCTTCAGAAATTTTAGAAAAATTAAATTGAAAAGTTCTTTTGATGCCTCAACAGTAACTGTTGACTCAACACATTTTACGTTTTTCTTTCTTCAAATTGTACACATCAATCAAATCGTCTAAGCTAATTTTTTAACAACATCTGATTCAGAGTATAAGATCATTAAATTGTTCAATCTCTCTTGGCCCATTGTGCAACGCAACCAGTTGTGGATTCGCCTCATAGCAGAAAATTTCCTCTCACAAGTGGCACTATTTGATGGCAGGGTAAGAGCAATTTTCAGAAGAATGCTAAAATTTCTGTTTCTGTATGTTTGCTGAAAACTGTGTCCACTATCTTTGGAACAACATTCTTTAAAGGCGCACTTATCAAACTCAAACCTGAACTTTCCATTACATATCTTAAAATGGTCATTTCTACCTTCAACATTGTTGTGTTGAATGGAGTAAATCTCAATAAAACGTGCAGCTCCTTCTTCATCCAGACGAATAAATCTTTCACTCGCTTCGGCAACTTCCAAAGTTTCACCACTAAATCTTCTTTTCAGTTCGCCAATCAAAATATCCAGCAATGGATACAAAAAAAATACACTTGTATTTTTTCTTCCAGTTTCTTCACTTTAAATTGTAGAAAGTGTTTCAGCTGATGTCTCTTCTCTGGTTCTCTGGCCAACTGAAGAACAAACCAGATAAGCATCTAATTTGTTTGATATCAGTCTAGGCCATTTGGATTTGTACCTGCTTTCATCTCACCTCCACCTTCAAAAATGTCTAGACCTAATTCTTTGTCAACACCCTTTATTCCATTCCATTTTCTGTCCCGTTCCAAGTGTTTTCGTTGCGCTGGGACTCAAGCTCCTTAATCACTCCGTTGACTACACTGGACTCGGATCTATTGGGGTATCAGCTTTCTGAAGGGATAAAACATTTATGAGGGGGAGATATTCAGAAAATACTGATAAACATACAATGAAATCCAACGATTTTATATTATAGCTGAAAGCAGGCCTTTGGCTTCACGTTTTTTTTAGAATGTCTTAAATCATACGCTGTCGCAGTGAGTACAGCAACAAGCGTAAGATAATTTCTCTTGACACTTAAAACTGAAATAGCTCTGCAAGGCCAGCGAGTGTCGCTCAACTTATGGAGTTCATGAGGTCCACGGCTAATTATATTTAGCTTTTTTTGCACTTCTTTGAATTCAGCATGGGTGTCAGGATGGATAAAGTATTGGTACAAACACTGCTAGACATTAAAAAAGTTGCAGCTTAAATCATTGTCCTTGCACGCTACAACAAGCACTAAATTGACTTTATGAGCCAAGCAATGAACGTACATTGCATAAGGATTACTATCCCTAATGATAGAACTACCCGCTATTGCGGCGCAATTACCGCACATGCAATCATGCCGAACGTGCGGATTTTTCGTTTTTTTTAGTATTGTTGTGAAGTTGATTCGGTACTTTGCAATGTGGAGTGAAAGGGACATTAACGACTGATCATTTAAAGATGTACGTAATCTCTATCGAAATATCGATATAATGATAATCAGCTTGATACAATCTGACATACATTGATTGATTGATTGATTGAATTGTTGTTTTAAGTCCACTTTATGCACAGAAAAGCTAATCCGAACCACTATGTGCCTCCACCGGGTATCGAACCCCTTGATTACAAGGCGAGGACGCTACCACTGCGCCATCTGGGAGGCCCTAATCTGATACACAGTACGTGCACATATTCACTGATAGAAGCTACTGTACATTTCTCAACAGCGCCTATGATATTCTCTCTTTGTTGTAGAAACATTTTCTCCTTTCTTGTAACAGTTATTAGCATCTACATTTTTAAAGCGACACTGTGTTCACACAGACGCCAATATTAAGGGTGCGATTTTAACCAACGAGGTCTCCCGCTCTTCGCCCAAAGACGCGCGCTAGGTAAATATCACCCAGAAGCAAAATTACTTCGAAAGTCCGAATTATAATTGTTATAAAGCATTTGAATAAGAATATTCTTACTGATTAAACTAATTTTATTAATTTAGAATACTTAAATTGTATTAGAAAATTGACAAAAATGAGAAAAAAAGAACATTAAAATACCAAACTGAAACGTATGAGCTGGCGTTGAGTGAAATTTACGCAGGCAGTGTTTCTAGGGCCGTTCGAGCGGAATAACGAAGTCTCACGGCTGATTCAACGTCGCAACCATGGTATCATGGTCGCAACAAACGAAAGGGTTCGCTGAAAAGGTACTGTGAAGGGTGGCCTCAGGTACTCATTGGAAATGATTAAAAGATATATTTCAGAATCGCCTGGGTAATTTTTACACATACGCGTCTCCTTATGGGTTAAGGCTGGAGCGTGGTGCCTGTCTGAAATGAGGGTGCAAAAAGTTTATGAAAGTTTCCAAGTATGTAGGATCAAGTGAGGATCAAATTAAGTACCGTCTGAGCCTGCTGTAGGAGGTTGTGGTGTTGTAGATTATAACGCGTTAAACTGCCTGACTACTTCCAGGTTTTTTGCCTCCTGCTATAGGGTGAAAATAGCTGTTAATATATTACACACATCTTGTACAACGCAGATTCATAGAATAGCTACGGAAGCATTTTTTTATTATTATTGGTATACCGCAACCAAGACTACACGATAATGTTTTCATAAGCTCCATGTACTTCGCAGTCATTCCATATTTGACTTTCGTATATTCGTAAATGATTTCATATTGCCACTGTCACAATAAACTGTGTGTACGTTTCCGCTGATGCAATTTTTAAAAGTTTCTAAGCAGCTCAGTGAATGTAATACACAAGCAAATTTTATATCCAGGTCCGAATAATAGAACGTATTGACTCGATCAAATCTAGCCACAAGCTTTTACTTTTAACTAAAGGAAAAAGGAATCTCTGAAGTCCAACTCCCACAAAAACACACACACACTTACATTTTGTTCAGTTCAATACTGGTTATGTGACAAATAATATGTGCCTGTGTGTGTTGGGGAGGAGGAGCAAGCATTATACGAATGTCTTGATGCACCCGGTACCTTGTAATTTGAAGGTGGAGAATCCACGAGTTGTTTACCTGTCCTGCTGGTAAAGAAGCCAACGGCTCATAACGGCTGAGCAATTCACAGCGCAGTGGCACGTTTGTGTTAAGTGAGGACAAGCAGTTCTAATTATGCTAACAAGAGTAATGACAGAGGCATAAACAAGGAAACAAACATCTGCAGACGCAATCAGCCTTGAAATATCGTAATGGCTGATAAAAACAAGCTACAACTATGCATTCATCCGTCCCACCGCCATAAGAAATAGGCTACAATGGACAGATGTAACTTATAAAGCAGTTATATTTTATATGAGCACGTCATAAATACGTACACTTCTATTTCATCTGTTGGGCTCCTTTTACCCTACACCTCAGTATGGCCATTATCCACAATTATCATGGTCTTTCTCTATGTTTTGAATTTTGTCAAACAGGTTTGACATGGTAAAACTTATGTGCCATTAGTAGTTTCACATATACAGGGTTAGTCAAAATTATGTTAACACTAATGGATTGGTTTGTCCCATTTAATGTTAACATAATTTTGACTAATCCTGTATATTTGCATGGCAGAAATTTCGATTTATAACCTGATTTAGATTTTTTGTTCCTTCATTCCGTTCACGAAAGCCAGACAACAGCGGCAACAGAAACTAGATGAGCTGATCAAGAGTCATCCAATAAAAAAAAATAAAAAAATTGGCATGCTCTGGTCCTTAGAGGGCTGTTGTGCCATGGAGTTTTAGTTTGTATTGCCATTAAATCCAGTAATTTCTAAAACAACAGAAAGCAGTTCTGTTGTGACGTTTTCCCACTTTAATCCTGTTTGATAAATTAGAAGAAAGCATACAAAGATTTGTATGCAAAAATAGTAGTGTCAACACTTCCTCTGTATATGCAATAAAACTGTTCAATTCTTGCTACCAATTTAGTTAAACCGTATCTCTCCTTTTTCAATGTATTATTTTTCTTAGGAGAGTAAAACGCAATATTTATTTTAACATACTATGAAATCATAATGAAGTCTGGTTTGTAGTTATCCATCGTTCCACAGCACTCGAAAAACATTGGGATGCATTATATGGTTTCCAGAGAACTTCTTGGTCAAGTTATCTCGCGTTTGATTGCGAATGTGGTTTTAATTTTCAGTGGTCACCAATCACAAACATTGGGACCAAGTACTGGCGGAAGCATTTTCCGTTACGATTAAACTTGGTTCGCTTTAATTATTGTAATTAACGTCGCTTTTCTTCCACTTTTGGCTAATCGCGACGATGAGCGATGACAGGATGAAATTGATGAAGGGACACTCCCAAAAAGCACCCCGTCCAGGCCGGGAATTAAACTTTGTGCATGCGCTGTACGTTAACAAAAAATGAACCAAAAAAATAAATTTAGTGCACGTTCAAGCACGAAAGGTATTCTCCCCTATTACATATTCTAAGGAAAAATAAAATAATTACATTTATTAATATAACAAATGGCATCTTATGCTTTGCTTTAACAAATCTGTCCTTAGTTATCACAATTGAATAGCCCACTAACACAACGCATGACATATACTCACTCATTGACTTTTTTTGTACCCTGCTCCTGTATAAGACATTTTACAATTCAGAGAACATATTTTCCCCCTTGAATAATTATAATGAAAATATTTTTGCATGAAGTATTCCCACAAGACCAATTACAATTACAAAATTCAGTACGTACGTAGTTCTGGGGAGTAAAAAATAATAATATTCTTTGAATTTAGAATTTTTCGTGTTTTTACAAAACACTCTTATTTTCAGGTTTTGACGTCAGTAGCAATCCCTTAGTTTACAATAAACAATGGATTAGTTTTTAGTACCTTTCCAGGTAATACTTGACGATGTAAATAGATGTAGACTGATGAAAGGTCTATATCTAGCTTCAGAAATGCTAGATTATCAGCGTGTTGAGATAAACGCTAGACCACGACGGCTGGTATCAACATATTAACAATAATAATGAACTGCTTCATGCGTTAAAGACAGGTGCTCAATCTGAGGGTCTGAGCTAAGAAACCATGAATACTTCCATTCCGACTACCTAAAATCCCTTTCCAGACAAGAAGTGCGTGCACGCTATACAAGACGGCCTTGTGTTGTGTTCGACAAAGCACGCTACAATTATACAGTGGCCCTTGCATCCCGGTTTGTACTGGCCTGTGGCATAAAATTATCAAGGCCAACCAAAAATCTTCGGAAAACACATCGGTTACCTTGAGATATAGCGATTAGATATATATCCTTCTCTTTCTTCCCCAAAACAGAAACATATGCAAACAGAGCAAATTGTGTTTTGGTAAAATATACTGAACACCTGTCGAGATGCCTGCCCCACGAAGACAATGAATTCATTATAACCAGGTGCAGGATACAAAAAGTTGGCACCATGTATTTCCGTAATGGAATCGTATCCATGCTTCCGATATGAGCTGCTTCAATCGATGGATGGCCACATAAGTAACATTAAATTGTAGTTACTTTGTATGCATAAATTTAAAGAAAGAAGATCTGTTTCGCTGCTAAATTCCACCTGCATATTAATAACAACTAGGCAGTATATTTATTCTTAGCCTGTTGAGAGTACAATTACACAGTTTATCCTCACTTACCATCCATTTCAATGAAGCGAGATGGTACTTGTAAAATAATGGGTCATTTGACATATACATTCACATGTTCATCAATGAATGGAAAGATGTCTACTGCCGTCCTGCATGTAACTCCACATCACATCTACCAATGTCAAAACACACTCCCATCATTGAGTGGCGGAGGGACACGTGGACCGAGGAGGTCTGCTGTTGGTGACATGATTATTATTACATCACTGGCCTTACTTTCGAGGCCTCAGGGGAAGTCCAAAGGGCGTTTGGTCGGGGAACAGGGGTTTCCTTTTCTTCACGTTTCCTACCTAACCATCTACTGGGAAGGGTGTTGTTCACTATCCACGTACAAAGAATTTCATTGAACTGAATGGCGACTTTAGACACGGTGTAGAAAAATGTTCTGGAACATTATACTGAAGGAACTCTTCTCCTGGAAGAAAGCAGACATTGAAAGTTTCAATTTACCATTAATAATCTAGAATTACGTCAGAGAAGTAAATATAAAAGTAAATAACTCGAGACCTTATTATTTGGAAAGTCTACGGAAAATTTTAAACATAAATGAGTATGAACTTGGTGAAACACGTTCTCATTTTAATGTCTGAAGTTCGAGAACATAATTTTTCATATATTCTTCGTGTAACAAGCAAAACCTTAATCACCCAATTTTACTTGTATATTGCCCAAGCAATTTTGAGCCTCGCCAATGGAGTAGCGGTAACGTCGTCTTACAATTAAGAGGTCTCGGTTTAGAAACCCGATGGAGGCACATAGTGGTTCGGCGTTCGGATCAAACTTTAAAATCCAGTCCCGTGGCCTATTGTGCATAAGTAGGCATACTTCAAATTTATTCATTTTAATTCATTCTTCTCATTTCACCACCCTACACAAAGTCGTGTTAAGCAATTCAATAGTGGAACTGGGTTCTGTTTAATCTTTATACTATTTTGTTTTGTTTGGGAAACACTGATATAATATTGTTTCTTTGTCATTTAAAATGCCTCTTGCTGTACTGGAAATCTCCTTAAATAAAAAAAAAAATATGTTTTGAAAGTAAGAAAATGCAAAGGAAAACTGAATATTTTCAAACTTTTTTTATGGAATATCTCATTTAGACTTACAATTAACATGAATCAAGGACCACTTTCCCTCCCAATAAATATTATTATATATAAGCGAGGGCTGAAGCAGTATGATGTTAGACTATGCGTCGATGATCTGAAATCAATCAGATATATTTCTGGTAGATGCACTTGAGAGGTGAAGCTTGGTTTTGACCACATCACTTACAACAAAATCGTGACAAATCTACTATGTGGAACTTACAATTACATCCTGGCAGACAAACAAAGAGTGTAATGAAAACTACAAATACGTTCAGAATGACATGATATCTTAAATGTAACACTAAAAATACATATTTTTGTTAATGGAGCACTTAGCAGTTACACAAAGGTTTTGGATGAAAATTAAAACCAGCAAGTAAGAAAGGTTTACATATTCCCGGTTGGAGGAAAGCAGGTAGATAAGATACGCATTACGGAATTACGATTATAAGTAATATCACTGGAGGTACCTAAGGAACACCCTGCACGACAACCTGATCTCTGGCGTGTTCTCTTTCCTCCACCCGGCGCTTTATCTCCGTCCAATGCTAAATCCCCCGTCAATGGAGTGGCATGCATCCGATATGCACAATCAAACATCTATCTCAATGAGGGTAGATGACTGTTATTAGGGGGGCCCGTGCATGCGAAGGAGGAGGGCTGGGGAGGAATATATCCAGCGCCGGGGGAAAAATGAGGGAGCGACGCTTGGGGAGAAAAACAAGACGACACGACTGACTACAAAACGAGCCCCTCTCGCCCCCACTAAACACGATGGAAATGAGCTTGAAGTTCGCTTGGCATAAAAATAACCAGGAAGCACGCACTCTTCTCGGTTGCTCCCGAAAAAAAAAAAAATCCAGCATCCTCCCTTTGCGCACCTGTCTTTTTCCAGTTAACCAAATGTTGTTTTTAAAATTTTGTTTTACGCACGTGATCATTACCCTCCCTTTCCCCATTATGCAGGTACCTAACAATAAACACCTTCTGCTGCTGAAAAAGGAAAAGTAATTATTACCACGGAACAATTCAATTTTGAGTTTCTCTGTAACTTTGCATGTTCCCCTTTTAATTACATGTAACTTCGTTTATGTCACTATAGGGGTGCATCGAGACGAGACCAAGAACGAAACCGTCATTTACAACTCGAAACGAGACAGAATGACACACATCTCCTCGCAAACGAGACCAGATTTCGCAAAGTCTGTGTCGTTCTGTCTCGACTCGAGTTGTAAATGTGTCTCGTTCTTATGTGGACTCTCGAAGTAATAGTGTAAATAACACAACCATATCACCACAAAAACGTTCACACTGTATGGAGCGCAATAAGGCAAACAGCTTTTTTCTAGCTTTTTTGTTCGACGCCTTCTTTCCACGTCACAAATCAACGAAACACGGCTATCTTGTCCTGATGATATGCAGCCACGCTGTATGGATTCACATCTGCCATCTCAACTACGATAAACGAAATATCATTGCACATTTTGACTTTTACAGGATGCCATGTAGCCACCACATACGGGATGTCTCAGTTGTAGATAAGATCTTCATGACAATTATCACATTTCGATTACTCTTTGCCCCCAAAGTGCACTGACAAAGGTTGAGTTCTCTCCGATTCATTTTAAACAACTTAGCTCGTTAAAATTACTCGTCGCCATGAGGAAACGAACCCGCACTGTCCTTATCGAATCGATTTAAGGAGCTAGTCTATTTCGGTTATTGTGAAAACAATTCACTGCAATTTTTTTAAAAAAAAGTAAAAGATGCTAACTGCATGAAAGTGAATTATCTAAAATAATATGATAAAGATTCTCCATTTAACCAATATGGTTGCCATCGCACTTCCAAAGTTCATAAATTGTGGGACTAAAGAAATATTTTATATCTGGAAATTTCTTAAATTTTAAGTTTATGATAGTTTCAAGCATGTAGGATCAAATTAAGTACCGTCCGAGATTACTGAACGGAGGTTATGGTGTTGTAAATATAAATCCTATTTGAAACACACTGCGAAAATTTGATGCTAGGAGCCACCAGTGTTGCCTTATTTCTGCATTACTGAAAATAATGGTTTTAATCCAGGTATCTAAACTTAACAGCAGCTAACATAATCCAATTTCCCTTATACTCTGAAATAGCAAACCGAGAACACGTGATAAACATGACTGCAACGTGTAAATAAATCAATAAAATAAATAGAAAATACCAACTTTAAATTATCAACATGCAGGGTAACAACGTATTACATTTTTTTTGAAACTAGTTGAACAACCATTGCTGGAGAATCTTACATGGAATGGACAAATCAGAATCTTCACAGCCTAAGACTTCCTCAGACGTACAAGAGACCAGTTCTTCTTGCAACGCAAAAATATACCACCTGGTCGTTATTATTCTTTTTATTGGGCATATGTCCCTTTGCTACAATCCTATATAGAACAAAAAGCCATCACAAATAAATGAGAGTATCAACCTCAGGCATATAATATTAAATTTATAATAAATACCCACTTTTGGGGTAGGTAAATAAAAGTTTGGTTAATAGTTATCCCCGACCATTAGCTTTGAGCCCGTTTTAATCAGAGAGGATAGTTAATCAGGACTACGTTTGCAATTGCTGAAGTGAGATTAGAATCATCGAATTTTGTCTCCATTAGGACCTGGGATCCAACGATTACAAGGAGACCAATTCTTGATAAAAGCCGTATTTAGCATGTAGTAATTTCTCAGCCTGACTATTAAAACAAAGATTAGCTCGCACTACACAATCTCTCCAAACTACAAGCGGCCCTGATAATCCAAGAGTGTCTGAGAAACAAGCAACTCTCGTCAACTCCTCAAAAGTCAAGCCCACGGCTGTGCCGGAATGGCTTGAAATGTCCATTCGTCAAAAAGGCCGACGTTGACAAATTGCATCCTCCAGAAGCTGCGATCATATCTCCTGCGCGGATTTCACCTCCTGCGCGGATTTCACCTCCTGCGCTCGGAAAACTAAAGGAGAGATCACAGGACATGCATCCACAGATGAGCGCAATCCAATTAGAAATGCGGCTCTCCTTTTTTTTTGTCACTCGTTGATCTTAAGCAGATATGCAAGCTTCCGAGAACACGTTCTCCTACCACACACACAAAAAAAGGCTCTCTGGCAAAAAAGTTGACAGCTTCATTTGTAAACGATTGAGCATGACAACACAAATTTCAACTCATTTGTCATGCACTTGTTAAAATACTGCAAGGTATCAGGGGACCGTGGTTGATCGACCTTCAAAAATGTCCATTACATAAATTGTAGATACAGTCCCATCTGCTTCTATGTATGCAACTACCGTTCTTTAACACTATTGTTTTTTTCAAGGCAGTAAGGGATTATTTCCTCCTTTCTTATTCAGTTAGCCTCCTACATACATTATTTAAGAAACTGCTCATATTAATTATCCTTTCTCTTTTTTCTTAATACGCTATTTGAATATTTTAACATACGTTAGATAACTGTTGATACTGCACTCTTATTTCATGCAAGGTGTTATTTGAAGGAGATTGGGGGGGGGCTGAAGGGGGGGGGATCTGACGGGATTACATCATCTGTCTTGAATCATCTCACCCTTTTTGTTATCATTGACGCATCCTACCAGGGACAATTATCTCCCACCCATTGGATACGTAAGCTATGTTATTTAATATATAGATATAGCTGTATTTAAAAACAAACATTTTAGCATTAAGACGGGTGTGTAGCCTGTCTCTTTTATGTGCCATGTATTAGGCATTTTCTCAAATCCCTGAGTCAGAGGCTGCGAGAGAGTGTTTCAGTATAAGTTTCCTCTTGAATGCTAAAATTAGGCCGTGTTTGACCTTTGTTCTTTAATGCAGTTCGAGAGCTTGTTGAGAGTTGTACGGTCTTTTAAAGGAACTAGTCCTTATCGACTCCTGAGGGGTTTACGTTTGAAGGATTGGTAAAACATTTGAAAAGTGGTTACTTATAGAATTAGCTATGCTTTATGAGTTTCTAGAAGTAATCTCAATGTAAATGCATCGTCTCTTAGAGGAAAGCGAGAAATCGACGTGGTTATAAACTGTCTTGTAACATTGAAAACGATGATTCCCCACGTACGAGGATGGTAGTTCAGAAGTTAAGAGAAAAACCATGCGTTCAAATGAATATGAATTGAAGAACCCGCTAATGATTAACAAACCAAATTTCAGACCTTTCGAATTAATTTTTTTCCAGTCCTTGGTTGATAATATAAATAGCAGTTTTGAAGAATTGGGCTTCTTTCCAGATATAGCCGTTTTAAATCCAGATGCATGACCTTTAGACAAGTGCGAACGTGCGTTTTATTCTGACATGTCAACCCTCATTTATGTGAAAAAGGTGAACTTTAATGAAATCAAAAGCAAGTGCAAGTCGCTAGTTAAAGATTTTCGCGTCTACAAAAAACCTCAAAGAACTTGCAAATTCAATCGACACTGTAACAATATCTACACAGTGCCTTGAATTAACCGTAATTGATCAGAAAAAAAACATTTAAGAGATGCAACCTTTTCCTTTCAATAAATTGGCCTCCTGAACATTGCTTCGACGCAGAAAAATTTTCAACAAAATTTATCAAGTCTAAGCATTATAGGCCGTTGATAAATCACCTGGCAAACCATCGAATCTGCACGAACGTCTAACTCATTTCGTTTATTCAATTGATTTATGTAATTTTCTTGTAGTTCAATTTTAGAATTTAACTTAGGATGTTGTTTATTTGTATTCCATTTGATATCAAAATTTAATTTTCGGCTAGTGGGCAATTATAAACATTATTAATATACAGGTAAAAAAATATACTGCATGCGAGGTTTAAATTAATGGAAACCTATTACTAAATAGTTTTCTGGAAAGCTATTGGCAAACATCTATAAGATTAAGGCTGTAAAACCCACAAAGTCCACCCCACCTGATAAACATCACAAATTGCACCCTGATTTTATTTATGCACACTGTATTAAAAAAAATAGTGCTAAAACAACACCGACAATGGCCCCGAGGTCCACAGCGCATTTTGGTCAATGCTTAACCTCAATAGCGTTAAGGGCCTCTCCCATGGCGTAGTGGTAGCGTCATTGCCTTGTAATAAAGGGGTCCCAGGTTCGATACCCGGTGTAGGCACAAGTGGTTCGGATCCCACTTTAAACTGTAGGTCCAGTCCCGATTAGCCATACTGTGCATAAAGTGGACTTAAAACACCAACTCAATAGCGTTAAAATACTTCAGATCAGGTTGTAAGCAATACAGTTATAAGAACACCAATACGTGGTGTGGATCTCCGGAGACCAATCTCTGCGTCGCTTTAACACCAGGGTTTATCAGTGCAGCACAGGACGCTGGCTGTATTCCTCATAACGAATATGTAAAATCTTAGGTGTAACCACAGTACAAACTATGAGCATTTTAATGAAGATTTTAAAATGCAAAACAGTTGTGCAGCAAATAATAATAATAATACATGCGAATCTGGGGGAATATACACGAAATATATTATTTTCAAACGCACAATGCTCTACGAGCCTCGACGACAAAAGACAAACAGGAGATGGAAAAGATTGTTTGCCAGAGGAAAGGGCTGGGAAATGTGTTTCAAGGATAAGTAGGCACTTTTCTACAATATTTTCGACTGGTTTAGTCGGAGAAAAAAACCTATGGTGTTTATGAATGCCTCGTTGCAGCTGTTTAGACAGTAAAGTCAAAATTTTGTTTTCAGTTCAGTTTGTGTCTTGATGTGTAAATCGGGATCTGAACACTGCAACCCCACTCCTTCCTCCGCCCCCCCCCCCACACACACACACACAGAAAAAGACGAAGAAAATTTAAATTCAGATGATGAAACTATATACCCGGTCTTAAAAAAACAACTTGATTTGATGTATTAAGTCCACTCTATGCACAGATATTGTAATCAGGAGTGGCCGGTCTTAACAACGCCTTCAATTACTGTAGATTATGATATCTACAGAGTTGAAAATTGTCAGCGGAAAACAATATACAAGGTTTCGGCAAACAATATACAAGGTTTCGGCAAACAATATACAAGGTTTCTTACATAATAGATCACTCTTTCCTTGGAAAATTTACAAATATCCCCCAAAAGCAACAAATTCCCACGATATGCAGCTTGTTGTGGTGGATGTACTTCCCACACTGGTTTATTATCTTCATTAAACTGGGAACATTTCGAAGACAGGGAAATTTCTTGACATTCTTACGCAAACCAGCTTATTTTTGCTTCTATCAACACGTTTGCAAAGGAAACCCATGGCATTAAATAGCATAACAATTATCGTTCGCAAACATACCGCACGAACTACGATTTTAAAACATGCTTCCATGACGTCAGCCACAGCCGAAATTGCATCATTAACTGCAAAGTTTACCTCTTGAAAACAATTACTGTGTCGGAGAAGTGGTTGACATCCCGGAGACGAGTGTGCATGGCAGAACTAACTGGAGTTCAGTCTGCCAAAATTTGAAGAGAACGGCGAGATCTGTTTTCGCTTGCGTGTCACAAGCAGAGCTTTCATTCCTTCTCCACCTCCCCTCTCTCTCTCTCTCTCTCTCTCCCATACACACACACATGCGTAGAAACAACCATTATTAAGCTCTTGTCCTTCAAGTGCTACAGGAAAGTGGGAAAATGCTGTTGTACAGATCCAACAAGAGCCTCTGGCTATATTACGAAACGGACCAGGAAGATGGTTTTCCGCTCCCATTGCTCCTACCAGACAAAGCTATCTATTCAGACACTACTCCCGTTGCTGCACGAACCTAGTTTTCCATTAACAAACGTATTACCTCTAATTTCTGTCCTACTGAAATTGAGCGAGAACCAACATTATTGTGCAAAATATAACCTTACAATAATTCATTCTGATGTGGAAGATTTGCACAACAAGGTTAGTCAAAACCAGTTTCTTTTTAATCATGACCAAATGTGAAAAGGGTGTGTGTGTGTGTGTGTGTGTGTGTGTGTCTATATATATATGCATGTGTGACGCGAGGAGATACGGAAATGAAGGATTTATTCCAACGATTATTGCTGAAATAAATAGCATGATTTCTACACTCGGTCAGCATCAAGTTATTATTTGCAAGAAATTTAGGGGTGACCTTCTTGGAAGGAACTCAAAAATCAACCTCTTTTCCATACGGACCTCCTTGAACTGCTTACTTGCAGGTCGACGAGACTCTGGCGTCTGAACCCAGTCACAGTAATTCTCTGTCGGGCTATGTGTTGTCATTATGTATGCCGTGCTCCTACACATTCTCAAATTCCAAATCACTGTTTGGAAATATTAGTCTTCAGGTATTTTATTGTTTCTACTCTTGACAAGTTCACCTTTACCTGATGAGTTTCAATGAATTTCTTTTATTTATTTAGATCTCTCCTTCATGTCCCCGTAAATGGTGAAGGGTGTAAAGCAAATAGCCTCAGTGCCCTGCCATACAAGTTAGGCTCTAATCTTAATTATAATACTTAAATGTGCCAAATTACATTCAAGATCATCCGTATATACATACTAGAGGATAGGAAGTATTCGACTCTATGGTAGGAGTGTGGAGAAAGCGAGTAAGAAAATGTGGTAGTGGTGGAAGGATGTAGAGGGGCTGAGTGAGATATGCAAAAAATGCATGCGACTGTTTTAAGGTGTGTGTAGTTTAATGTTAGCAAATTTATTCTATTCTAGTTGTTATTCCTGCTGGCGGGTGACAAAAACTGAAGTCATTACAATCTTGGCGATCAGTATTACAGTATGATGACACCCAATACATCATCAGTTTCTATAGGGTGGCTCAAAAAGTCACTTAACACCCTCGGTACAAGGCCACTGCAGCGTGCAACATGGAAATGGTGATGACCAATCGTTATCAGGCCAAGGAAGAACCACATTGACGCCACCCGCAAGGTCGGCGGCCATCTTGAATTCAACTTTAGAATTTTAAATGGGAAGGGAGTGATATGATATATCAAATCAGGCTAGAATTTCACGAGAAATGCAATGGTGAAGGTTTATTCGACGTATTTTTAACCAGTAAAAAGTTATGACTGAATTCTTGTACCAATTTGCTTCTTTTCGAAGTGTTAGAAAAATACCTTAAAATTTGTTTAGCGCATCGGTAATGCATCGAGATCACAGTGATGTCAGGGAGAGAAGTTCGCATGCCATTGCACACGATTTTAATCGGATACATCCATGAAGAGCTGTGCATTATGAATGGTTGTCGCGAACAATTTACAGTGTGACGCTTCCATTGAATTAAAAGTCCTTCACAGTGACAAGGCTAATGTTTATGTTCATAAGGAAGTTCATAAACAGAATATGCGACCCTTGTCACCTGATAACTAACTTTGGACAGAAACTGCTTCACAACGTTCCCATAGTGTTCTGGTGTTCCTCCCTATTGAAAAAAACTCTGTAAAAAGTACCTTCTTCCATAAGCAAGGATCAAAAACCTGTTTATTTAACAAATCCAAGTAGCCCTAAGCATTTAAGGTTCCGTTGATGGAAAATTGACTAACCAATCGTGTTCCACACAGCACGCCACACCATTAACTAACCAGCACAAACCATTCAGCTTTGATGTATCGAAAATGGGTTATCAGATTCAGCTTTGATCTGTCGAAAATGGGTTATCAGATAAAAAGCATCGAATATTCTGTTTATGAACTTCCTTATGAACATAAACATTAGCCTTGTCACTGTGAAGGACTATTCATTTAATGGAAGAATCACACTGTAAATTGTTCGCACAGCTCTTCATGGATGTATCCGATTAAAATCGTGTGCAATGGCATGCGAACTTCTCTCCCTAGACATCACTTTGATCTCGTTGCATTACCGATGCGCTAAACAAATTTTAAGGTATTGTTCTAACACCTCGAAAAGGAGCAAATTGGTACAAGAATTCAGTCATAACTTTTTACTGGTTAAGATACGTCGAAAAAACCTTCACCATTGCATTTCTCGTGAAATTCTAGCCTGATTTGATATATCATATCACCACCTTCCCATTTAAAATTCTAAAGTTGAATGCAAGATGGCGGACATCAAGATGGCCGCCGACCGTGCGGGTGGCGTCAATGTTGTTTCCCCTTGGCCTGATAACGATTGCTCATCACCATTTCCATGTTGCACGCTGCAGTGGCCTTGTACCGGGGGTGTTAAGTGACTTTTTGAGCCACCCTGTATAGGCAGGATAAACCTTTTTGATTCTAAACTCACAACACTTGTGATTATTTTTGCAATTACAGGTAACTGTCTCTATAAATCTTTACTAGCAGGACCTATTCGTCGGGCAAGCATAACGAATTAGGAATACCACAAACCCGCTGGACCCATCGGCAAGAATGGTATATTTTTTTTTAAACTATGAGCTATATTGTATATCAGTAACCCGTTCATTCTTTTTTCAATTCTGGAGTTTTTACAAGCGCAAAACGCTGTAGGCGTATAGTCTGAAAAACGCAAAACCTATAGCCTGGAAAACGCAAACGTCAGGTTTACCTAAACTGTAAAATTAACAAACGATTGAAACTATATTCACGTTCAACAGCGTTCATAATTCGTTTTGAATATACCTGTGGCTTGTACCTAAAAGGGTCACTGCCATATTTTGACGAAAACGACGGGTTGTAATTTGAGTGGGAAATAGTTTGCAACCTAAACTATTGTCCATTGAACTTCGACCTTTTGGCAGAAGACAATTACCACCCAGGGGAGTTAAATAACACCGCAGTATTGTTCTCGTCAAAATATGACATTGGCCACTCTAGATCAAAGCCACAGTTATACTGTTAGCACCTTTTGTTACTTTACTTTTCTGCTTCCTTGGGTTAATCGTGACGAGGAGGAGGAATAGTGATATCGACGGAGTGCAATGTCTTCCCCAAGATTCGGACAAGATTCTCAGTTTTGTTTAGCGCTATGTGTCTCAGAGGCTGGTACTAATTCAATGTGGAGTATGACTAACATTATTTTACTTTAACACAATAAACAGCACCAAATGCCATTCCTCTTAACCCTACAACATCCCTACACTACGTGAAGAAATTTCCAATCTAGTTTTTTTCCCCTTTAATTCTTCACAATGATTGTTTGTTAATCGAAAACTCATTTCGTGTGTATCTGAAATCCATTCCTAACTTTCACTATTTTTTCTCCCGCGCACAATATGCACATATTCAAAGCAGAAATCGCAAATGAATCCTGACGTCGACAGTTTTTCTTTCGTCACGCCTACACAGCAACAAGCGAAAGTTCAGAAGGCTTTTACATACGGCGCGAACGGATGATCTAATTTGCATTTAACTTTGATACACTTTCAGGAAGCGAAGAGGAGTTCTTGGACACAAGCAACGGCGCTTTCTCTTCAGCTATTTGGGTTACAAGATTCGCCACCCTATTACACCAAGTGAGAGTGGCACTTCTTACATCACATGATAACATCGTGCACCAAAAACGTCTTCGACATCTAGAAGCATTGTAAAGGGACGAGGAGGAAACCGAACACATTTTATTCTTTTGCGAAACAGAAGCTTCCTTTGACAAAAAAGTAAAGTCTACTCTGTATTGGTCAATGAGGATTAAATCCACCATGGTGCAATGTGCCTCACCGCGAACCATCGGTACTTTATGTTGAAACAATGACCACTCAGGTAATAACCGCTAGAGGGCTTTCAGACCGAAGCGACATGTCACTTCAAAACCAACCTTCAGAATAATTGAAACCTCCCATACCGAAATGACACAACAAGATGAACATGTCGCTTGTCGTTCGGACTGGGCCGTTTAAGCAATATCGTCCATGATCGTGCCGCCTCGGTCTGGTGGTCGCGCATGCGCAGTGAATCCTTTTCGAATGGCTTGTCACTTCGGTGTGAAACCACGGTGTAGTTTGTCTGAAAGCTCCCGTAACTCAAAAGGAAAAGACATCTTGATTTTTCTCTTTCACGTCTAGTACAAAGCTTCCTAGACAGGGTACTGTTAACAGTCGAAACAATCCCAATATCCATTTGCAGAATGAATATATAACATTGAGAAAGCACGAAATTATGCAGGGTCAATAAATTTAATAGCACCTACCGAGCAATTTATACACATTAATATTAAAATACCCATTTTTTAACATTTTCATATCTCCATCCAAATTATGTGCTAAATTGCAATAAAGTGAAAATATGGTTAAATAAGTAGATCCATTTATATATGAAAACAAATGGAGAGAGAAACTGTAACGAGTTCGGTTAAATATTTTCCAACCAGTCCTTACAACATCCAGCTTTATACAACTCGCATACTTTGCTATATTTTACTTCGCTTTTTGTGCCATTTTTGGCTAATTTGTGAAGATGGGATGAGTGATGATATGATGAAATTGATTAATACACTCTCACAAACATCCATGTCCAGGCCGGGATTCGAACCCGGGGCTCCAAGCGTCGTAGCGCGATGTACTAACCACTCCGTTACGGGGGCCGGCCAAAGGTGCAAGAGACCACCTTCAAATGAATATCTGATGTTGGGAATAAATACCTGAACAGTTGATACTAAGAATCTCCACATCACGTGCGAGTGCTCCATGGCACAATTTTTGTGAAGTGTTACTTAGAAAAGAAACGTCTCAATGTTCCTGTTTCTTGCTGATATGTATCGTGTTGTACTTTCGAGATAAAATTGGTGCCTGTAAGAAGACAAAGGAATAACATGAAATGTCCAGCTGAAAGTTCGCTGAATCTAAGATCTTCTGTTTCAAAGTGTATCAGTTGGGGAAGTGGAGCACCTCTGTATTTATAAGTTGCATTCATTCGCAATGTTATCGTACTCATTAGATGGTTTGGTATATGAGCATAGCTCTACTCTTTTCTGCGGTCATTAAAATTTCTTTACGATCCAAAACTTTTATGGTCTGCCAACAGCCTGTAACAGAGGCCGATTCCCATGGCCGTTTATATGTATACTGCAACAATCCGAAACAATTCAATCTACCACGAAGCAAATAAAGTTATTTTCTGACATAATTGCAGAAAAGCATAACTGACTATACGGCTTGTATTATATAATATTGAATGCAAATATGCAATTGTATATAACAGACTACTATTTGCAGCCTAGAGATGCAAGTACATAATTCAATCAGAGGCGAGGCGTCCGGTCATCGGCAGATGTGGCGATGACTTAGCAAAATAATAAAAATACGGCATTTTAAATATTTTAGTGAAGAAGTGAAAAATAACTCAGAATATTCTCATATTTGTGCGAAATAAGCCAAGCGACACCATGAAACGGCTAGAAATACGCAAGGGATTCGCTAAGTGTAGCACATCGGAACGAGAGCCCCGTACTATTCTTCGTGGCCAACACTCGCACTACGTTTTCTATTGAAGGCAATGGTGTTCGCCGGTCCAGGTCATCGCAGAAAATGTGCGAATCTCTCTACCTGCTCGGCAGACACCCGACGACCGCTTGAAGGTCTGGTCATAAAATGCCTTTTTTTTTTTCAGCTCCCATGTTTACGGCAGGGTTTCTCTGACGTCATCAGGATTAACATTTTTCCGAGTACTATTTACATCATTGTAAAGCATCCAATGCAATGATCTACGTAATACATGCAATTAGTGATGTGAGTGAATTTATTTTTTAAATAAACTGAAAAATCAGACTTTATTTCAATTATGTTAGACGAACCATCTAATGTTAACAGTAGGTTTCAATTGTCAACTGTCTTGAGATCTGTGCATAAGAAGGAGGGTTTATTGGTTTTACTGATGTGAGTACCGATTGTATATCTAACGTGTTATTTGTTGATTTAAAATTTGTCAATAAGTATAAACTGGAGGATACATTTATTATTGCTCAAACTTATGACGGGTCAGCCGTTATGTCGGGGCATTTAGCGGATTTGCAAAAGAAGGTCCAGGACGAGTACCCGAAGCCCTTAGTTACGCATTGCTACGCTCAAGTATAGATTTAGTTCTGTCCCAGGAAATGAATTAAATACCATGTAGGCTATTCTTATCCACCTTGCCACACAAGAACGTTAAAAGAAAACCATCCCATCCTTTACACAACCCACGTGGTGTTATAAATCACGTTTAGTTAACACAGTTGAACAGTACAGGGAGCCAATATTTGATTTTTTCTAATATTTGATGACAACTGAAATGGATCGGGCATGTGGGCACAGCGTATGGATTTGTGCACTTTTTGCAATGCTTTGAGACAATATTTTTACTGAAGACATTTTCGCCTTTGATGAAAAGTTTCTCTCGGGTTATCGACCAGGTGAGTTGTGGAGAAGATTCCAAGCTTTCGAGAGCTAACGTCACTCTCATCTTCAGGGTAGAAGTGAGAGTGACGTTAGTTATCGAAAGCTTAGAATATTTTTGGTGTTTGCTGAGGAGAAATATTGTGCTCCCACCCCCACCCAATCTTCCAGGTTGGAAAGATCGGTGTCGCGAAAGTTCCGCTCACACTTCCAAGAACCATCAATGACCCTCCCCCACCCTAAAAAACAAATCACATATTCATGTATTATATTTATTTAATATTTAATTCCCATCACACTTTTTCCAGGCAGTGGACTGGCTAAATAATTGAAATATCTTTCAACTATTTAGGCGTGTTTAAAATCTGTTTATGAAAACTTCGTCATTACTTTCTTGCTAAAAAGCTTTGTCATATCGTCGGTTTCTCGAGTTTACTGCAGCTTTTGTAAGAATGATATCGCTTCGAGACACGATCTAATGTTGCCTTTTTCTTCGTACCTCTTTACTGTGTTCTCGATTCTTGCATCCAGCTTTTGGTATGTAGTTTTCCTTCTCTTTCCCTCAACATTTAAGTGATCTCATGTACACGAAGCCCGAATTTTCGGCTTCTTTCTTCAAGCAAAGAACCACGTCTCTGATCCTGGAATTTGGTAGTCCATCTAGGTTGTTTAGGTGATTATGCCATCCTTCAACAGCATTCTAGTGTGCCGTCTCTTGTAGCATGTCCAAACTTCGACAGGAATTTCTTCATTTTCCAGCCACATGAATGTTCAGTGACACTTAACACTTCACTGTCCCTACTTTTCATTGTCCCGTGACACTTCTTCGATTGCTTCCGGAGACATCGCCAAGTGGTAAGGCCGTTTGCTGTACTCTTTTACTGCCGGTACGCGTAGCCTTCATAGTTGGTGCGAGGCTTGCCCTTAGTAGTTGTAAGGATCTCCATAGTGCACCACACAAAAGTCACACCTGAAATGAAATGCAATAAAAAGTTGGTGGCGAAAGGGTGCATTGCTCTCAGCGGTGAGTCATACTCAGGTGCGCTTCTTTCCTCCAGGAAGCTGAGCGCAAATTTCGCAACATTCCATTTGAGCGAAATTTTCACTGAGCGCATTTTTCATACACGTTTGACAAGTCTTGCGATGACTACGTAAAAATGCCACGCTTCGCCACTGAATTCAATCTTACTTTGCAGTAAAACTTACTGCTGAAAGTGATCATGGACAAAATACACGTCCAAGATTTGCGAACATTGGGTTCCAAACAGAAAACAACTGACAAAAGCTGTGTGTAAAATAAAGGTTCACTCTTGTCGATCAGTTATATTGCATAGACAAATTTTCTTTCTATGAAATAAATAAACCACTAAAATGCATATACTGGCTAGTGGTCACGATTATGTATGTATGAGTGTGTGAAGAAAATCAATAAATTTACTAAGCTAAAAATGCAGATGTGAATAGGTGTATGAATCAAACTAGGGAATGGGCCAAGGACGTAATTCTTTGACAAGTGCTGGTACGATTTTTTAAAAAAATAATGTGTTATTCTTGTAGCACGTATCTTCTAGAGTCGTTTTCACGTTCAGAAGAGACAACGGCGCTTATGGAGAAACCGCACAGTGTTGCCAATACAGCGCTAGCTCATGTCGCCGGGAAATGATGACCTTCCTTCACAATGAAGGTGTTACATATTTTGTATATATAATGATAATTATATGTAATTATTAATATTAATATTATACTGTGAACGTTACAGTTACCCTTTTTACTATGATCCATTGCGATCACTACACACGCGAGTGTAATGCACGAATATGACACTTCAGAAATCACTTAAAAAAGTAAAAATCACTTAGAGCTCACACAACTGAAAACACTTTTTCGGGAGAGGGAAAAAGTCTAAACAGACCAAAGCAGATCTCTCACTCAAGTAAGGGGACCCTGGCACATGGGTTAGATTCAAGTTGCAACCCAAACAAACAAATGAGTTATGGCCCACGTGAACTGATATGACGCGAATGACTCAAGCAAGACATGTCATATTTCTATCTTGAAGCCCCATATTTTGTCACGTGTTGGAAAGCCTTTCAAAGGTTAATATGGTGTCTATGAATTTATGTGTACGTTGGAAACTGAAAGGTGATCTTCATTTCAGCATTAATGTCGACAGTAATGTAAACGAAAACAACGTGTATTTGCGACAGCACTAATGTTGCTCACAACAGCAGCATTGGAAATAATTGTCAATTATTAAATTTAAGTAACTTCAATTCTATTATAACAAACTGCATGAAGTTCATATTTTTACTGAATGGAAATAAAATAACAACTGGAAAACTTTGTGGTGATAGCCGGAATGCTGCGGTGAGTCGGCTCAAGATGGCCAGACAACGTCTCCTTACTTCGCGCGCGGTTCGGGTTAAAAAGAAACTCCAAATGCATGGAAGTAATATTTCTGGGAACCTTTGAGTGGTTATAAAAAATAATTTCATTATTTTCTCCACAACTTTGTCGCTGGAAGTTTTTACTTGGAATTACAGAACAAAAAATGGCCAGCGACGACATTTTCTACTGCACGAATATAAAAAATCTCCACATACTTTATTTGAATATTTTTTAATGCAAATATGCTTTAAAGTATTGATAAATTCTGAGTACCACCGTCACCTATGACAATTAAAAAACAGTGTCAATTTTTTTCATAATGAAAGCTTCAATTTTACGGCATGTTTCAACGTTAGGAATGAAAACAATGTAAAAATTGTGTTTTCACAGAAAATTTGCGTTTTTAATTTATCTAAAATTATGTAAGCAAGTTACCAGTTTTTTGTGTTCACCATCGTATTCTCTACAAAATTTCCTGCAAAACTGCAGGTACCGATTTTACTTAGGCTAAATTTGTAAATCCAGAAATTTGACAACAGCGCGCTCGTATTTCCCATAAGAAAAGCATTGCCCATAAGAGCCCATTGTGTCTTCTGAACGTGAAAACGACTCTAGTTCACGGGTTCATGGCGTAAAACTATTTTTTTGCTTTATCTGGTTATTATTTGTAATAAAATATTCCATTCTTAAAATGGACAGTAATAGGCCAGAGCCGAAACTCCAAATACGTCCCTGCATGTACACATGTTGAGCGTTGAGGATTTTCCTACCCAAGTACAGCAATGTATCAAATTATTTGCTATCGAGTTCCGTAGTGACTCCTGGATACAGACCCAGGATCTATATCTCATCACTAACTAGAAACCAAATACGTATAAGTGTGAATATTTCTCGCCACAATAGTCCCTAGACCACACAAACATGTCCCTCACGTCCTTTATGCAGGACAAGGGGACTCGGTATAGTGAATTTAACACAATTTTTATGGAGGAATTAATTACTGAAACGCTTACAATATAAGTTCCACATAACTTTATGTCAGCACTATCATGCAGTAGCGTGCCCAAGAATTTTTTAAGGCGAACTGGGTTATGTCAGTCTTATGACTTCTTTTCCTGCAATGTTTTTTTCTATTTTTTTAGGTAATCTGGACCGAAGGAGAGGGGGGTATGTCCCCCCAACCATCCCCGGCCTCATCAATAGATCAATGCAAAAATAAGCAAAGTCCACTTTATGATCAGACTGACAACCGGGACTGGGCCTACAGTTTAAAATTGGATCCGAACAACTGTCAATGCACCTCTACTGGGACTCCTTGATTAGAAGGCTACAGCTTTAGCACCTTGCTATCGAGGAGGCCGAAGCAAAAAAGCATCAGGAAAGGGTATGTAAGTAAGGAAAGTTAACGAAGAAATTAACCAGCCAATGGCGAGGAGACATTCCAATTAAGGAACCGTCCTATCTCTGCATGCGCGATACGAAGCCGCAAACGTGTACTGAATTCGGGTCTTTGAATGTGTGAAACACTTCTTGACTTTACTCCATCAAAGCTGCGGATCTGTTTCCAAAAACTTAAACCAATTACCTATCCACAAAGCGAAGACGAGTCGTGGAACAAACATGCGGAGAAGGTGGTGGCGTTCAAAGCAACAACACTAAGCAGCCGCATCCTTTGAAGTCCCATCATCTTAACTTGATTAGGGGGAAGCCAATGTGTGCAGAAGGGAAGGAACCAGCGTCGAAGTAAGCGGCAAGCTCAAAAAGACGCTGCATACACACTTAAAACGAAGACTAAATCCACATTTTCGCAAGATGTACCTAGATGCAACAGGGCAAAAGATGACAAAAAATAATATCGCTCTCCCCCTCCTCTTTTGAGATTATGACAATTCTCAAAATTTCTGTTTTTCAGTGAAAACAATGAAATATAATACACATGTCAATAACTACTGAACAACAAAGCTATAAATAATTAGCTTGGGGCACGATTACGAAATTGTAAAATTCAATTTCGAATCAGGGAGACATAATTAGTAATTGTTTGCTGATTGGTTTTGGTTGAAAAAGAAATAGTGTGTAACATTCTCTACACACTAGAGAAACAGGCCCACGAGAACAAACTTATTTTTCGAAATATTTATCATCTCAGACTCTCTTATTAAAAATCGCCAACTTCCAGAACTATCCATCCCATTCTTCTTCGGTTTTGAGGTCGCTTTTATGCCACTTTCGGCTCATCGCGAAAGGGTCACCCCTTAAACCTCTATTCAGCTTCGGGTTAAGTGAATTTTTAACGCTCCTTATTCGTGAATTCCTCAATAAGTTCAACATGAATATAAAATGAATTTACAACTTATTTAATTGTTGTCGTTCAAATGTATAGTCACGGAAAACCAGGGGAATTAGTACTTGAATCAGAGTAAAACAAACCTTTACCGATTAGCCTCTGTGCATAAAGTGAATACTTCCCACACATCCGCAGTCACTCCTTTATGAAGAAAACTTACTTCCTTCCCGGACCAGCCTCCCAACTCGGCAAAATATAAATCACACTAAACAAGGCTGTCGAATAGCACGCAACGAGCAAGTGAAGTGAATCGGCAGAGGAAAACATTTTTATGCTCACTCTATAACAACACTAACAACAACAATTACCACTATGCAGTTTCCTGTCCATAATGACCAATTCGTACCAATTAACAAAAGTACAACTTCACCGCGAACAATTAACTAAAGACGTAGCAAATTTTCTGTTTACACTGAAACGACGAAAAAGTTCCTTTTAAGAAAAACATTACTGCTTATTTGACAAGTATGGTAATTTCATAGCCATAATTAAAACAGCGCTAGTAGGCGGGGACCCACAAGTGGAAAAATAGCAAAATACGGCCTTTTGGGGAGGGGAGGGGAGGGAGTGCGCCGTTTTGCATAGTGGTGTATCAAAACAATGTAATTCATCTCAGAGGAAGGCACACCAAAAATAACCTTTAGGATTCATTACTTTTTTTTTTTTTGACAAAATAAATGTGTCAAATAGACTAAGATATGTACACTCTACTTAGCATCAGATCGAAATACATCTCAGGGCCTTGGCATATTATAAGGACACCTAGGTTGCGCTATTCACTATGGTCGCCAAGGATGGCTGTCAATGTTTACACACAAATAGCTTTTTCTGGCTTGGGTGGGCAAATTTACAGCAAATTGTATCCTTTCGAGTTCGTTTACATCAAATATAGCATTACATTATCAGGAAATGTACACTTTTGACTATGCTATGCAAGATACTAACCAACATGGTCTCCTCAAACACAAAATCACATGTAGGACGTACTAAAACAAATTTTTAAAACGTTGATTTTATTGCTGTAAGCACTCCAAATGATTCCTCTGCGAATTAAAAAAAAAAAAACAACAAAGAGAATCTACGTTAAGCTAGTTTCATGTTCTTTGTTATTTTTATTTGTTTACTGCATACCCAGAGGATACATTATTTTTGAAATTTTGAGGTTTCACGACATATTCAACCTGAGAACGCTCTCGCCAAAAGCGATAGCGCTAACTGATAAGAAAGCCAGATGGGCAGAACAAGTCGGAACAACACTTTGAGGCTACTTCAGCGACGAAAATTAGTGAAATAAACACTCAAAATAATTTTGAATGAACGCTATATAATATTTACAATTTTATGACTAATATAGAAAAATCGAAAAGCAGAAACTTCAAATTGACAGTTATAATAAGGTGTTTCACATCACAATATTTACCACAATAAAGTACAATAGTAACCTATCAAACATAGTATGTTAACTGACTAACAAGATACTTTAGCATGCACAAAACATCGATTCAACATTTTTCACTTAGGGTAATAGCACAGATAACTAAGTGGGGAAAAGTACCGAATTTGCGCTAAAGGCTAAGTTTTTCGAATGAACAAAAGGTCAAAACTGCTTCAATCCGGATTTAGCAGCACTCGAAATCAGGGAGTCGTAACGTACCCAATTTGCGTTACACGGTACGTTCCATTTTGTAGGAGGAAGAGTATGGTTCAACTGCTGGTACCCATGTAACGTAACGAAATGCAATATGTTATAGATTGACGTTACAAGGAACGTAACAAAATGTATTATGGTAGATATTAACGTTATAAAGGAACGGAACGAAATGAGCACATTGGAACATAACGTAATATGCAATATGGTATATACTACCGTTACAAGGAGCGTAGTAACGAAATGCAATATGGTATATACTAGCGTTACAAAAACGTAACGAAATGCAACATGGTAGTAAATAACCCGTACATAGGAACGTAATGAATGCAATCCTCCGTAACGGAATGAAGTGAAAGGCAATATGGTTAACTAACGTTACATAGGAATGTAGCAAAATGTAAACCACTGTAGCGGAACGGAACAAAATGCAGTTGGGTACATACCATCTGCATAAAGAACGTAAATAAATTCAGTATGGTAGATGTTAACGTTACAAGGAAAGAACAATTCACAAATGTTAGCTAGTAACGTTATAGGCGCGTGACGAATATAATCTATTTAACATCAAGGAAGAAAAAGCAATAGCCAAAATCTCTTACCTTTCATTGGAACATTGCGAAAAATAACTCAGTATATCGTATGGGATTAATGTGAAATAGCCGTGAAAAATATGGTTGTTTGTAAAAAAATGAATTTCAACCAGGGTTGTTAAAGGGTCAGGAATTTTAAATCAATTCAATTCCGGTTCAGCAGGGAATATTAGCAACCATAAATGGATCTGGACTGTAAAGAGTCTCTTTATGTATTTCAATTCGTTCCAGGGACATTTTCTCCTGATCAATTGAAATACGGCACAGGGACCTTCTTTCCGGATCAATTTAAAGACGGTCTAAGTTCCATATTGAAATGAAAGAATACGCAACTTGGGACCGAATTTAAACTGTGCGATAAAAAAGTTTCCGGTCTTGTTGCGAAACCCAATAGAACCCATTAGAATTTATGGGTTCGTGAACGTTTAACAACCCTGATTTGATATTAAATTACATTTTTGGCTCGAAATTGAATAAAGCTTCCAACTAGTGTAGAAATGAGTAGCAATAGGCGTGCGCACGGGGTGCAAGGGGGGGGCGGCAAATGCCCCCCCCCCTCGTCATGGACATCTTTCGATATTTTAGACGCAGGGAAATATGCCATATGCAATTGCATATTAACCCGATAATAGTGTTGCCCCCTCAAGAAACACCACTTGAATTCGAAATGATCGCATTCCTGCATCCCCATTATAATAATTAATGTAAATTACTATGACAAATCAAATTATACGTGTGAAATATATACTTTTAGCTGACATTCGTTTTCTAAAGAGGAGAGGTGGCCATCCTCGCCCCCCTTCCAAATTTCCATGCCCCTATATTATTATACTTTATTCCAGAAATTTAGGGTAGAGGAATCATATCGCCGGTTATTAAACGATATTATGCTCTTGAAGAAAATGAAGTATTTTGAAGCCGATGAAAGTTCACAAAGGAACAACGGCGGAAGAAGGTGCAGTGGCACAACCACAGGGGGCAGGGGAGATTAGCCCTCAAACTTGTACAGAAATCAATTCTAGGAGGTAAGGAAGGCAAACATTGAACTATAGAAAGAAAGGTTGCAGAATCTAAGAGTAGCAAGACAAAAGGATACTCAAGATGGATTTAGATTTCACGTCTTTCGTGCACTATTTCTTCCAGACGGCCAAGAGCTAGTGTTGCCCACGAGACGAGACTTTGGCCTGTCTCGTCTCGTGGAAATGTTGTCTCGTCTCGAAAATATTCGTTTGTCTTATGACACATGGTCAATCTCGTCTCGTCTCGAATTTTTAAAAGCCTGTCCCGTCTCGTCCCGTGGGCAACACTACCAAGAGCACCTGCAAGGGGGCACAGAGGGGCAATTGCCCCCTCTCGATTTCTATCTTTATTCCAATTTAAAAAAAAGTTATATAAACTTGGACATTTGCTGCTGATTACGGTGTAAGTTTTGCCCGTGTAAGGTAATAAATAGATTTAGGATATTATTAATTTTTGAAGCCGCACCGTTCATTTATAAACACACTGTATATGAGCCATTGTGAATTCGAGTCAATTTAAACATTTTGCGTTGTTGCGAGATTATCTATTAGGATAAAATTTGGACATAAATAATCTAAGTAGAAAAAGTGCAACTTGTATATCAAAATTGCCATGTCCATCTGATCTCCGAAAGTAGTGTTTAGCACGTCACATTTCAAGTATATGATTGATTGATTTGGTGTTTTGAGTCCACTTTGTGCACAGTAAGGCTAATCGGGACTGGACCTTCAGTTTGAAGTGGAATCCGAACCACTTGTGCCTCCACCGGGTATCGAACCCGGGACTCCTTGATTACTAGGCGACGACGCAACCACTGCGCCATCGGGGAGGCCATTTCAAGTATAGTCCATGATTGTATGTAGTATATGAACGAGATTTGTCCCTCCTCTCAAACAATTCGTGGCTTGTCCCCACGAACGAAGTGTGTCACTTATAAATTAAGTTTCCGAAAGCAGGCATTATGCATGAACAGAACAAAAAATACTCCTGAGAAATTACAAAAATTATAAGCCAGTTCGTGACCGGGAGTTATTGACGGTCTCCCCCCCCCCCCCAACCTATCCGCTTTAGGTTCCGGGTTCGAGTCCTGGTCTGTAAATATCTTTTTTAGGTGTCTCTTCATCAATTTCATCTATTTATCATCCATCTTCATAGTTTCGATTAATTATAAAAGTGACATAAAAGCAAAGCAAAATAAGAACAAATAAAAATAATTGCAAAATGACTACAATGTCAGAACTACATTCGAAAAATAAAATGCGAGCAGAAGATTCATTTTCAAACCGGTATTTGGGTAGAATTGTGTAGACAGACAGCATTCTCCCAAAAGTTGCCAATCCACGTGTAGCATGACCTTCGATACTGGGGTTGCGCTTTTTCAGGAAAGTTTTCTCGACCCTCCTCAGGCGTCTTATCAAGAATGCCTTGGTGTTCGCAGCATTGCCAACTTATTTTCCGTCGGAAAAAATATTTTTCCTCCTATTTAATCTGCGGTTGGCTCTACAATACATCATATTAAACAAGATACAACAACTGAATTACGGCGAAGTAGGTTAGAAACCCTGCGTGCTCAAGAGCAGCTTCGATAAGGCACCTGAATTGTTTCGAGCTGAACCAGGAAATGAGCGATCTTTATTCCCGAAGGCCATTCCGTAAAACTAATGCCACAAGAAGTTTTCTGTGTGGATTTGAGAGCATGAAATTGTAGGTTGATGATAGTACTACAAGACGTCAAGTGGATTTTTTTTCTGTTTCGTTATTTTATATAGCTTTGCTACCTATATAGTTTGAATAACTAATCAATCATTTGATGAGCAGACAAACACGAAGAAGCCGATACCGTGGCAAATTAGTTAGCGTAATACACTGCGAAGTCTAATGTCGCATTAGAAAATATGGATGGGTCATTTGTCTTTATACCACTTCCATCACCTATCACATCCTTTATCATCGCGATTAACCGAGAGTGGTAGACGCGAAATAAAAATAGAACCTTTGCATGAATGTCCGAAAAAGAGGCAAGGGCACGACCCACCTGGAAAAGGAAAGTCAACCAAAAATTATATATATATCGCGCAATTGCATTTTAGCTATAATAATATATGTTAATTATTGCATGAACATGATAACTTCAAATTAAAGCAATGGTTTCTGAGGAGACAACACTGTTATGGGGGAACATGCACCTTGTTTGCCCCCCCCCCCCCCTGGAAAAAAAAATCCTGCAGATGTCCATGAACCTTTGGTATCGACTTCGGAGTATAAAGCTGCAACGTGCCACCACTCGTAACTCCAGGGTATGCCGAATTGGCAACACACCGCTCCTTGCTCCGGCTGGTCAGTTGGGAGCACCAGTTCTCACCCAGGGATCGGGATTAAGACGATCCACCCTTCCTCCAGGAAGGAAACCACCGAATTGGCAACACACGACAGAAAGTAAATAAAATTCAAAATACTTTAAAGATTTTTGGACATTTTAATTATAATCACGAATCGCGCGCGTACATACTGATTCGCACAAGTTAAAAGTTATAATTTATTGGGTCATGCACGCTCGCAGGCAGTCATAAGCAATTTATTTAACACGAGAGTCCGCGCACCGCCTTCACAGTTAATAGCAAGACGTCAACTGCTACCTCAAGCGGGAGGTGCAGCATAACAGATTGTTCTAACTTACAATACAAACTCATAACATAAATAACACAAGAAAAACTGATAATTTATATAACACATCAATGTTAATTAGCGATAGTAAGCTAAAGTTAAGGTTGGCAACAATTAAAAATGCCAACGTGGAAGTTTTTACATCTCCAAGAACACGAAGCGTGGTTCCCCTACTCCTAACATAAACAGCCAATAGGAATACGATATTTTATTGAAAACGAGGGAGAAATACTTTGCTATAATATGACAATATTAAACTATATAGAAATAACTAAACTGATTTTATCAAATAAATCATATTTGCCCTTGTACATAAAAAAATGATTAAATAAAGATTTAGTTTATAAGGAAGACAAATTACTTCAATCTTGTACATTGTTGAACAAAAATCGATATTAAGAAGAAATGTATTTAACTTGTGCTTCAAAAACAATGAAAACGTTGAATATAGTATTTGGGATCCTATAAATTCTGAATAAATGTTGCAAAAATACGCGAAAAAGAAAGTAAAAAAAATACGTGAATAATATTATAAAATATAAAGGAACGTAATATATACATGAATTATAAAAACAATTAACTATAAAATATTTAATCCAAGTTCTTAACTTGAAAATATACATATAAGATAAATGCCAATATACAACTGAAATCTGCCCAACATGGCGGTCGTTAGAAAGCATTGTTTCTTCAATGTATAGCGCGGCAATAGACCGCGACAGCCTCTTATTTGCCAAGAAATATCAACACGAGAACAGGGATAGGAATTCCTCTTATTTTAGATTTTCTCAAACTAATGGAGTGCATACATTGCTCTAAGCAGGATGCTCTCTACCTTATGATGGGAGCAATGTATGCGCTCGAAACATTGGACGCTAACGCCGATTTAAGCTGGCTCGCAAGCCGAGAACACTGTTCGAATCTCCACAGGAATATAATAAAAATGTATCATACCCAAATGACACATCTGGTGTAATACCTAACGTGCCAAATTTTGGAAAATAGGTGCTGGTAGCGCCACTTCCCCAGGATTATTATCCGTGGCCTGCAAGCAAGGTTCTTGTATGTGTGACTTTTCTGTTTCTCAGACTACGTGTGACTACCTACAAATTATGTGAAACAATAACAAACAACTTCCCGACCGATTTCCAAGGCTCGTTTCACCCTAGCTACAAACTACCACTTCGATCACTGCATGCACGAGTGAGTAGTGGTATTCGCGTGTCTTCCCTTTAATGCAAAACCACAATTTGCTCCACAGCATGCTAAAATTTTCGAAAGCAATACTTGTGTGTTAATTTAAATTTTGCCCTGTTCATTCATCTATACAGTATTTACTACTTCCAAATTTGTGTGCCTGTCTTGAGTTTGCATTCTCGTGGCTGCTGCCATATTGCGTAGATAAACGAAAAACACACTCAATATACCAAATTGCTTGTATGTAGACATCAGATGAAACAATTGCAGCCTACAATTTCCCTCAATCAACTACAATTGCCATCTGAGTATGAGAAACCACTTGCATTCTAACCGGGTTCGATTCCTGGTGGAGGCACAGTGGTTCATTTCCAACTTTAAACTGTAGGTCCACTCCCAATTAGCCTATCTGTGCATACAAGTGAACTTAAAACAAGACAAACTTTCATTATAACCTCAGTCAATTGTGGGAGCTGCTTAGAAGTAGTAGTGTTGCTGGCATGGTGGACTTCGGTTCTTACTTTTGCTTTTAACAGATAGATACGTACATTTTGAATAATAGTGAAATCAAAGTAATCGATTATTTTACCGAATGACAAAGTTATAATGGAATTGTGTTATCTCCATTACAGAACAACTACCTAATCTCATTCAATTCCAGTGTTCTATCTGGTAGATAGATATATCAGCCTTTGCAATGATGTAAACTTTCAGTTCAATGGCGACAAAGGTCCAATAACTATAATGTCAAACTTTAAAGGTTTTCTGACAAAATGAAAAATGGACAGATCATTTACATTCTCAATGGACATGTTGAAAAAAAAAGACTAATATTATTTTTTAAAAATTTCTTTTTTTAGCGTAGGTAAAAGGAAGTCACTTGAATAGAGTGGGAATATAATCAAAATGTCCATCAGCTATTCATTGATTTCAAAAAAGCATATGATTCGGTCAAAAGAGATAAATTATATAATATATTAGTCGAGTTTGGAATACCTAAGAAGCTTGCTAGTATGATAAAAGTATGCCCCAGTGAAACAGAAAGTAAAATACGTGTGGGTATTAATGTGTTTGACAAATTTACAATTCATGATGGGTTAAAACAAGGAGATGCATTATCTCCATTGCTCTTTAATTTTGCCTTAGAATATGCTGTTAGGAAGGTAACAGAAACTAACGAAGGACTAAAATTAAATGGTGTGACTCAGTTGTTAGCATATGCAGATGATGTAGACTTATTAGGGGATGATATAAATACAATTAAGAATAATGCTAAAATACTTTTCAAAACTGGTAAAGAGATAGGTTTGGAAGTTAACAAAGAGAAAACTAAATATATGCTTACAGGCCGAAACCAAGGGTTAGGTAATAATCAAAATCAAATTATTGATAACAACTCGTTTGAACCAGTTTCCAAATTCAAATACTTAGGAGTAATATTAACAAATGAAAATTATATTAAAGAGGAAATAAAAAGTAGGCTTAATTCAGGAAATGCATGTTACTTCTCTCTTCATAAACTTTTGTCTTCTAGTTTAATAACTAAGAAACTAAAAGTTAAAATATACAAAACAGTAATTTTGTATGTAGTGCTCGAATTATATGGGTGTGAAACTTGGTCCCTTACATTGAAAGAGGAACATAAATTGAGAGTATTTGAAAATAAGGTTCTTAGGAAAATATTTGGATCTAAAAGGGATGAGGAGACAGGTGAGTGGAGAAGGTTATATAATTTAGAACTACATAATTTGTATTCATGTCCAGATGTTATTAGACTAATTAAATCAAGAAGACTTAGGTGGGCAGGCCATATGGCACGAATGGGAGAGGAAAGAGAAGTTTATAGGATTCTTGTTGGGAAACCTGATGGTAAGAGACCTATAGGAAGGCCAAGACCAAGATGGAAGGACAACTTTGAGATGGACATAAAGGAAATCGGTAGGGATGGAAAAGAGTATATAGATCTTGCTCAATATAGGGACAGATGGAAGGCCTGTGTTTCTGCAACCACGAACCTTCGGGTTTAAGAAAGCTAGAGAGTTAGTTAGTTTAATAGGAAGTAGCTAAAAATGAGTAAATAAAAATATTACGTGGCAGAGTGATTAGCACAGCGCACTACGACGCCAGGGGTCCCGGTTTCGAATCCCGACCTGCACATGAGTGTTCTCTGTGAGTGTCCCTTCATCAGTTTCAGCATTTGTCGCTCATGCTCATCTTCGCTTTCTGAACCGCCAGGTGTACAGCACGTGGCGTAGCGTTTCGCGTCCGAATTCCAGGAACAGGCAACTTACGGTTACCTGACCAAGTAGCGTTTCGTCCGAGGGCTACCATCCTAATAGTGTTTAATGAAGCAAACTCTTGCTAACACTCTTAAATGCTCCATCGAAGAAATTTTTTTTGTTTTGTTTTAATATTTCTTTCCCTCTGGAAATTGCAAATCTCACCTTCGTAGTTGTCAGATAGTAAGAAAGTGTTGCCATCTGCCATGACAAAAATTTCTAGATCCAAGCTCACTTCCTCTCGACGATTTGTTTTGATTTGATTTGTTGTTTTAAGTACACTTTATGCACATTAAGGCTAATAGGGATTGGACCTACAGTTTAAAGTGGGATACGAACCACTTGTGCGTCCACCGGGTATCGAACCCGGGACCTCTCTCTCGACAATTTGTCTTGAGTCTGCACTCCGCTGTCTAAGCAATGTAGTTTTAAAAGTTGTAAACCGAGGTATACTAGTCACGAATTCCATCGCTGCCAGTGGTTAGTCAAGGTGTGACTCATCATCAGCCAGGCTCGAACGAAACGCAACTCATTAAACCGTCGCAGACGAACTGTAGCATTTTTCTAGAAATTTCGCTTTCGGACGAAACGCTACTGAACCGTACAGCAGTCCCAATGCCTGCTCCAAGTTGCACAGCTGCTTTCGGAGCTCTTGGTTTGGAAAGGGGGTGGGGATGATGAAAGGGTCTTGATTTTTTATACTGAAGCTCGTTCATTTCGTTCTCCTATTTCTCTTGGTTGAATTTTCTGAGATACGGACTACCTCATTTTGCTTTTCATTACGTTTTATTGCATCACCCACGGTACGCTTACATGTACTACTTAACATTTTAAATTTCCCTGTACCCTTTGGTTAGGTACGGTAAAAATAAATAGCTGCCATTCGTCAAATGTTGTATTTTTGTTTTTGTTACCCATTTTTCTCGTACTTCAGTCAGGGAGCAATGCAGCTACTGGTAACAAATGTAGTCAGGAAGTAGCATCAATTGTTCCTTCCCCGCACTGTAGTTGACCAGTAAAAAAAAAACTATGTAAAGCCTCGTTTCTATTACCACAAATTTGCCGTGCAACATGACGCGCGGCATGCGACGCTGCATGTGCCAAGCATTTGTTGAAATGGAAACTGTCTGCAACATGCCGCGGCGCAAGTGCCGGGGACAAAATTGCCCCAACAATTAAGACACACAACATGCGCCGCGGACAATGGAAACAGCCTGCAGCAAGTTCCTGGGGCATGCGCACTAGAGTAGAAACTGACGACGCGACTATAATCTGTGGTCCAACAAAATTTAATAACAATGCAAAATCACTTACAGTCATTCTTACAAAGTTTTCGTATCCACTTTGAAGACGTAAGTCTCTCATCAACGAGTTATATGCTCCTTCCGAATTTCTTTTCGCTAGAAAACTTCTAATCCACCATCTAGGTCGTTTTCGCCTCTTATTTTTACAAGTTCATGGTACGCGCCTGCCATAACCACAAAACCCGCCATAGTTGTATTGTTCATCTTTACACAAGTTAAATCACTACCAAATTATTACAATACAAGAGAAGAAACACTGACTACTCTAAAGCACAATGGAACAACGCTACACTCAAGTCCTGCACTCCGGTGTTGTTGCGGGCGTATTTTGCAGAAGTAGTTTTGAATTGGAAACAGTGCACTAAATGACGCGCAACATGCGCCGGCACATGTTGCGCGTCATTTAGTGCACTGTTTCCAATTCAAAACTACTTCTGCAAAATACGCCCGCAACAACACCGGAGTGCAGGACTTGAGTGTAGCGTTGTTCCATTGTGCTTTAGAGTAGTCAGTGTTTCTTCTCTTGTATTGTAATAATTTGGTAGTGATTTAACTTGTGTAAAGATGAACAATACAACTATGGCGCGTCATGGGTCTGGAACTTGTCAGAATGGAAACGTAGCTTAACAGAAACAGAAGGCTTTCACGATTTGTCTGAATATTAAAGTGATCTCTTTTTTCACACCCAAACATAAATAACTATTTTCAGATTTGAAAACGTAACAGGGGTGTAAGGGGTGACCTTCCACGTATTATATCCAATCCTCAACTTCATTCCAAGTAGTACACCCTGGACTGCTTTTTGCAGACTAACGAGACTCTGGCGACTGGCCCTATGGCCAGTATAATTCTGTGTGTTCTCCTGCTTTCTGTCATATGCGCTGAGTACCTCTTTACAGCCTCAGCTTTTAACCTGTCAGAATATTTTAATATTTCAGTTATGCGACATTACAGTTATGTTATTTGTTATGGTAAGGGCTGCACCCCGTATAACGTGACGGGTGCAAAATAGCCTAAGTGCTGACGCACCCAAAATTTAAAAAAAGTTACATATAACTTTAAGAAATGCGTATAAATATTTCACCATCGTTTATATTTATGTACATGTTGTTAATTTTCAAATATTGTGAAGAAATGCAGCAAGATGCTACGTATTTGATTACTAATGTGAGCCACTGTATATGTTGTGTTTTTATTTCATGAACAATGTATGGTCAAACATTACTTTGCAGAGCTCCGTGGCGGAGTGGTTAGCACAGTGCAATACGACGCCACAGGTTCCGAGTTCGGATCACAGCCTGTGCATTATTTTCTTTGTGATGTCCTTTCATCAATGTTGTCATTTCATCACCCATCCTCGTCTTCGCGATTAGCCAAAAGTGGCATAAAACCAAAGTTAAATATAACAAATCAAAATCAAACATTACTTGGCATGACAAGAATGGATAGGTTATTTTGAAGCTGCTGTTATTAAAAGCAAATTGTATGTAGCTTTCCTAGACAGAAGTTTCACACACAGAAACTGATTGATTGGATAACGGCTGCGGATTCCTACTCGAGCAGAAAATATATATATTTCCGTTTATTACTTACAAGAATAGCAGACTGATTTCCTGCTAAATCAAAGAAAACTTGCATTCACAGTTACAAATTGACGTGTTGAATGAACTTAACTACAGATTTCTCTCACTCCAATTCTGATTAATCGAACAGCACACTACAACGTGGGTCATTATATATTTCCAACTTACTCTCGAGTTCCTCAACTAAAAATAAATTGACTGCGAGACAAAAACTCCTCTCCGATAACTATATACCACATTATATGCAGAGTATACGTAAGTTGAAATTCCATCATAATAATAATTTGAATTCTTCAAGTAGTAGCTACAAATATAATTTTTCATACATATTTTCTTAGCAAAATATGAAGTTCCTCACTTCACATGGATAACATATACACAGTATTTTACAAGAGTTTTTAGTTCGAGCTAGTCGTAGGCCTAATATGAATATAAACGTCACTTGATTACTTAGTTAAAAAAAAAAAGTGCCAGGCAATCAGAATTCGAGGGTATGCCTGAAATTATTTGTAGTATCTCATGTATCAAGGGGGCTTTTTAAGTAAAATGAAGGATACATACCACATGCTTTGGTCAATTAAGAGTAGTAGAAACGTAATTATACTGCATGTTGCAACTGAAACCGTAGCCTCGAAGGCTGAAGTCGTTTAGTGATCCACTCATACACTCGGTACCAAACATTTCAAGTTCGAGTAGACATCTGGGCATGGCTGTTTTTTTTGTAAGCATCCCTTCATAGATTTAATATGATCATCATTCATCTTCATCGTCGCGATTATCTACAAGTGGCAGAAAAGCGATATAAAACATGAATAATACAAAAATATAACAAACAAAAGAGGATAAAAGGATGAACTGAGTTTGAGTTAATGATAGGAAGTTTTATAAAATTACTGTTTCTTGAATAATCTTGTCCTTTGTTCCGATTGTATTTCTCAGTCACACGTTGCTCAATGCCCATGTCGACTGCCGTTCTTCCGTTCTTGAAAATTGCTTTCTTGTCTGTCTATGCCCTTCTTTCAAACGTGGTAGGTAGGCGGGCGTTCTGTCCGTTTCTACACCAAAAAGTTTCATGCACCTCCTGTCCAAGAAGACAAGAATTACTGAAAGTAATTTTCAAAATTGTAAGCGGATGAGGGCCCTTGTAAATGATAAAATATACTGTCCTTTTATTCGCTTAGTTTTGAGAATCACTTTCCATACAATTCTTGCCTTCTTGAGAGTCCAATGGCCCTGTCAAGCTACAGACCAGTTGCACAAACGCGGTTTCGTTTGTTTCGTACAACAATTCCATCTAACATTTCGTTTCTACGCATTTTCTACTTGCCAAAAGTGCCTTTCATATAGCCCCAAGGCGTTGTCTACTCGGATGCTTCGTGATCGAAGGTCACGTGTACAAAGTTTCAGGATTTAGATTTTCCGATTTTGCATGGTGCTGCTGCTATCAGTTCGGTTCGCCTTCTCAAGGTCACG
Organism: Lepisma saccharinum; assembly: GCF_977018435.1. Lineage (NCBI taxonomy): Eukaryota > Metazoa > Arthropoda > Insecta > Zygentoma > Lepismatidae > Lepisma > Lepisma saccharinum. The sequence continues at coordinate 44,804,140 of NC_139239.1, read as the reverse complement.
CAACAAGCAATTATTTTTCGTCTTCCGATAGGAGAAAGCTTGCCTCTCGCTTAGGTGGACGAACGCGTGGCACGAATGATTTTTTGGCTCGACCATGGTTAGTCCTTTATGTTTCGTCCTTCAGCAACTTAATCTAAGCACGAATCATTCTCATCGCCAAACAACTGTATTTTTTAAAAAAAAAATGATGTAATACATGTAAACAGAGAGAGAGAGATAGATAGATATAAACGTTTTCCCTCAACAAACGTTTGCTTTGCTATCGTATAAAGTGAACGTACATGTTAAAATTCATCTAGCATAAATAATCAAATTAGAACAAATTCACATAAAGCGATTATGTATGCAGAAAAGAAATATATTTGTGATAAATACATAGTTAATAAGTAAATTCCAATAACCAGAACTTTTGTCACGCCGAATCTTGTTTACGGATGTTTTCAAACGTTTTGTTTTACAATTTAATTTTTTCACTGACATCCAAAACGAAAATACGTATTATAACTTAGTGACTTTCAAGGGGTCAAAGTACTGTAATGTTAGTATGCTGCCGATCATAATTATGAGGCTTCTTCGAAAACGCCTTCGATAACGGTATTTGCTATTCGTAACGGATATGTGTATCACTTTTTCGAAATAGACTTTTGTGGAGGAAAAGAACTGTAACGTTACAAAAGTAACGAGCACAATTATACGAGAGACCTATGTTATTCTCTCCGGAACACGGCATCGGACACGGTATTGCACATCGGAACGTCTGTATGATACCAGCTATAAATAACGTTGTTGCTTTGAAAACAGGAGTGTAACGTTTTTACAGCCGTGACCTCAATTAAGTTACTGGTTAATTGTAACGTTACTATCACTTTCCACACACACTAAAGTTACTAGTCAATACGTGACGAACCTCTTTCTTACCCTGTAACGTTACTGGTTGCCGTCAATGGATGTAACGTTAAAGTGTCACGTGAAAACCTACTCCTTTAGAGATCAGTTATGGTACGGTACCGTTATGCACACCTGTAACGTAATGTTCATATACCTGAGGTAACGTTTCTGTTCACGAAAAAAGTTATTCTGTTTCTGGTTGTAACGTAACGGAAACCGTAATTGAAAATACCGTTCCATTTCGTTACGTTACGACTCCCTGCTCGAAATCAACTTACCAGTTGAAACTTGTGCACGAGTTAGAAAAGTACCATGAACTCACCTGAAAGGAGAAAAAAAAAACAATTACTACATAATCATAATGACATCATTATACTAATAAAACAAATTACTTCTAATTTCATAAATATTGCACTTTAAATACATTTTATACGAATAAACTAATAGAGAATAATATACACAGAATTTTAAATACGATATAAGCCTCAGAAATAATACGACACAAGCAGAAAAGAGATCAGAGCATTAATATCAAAATTGTATTTTACTCTTATCTGTTGCGACGTTTACCACGAAATTTAGCATCAAAATATATGCAAATAAATTTACAATTTAGTTTAGGCCTACACGTAGTTGAAACTTCAAATGTAAATCATATCTATTATTCACATAATTTATGTTGTTGTGTGCAGTATTTATTCGAACTATTACATTCTTTTTTCCTCCATTCTTTTTACGACAAATGAGAAAATGAAGAAATTGTTTCCCAAGGAAAATGAAGGGGGTGGGGGCATCACTACTAATTTATCCATTATGGAATGCATAATTTCTTGCACCCTTGGAAATAAGCAGACCTCACGTAATTCGTTACACTAACATTTTCCTCATTTCATTACCCGAGTGTGCTTGTTTTTGCCATACATAATTTTCTTCATTAGTAAGTCGTACAATTAACTAATTTCTAAATCCAAGACGTTGGTTTGAAAATAATCGTTATCAAGTTTCAAAAACTACTCCATTACGACTATCCCCTTCTCGGCCGAGAGACTTCTGAAAATCTCTTACGAAAAAGAGAGTTTTAATGCGATTTAAAAATGCGAATGGAAAGAAGTTTTTTGATTCCTTAATTGCATACTGCACGCGACGCCTTTGTCTAAGGATTCTGCATGTGAATTACATACGTAACCTCCGTAGTAATTATATCAAAATGGAGTTCCGATGCTTCCCCCTCTGGGAAGGTATGTTGACCTTCTAACGTGGCAACCCGGCATGCTCGGCGGCGCCGTGGCGCCTGGCGTCTTGTAGTAGACCGGAAACTCGTGCTGAATGAACCGAGGTTCGCGTTATACCCGCCCGCATCTTTGCATCTCGACTGAAGGAGCCGTACCAGACAATGCTTTTTCCGGATCTCAAATCGGCCACTTTTCCAGGAAATTATTCGAGGCAGCCTTCTGAAGATGGGAACAGACAGTGAGGATTCATGACATGTTACGCTCACCAGAGGAAAACCAGGACATACATATATATATAAAACGGCACAGCCATATTGATTATGGTATGGCATATCACGCCATAGAAATACGTGGTCAGAAATTGGATAGTGAGATTTTATTTTAACTTTCTAAGTTCACATAGAGATGAAAATTTGCATAAAATATTCTTACAGTGAACGAAAATTAATATGGTTTTAAATAATTTCAGTGTATTCAGACCGACCACTTTGGCCAAATTTTACACTGCAAATAATTAAATATGTTTGGTACAATTTATAGTATCAAAAGGTTTGGTTGGCATAATTGTCGTTTATTTGTGCTGTTAGGTTAAAGCGACAGCGAGGTGAGAGGGCGTAGGATGGCAAGAAAGCTTCAAGGAACTGGAAGGAAGAGTATGTGACTTTCATTAATCGTACGTACATTACAGCATTCATGATTATGGAAATTCCTTCAGTAAGGATGACCATCCATGGGATTTAAACCTACAGCCTCTCGAATACGAGTTATCTTGAGTTAAATACTCACCCACATTTAGCCTAGCTTTACCGTACATTTCTAATGTAGTCTCTCCTTCTATTTCAGCCATTTTACGTCACTTTTCTACCTCTTGAGTAAAAGCGACCATGAGGATGAATAACGAACTGATAAAATGGATGATCGGACAAACACTGTTATGCATCCACATCTTACCTAGGTTCGAACCTGGGACCCCTGGCTTCGTAGTGCATGTTTCTCTATGCAGTTCTTTAATCTTCTCAGGTTAATGATCAGGACAAAGGTTTTAATGAAGTATGTCTGGGAAGAGGCACAAAAAAATTTGATGCTTCGCCTGCGATTCGAATTAAGGACGAATAACACTACCCCGGAATCTCTCATGGAACGACTATATTTTTCAGAATAGAAAATTTAAAGATCTTCACTCGTGCACGCAGAAGATTTGCGATTGTCTTAACATGGCCACAACATTATTTTACCCTCCAGCAGGTTGCTATTCTTTTTTGAAGACCCCACTCCCGGCTACAAAATGCACAGACTTTAGTTTACTTAAACAAAATGCAACGAAATTGTGCAGGGCACATCTCGTCGACCCAATCACAAAGTGTCGTAAAAAAAAAAAAAAAAAAAAAAAAAAAAAAAAAAAAAAAAAAAAAAAAAAAAAGCGAAATTTGAGATATTTCACCTGCGTGTAGTATATGGTGGTCCCCACAATCTGGCAAATCGACGTCCCTGAACTATCATCCGTTTTCGAGATATTATTATTTTTTTTTTTTTTTTTGTATCACTACTGCCAATGTGATTTCACCATTACCGGGAAATTTGAAATATTCTACGTTAAAATTTTAAGTCCACCGACAATTTACAAAAAAACAAAAATCGCAAAAGTTTATTTCGTGAGCGCAGGCGCATTCATCTCCTTACCTCTTTATACTATGGCTAGAGTGAGAAGTTGAGATGAGGGTCAGTAACCGCTTGGAATGTCAAATACAGGAAAACAAACATATTACATACATTATATCCCTATAGTACAACATTGAGGCTAAGTACACGAAACACTTTCAAATTTAAATTTGAATATTAATTTCTTGCATAAACAGAGATAATGATTATAAATTGCAATTGCGTTCACCATAAACATATATTTCATTTCATTAATAGCAGAATCATTAAAATTACATTAATTACAGTATAATAACTATGTCAAAAACGGGCATGGCCATTTACTTTACGGCACTTGGATAGCAGCGGGAATTGACTGTCCTAGACAGTTATTTTTCCAGTCAACTTTTTACAGTGTAGGAAGAGAATATACTTCCATAACTCCAACTGCATGGTGAAAATTACTCCCTCAGCATCTTTTGTTGGCCTGTTAGAATCCCCACACAAATGCTCCCGTACCATACCGACTGGAAGAAAGAACCGTCTAAAGTAGGTTGAACCAAGTTAAGCTGCAGACGACAAGAAGAACGCAATCCATCAATCAACGCTGACAAGGGCGCTGCGGCCAACATACATGCAGAAGCAGTTAATAGCATCATCAGACTGCACGAAGACCACTTCTCGCACAAACACCCTGTGTCCAAATGTTGGGTAACCGAAATTTCGAACAGCAATTGTCATTATTATAGCAAGACCTATATTTCTCCTTTATTGCCGCCAATTACTCTCTGTATGGAACCGTGAGATGGTAAGGAACATTCAATCAATGCCCAAGAATTTATGACGAAATTACACTAGCAAAATTCTATTTGTCGTTCTTATAGCCATTGGTTGTGAAATCTGGTTGTGAGAAAAGCATCTCGATTAGTCAATCTCCCTTTAGATGTGGAATTATTGACAATATTTGAATGTATCAAACCCACTACTCAAACGGGGAAAAAAACGTACAACAATACACTTGTTGAAAGTTGGAAATTCATTTTCGCGTCATAGACCATATTTCATTTAATCTCTATTGCTGCTCCTTCGTGTAATTTATTTCTCGTGCATAAAATATTTGGATTTTTTAAAGAGAGAGAACTAGCGTCAGAACCAAAGGCGAACCTTCTTTTCCCAACATGCTTAGAGAATTTCTAATGGTGAAGGACTGGTTATTGTTTTTGAATTGTTTTCTCTCGATCAAATGCATTACCAGGCTACGACTATATGGTGGTGTAACCGTGTGGGAAAAAAAAAACCTTCTATATACTGAACAATACGACAGGAAAATAAGTTTATTCTGACTTTCCTCACCAGCGTAACTTTGGGAGGGCACAACATGAAGAGGTTAACAAAATACTCTAACTTGTAAATTTTAATAAACCTGAAAATTTGGGAAGGGAAGAGTACCCATTTGTCCCCAAAGTTATGCGTATCCCAGAGCCTATGGTTAATTTACATTAACAAATTGAGACATAGCCTATCTTCTCTATACCTGGCTTGGCTTTCTCCGAAGTATTTTCCTAATCATGTGTCACTATTCCCACGAAACAACTTTTCATGGATTCAAATTAGTAGATAAGAACATGGGATTATTGCGTTGGTAAATATATATCTACATTAAACTTAATCTCGAGGGATTGCAACTGACAATTTCATCTGAATACGTGCAATTTAATGAACGTGGAATTAATTGTACGAGGAACCATAAAACATCAATGAATGCTACACCTAAAAATGTTGAAGCAATACAGTCATCAGGGCAACTAACTTGGGGTGTGCGATAAAAAAGATTTTTTTCTGTTTATGACCCTGCCTAAGTGGCAGACAAGACCGAGATTGCAGTCGACGCCATTCTTACCCACAGGTGGACAACTTTACTTTTAATGACATTTTATTGTGTTGCAGTTAGACATTCCACTGTGTGTACAGTGCGACATTCAACTTCTCCACAGTTTCTTATGGAAGCAAACGCCTTGACAACACAGTGCAACCATCTCCACAGCAGATAACATGTCGCTGTTCAAAGCATCTAATCCGTAAAGAACAAGAGCACGATAACATTAACGCAGTTCTCCGATTTCACTGCACTTGCTTCTTCAAAGTTAAAAAAGAGAGGGGTCGCAGGCTTTGTAACAGCCGTTTGGGGGGGGGGGGGGACGCGATCCATCTCCATTATTTCCCGGCGCCCCCCGCCTCCTTAATCCCGCCTAATGAGCCCTTTATCGAGGCATCGAAGCACGTAAACCAGATTTGCAGCGGGGCACTCGCAATGGAAACTCGAATTATCCGGCTTTTGTTTGGGAGCAGCGTGACACGAGAGGTCAGAGTGGGTCACTGCAGGGCAGAGCAGGTGGGGCGGCCGTCAGCGTGGAGAACCGGATTCGCCACTCGAACCCGATATCGCCACCAAACCTGGAATCCCGCGAGGATGGTGCACCCGACATCCTATAGTGGAAGAACCGAGTCAAGTATATGAGTGTTCGCGATCAATGTGGTTTGCTGGACTGTGTGGACGCTATCCAAAGAGCACCTGCAAAATCGAGACTTACTTCTGAGACTTCAGTAAGTTTGAATATTTCACGCAACACCAAAATTGCTTAATTATGTGATGACTGACTGGTCATATATTTAGTTCATTGTAATTGCTGAAATTTATTAGTGGCGAACCTGTGCAGCGTGGTTGCGTACATTCTGTAAAATATCGACTTTTCGAGGGTTTGTAGCGTCGAGACGAGTCGCCAAAGAAAGAAACCCTATTTTTTAAAAAAATGCGATTGAGACGTTGGATAGGTTGCTTACAGAAGTCTTTTCTCGATTCCGTCTCTAACCTCGGCAACATAAAGCTACACCATAATTTGATGGTAGACACAATAACTACTGTCATTCCACAAGAAATCATCAAATTAAAAATCAGCTACACTATTTTTTATTCTGGTGAAAATAGGCTTATGCCACACAGAAACGAACCACCAGGTCGAAATGGGCCAATATAGTGACCCTTGCTGTTTGTAGATGATTTGATATTTCGGAGACTTCTACAAGATTCTCTTGGATAAAGGTGTGAAAACCACAGAACGGAATTAAATAAATGTCCCTTATTATACTAGCCCATGAACAAACTACGTCACTCCCACGTGCGTTGATCGGACCTCAAAGTTGTCCGAATTTTGTTTCCAGTCACCTTTAACGCTACTTTTTAATCTGACACCAATTAGATCACCACAACGTGAAGACCTACGACTACAGTTGGACTTAACGCACTGAACATATGAGACGGTTGCGATACGTACAAAAATCACAGTGCCCTTAAAAATGCGACTCACAACTGTAACAACCTATAGTCGCCATGATTACAATTTTAATCAAATTAAAAACGTGGGCACACATTCACAAACTATATAGTTTTGGATTTCATACGAGCCTATGTTATCCTCATTCGCTTTCATAGAACCCAATAATGACTAACTTTGATAGACTCCAAATTTAACTAAATCCCTCTGAATTGCGACAGAAAATGGTCATCATGGTTTTCAACCTTTTAGAAAAATCTATAAACGATATTTTCTGCAATCTCAAAGATCGAGGGATGAACATGCAAACTTTCACGGAAATAAAAAAATGTTCAGCTTTCATGCCTTGATGATTCCCTTGGAATGACCCTACTGTGTATGGAGATACCACTAAAAAGGATGCTGTCTGCTTGACCAGTTGTCACTGTCCACTTTTCGACCTTTCCAAATTTGCAGATATTTTATAAAATTCTGATCTCCATACCAGTGACAAGTTGCTCTGCAGAACGCACAATGAGTGTCATAATAATTAATCACAAAAACAGACTACGTTTGTGTATGGCCGATGAGTGGCTAATGTCTGTCTACCTAATTCCAGTTCAAAAAGACGAAATTATCAATAAATTTGTTCCAACAACTTTGCAAAGTCAGAAGATATTATCACTTTTGTAAAATGTTATTTCAACTAATGTCAAATTAATATACAATATTCATGTAAATGCAGGCTCGAAAAATCCCGGTCGCCATGGCGGCTAAAAATTTCAGCCTGCCGACTGTGATCTTATGCTGTAATATGTACGAAATTTTGATGATTCTAAGTTCAAATTTCAGTACAGCGTAAGTTAGCAAATTATTTTTTTAAAAAATCAACGTTGTGAACATTGCAGTGAGTCAGTAATAATTTCTTACTCTTTGTCCCCCCCCCCAACCCCATTTCCTGTTTTCTCGAATGATTTAGCGGCTTTCAATACCGTGATGCTCAGCTTCTTATACAGTGTGTTTCAAAAGTTGCACAACCCAAACTTTGAAAATGTATATCATGAAAACCGTAAGAGATATTTACACCGGGTTTCTGCATTATAAAGTCTCGCCCATTGAGATATTTTTCAATGCTTAAAATTATCAGTTTTCTCTATAGAGAAAAAATAAAGTAATAACTGGCGGAAGGCAGCGTCAATATTTTTCCAGAAATGCACTTTTGAATAAGAAAAATATGTAAGAAATTATCGAAGGGTCATAATTAGATGTCTGATGACTGACGTCATGTCAATCTGTCATTTGCGACCAATATTGGTCATGTGCAACATTTTATGGATTTTTTTATTGGCGATTTTATGGGTTGAGTGAAAAAGTGCCATTTTTGGGACATATATGGCAATGCTAGCAGGTCGAAATGTTGTTAACAGACGCACGCCACTTGTGCGTAAGTATTGACTATACATTTACGTGAGAAATCATAAATCAAGATTTTGTGCCGAAATTGGACTCTTGAGAGAATCCTAGTCTGCCTCTGGTTACACTGAATTCTCTTCGCTCACTTTCGACACTACTATGCCTGTTCTTTTAATTGATTCGGCGTGGCGTATTCTTTGGAGCAGCGCGTGTGCATTGCTGAAGAGCATTTTACTACTCATTCTTACACTCATGTGCAAGAGGTTTCCAAGAAAAATCCCCTGCCTCTGCTGTACCTCACAAAGCAACTGTTTTACGACTAGTCAAACACCAACAAATGATCCCACAAATTGTTAAGAGTTGGTATCATTATTGAAGATTAACATCTCTACGCTGGGAGGAACCAGGCAATGTCGAAGTCTACTGTGTTTCAAAGGCAACAGATCCCGTTGCGGTAGCACTGGCAGAGACGATTCCACGCAGGTAAAACAGCGACAGCGAAAAATCAGGCGAGGCCATGCCGGCTCAGTAGCTCAGTGGTTATAGCAATGGCACGGTATATCAGAGACACGTGTTCGAGTCCTGGTCGAACCTGCATTTTTCGCTGAAAATTTCTATGTTGGTGTATATATTGTTGAAAATCAATTCTCATATGTTTTCAGCAAATTAACAAATATTTTTTAAATAATGTAATTGCTTTTATTTGGATACATGCTAACATAATTTTTTTAACCCAGTGATAGCCTACATGATTAGTTTAGTGCAGAAAACCTGGTGTAAATACCTCTTACATTTTTCATAATATACATTTTGAAAGTTTGGGTTGTGCGACTTTTGAAACACTCTATAGTATGCACAATTGCTAGTAGGTAGTTTTCTGGCGCCTAGCTTTGAAGAAAAAAATTCGAGCACTGTGTAAATGTGTCTATTGTAAACAATACCTAATATAAGCATGCATTGCTTAAATGTGTCTATTATATTGTTCCACAAATTTTGTCTTAACAAAAGTAAATTCCGTATAAAGGGGGAAGGGGGAAATGTCCTCCCTTTTGGGGGAAGTGCGTCATAGGGCTTGGGGGGGGGGGATGGGCACCTCTGCTCACTAGTGTGGTAACATCGGTGCATTTTATGTTTGTGCTGAAGAGATACATATATAAATACAGACTTGCTTGGTAAGTGGACCTGCATTATGGAAACTCGGAAGAAACAACTTGTACAACATATCGTACTTTGGAAGGCACGCTGATATTAATGCCGGATCTGAAGGTGAGAAAGGTGAAACGTGAGTAACGCGTACCCACGGACACGATTTACGAAGTGAGATGACGGCAGTGTGACGTGAGGGGTTGACATTTTCTGTAGTAATAGTTCGGCGCTTGTCTGTTCCAGTTAATAAGCATATAGTAATCATGCCAAACCAAAATTCAAGGGAAGGAGTTCAAACCTGGTCACGAAAGTTCACAGACCAATGAATCAGACCACGTACCTCACCTGCTACTATTTCCATCACGCTTGATTAGACTCTGAACTGAGAACAGCAACTCCATGTGCAGGAATAACAGAACCGTTATTGCCTGCGTCAGATGACCCCAACAAGAGGAGTGCATCTCGCAAAAGTAAAACACAGCGAAATATTAACCTCAAGCTTATCCTTGGAGAAAAAGCTTCAAGTTTAAAACAAATGGCAAATCCACAAAACGTTTGGGCCACGACAAATTAAAAGTTAAGACAGTGGCAGAGACTCAGGTGGATATGTGTAGATTGTCCTGGTACCTTCGAAGAAAAATGAATTAATTGTTGCAAATGTAAAGATTGGGCACATACAGGGTGTGCTGGAATAGTGCCAGATGGTACTTGTGGTTTGTGTCTTGACAGAAGTATGTGAACTGGGAAAGTAGAGTATGTGTGCGGGGATATCCGCTCATGCTGAATCACTAACTCACTCAAGTTCCGTTTTTACATACTTTTGTATTTTACCTCAGGTTTCTGTTGTATATTCGATACATGTGTTCTGAGGAAGGTTAGTGGGGTGCACTGCATTCCAATAAAATATTGCCCTTACTATAAATAGCAATTTATGCTTAAGTATTTGCCACTACCCCGGTCTCCTCCATATATACAGTGCTAAGATATCAGGATGACAGATTTCTAAAATTTAAATTTTAAAAAAAATCCAATGCACGGCTTCGTATGTCCGTAGTTTCCACACACACGCAGACGTGGGCGTTGATCTCCTATTTTGAAGAACTTCAAACTTACGACTTTCCTGGAACCGAAGCAGCGAGCGCTGCGTTGCGTGACGAACGGGAGAGCAGTAAAAGACAGATTAATCAATACGGGGTTAATCGCATACACGGAGCTCTCTGTAATGAGCATGTGACATTGTATACCTACTCGACAACGCGATGACCATGCATTAAGGTCGAGGCTGATGAATTGCCTTCTGTGGGTTCAATGACGTGGAATCCAGCAAAAATTTGTACATTCGATAGACTGTTCGCTTGAAAATTGCCATTTCAATTTTGGCTACCTTATGTGTTATGTGGCTTCTCTCTTTACCGTTACTCGTAGCGTTGTGATGAATTGAAGACACAAACAGAAAAATACTTTACCCAGAATTTGAACCTACATTCACTCCTTACTCTGCAGCACATGTGCTAATCAAGAGTACATTACTTTTCAAGTTGTTATTTATATTTTTGGTTATTTGATGCCGACTTTCTACTCTTGGGTAAATCACGATGGTGGGAATGAATGAAATAAGACGATAGAATAAACAAAATAATACATATCCATGTCTTACCAAGATTCTAACGTACAACTTCGTAGCCTGTTATGCTAACAGCCTTCCACAGAGGCCTTTCTTAGAAAGCAAGTTTAGAAACACAAGAGTAAAAACTACAAAAAAAAAATCTCGAAATTAAATTGAAGCCTATACTTTATATTTACAAAGAAATTATGGTTTCCATAACAATAACAGATCGTAAATTTTTAGAAATTACCAGAAATAAATATTTTTTACGCCCACGGCTTATGATCATTGGTAATGTGATGACAACTACATTGGTTAAATGCAGAACTTTTATCACTAATTCTACCGACAGGCTATTTTGCTATAATCAGAAGACCTGTAAATAACTTGATCACCTTGATTCCTTTTCCAGTAGAAAGCACGCTTATCAATAATGGGCATAATTTCAGGTCCGTACCCAGGCTCGAACTATGAAATATTTAAATGTGAACGTATAAAAAGGTACGAAAATAAGACGATTTTTCAAATTTGTAAAAATTTCAATTTTTTTCTTGCATAAATGAATGAATGTGCTTGTTGCAATAGTCTGCAGTTTGCAATATTGGGAAGTTTTAGTTTTATAACAATTGATGCAAGGGTACCAGATGTCCAATTTACCGATTTAGTCGAGACAGTCCATTACTTTTTTTCGAACAGTCGTGATGAGAAAATGTCTCTTTTGTTTTTGTTAACTCACATTTAGACATGTTCTTTCTTAAAATAATAATTTTAATACGCATCATTTAATTGATAAATATGTTATTTTTCTAAACATAGAATTATCATGACTGTTCAGTGGTGCTGGCATATGAAAATTCAAGGAAATTTGAAAACATTTTTAAATTGCGGAACCCAGAAGTACTTGAATACTTCGGAGAATTGAATGTAAACATTAAGTAGTAAGCTGTACGCCGTGTGACACATTTGTTTGTAAGCGACTGTGCGGCTGATTGTTGGGATGAAAGTGGGAGGGGGGTATCGGTGGGTTTATTTACTTTTTTCTACTACTTTGGCCCATATTATTGCAACTCTGTACGTTTATCTCTATTTGTAATATTGCCAAAGCATTGATGGTCACATCTAATTCTCCAACAGCATTTCTTCGACCACCGTGGCGGAGTGGTTAGAAAAGCGCGCTACGACGCAAGGGGTTCTTGGTTCGAATCTCAGCCTGGGCATAGATGTTCTTTGTGTGTCCGTTCTTCAATTTTATCATATCATCGCTCATCCTCGCGATGAGACAAACTTTGCAGAAAAGCAATGTAAAATAACCTAATTCAATCACCCTCAGCATTTCTGATCTTCTCTTTGTTCCACATATTCGGATTTACCCCTTTAAAAAATCCTGGGTACGGGCCTTATAGCAACGCATACAAAATACAGATTAAACCGAATGCAACACTGATATAAGTACGTAATCTTATTGACCATTGTTAACAGAAAGCAAGAACTAAATAAAATCTAACACTTAGAGAAAACATTTAAACTATTATGTAATATCTCTATCTCTCTCTCTCTCTCTCCCTCTCTCTCTCTCTCTCCCTCTCTCTCTCTCTCTGTATGTGTATTATATACATACGCATTTTCGGATCTGGCTCCTCCCTAAAAAAATATCCTGAGTACGGGCCTGCATAATTCCATACACGATTTCTTAATCCTGAGGAGCGCGATACCAACATACATCGTAACTCAAGACGAGAACCAGACGAGACACTGGCAAGTATCGTTTCGTCGCGATACCATACCTCGTGTTATTTCTGTTACATCAAAATTTTTCCTTCTACATTGTCAAAACATTCTGCTAAGACGGCTTATGGTTGAAAGTTGAAACCCTATAGAGTGGTCAAAGTCTTATTCTCTTTTCTTATTCTCTTTGTTCGTGTCAACTGTCGATATCTCCCGCCGCACAAGCAGGCAAAATAAACTGAATCACTGCCATCATCTTCCTAGGGGTTGTTGTAACATTTTTAGAATTGTGGGAAATTTGACGAACGTTTATGGCGGCGTAATTCTATCGAGTCATGTTTCATTGTGAACTCTTATTTTCGACCTCGATTTTCGGTTCAATATGAGTCAGGGCATTACATGGTCGTAACAGTTTGGCAAAACTGGCGGGATTCAAAGCAATAAGCTCTAAAGAATATCTAAGCTGCCGGGGAAATCTTCACTGTAAAGAAAATTGGCCGTAATTTTACGTTGAAATCATCGGCAGCTGCGATACTTGGGTATCAACTTTTATATACCTTTACTTAAATTATTTTACATTTTACTTCGGGAAAATAATAAAGTTTTTTTTTTTTAAACATTGCTACATCTAACATTATTTGTTGTCATGTGTTGTACTTGCAATTTAGAAGTTTGTTTCGGTGTTTTGAACACCGTACAATGAATTTTACGGTGTCATCACCGGAAAGTTACGAAAACTTTTTAGTGCTGAGTGTGACTTTTCGTGTTCAGTCGAAATATTAAACTGTTAGTTAATGGTGGTATTGAAGATGGATGACGATAATTATGAAATGATGAAAGGTCCACATTCACCAGAGAATACTAATCACTTGAATGCGGAGACCGAGGGAGCGGCAATAAGAGTTACAAATCAACCCACTTATGGCAGTGTTAAAGAAGAAATTAAAACACCGTTTATTTGTTCATTAACTGAATTCGTAACTAGTCTCACACGCTGTGACGTCTTAGACCGTGGCTGTGTGCAATGCATTAACTGAAAGAAAATAAGACAAGTCTGCTACGCAAGAAGTAAATTGGATGACAGTCATCTGACAGTGTGGGCGCGACAGTATGTTCTGTCATTTCATTCTATTCTTTAAAAATATGTTTAGTAAAATTTTGCTGCTAGTTCACCTTTAGGGCATATTCTCGCCAAAGTTATGTCAAAAACATATTTCTTAAACATTTCACTACACGTTGTTCATAAAATTATGCTGGTGTTCGTAATGAAAAGTAATTTTATGTCCCTTTCCTTATAAACATGTAACTATTTAGCGAAGGGGGACAATGGGATTTGCCAGGAATGTGCTGTGAATTCAAGCATCGAAGTGAAATGTAGGCGGGGTGTTTAAGTAATAATATTGTAGGATACGCACAGCCTGAGGGCTTGTATCTTCATATCAAAAAAGTACTAATTCGGTTCATATTTTTATAGGGTCACAAATACGTTGTAATGGAAAATTTACTGTAAAGGAAAAGAATCATTTGGTAAAATCACTATAAAAATGCACACTTTGTAATTTTTGTTATATTTTCATAATTTAGGTAATGGAAATCTTAGTCCTAATTATTAAGTGTGTGGAGACGTACTTTGCAGGTTATTAATTATGTGGCTGACGCCTACATCCTGTGAGTGGCTTTGTGTAAGCTAACTACGCATCAACAGCTTTTTCCAGTTATCAAAGCACGTTGTAGGGATCATCCAACGCATTCCCCAAGCGTTCGGCCGCCCATTCTTCGTCCCCTGGATAAACATTACGACGCTAAAACGTGTCCCAAAACACGATGCTTCCCCGTCGAGTACTTTGAGTATACCATCAAATGTGATCTGCACAGCGCGTTGTCTATTATTTTTACAAGTGGGTGTTATGTTTTATCTGATGTTGACATAAAGAGACACACATCCTGCAACTCCTGGTTGAAGCCAAAAACTGAAGCGAACTCAATACCAGGGTTGTCTTTCTCTAGATTTAGTTGACATAAAAGCCTCATACATGTTAGTTAAACACTTGATACAATTCAAGTACCGCACTGTGAAACATGCAGGGAAATATCTCAGGAATCCAGCTTCTGTTTGTTCAAGTCCCGCAGTAGTCATTACAAAATAAATATTTGAGATGTTTGGAAGGATTAAAGCCTGTCCAGGGTTATGAAGACGTTGGTACACAAGTATACAACATGAAGAATTAAAATATAAGATTGTGTAATATACACACAATAACTGAAAGGGACATGGCTTCATAAAGAATTAAAAACAAAATCTACGGTTAAGCCTACAAATCCATAGCGAACCGAACAGAGTAACTCGATATACTCATGCAAAACTCCCGATATGTCATTAACACAGCATTGTGGCTGTGCCCATTTGTTCAATACTTCAATCTAACAAAGTATTGTGTAATACAATACTTTCCAGTTAATACTTTCGTTTTTACATCACCTTATACCCTTCTAAGTTAATAACTGCGACAAACATGATGTACTTAAAAATTAGAGAATGCAAGACCTTATGTGAATACCGATAATTAATAAGCGCAGCTCTAAGCATAGACGACATATTATCTACTTATAGATAACGAAAAAGAGAGGGGAACTTCATAGTAATATACGCATTAATGCGTATTTGTATTTTTCTTGTTGTATGTCCTTTTTGTCACGCTTGACTAATCGTGACGATGATTGCATGAAATAAGTTTTATTATTTTTAGTGCCTTTCGCCTGATTTGTGCAGTTTTACGTGCCCAGAATCCAATCTCTCTCCATGTGTAATAATCACACATAATGACTACTAGTCTTCCACTGGGTACCTTCTGAAGTTAGAAATCTGGCGTTTGTAGCGCTGGAATTCTTAAAACAAGAATGCTTGCTTAACTATAATTTTAAGTAACTTTTATTTCTATAACGCCATTCGTAGAGAGAACGCGTTTACCCTCCGGGGGCGTCCGGTAGTTCCATACAGTTGGTGATTTGACTTAATTCCCACTAAACGCACGGCCATGAAATTAGGCGGGTGGCAGAAGTTCACGCTGTTGCCACGTCGGCTACGTAAGAAGTAAATGGGAAGACAGTAATCTGACAGTGTGGGCGCGACAGTATGTTCTGTCATTTCATTCTCTTCTTCAAAAATATGTTTAGTAAAATTTTGCTGCTCGTTCGGAAGTATTATTTGGACTTAATCGTCGCGATGAACCAAACAGCTAGGAAAACGACGTAAATTAGCCAAAATAGAAGTAGAAATAAGGAGTCCAACTGTTGCACAGTTTCATACAATCAGCAGCTGTATCGAACGAGACTCGAAAGTGCCCAGGAGAGAGCTCGGTCTGACGCTCGAACTAGGCAACGCAGCCCGGTTGACGTTGGCACACAGTACGAGGAAAACAGCGACTTTTGTCCCACTCTCGATTTGCTTTTTCCATATATGACATCAGCGCAATTCTGCCCAGCCGCCTATTTTCATGACTGTGCGTTTAGGTAGGAGCACCTCACTACGCCTACCACATTCTCTTCTACTAGGGACTCCAGACCATGTCCTTTGATCTGAAACATGTCAGTAGTGGTGTAATGCCAGTGCATTTGAATTTGTTAAGTTTACTCCAAACAGATAAGAGGTAGGGAGATTCCATTGTCCTTTTGCTAAGGTAAATGGTGTTCTATGGAAACTTTGTATAGGCAAGAACATAGTTGTGCATCTTATCTTATTTTCAAAGCCTTGGTATCGTCCCTGACACATGACAGCAACAAGTGTAGAGCATCCCTCGGAAGTAACTTCAAGCTCTTACCAACAATCTTTGGATAAAAAAAAATCACGCGAAAACACTGGATCTACAATACATTCTATCCAACTAACCCTGGTTCAATCTAAGGAGAAGCCAGGAAAACGAATCCCCGCTGCACCAGCTGCTCAGGTGAAAACAATGCGCGTAAGTCTGCTCTGAAACTTTCGAGGAAACAAGATCTAGTGTTGTAAATGTTCTGAAGTAGAACCAGATGACACTTATTTTACTCGTCATTTGTGCCTTGTGACAAAAATAAAAATAATTCAGGCCCAGCCTCCTCTTCTCAGGAGCCAGTAATTTTTATCCAAATGCGGGATAAGAAAGCTATGAATCCAACTAAGATAACCTATGAAATATGATCTTCAAACATTTTATTTTAATTAATACAACATTGGATTAAAAGTAATTAATTATTGCGCCAGAGTGTCCTTCCCAAAGAAAGCTCAACTTTTAACAGCGTGAATAACTTTGTTAATACATGGCATACAATATCGCTGCATATTTCAAAATTCGGCTAACAACAGTACAATTTATAATAGCATGCTTATTATTCCGATTTAATGATACATGTGATACAGAAAACACACAAAAATTAACAACACATACTGTTCTCGTTACTTTTTTAAAAATAAAAAAAAAGGAAATGGAAATTTCCGTGAGCGCAATATTTTTAATTTTTTCTTCTTTAGAACAGATCAGGAGTCAGGTGAAAGAAAATTTTCAGGCACCATGGCGCCCTGTATTTTCTATCCCTGGTCCAGACGGTGGTCCGGGGATATCCACCTAAGACTAAATTCACTACCCAAAGGATTTTTTTTTTCAAGTATCTTTATGTGATTTAATTGATGTTTGTGCTGTAGTTATAGATGCGTGTTCTTACGTTCTGTAAATAAACACTTTTGTTCAGTGTCCACCGCAACCCTATTCTCCTCAAAACGCAGGAATTCAATACTAACGCTTGGATACTTTTCTTTCATGTCTTCAAGAGTTAATTCATTGCCTGGCGTTTGGAAAACGATTATGAACTACAGAATATGAACAAAACAAGTTTGAAAATTCATGCATCAGGTACTGTACATTCGGATGCTCAATTACCCATATCACCATGCACCATAATATAACGATAAGGCATGATTGCTTCTCACTGTGCAGGGTCTATTTCCAAAGATTACAATCCAGTTACAACGAATAAACTAGAAGAACCGGCTTGAGCACGTGTTAATGTATGTTGTCACCGATTCTACAATATAGCTGCCGCCTGCACGTCAATAGCAGAACAAGAAAAACCTCTCCGGGCCACTCCGCGGCGTCGCCAGCCAGGGGGCAGAGAATGTCGACAACAAAATATTTCGCAACATATTTCAAGGCATGCAACAGAGAACAATACAAGACGGACCACCTCGAAAGCAACAAGACGGGGGGGGGGGGGGGGGGGGAAGCAAAAACGTCTTCCTCCATATTTTTGTATGCGTGCAGCTGATCGTTTAAAATGATGTGGATATGCAGGTACATCACACACACAAGCAAGAAAGGAAGATGGCCGCACGTTATCACTTTCGGTGATAAGTTTTAAGATAACATTTAAAAATGGAAGTATTATTTTATTCAGGGTGTGAAGAAGAATTGCAAGTTGTTTTTTTCTGCGGACGCTCTTGCGAACCAGTGATTCTGAAACTTCCATCGGACAAAGGTACTACATTTATATTGGTGCGAACAGGTTAGGTAACATACAGTTAAATACATGGTTCTAATTCATGTAATATTGCAATTTCAAGTTTTGATTTTAATTATTGTAATTGTTATTTTTTAGATACGTTCAACAAAATTCGTTTCAATTTTATAGGAGTTTCATTTGGGGTCCACATCCCATACGAAAATGCATTGCTTTTCAAAATTAGTTTTTTTTTTTTAACATAAGTGAGGGGAGACAAATATAATTTTCGCATTGTTCTAGATTTGTATATTCAACGGATCTTGCGGAGAGAGAATAAACATTCACGTGTGCATCGCGGGTCTGCTGGTGACAATATTTGTGCACCTTCTCATAGAATTAAAAAAAATACAGCCGCCGGTCTACGTGTAAAGAAATACACAAATAAATGTACAGAAAACATTCCTCTCACTTCCCAGAATTTATGTAACAGGGCCATATGATGGTAAGACAGTGGTTGTGACTTTATTTTTTAAGTAGTATAAACTATATTTTAGCATCTTTTCACGTATCCGACAGGCTTTCTCTTTTTTATTTTTTAAAAGTCAGGCAAATTTCTCGCCAACCTCCTCCTTTGAACCGGATATGGCACTGCACACAAGCAAAAAAACCATAATGAGCAACTGTACACGTTAGATAATACAATGTAAATCATAAAATACATATGTTACCGTGCATAAATTTAGTTTCGTTCAGCTTTTGATGCTATTTAGAAAACGCAAGTGCTCGAAGTGCTGAGGAACGTGGAGGATGTTATCTCCCCAGTTAAGAAAATTTTCTTAAAGCATCCCCCACCTACTGCATTCTCTCGGCGTTAACTCATACAATCATGACCCCACTCTTCCCAAACGCGCCCAAGCACCCCCCCCCCCCTTTTCCAGCTATGAAGCTCCACTCCGAATACTGCAAAACATTTTTATTACATTCTGCGTATATGTTCCCCATTGTGTAATGTTAAGAATTTTATTCATTAATTTAATTCTACTGGGAATTTTCTTCTTTTCTATGTTTTGACATCCGTGTCTGCCTACGGCACTCTTTGTCTTACGAAATCCTACTTCTTCTAAATCGTGGTCCCTGGTTCGATATCCAGTGGAGGCACATAGTGGTTCGGTTCCTACTTTAAACTGTAGGTCCAGTCCCGATTAGCCTATCTGTGCATAAAGTGGACTTACAAGCCCAGAAACTCAAATTCTCCCCAATCGCGCTACAGTAGGAACTACAGGAGGACCTAAATAACATACAGGGTAAGTCAAAATGATGGACCTGAATACAGAAATTTATTCTGTGGAATCTAGTAAACATATGTTATTGTGAGACATGCGATTCGAAAGGTGAACTTTCAAAGTTTAGTTTCCATGCAGTGTTTTCACTTTCTACTGCTAGGAGTCAGCAGCGAGCAGGAAAATGGCGCTGACTGGAGAACAGAGATCTTTTTTGTGTGCTTGATTATCATGTGAACAAGTCTGTCATTAGTGTGCAATGGCATTTCCGTACCAAATATCGGAGAGAACCACCTGCGGGGAAGGGCATTAGTAAGTGGTATGAACATTTCAGAGATTCGGGCTGCATCTGTAAACGAAAATCGACTGGCCGTCCGTCTACTGGGGAAGAGACAGTGGAACGAGTGCACACATGTTTCGTGTGGTGTCCACAGAAGTCCATCTATTCCACAGAAAACTGTCTGGCAGGTTCTGCGGAAACGTTTACAAATGAAACCCTACCTCTTGCAACTAGTTGAAGCCTTAAAAGACACTGATTATGCTTTGTGCGCATCCTTCTGTGCTGATTTCCTCGCATTAATGGAAACGGGTGGGTTCTCGGAGAGGTTAATTTACAGTGATGAAGCAACTTTTCACCTTTCAGGGAATGTGAATAGACACAACGTAAGGATTTGGGGAACTGCTAACCACAATGAATTTGTGGAACAAGAACGCGATTCTCCCAAAGTAAATGCCTCTTGTGCCATTTCCCATGAAAAGATTTATGGGCCCTTTTTATTCCATGAACGTACTGTGACAGGACTTGTTTTCCTTGATATGCTGCAACTATGGCTCCTTCCACAGCTTGCAGAGGATAGTGCAGATTTCATTCTCCAATTGGATGGTGCCCCTGCGCATTACCATGGCAGCGTTCGGGACCATCTCAATGGGGCATTGGAACAACGTTGGATAGGCTGTGCATCTCCCAAGGATCGACCTCTCCTTCATTGGTCACCTCGTTCTCCCGACTTGATCCCATGTGATTTCTTCATGTGGGGTTTTGTCAAGGATCATGTTTACGTACCACCACTTCCAACAACATTGGATGACCTGCGTGCCCGCATCACAGCAGCCATTGTTGATATTGACCGCAACATGCTACACAAGGTTTGGCAGGAGATAGAATATTGGCTTGATGTGTGCCGTGTTACGCGAGGTGCTCACATAGAACACTTGTGATTTGTTTGAAAAAACTTTGACAGTTCACCTTTCTTAGCACATGTCTCACAATAACATTTGTTTATTATATTTCACAAAATAAATGTCTAAAATCGGGTCCATCATTTTGACTTACCCTATTACGGGTACCGTATAGCCAGTATTACCAAAATGTGCCTTTCTGGTGGCCACTAATTTATTAAAAATATACCAATAAACAGGGCGTAGTAATGGATATCTTTTGATTTGTGTTGTGTTGAATTGATTTATTTTACTTCGCTTTTTGTGCCACTTTTGGCTAATTTGCGAAGATGTGGATGAGTGATATGATGAAATCGATGAATGGACACTCACAAACATCCGTGCCCAGGCCAGGATTCGAACCCGGGACCCATAGCGTCGTAGCGCTATGTGCTAACCACTCCGGCGCGGGGCGGGCGGATATTTTTTGAAGCCAAAATCCTCCATTTTTCAAAGAAAAACTGGCGCCTCGGCAAGATCTCTCTCCCTATTTCCAAGTATCTACTTTTCAAAATGTTTCTGGGCGATTCGTAACGTACGATCTTGGCTCTTATAATATAAATAAGAAATTGAATTTGTGACGGCAGACGTTCTTCAATATTCGCGCAGCCCAACTTCATAATGAATATGCTACGCAATTAAATCGTGACTACTTAAATTAACAAACGCTTATTTTAACAATCTCCAGAGGCAAGTTAGCATCCCACAGACAAATGGCCATGGAGTATTCTTAGCAGATCGTTGCCGATACTTACGTATTAAAAAATATCACATGACAAAAATTATTGTCTCACATTCTACAAAATATATAATTTAGGCTTAACGTAGGTAATATGTAATATTCAAACATATATGCAAAGAAGAGTGTCTGCAACGGGAACTCATTGAAATTCTGAGCACTTTGCTGAACAGTCTTTGAAGGTTTTCAAATAGTGAATAAAACTTCGAACTTCGTTCATTGCACCCCTTACAGCTTCGCTACTTACGTCATATCCTGAATGATCGGCAACCCAACCATCTTCATTGTTTCCAGGTTGCAAGGGATGCAATGGGAAAAGTTCGAAGTTCTACCTACCTTTGAACACCACACAAAAACTTCCGATACTTCTACAGGCTCAGTCTTAGCATAAGTAAACATAAAGCACTTTTCTCAAGATTACTTTAAAGAGCAAATAATGCAAATATTATAATCAGTTCAGAATAAATTT
This sequence comes from Lepisma saccharinum, assembly GCF_977018435.1. Lineage (NCBI taxonomy): Eukaryota > Metazoa > Arthropoda > Insecta > Zygentoma > Lepismatidae > Lepisma > Lepisma saccharinum. The sequence goes on along the minus strand of NC_139239.1, from coordinate 44,782,006 downwards.
GTTACTAGTAGGTACAATGAAATAAAAGCTTGTGGCGTGTCAACACTGTGGCCATTTTCACCTGTCACAATCCAGAATATGATTATATTTATTTTTCTGAAGAAAGTATCCATTGTTTATATCGAACTAAAACAATGCTTGCGAATTATTGTCAGCATTCAATATTATACAAATTGATATCATACATGTACCTTAACTTTCATAACAAATTCTGTCAGTGTAATGGTGTATCGTTACGTTACATATCTAACAAGCTTTACAGTAATTTCTTAATATGAATAGAATATAATTAAAACCGGATAGATTCGTTTATGACATTATAGTCGCTTCGATTGACGCTATTGGGGCTCCCACGTAGCCAGACGGTTAGTACTCTCACCTTTGGTTCTAGCGGTCCTGACTTCGATGCAAGGTGGGAGCCCCAAAATTTCTTCGTTGACCCAGCGTTGGCAGAACGATTGGGGAGCTACTTGAAAATAACTCCGGCCTCGAAAGTCAGAAAACAGCGGCGATGGGACCCGATGCGCTGAACACGCGTCATCCAATTAAGAAACCGCTCTGGAAGATCTTGACCCCTTCGAGGGCTGTTGCGCCATGGAGTTTACGCTATTAATATACCTCACTATTTCATTGTACCTGACGTAATTAGACTAAAAGACAATAATGAAAATTATAAACATACGTGTGTATAGAATAATACTCTTTATTAAAACCACATGCTCAACAAGAAACCAACAGATCGGTTAACGAGAAGCATCGAATATCATTTTTCACAGCTAAAGGAACTGCCATTATATGGATGAAGAAAGGAACAAACACATTTCTTACTTGATTCGATCAAAAAATGTCTGGTTTCGTAGCAGACCGAGCTAACCTTCAAGGCACGAAGGCCAACCATGATGTAGCATCTGGCTAACCGAGCCGACAGGTTCGGGTTCAGCACGATCAACAATAGAGGAACTACGATAAGAAAGTAATCTGCTACAATTCTCCACTCATCATCGCGTTCACAAAAATGATTAACACTGCCATGTACATTAACATTTATTATAAATGACTTGATTAGCTTTACGATCACTTTCTCTAGCACACAGCAGGGAGTCTTCCGTATCGTTGCGTAAATCAAACCGAATTTGCCTTCCCCAAACAAATGTTTTGAGAAATATACAAACACATCGCCTCGCCTTCCCCTGTAGCAATGGATACCATCTAAAGGCTACCATCTGCTGCCCTTCCTCTGTTCCAAGTGCTACTCCAATGTCCCAGCTGTTGCCACAAGCGCAAAAAATCTTATATTTTTTTCCACAGAAAAAAACTAAACCACACTGCTTTTCATATCAACGCATGACCTTACAATTAAACCAAGCTTGCACGTAATTTGACCCTTGCTTCAAGCACGTGTGGTTATTCAAGATGGAGAATAATCGGTACCAGTGACAGGACTAAATATACTAGTTTCGCAAAAGAGTAATTCAGCATTGAAAATATCACGATATATATATATCTTCATAAACCCATGTGGGCATCAGAATCAGATGAAATCTCCACGTGCAACCTAAGTAAATTGTACACACTGGTTTCAGCTTAAAATGCCCAAACGTTACAGTTTCGGTGAGGAGATGGAGCCTTGTTTTAAAAGCCATACTTTTGTTATTACACAGACTTTGTCGTCTGCCTAGACTAATAGTAAACATAAAATTCGCTTGTTCCGAGAAATCACTTAAAGCGCTGTGAAGATATAGCAGAAAATCGATTTATTTTTCTTTCTTTTGGCCAGGTGTGTTCGTGTATATAGTAACAGTAAGACGTAAAACAAATCTATGACAGAGATGTGTAGTTTTCCATAGATTTTTAAGGAAACAGTTTTAATTATAAGGAATCAGTATTCCAAGTTTATCACCAAATCATTTTCCCTTTCTGTCGGCTGCTTCTTCATTCTTTAGGTGACCCATCTTCTTTTCTTGCATTAACATGCTTTAATAGATTCCTCAAAATAAATTATTCTGGAAAATATGTGCTGGTTATAACAATAGCTTGAAAAAGTCGCAGACCTTACTGGAAAAATTAATATGTACAATACTATATTATTCAAAATATGTACAAAAGAATACCATTTAAATGGATTAATAACAAACGATACGTTCCTATTCCTACCCTGAAATCTTTATCGACTTTACACATGGAACAATATTATATAACACTTATACCGTATAGTCTCTTCTAGTGTTGCCCACGATACGAGACAGGCCAAATAGCTGCCTCGTCTCGAAAATGTTCGTTTGTCTTATGACACATGGTCAATCTCGTCTCGTCTCGAATTTTTAAAAGCCTGTCCCGTCTCGTCCCGTGGGCAACACTAGTCTCTTCAAATTCACTTTACAAATGAATACTTATCAGAAACAATTTTCTCCTATTTTTTTTTAAAAAAAATGTATAACGTCGGCCAAGAAAAGGAACCTTTCACGTTCATAACCATCTCAACAAAGTGAAACTCAAATGTTGATACAGTTTGTTTCATAAAACACGTTCCTTACTCCGAAATCTTACATTTCTTCACTTCCAAAGAACGCAATTTTCATTACAAAGAAGCTGAATTTTTATTTTTTACATTCTTTCCAATGCCACATAAGTGAATATATTCCAGAAATATCCTGTTGACCTTTAATTTTTATGCAATTCCTTCATTTTTCATTACAACGAATCTCACCAGATTTAATCACTTTTTCTGCATTAAAACATTCTCGTAGTACATTTTCTGAAATGAAATGAACTTAACAAAAAATATACGCGCGCTACCTGCTAATACTTTCAGATACGGGATCTAATGTACTCGGCAGAGCTTCAGACGTACCCATAACCAAGCAGTAAAAAATAATAATTAAAAATGACATTTATTACACCAAGGAATTGATATGCTCTACTTTGAACCATTTCTTTATGTTTCTGTTAAAATTAATTACAGCCTTATACAGGTTTAGTACAGATAATTTGAAATTCAATTAGTTAGGACTGCTTATTGTCTTCAAAACCGGTTTACATTCTGGAATTCGAAACTTATTCTTATTCCAAGGGGACAACCAGAACACATTCACGATCTTTATTACCACTCATCAAGACTATATTAATTTCGCACCGGAAATAAGCTACCAGATTATGACTGGTAGGCATCCAAACGAAAACAAGCAATTCATTAACTAAATTGACTTTATGTACACTAGATAGGCTTTCGAAAAATGACACCATTTCCCGAAAAGTTCTGTGGCTAAGTAAGTCTAAGCCAAAAGGTGGGATTGATTCGCAGACCACCAACGGTCGCAACTCGCAATTTTTTGCAATGGGGCTGTTCATTGCCAAACTTTTCCGCTAGAGGCGCCATCCCTGTTGTGTCTCTAAAGAATTTCGTTCGTCATCTGGTTGCCCTAAGCTTTAAATTGGCTATTAAAACGTTATTTTCAACGAAGGTAAGTTTTTCTCGTCTAAATCGATAAGAAAAATTAGTTTACCAAACCTTTAAGATTATGTAGCAAGTCATAAGTTTCCGAAAATTACATTCACCTTTACCTAGGAATATTAAAGCGCAACGGCAGGGTAGCTCAGGCGGGCTAAATATAGTATGTTTATGCACAAAGAGCACTAAACTTAACGTAATGTTGGTCGTCCCTAGCTGCCATGGGTCTATAATACAAGAACTTAGGTTTTTACACTACGATTTTACGTTTCCTCTTGTTGCGACTTGCGAGTATGTGTACTTTAACGGCGGGAGTAGGAATCGGAGAAACTCCCCAAATTACAAACAAAATGTATTAAGTGAGTGAGCACATCATATTTATTATTATACAGTACGCCCTATCCGATAACTTAATATTAACATATGTTTTCTTTGTATTAAGCAGACATCCCCCCCCCGTATTTTCGTTCTTTTTGTTTTGTGTTACGATTTTAAAATTATAATTCCTGTAAATAAGAAAGCCCTAGAGGTTGCGACTTGCGACAATGAAACAGAATATAAAATATTTTTTTTGTAATAACTATTCTTCTCGATAAATGTGAATGAATAAAATAGAGAACCATACTTACCAGACATTGGGAAAAGTATATCATCATGTAAAAAAAAAAAAGGGAGTCAGTTATTAATAACAACTATAAAAATGAAAGTACAGTCGCGTGGAATTATTATGTACTATTCTTTACAAGACTCACAAGAATAAAGCACTTAAATTGTGAAAATTGGATATGACGTAAACAAGTGCTATGCAAATTTTAAGGCTTTTTTTGAGTTCCGACATCTTTTTTGTGGTTGACGATCGTCTTATTAAAATTCTTAGATTCACAGCACTGATTATTTATCTATCACGTTTCTACACAATTGCTGAGTCTAAGATGAAATTAAACTTGCAATTGAATGTAATAGCAGCACGTTCAAAATCAAATCCCCCATGTATTTAAATGGGAGAGCAATTGCCAATCAAAAGCGTGGGGACACAACAGGGATGCTGCCACCTACAATAGTTTGCTTTGACCAGGTCCATAATGCGAATCTGATATAATTTGTACCTTAACTTAAATCGTTTTAATACTGTAGCAAGCTTTTGTATTCTTTTGGTAATTTCATTTACGAATACCTGATAAAATTCACACAACAAAAATACCCTAGCCTGGATTCGAATCCAGGACGTCTAGCTTTACAGCACCAATTAGTCTGTGTTTCTTGCACTATCAAACAATTAAGTATGACGAATTGGTAGGTTTTCGAAGTATTAGTTGACCTAAAAGTTTCACCTTATAAGATACGTTTCAATAAAAAAGTAAAGGATTATATAAATACGATAAATCGTGATTGAAATATTTTTTCCATGTTCTAAAAACCCTACAAACATGGCTTCCTTATATACTAGTTTTGACATCTGATTTTTTGTCACTGAATCGCACTTTTGCGACCAAGTTGTCAGCTTTGGCGCCTCAATGTTATGGATTAGTCACCACTACCAAGAACTGGGGATACATCAGATAAAAATAATTTTCTCTCCTGCTGCTTAGTACCTGATAATTCGTTTGCTATTACCGTACAATTAGAACGGCGTGCGCTCATGAAAAATTAAAACTTCAAAAAGGTATTCTACTCTCTTTTTCTACCATGCTCCGAGGATGTAAAAAAAAAAAAATTATCTAACGGTTCTAGACACATAAGACATTGACTCATCATACAGTCGGGATAAATATTGCCCGAAACCAGATTTATTGTATTCTAGTGACGGATTTTAATTAGGTAAATAAATATTTTTCCTATATTTAGGATTTAGCTCGTAACTGAGTTCAATTTCTGAATAGTAATTCAGCACAAATCGAAAGTTTCGCAAAGCTGCAAATATTTTACAATTTTTATATCATCTATTCTTCTTAATATTTGCTTATAAATGCATTAAATGTACATCTTATTATAACAACGAAAAATAAAAGTTTTCTGTAAAATTTTCTTGATTTTTCAGATTTATCAGTTATCACTTTTTATTATAACTTATTTCTGTGGGTAAGAAGTCAGGTGTGATCTTGTTCGTCTGGGTGTTTCAATTCAACCTTTCTGCTGAACTGACAATTGCAACTGGATTTTCTGGCATTTGGTGAAACCAGAAACATTCCACTCCTGTAATTATATTTGTTAATACTGTAACAGTGATCTTGTGACACATACGGTACTCAGAGTTCCTCCCTAGGTTTCTCTAAATATTTTTCTTATTGTGCCGATATAAAGTGATATGAATTTATTTCATAAATTTCTGAAGTTTCACGCATAAGAAATGAAAACTTTAAAACACGATTTAATACATAAGAAAGTAGTGGATTAAGCGTAAAAAGATACTACCCAGGCTTTGCCAAATTTTGGTAATATTTCAAACATTTAGCCTATTTAAAATAAATATTTTTCACATTTTTAAACTATAAAATTCGTGCCTCACCTACAATACCCCAACTTCCGGTTCTTATCACAGAGTCTCGCAAATGACCATATTATCAGTTTCTAAATTCCTTTCAGAATCTGTTATGAGCTGATTAGAACAAGCTACACTTTGTTGTTTTGTTAAAATTCTAGTTAAAGCTGCCATAACAGCCAGGAGAAAAGAAATCTAACCACATGTCTACACGTGATATTTTATAACAGACAATTCAAGTAATTCTCCATCATAAACGAGACAAAGGAAAACGAAGTGTTCCTAGTTATTTTCTGATTGCTAATTTTTTTACCCAGAAGTGTAATAAATGATAACAGTATGTACAAGTTAAAATGTGTTTTTCTTGACGTTGACCATATACACGAACACGCAGATATGTATGTATTTAGTGACGATCAAGGGACGTAAAATTGTCTTTCAAAAGCAGGACAAAACAAAAAGAACGCGACTGACAAATGAAAAGTTGCAAACTGTACCCTATTTGTAATTTAGACAGGTCATTAGACAAATATAAGGAAAGCATTATAGTACGAAAAAAACGTTTTCTCGATGTTTATTTTATTGTTTCAAAAATCGAGATTATTTTGAATATGGCGACAATCAGACGAGATCAGAAAAATAAATAATTTAAAATCTCTAGCATCCTAAGTGGTACAAGACAACGAGATCTCATAAGTGATTACAATTCAAGAACTACAAATATTAGTGCAAACCTCTTAACAGGAACGGAAACGGTAGACATTCACAAGGTAAGGAGTTTGGTGGCCACGAGCCCTGATTATTATTTTCCTGTTTTCGGGGGTGAGTAGAACACAAAAATTATACGTATAAATCCCATAAAAATATGAAAACGTCTGCTAAATGGTATTTTGCATCAAAGGTACCAATACTTTTCATTCATTATGTTTTACTGCATTATACTGTGTCATATCACGATATATCTTTTTAGAGAACCAATGATCACAAGAAATGAAAATATGCGGCAACGGAATGTGATGGGGGAAAATCGGATATTTAAGGCTACAGGAAAATTTTAGATGACTTTTGAGAAGATTGCCGGTGCCCCTTGTAAACGTTTCGTATTTTTCTCTTTGGTCATAAAAAATTAGGCGTTAATAAGATTTCTCTTGACGATATTTTGGTGTACTTTCTGCATTACCATTGACTCGTGTGGGGAGGTATTCACATAGAACCCTGACAGAAGGCACTCTTAGCCGAATCACTGCAATATACTATACCCAACATGAATCGAACAGAAAAATGATTCACTATTTATACAGTGAAATTTAACACACACCCTTTCTACCAATGCAACCGCACTTTAACAAGATTTGTTTCCAACTTCATCTTATGCACATATACTAATCAGGGAAAGTTCTCTAAACGGGATCCGAACCATGAACGTTTGTGTTCTCTTTAAAAATCGTATTTGGAGTATACAATTTGACGGTACTAACAAATCTGGAGCTAGAATGACGTAGTTTGAAAGATAAAATCACGAAATTCTATAATATGCAATCGGGAATATGTTAGTGGTGACCAGGCTTAATTTTGAGGATGTTATATAAATTGTATATGTACACCTCCTTCACATATAAATTTTGTCCGAACGGGTGTTTTCGGGTTACCAGCCAGGTTAAATCGGCGTTAGCTTCCAACGTTTTGAGAGCATACATTGCTCTCATCTTCAGGGAATGTGTATTTTATATCAATTAAGGGCACCGTGCTTATTGTCATTCTTAGACTGAGCTTACACAGATACGCTTCTTTCGGTTTAAAATTCGTCCAGCATATTTTGTTTGTTTCTTAAGTTCCAGACAGGCTAATCGGGACTGGACGTGCAGTTTAAAAGTAAAATGTGCCTCCTCCACCGGGGGGCGAATCCGGTGTGTCTATTAAATAGATATCTGAAATTATTCAGATTCAAATTACGATTCGTTTAATTTCACCGTCAGTTTTCACAAATAACAATGTTATTAAAACTAATTTACACCTAGGTGATGATGTTCTATTTATTTCTCCACAAAATTCACAAAATTTGTGGAGATGTGTATATGATCAATGCTAAACGGACGTGTGCTACGTACCTTCGTCTCTTGGTGTGGGGGGACAGGGCAACCTGGGCGGCGGGGACTTGAACATTGGGTAGCGGCATCTGAGGCGGGAGGTAGGTCGGTGGGGCAGCATAGTGCGGCGGTCCTGCCGCGTATGCGTACATTGTTTATCCGGGTTCAAACACCAAGTCACAAACACAACAAACAGTACACGTCTCGATCCTTCATCGCTTTCAACTCGCTTCCAGCAGCGCTCGATGTACGTTAATCCATGTTGCGGGCACTAGCTTCCAGAGTACACGTAAACACACATACACAACCCGCGAGCCATGCAACGCACCTGACCTGTCTGTCACATGCACGTCAACTGTCCAGAGGGGGAGGCGGTGGGCGGAGTCAAAATATTAGTGGGCGGGTAAACACACTTGACGTGGGAGAGGCGATACACAATGAAATCGGCACATTAACCAAATGCTCCATCTTGCCAGGTAACAACCAGCAACGACGGAAGGCGTGAAGTCGTAGCATTTAGTTTAGAGTGGATGAAAACTTAATTCAAAACCCGGTCGCCGGGGTTAAAACAGCTGAAGGGCGTGCGCACGCGCCCGTACTAGTCACGGTTTCGGTCCGCCCGCATCACACCTTGTATACACTCCGAAAGCACGCGGACAACTGAATTGCGGGTGGGAAGGGAGCGAGATCCCATGCTCCGAAACGTCAGGTCTACTGTAACATCACGAGACTCCGCGAAGACCTCCGACTTCTGCCGACCACCAGACGCAAATAGCAGAGTAACGTTACCCAATTTTCACGCACTACAGGCACAAAACTAGTGCGACAGGGCATCAGATTCCTCGGCGCCACCAACCAAAGAATTGGCGTTAGCGCCTTTGCAATGAAAACAGCCGAAGTATCCTCAAATACATTATACACTGGAAATGGAAAAAAAAAAAAAAAAAAGGTAATCTCATTTATTTTAACATAAGCACGGATAATTCACATTGTTGTGGTTCTGTGGTTTACCACGGTTTAGTATCTCGGGAGTAAATGATGTAAAAAAGTGATGCTAACCGCACATTCGTTAACAGCCAGATAAAACAAAAAAGCTAGCAGTTTCGAAGTTATTTAATTTAACAATTAATTTTGTACATACAATTAATAGGCACACATGTTATTGCTAAGTTTTATGCCTTTTAAGAGTTCTTTAAAATCAGAGGCATTTTTACTCCTGACTACTTGAAGGGATGTTATTTTCTCCAAAATCGTCATCGAGACATTATTATTATTAGTAACTATTTTTGCCGTATTTTCCCTCTGAAAACTTTCAGAAGATGGTGGATCACGGCAATATGACGAGACAGAGAACTTACTTGCCTTAATCAGTGTACGAATTAATTATTTTAAGAGTGAAGTGTTTTTTGAGACACCGATAACACAATCATTGTCGATTATTGAGAATCGAATGACTAACTACAATAGACAGATGGGCAGCGCAATTGAGAAATTTTGTGTAGCGCTTAACTGAAAATTATGAGGTCTAGTAAATTTTAAATCTGCAGTTTTGTTGAAATATCGGGAAGTCGGGTGATGTCAATTGTTCATAAGACGGGCAGATCGAGGTAATTTATGGCGCAACAAGTAATTATTTGTCTGATCTATTGGTCAATCAAACTTTGTTTCTGTAGCAGCCATATTATTAGTTATTGCAGCCATATCGATATTGGCCCATCGGGCACGAGAGACGCATAAGGGTAAGTCTTCGGCTTTGATGATTAGTAAATGAACTGATTTTTCTTGCAAATAAACAGGTTACTTGATATTTAGTTGGGAGGTCAACTTCTGACATTGTGAATGTTTACAGCTCAACCAATATGCGAAAAACCTCGGCAAACACGCTAACTAAAATGGGCATTTATTTGTTTTCACCTCTCGCTTGCCCATTACTTGTACCCGAGTGCATCGTGTTGAAATATTTATCCATTCCCCTCCTTTGCTTCGTTGTCAAAAACTTCCAACAGCGTTAACATTACGTTTGTACTTACACTTCATGATGATACAGACATTTGACACTGAATCAATGTGTAGAACGCTACACATTTTGGCAACGCAAGGGCAAGATTGGGTGGTAAGCAGCAGGTTGCATCGACCACGCTCCCTCCGCTCGCTTACGGCTGAAACTTCGACGACAGTGCAAGAGGGTTTCTCTTCTTGGTCGAGCTGTAGATATTTCTCGCCGAAGAAAGTTCCTTATAGTAACTCTAAGCATTAAATTTCAAAGTAAACGTTTTACCTTTCTGAAAATGAACTGTTGCAAATTTTCTTTTCCGAACGATGTACGCGGTTGCACATCATTCCCTCACAGCTACTTTGTATGTGTCATAATTAATATCTTTAAAGACATTAAATAATAATAACAATAATGATGATGTTCCTTTTGCCGTGAATTTGAGGACTGGTAGAAAGACGAGAATCAGCACAGTTTCGTTTCTTGAACATGAAAACATGTCTCGCTCTCGTCCTTGATTTGTCAAATATCTTCCTGTTCTCGGTCTTGTCTCGTAATCTAAACTCCAGCCTCGGTTTTGGTAAATATCAGTCTTGTCTCGAGTTGAAAAAGAATCTCTCTCGGTGTCGTCTCCAAATATATACTATAGTTTGATTGGTTTTGTAAATCCTATAAACAAAATACATGTAAGAACTCTGTTTGTTATGTCTGAATAAGTCACATAGTACAGTAAATTGGATTTAGGTATATTTCTTAAAAATACCACACGTTAAGTCTCAGTCTGGTTTCGATTTTACAGATATCTGTCTGGTTCTCGGTCTTTTAAATACAAGACGAGACCGATGCTTTTATATAACACACACACCCTATATCAGCTGGACCGTGTCTTCCCGTTTCGCCGAATATTTTGAAAGGGGGGGAATTTTCCCTCCGCTGGGAAATTTCAGGTGTACACCTCATTTATATTTATAAACAAACAGAAAAATTATTTATTAAGAAGTATATATATACAATATACCTAGAGAAAGGAAGTACTATTTATAGTATTTCTGAATATGTAGAAAGCATGATGGAGTGAATTGGTTGAAACTTATAAAAGGTACTGAATAAGATTGGTGCAGGTGTGGAAGAGTGGACATTCATAAGCAATCTGTTTCATGAAATGATGAATTAAACTGAGAGTAGGAGAAGAAATGACAGCGGGAAGAGAAACTGGGAGAGAAGTACGACAAGGATTACCTACATTATTAAACATGTACTAAGAAGAATTATTAAAGAACTGTTTACAGAAGAGCTAAATGTATAAGATTTGCAGACAACATTACTTTGTTAGCAGAAGACGAGAGGACGGTGAAAGCATACGTGTCCACTGTAAGCATTCGGGATGAAAATAAATGTGAACGAAACAAAGGCTATATGGCTATTGCGAAGAAACCGAGGAAAATTAACGTGAGACTTCAAGGGCAAAGAAAATCTTAAATGTCGAATTTGCTGTTACATTAGACTAGGGGGAGGAGGTAATGCAACCACCATCCACTCCCCACTGCCTCCACATAAAGTGTCGCAAGTGAAGGAATTGAGATAGTTCTTTTTGCCATAGTTTGTTGCATATTGAGTTTTTCAAACTATTTTTCAGGAATTTTTACGTACCGTTCAAATGTAAAATTCGACACTGTATTGTATTGCATTGAACATACAATGTAGAGCTTTCCTGTGACCGTTTCCTTTGTCTTGTCAATTCAGAAAATTTCCTGCATGTTTTGGACAATTCTACAACTAAGCAGGGTGCTGTTTTTTTCGAACATCGACTTCGAGTGTCCGTCTCACTCGATCTCATCCGACGCTGGAATTCACCTCAAACGAGTATTCTACTCCATTTGAAAAGATTTGTACGCTGAGTTTCTGACTTCGTAGAAATGATCCTTCACTCAAGTCCCTGAAACTTCTCAGCGGAGGGTAATTCCCCCCCCCCCCCATCAAAATATTCGGGAGTAAACCAGCTGAACTTAATACAATTAATTGTCTCCTTTCCGTTTTACTACAGTCCATATAGCAAAATACCTGTACATTATTTTCAGTATTACTGAAAATGCTTTTCAGGTACATACTAAAACTAACTAAATACATAATTTTCTAATAAATATACACAATACATTGTAGACGTCAAATAGCTGCAAGGCAAATCGCAACGACCGTAGTCGATCGGAATACCATTTCAGTGGACATCGTGCTATATTCTCTCGAGGGGACATGGAAATTGACGAATACACGTAGCAATGATTTCCCCCTTTTTATAATGACTCCCCCGTACTTTGTTGGTATCTCTGGCGCACAGTGGAGCAGAATCCCGCTTAATTATGGGTTCCTGGGAACGTGACATAGACCCGGTTGTCTCGTTTCTGCGGTCGAGCCGCAGATCGTGACGCCCGTTACATGAACTGAACTGGAAGCCTTCAATCCTGACGCCTTTTGCGCTGCTCTCCATCTTCCACCCGAATGTGGAAAATAATACGCTTGCTGCAGCAAAACTTCCGCACCACGGTATTATTGGTGTATTTAAGAGAGGCAGGGGTTCAGCCTGCAGAAATGTTCTCGACCATAAAAATATGTAAATCATTTTACAAAACTTGCAAATTCTTACTTGGTTATGCAAATAGTTCATTTTCAATACCTAGGTATAACCAGTTCGTAAGGTAGAATAGTGAGTGGCACGTGTGAATTGCAAAGAAATGATAAGTGGCGTTTACAAATAACAGTTTCATATTTCCCGAAATAAAATAACAAATATCTGTTCACAGACAACCAATTACTATCAGACAAATTAATATCGAAAAACCTTAAATACAATTATAATTATTATTATTATTATTAGACCCTACTCATTTAATAGATTTAAAAGTCACAGGAACTGATAATGATTGGGCACTCCCTCGCTATATACTCCCAGTAAAGAATATTCATCTTGTGCGTGTCTGTGGCCTCCTCCACGGACTAATGGTAAAGTGATCACCTTATAATCAAGGGGTCCCGAGTTCGATACCCGATGGAAGCACATAGTGGTTCGAACCCCACTTAAAACAATAAACCCAGTTCTGATTAGTCTATCTGTGCATAAACTGTTGGACTTAAACGCAATCAATTAACCAGCCAATTTAATTAACGAACATTAGTGAGCATTCTTTTTCTAATCACCTATTCATTTAGTAGATTATCTCAATGAGATCTCTATTTTTTAATTATAACAAGTTAATAATAATTAGGCTCGGATTTATGTGTGTGGAGGGCCCCAATATAAATTTTCTGTTACAATGTAGTTCTTTATAAAAAAAAATTAAAAAAATCCAATGAACGCTCCTCTTCAGATGGGGGTCCGGGGCGGTAGGACCCACTAGGTCTCCTCCAATCCGGGCCTAATTTGAATACAATGCCCCAGGAGGCTAACTATATCAACTCTCAAGAAGCGAGTAGCTATAATTTTGTAGAAAAAAAAAGGAAGTTGAATTATTAGACTACTCTCTCTCTCTCTCTCTCTCTCTCTCTCTCTCTCTCTCTCTCTCTCTCTCTCTCTCTCACCATTAACATCTGCATTTTTTTGTCAAGATAATTTTCTCAAATTATTTTTCGTATTCATCTCTCACACACAAAATATTTGAAAATGTTACCAGCAGTTATAGTTAAACCGTACAATGTTGCTTTTTAACAATATACAAGTAAATCTTATCACATTATTGATATGAACAACGTACTTAAGTGTGTTACTTGCGAAGAGTCCATAACGACTACGTGTTGTAACCAACTAAACGGAGACAAGTTATTTTCGCATCCTCATCTCCGGCTTCTTGCGAAGAGAAACAGGAGCGTTTAGTTGGAACATCGTCGCAGCTGAAATAACAAATCCCTTTTGAATTACCGACAGTCCATCCGCCTCCACGCAAGACTCGAGTATCTCAAGATACCTCGTCTTTCATGACCTCTCGCATTCCACAAGCCGATTCCTGCAAAAGAAAAATAAACCCTAGGCCCACTTGTACGGTCGACTCTGAGCGACGTGAACGGTCCTCCCCAGCAGTATAAAAGACTTAATTCAAATAGCAAATTGCTCGGCAAGTAAGTTCGCCTAAAAAATGAGTACTCTCTTGAATAGGTAAAGGGTATAATATAGACAATGAATAATGTGGGTAATGTCCACCACAGCGAACTGAAACACTTGTATTTTTATTACAAATTGTTTTCTTGAATTTTCATTCAAGCGTACATAGTTTGCTAGCTATTTACATTACACAAAAGTAATTTCCTTCATAATCAGCAAAGCATATTAAATGATCTTAAAAACCGTGTATAATCTTAAAATCAGATTGGACTTAATTCCCGAATTATACAGGCTATACTGTGTTTGCAATACGGAAGCATAAGGACAAATCGTTCTGGTCTTTTTCTTGTTTGCCATTAACCATTTCAATTTTCTCGTTGCATGTGTGTGTGTGTGTGTGTGTGTGTGTGTGTCAGAGAGAGAGGGGGGTTGTGTGCATGTGCATATAATGGTTCCTAAATACATTTTCCATTGCAATACTTTGTAACTAAAGGCTAGAATCAATTAGAATAAATAATGCACCGATTCTTAATATCAGCCATGCCCATCAGGGAGGAATTCCTTTCAACAGAGTCCACGGTTCCCACGACCGCAGCAACCAGCGTTCTCCCGGAGGCTGAGGCGCACAACATGAGAACAGAAAAGGTTCTCACGCAAATGTCAAGTGAACAAAACAACAACTCGGAATATTATTATTCCACAGAAAACTACTTAACATCATTCCAGATGTTACAAAAGCTAATTGTCCTACACACAAATTACTCTACCGCGAGGTATTAACGTTAACTGCTTATTTAGACCTAACACGAAAATGTAAAAAATACACAATCAGTACACAAACTACACACTTTTATGTTTCGAAAGGATTTTTATAGTATATTACATGGTTTCGAAACCATTCTCCGGCACCAGGCACAAGGTTACTAGCTGTGTACTATTGTCGCAAACTGTGTATAAAACTGTGTGTGTGTGTGTACAATATAGGCTATATGCTGAGTTCCCGCGTAGCCAAATGGTTAGACAGGTTGTCTATCAAAATAACAAATCCAAAATTATTTGACTTTTTCCTGACTCTTTCTTGACCTTTTTTTCCTCTTTTTCTTAACATTTATTTAATCGCCTCCTAATTAAGAAAATTTACATTGTTATATACTTGTATTGAGATTTTGTAAAAGATCTGTACAAATATTCAATTTTATCAAATCCCAGTACAGGTATATATATGACAATGTAAATTCACAATACTGTAAAAATAGCAAAAAATTCTTGACCACAAGCATGATTTCTTGACTTTCTTGACCTGCCTGTTGATTTCTTGACTTTCTTGACATTCTTGACTGGGAGACACCCTGTTAGAGCTCTTGTATTTGATGCGAGCGGTCCTAGCTTCGATTCCCCGTGGTAGCTCCAAAATTTCGGCGGAGTGGAGATACCAGCCTCGAAAGCAAAAAACAGCGACGATGGGACCAAAAGTGCTGCCATACATCACCCAACGAGAAACCTTGATATAGGGTTATATATTCATTTTACTAAGAGTTATGAATTGTGGGAATGTAGGCATTTTTTAAATAAAAAAGCTGTACAGGCATTTTAGATAATAAAATTACATATTTATGATGCAGGGAAAGAAGGCCTTGATTATTTGGAATTACTGTTGAGTTTAAATCCCTCGTTTATCATAAATTTAGGGCGTGTTTGGCGTGCTCTGCGCTTGTTCCCACGGCCTTGAGGTGAAGGCCGGTCAGTATGTAGCGAGAACACTTTCTGCCAAGAGGCTGGCAGCCACTCTGCACACACTCGGAGCTGCTCCTCAAGATGAATGGCTTGTCACCGTTCCCGCCGCAACGCGAAAATTGATTACTTTACATTGCTTGTGCTCTTGTCTCTAATCCATCACAGGCCTCCTAATTAAATATTCTCGATCGCACTCTGAAATAAAGCTCTTTAAAAGCCAAGAAGCTAAGTTTGTTACAAGAGCAGAAAGCTATTTGGGGCATCCCTTTCTAAATGCGTGTCTGAACCTAGCGCCCCTGAAGATGGTGCATTAGCCCTCCTAACGTTAAATGTTATCACTTTGTAACCAACGGATCCCGGTGCGAGACAGGTATTAGTAATTTGGACTCCACATTAAACTGTACGTCGGCCACCCGATTAGCCACCTTTATGTTGGCAGGACATGCATGGATCATTCCATGCCAAATCAACCGGGGTCTCAACCTTGACATCTCAGAAATTGATGATTTTTTGTACAGTGGTAGTACCAGTGAAGTTGACGAAAACTGCCAATTTCTGATTTTTTCCGCTCTTAGTTTCTGAGTTATTGATTTTCAAAAAAGCAAAAATCACAAAATTTGATGACATTTTGAAATCTTTCAAGAGCTGTAGATCAAAAACTATTGACCTAGAGAGCTCAAATTGGTGTCATTCTCTTCTGCTTTTAATGAGCTTTAATTTGAAATGCAACATCAGTGTGAGATATTTGAATTTTGTAATTTTTAAAAAACTTGAAGTTTTTTTTGAAAATCTTAAAAACAGCATTTTTAATTTCTTTGAAAAAATATTTGATTTGAAGACATCAATTGACTAATTGTGTGCAAAATTTCATAATGGGACGGAAATGGGTTCCTATGGAAATTAAATTTTTGTATTGTAATGTGTGCGAAATTTGCTAAATTTGTTGACTTCCATGTTATAACCACAACCATATGCTGAAGTCTTCATATTAGTCTATTGGACTACAAATAACATGAAAATACCTAAATTTATCATTTTCAGTATCAGGTAAGGAAATTGAAAAATGTACGAGGGGAAGTCATTAAATAACAGGAATCTTATTCTAAACTTCATGGAGATATATGCACAACGAAAATTTGTGTTTCGGCACTCAAAAAGGTTCCTTAGCAACACGCCATAAAGGTGTCGTGACGATCGAGCAGCATGTGCCTGCGCAGTAGCTCTTACAGCATGGCCGCTCCGCTGTTGATTTGCACCGTAGAAGAGCAACGAAGTATTATTAGTTTTTTGTGGTCAGAGGGAGTGAAACCTTTTGATATCTACAGCAGAATGAAAGTCGAGTATGGAGACAATTGTTTAATTCAGGGGAGAGTGTCTGAATGTGTGGAAAGATTTAAAGACTGAAGACGAAATATCAGTGCTGAACACCAGAGTGGGAGGCCAGTTTGCGTGGCAACTAAGGCAGTGAAACTGAAACAGCAGATCGATCAGCGAATCTGTTAATTTAGTACACTCTCCCGTAACTTAAACAATTGTGTTCGTGCTGAACCTTCATTCTGCTGTAATTTCAGCACAGGTGTGCGGAGACCCTCTATTAGGGGGAAGGAAGCTTTCATGAAAGTTCATTTGGAGAACGAAAAACCTCATTTCATCGTACTGTTTTATTGTATTGATGGGTATGGAACAGGGGCGTATATAGTGTGTGTCCGGAACAACTGAAAATCACTGTATTCCCCTAATTTTACATATGAAGATGTTTTCATACAGCAGATTCAAAACAACTTCACAAAATGTATTCATTTCCAACAGTGATGGCCATTACGGGGCGGTTGCTCCCTCACCTTTTGCCCCTAATCTATAACCTCTTAATGCTAAGCCTTGTCTACAAAGAAAAAGTAAACTGTTCCTTGCCTCTCCCCACTTTTGCCACCCAATCGCTTCTACAGATTTCTAATATATGGGCAATTTATCTTGCAAACACATAGGTCACAAAACTAACGAATAAACTGTATATACGAGTGTTAATAATAAGAAATTTGCTAGAGAACGACGTTGAATAGTTCATTTACATAGGAAATAATGCACCTTCCGTAGTTGCTGGGAACTTTGTCGGCTTGAAAATTATGTAAAGAACATAATATTGTTTAATAACGGTGAAAATATTCCTCTGCACTAAATTCCTAAGCAAGAGTATTAGATGGGACAACTACCCCCTCTTGCCCTCCCGTGCGCATGCCTATGGATTTCACCACAAAAAAACTAATAACACTTCGTTGCTCTTCTACGGTGCAAATCAACAGCGTAGCGGCCATGCTGTAAGAGCTACTGCGCAGGCACATGCTGCTCGATCGTCACGACACCTTTATGGCGTGTTGCTAAGGAACCTTTTTGTGTGCCGAAACACAAATTTTCGTTGCGCATATATATCTCCATGAAGTTTAGAATAAAATTCCTGTTATTTAATGACTTCCCCTCGTACATTTTTCAAATTTGCTTACCTGATATTAAAAGTGATAAATTTAGGTATTTTCATGTTATTTGTAGTCCAATAGACTAATATGAAAACTTCAACATCAACCACTCAGCATATAGTTGTGATTATAATATGGAAGTCAACAAATTTAGCAAATTTCGCACACATTACAATACAAAAATGTAATTTCCATAGGAACCCATTTCCGTCCCATTATGAAATTTTGCACACAAATAGTCAATTGATGTCTTCAAATCATATATATTTTTTTTAAAAAAATGGTATTTGAGATTTTCAAAAAAATTCAAGTTTTTTTAAAAATTACAAAATTCAAATATCACACTGATGTTGCATTTCAAATTACAGCCCATTAAAAGCAGAAGAGAATGACACCAATTTGAGCTCTCTAGGTCTAATAGTTTTTGATCTACAGCTCTTGAAAGATTTCAAAATGTCATCAAATTTTGTGATTTTTGCTTTTTTGAAAGTCAATAACTCAAAATCTAAGAGCCGAAAAAATCTGAAATTTTGCAGTTTTTGTCCTCTTGATGGGTGCAATGTATAATCGGAAAATCTATAGAATCTGAACCCTTAAGGTTCAAAAATAATTATTATCGGTTGATTTTACATGGAATGAGCCGCATTTAAAATTTTTTTCAACATTCACCAGGGATACATAGCGATTTACGCATTTTTCGATTAATTATCAATACTTCACTTAATAATCGTTATTCAACATGAAATTTAGTATGTGTGTGCAAATATAATCGCGAAGATTATTAATCACTCCTTCGTAAAAATTAGTGGATGAAATCAAAGGTGATAAACAAATGTTCTAGAAACATTCCATGCATTTCATGAATATTTCTTAAGTTCTTAAAGAGGAGCTTTACATGTAGATTTTCAGGGAAAAATGCAGGCTCGACCAGAACTCGAACCCGGGTCTCTGGCAATCCGTGCCATTGCTCTACCACTGAGCTACCGAGCCGGCCTGGCTTCCCCTGCATTTTCGCTGGCGCTGTTTTACCTGTGTGAAATCGTCTCTGCAAGAGGAGCTTTACATGTTTGGAGCTCTTTATTTACATTAGGTAGAATTATTTCATAAGTTTTCGATTAAGCTCTAATTTCTGTTATAACTGTTTACCACATAGATGCATGTGATAAAAACTGAATTTAAGAACTGTGAAGTAAAGCACGTGTATGTCTCTAGAGGATACACAATTCAACTGGATAAAGTAACAACGCTGTAAACAAATTGTCTTCGATATATTTAAAAAGACAAACTTTAATCTGATCTCAATTGCAACATGCAGGATCGAATAACCAGATACACAAGATACAGACTGAGTATACTCCATCCAAAACACAAATATTTTGGGTTACATAAATGTATGATGCCCGTTGACTGCTAAACTACATTCCATTTTACATTTTAATACCTTTGTGCTGGTGAACTCTTCGTTCCCTGGTAGCCACCCTCACTCAATTCAAGTATATCTTCCACGCAACTGCTACTCCAACAGCATATTTTTGAGTTTCACTTAAAACTGATATGCTAATGCATTTTGGAGATAACGGATCCTTTAATTTGCAAAATTTTAAATGCGCTTCTCTTGGAGGCAAGGTCATATTAAGAAATTGACTTCGGGAGAGGTTCCGTATAGACACTTTCAATGACTGTGCTCGTCACGTAGTCATCTCTCACTATGCTACCTCCAATGTGGACAATTCAAATAATTAAATGTAATATTGATAAAAAAAGATTCATTTTAAAATAATGGAATATTGGAACAGTTTGAAATACAATTATCACATGTACGAATTCACGTGAAATAAATTGAATTCAAAAATCGTTCGTATGACCAGTCATTTTATTAAAGACAGTCATCTTGATAAGAAAATACATACATTTTAAGAATGTAGGTTCTTACTGTTTTGATTTGGATGACACACTGTTGCAAATATTGTAAAGATACGGATAAAAAACATTTATTTTCGTCAAAATAAGAAAGATGTGCCTGCAACTTACGAGTGGTAATACTAACAGGTGAAGCAAGGAACTACTAAGCGTCTTGTTTATGATAAGTATGCATTATAGCGCATAAATAAAAAAATACATTGGTGAGTAATCGTTTTCTGCGATGGTGAAAATACTCAGCATGATCAAGTGAAGAGCACCGAAAAAGATTACGTCTAATGTTACTATATTGCCATGTACGCCCGCTGTTTCAAGGCCAACAAGGAGTCACGAGTGGCTACGGATCTCTTAACCACTTTAAATAACACATGATTTCCCCGGACCAACAAGAAATAAATTAGCGGTAAGGCGACATGCAATCATGCGATAAACACTGGGGACACCGACCGTGGGAGCTGAGCAGGGGTCACGGGGCGGAGGTCACACGTCGCTGCCCCCCTCATTCCTAGCCTCACATTAAAGAAATAATAATGCTGCTCCTTGCAACTAACTGCATTCCAATCCGGCTGCAGACAAAAGGATGCTTTCAGATTGTGTAAAATTACTCCAAGTTCATGGATACTATATTGCACTGGAAAAGCAAAGTAAAGCAGTGATTACCGGGTTGTCTCTTGCGTAAATTGGTCTATCCCGGCTGATATCGCAATTACCGATATTCTTATGATATCGCCGACACTTATGCGATTCGGTTTACTTGTTTCTATTTTGATATTCCTGCATTAACCTATTTTAATATTTTTACCTCCAGTGTCTAAAGTTACTAGAGTCAATTGAGTAAGTTTCAAAGTACGTACGTTCTCGTATTTATTGGTGAAATCCTGAATTCTTAATCTGTGAAATACTCTACAAATCTCTATTTAACACATTAGGCTAACCACAGATATAACTTCATTACACGTATTAAGTATTTACGGATTTTCAATTCTCAATAATGTATTTCGTTTTACTGTATTTTCTTTGTTCTTGCAAAATACACACCATTGTAAGGACGTTACGAAGAGAAGAAGAGTCTTCGAGGAAAATATTTTTAAAGTTACCCCATATATTTTATCCATGTTGTATGCTGGCTAACATCATACGCCAGACCTCAAATATGTAATAGTCAAGCTCTTGTCATTTGTTTGCTTGCTCGGTTACCAATTTCATCATGGCTATCTTATAATGTGTATGGAACATATGAATGGTAAAACTTTTGTGTTCAGTTGCTATTCGTGAATCTTATTCTCTGGTCTTACTTTTCCTTGGGTAACAAGATGTGTCAATATCCACACTAATTAATTCAGTTATCACTAGGATGGAACTATGGAGGATGATTTCAGGAACAAACTAAAGCTTCATATGTTCAATGGGAAGTGATATTTCACATACAAGGCAGAACGAATGAGCAAACTTGCTGTTTTCTTTCCTTTCTTTTTTTCATATTTTACGTTGCTTTTGCAATTAATTGCGACGATGAGAAAGAATGGTGGCAGATGAAATTATGAAAAAACACACAGAAAGAAACGCAATGCGTCGACCCCTTGATGAGTTAGGCCGCGGAATGAAAATCTGTATGTCCTTGTATGCTGGCCACTGGGAAATTCGGAAATACGCAACTTGTGACTTTGTAATTAAAAAGCTACCCAGGTGCCAAAAGAAACACAGGAAGACCAGTGCACTTCATGGGTTAAAAGCAAGGAAACCGATTAAGTGCAAAGTTTGGGTACAGTCATCAAATTTAAATTCTAATGGACACAAAATCATCATGGAGCCGAATTATACGTTGCACGTCATTCACGAGAAAATAATTCTGTCATGTCGTCTAATCTACCCACGTTATCTTATTAGAAATGTGTGTCAATTATTTTTCCATGCACGACGCACGTTTCCCCGCCTCTTTTCTTCAAGAGACTGATTTCCTTCCGTTCCTGCGCCAACTGCAGTGAATAATGATAATGATCCAATGTAGCACGCGTTACTAAGTGTTATCTGAGCATAACAAGATTATGAACGTTGCTCATTCAGATGTGGATATGATCACCTTCTCAAAGCTAAAACTACAGAGTAACTAACAGTGCTGAGAGTGTAGCATGTGTACATGAGAACCTTTGAAAAAAGTTGTAATCTGATAAAGTAGGGAGTTACCAACCCAATTCGATGAAATCCAGTGAACGTGCTCGATAGGAAAATGCTATAAAAGATAGGTTTGCGCATCTTTTACAAGTATACAAGTATCTTGGGGTATTTTAGACTACTAAAGGAACAATTTCCACATATTTATGACAAGGGACAAAGTTACGAGATATGAAATCACTCCAAGGAAAGAGCTTCAAAACCACATTTCTTAACGTTTATTTCCTGTTAGGAGTTAATCTTGACAAAACTCTTTTATCAGTACATCTTCCTTGATGAACATTTTGAAAGCTCGAAACGGAATGTTGGAATCATATTAAATCACGAAATTAGCACACACATTTCGATATGCCAATAGAAGCTGGTATTCACGTATATAGGAAATTGGATTGGCCAACCCTAAAAATAAGCAGGTTATATTCAACGATAAACAACCTGAACACCCGGCAGCCCACTAAACTTTCGTGCATCTCTAGGTTGCCAATGCATAAGGGGCGCGATGTCCTACCAAACCTCGGGAGAAACACGAAGTTCAAGTCAGTCCGTCTTCCCACGATTATGAATTCCCACAGCGAATCTACAACTCTTGATTTGGTAGTCTTAAGTAGCGTACAGATATCCACGCAAATCTACACGTTATTCATTATAAATACTAAAATGACAAGTGCATAAAGAACATAATCTAACACAAAAGTTTGCTACATTACAAGTTCGATTGTTACAATGTAAAAATTCTACCTTTTTCAGCATTTTATGGAAAAATATTCTTATGTTTCAGGAACAGAATGATCAAAAATTCTGCGAAATGAGAATGAAATATTGCCGTTCAGTTTACTGACATCAGCCAACATTGCAAGTTCAGAAAAAGACGACGCAGATGAGGAAGGTTCATTCCCTATGGGTAACAGAACAACGCGTGAGACCGCATTCCTTTTTTTTTCCACATAGGTCACAGTAGCCAACGTGTCACCTGTACCTATCTAGGAACAGCATTTTTCGGTTCAAGGATTCATTGGCAAATCCTGCTTATTTCGGTCTTTGTGAAATAATCTCTCTTGAAGGACTCCTCAGAGTTCAAAAGGTCAGTGACCATGCGAAAAGGTGCACGTGGTTCAGACATAGCATACTCTTCGAAATTCAAGTTCCCCTTCCAAATTTAGAATTGGTCAGGCAGCACAATTATTGTCCGAAGTAGAATAGCTGTATTTGAGAAGGTGTTTTTCGGCATCAGAGAACGTGTAATAATAGCGTGTCTCGATTTACTTCCGCATAATGGGATGCAACTGGGCATACACATAATTTTCCATATAAATCATTTGCAGAAAGTATTCCAAAGGAAAGTCACATCGGAATATCACTACGGAAGTCAGTCGACTGATAATCACTGGATCGGTAAGCTTTACTTCTATCCTTAAGTTTTATTACCAATTTATATTTTCTGTCTAAAAGGACAGAAAACGACAAGATGAGAGACTGGTAACTATCATCTCGATATACCATCGCTACTCTGCACTCTCGGCTTTTATTGCCGCAAACTTCGTGTGTTTGTATTTTAATGTTCATATTCCAACATGTAGTAATGAGGAATTGAGAGAGAGAGAGAGAGAGAGAGAGAGAGAGAGAGAGAGAGAGAGAGAGATTTACATAAATCATTCGAATGGGAATAAAACACCACAGCGAACTGAGTGATAAGATCGATTCGCTTTCCAAGGAATGGAGGCTTTACCATTCGATGATCTCCGATGGTTTCGTGAAGGTCAGTAAATGCCAAAAAGCACGAGGCACCTTTACTGAATCATGTAGGAACAAAAATATTATCGGTTTTGAATTACTGTGGCTGTCATTAAACTGAGAAATTTAAAATGGTCAAATAGCTAGTGTTGCGCCACTTCTTAGGACGGGCACAGGAAGCTCGAAAATCGCCTATTTTACACGACACAGAAAATAAATACTTTCTTGACGAGGGTTACCAACGTTCGAGTCTTAGCACATATTTTCTGTATCTCGCTTTCGGTTATGTATCTCGCTTTCGGTTATGAGGTGATGCAGGTAAACTTCACAGAAAAATTTCGTGCTAAGAGATCGATAGGATAATATTCAAGCGACTTTATTCTTGCGTGTATTTGAAAAGAATCAGCGTGCGTATTTCCAAGAGAAAGATCAGATAAAAGCCAACAAGACTTAACAATTCACTTCTTTTTACTATGTAAAAAAAAAGTCAAGTGTAAGATATTTGTTGATGATGCGAAATCATATGAACGATCATATACCACCTGCAAAGAAATATTGTCTCTATTTCGTTTGTTTTATTTTACTTAGCTTTTCTGCCACTTTTGGTTTGGTTAATCGCAAAGATGGGGATAAGTGATATGATTAAATCGATGAAGGAACACTCGAACCCGGGGACCCTGGCGTCGTACGATGCTGTGATAAAAACTCCGCCACGCAGATCGGCGCCTAAACACCAGTTTGACAGTTACCGAGCATCATAATGCATAGTGTTGCCCACGAGACGAGACGAGACGAGACTTTGGTCTGTCCCGTCCCGTCTCGTGAAAATCCTGTCTCGTCTCGTGTCTCGTCTGGAAAATATTCGTTTGTCCCGTCTCGTGTCCCGTCTCGAAGGGTTCTGTCTCGTCTCGTCCCGTCTCGTTTTGTCCCGTCTCGTCTCGAAAAAGTGATCCGGGATATCATGCCAACAAAAGTCAAAAGTAGCAGAAACACAATATTTTTCCGGAAAGTGGGATAAAGCTCCAAATATTTTACCCATTGAGTGGTGAGAATAAATAAGGTTCGTTAATCATGAGGACATTAATATTAAAAATGCAGTTTGTTGGTTACTGATTGCTAGGTATCTTATGAAATCTACCTTGTGGTTTTTCTCGCTTCATACAACTGTCTATTCATCGTACAGTCTTGGACACAGCTGGCTTGTAACGACCCTATTGAAGAAGCAGTGAAGCAAGCCATCCATGTCTGGCCACCAAGCGCCTTGTGACTAGACAACCCAAACAACATTGCAATTTTGCGGCTTGTATACCAGTCACGGGTATACATCTCTGTAAATTGAGTAGTGATGCCAAAGAGAAATACGAGATGAAGATTGTCGATCGTAATGTATCGTGTTCTCGACATGGAATAATACTCGGTCCACGTTACGTTCCATTATTTAATGTTGTTTGGGAATGAACCTGACGGACTAGGTTTATATTTTCAATCCTTGCATTACAGTAAATTCCATATTTTACAATTACATTAATGCTTTGAACGAAAATAATGCCCAGAAAAACATCGAACACACGTTCACACCATTCTTCTCACGCACATGCACGTGAAAACAAACACACAAAGCTAAGTTTTAACTTCCAAGTGAATGTCCAAATAACAGTAAATGGAGAAGCACGATGTGCGAAACATGGGATTTTTCACAGAAAGAATGCGTCTATTTGTGACATACGTGGTTTCTATTAATAGACAATGAAACAATTATGAGAGAAATTAACATGCATTTTCGTCTTCAGGTGCTGAGGAAGGAAACAGACTGACTGGAAAAAAGAAAGCATGGTGCTATTGATAGGCTGTTGGTTAGCGTACAGAGCTTTCATCAGTGAGGTCTAGGTTCGATCCCCACCAAGGACATTTATTTTTATTCTTTTCTATTAGTGAAGAAGTATGTAATATTGTTTTCTAGGCATTTTGACGAAAGGATACGCATCAAATTTGTTCGTTTAATCTGTATTTTCATTCTTCTAATAAGTTCTCTATCGCAATGGGATAAAGAGATTCTCTATCTAGGCGATGGATATCTTCTCAATGGTTACGTAGCTGCGATTCTCCAGTCCCTTACACCCACTTGTCTTATTTATTTACTTCATTTCATATCTAACGAAAACACACAGATATAGTTAGAACAAGAAACACACCTCGCGTCGAAGGTTCCAGACTCGAATTCTGGCTTTTTTTTTTTTTTGCGAGGGTGATTATTCTTGTGTGTCTGTTTATCATCTTTGTCAAAAAAATATTCCTCATTATAGCCGTGATAACCTAGGGAGAGACCAAAGCGACTGAAATAACAAAAGTACAGAAAATGCAAGACACATCTGCCTAGGCATGTTATACCTTGGTAATTAGCAATCTGAAAATTAACTTGCGTTTCAGTCAACTACTTGCGAAAGAGTTTCGTGTTGTCTCGTTTGGAGTGTTGGTTATCGTGTCGGACTAGCATGCGGGCAACCCGAGTTCGAGCCCAGTGGAAAGCAAGTTTTTTTTTTTTTTTGTCTAATTTAATCCAACCTTATTTATAAAACTGAAGTTTCTGCAAAACCTTTTGAATTGCATGCCACTTCGTATGTTGGTAATCTGAAAGCATCAAAGATGAAAATTTGATGTTTCGAAGCGACGATGTATTTGTGTATGTGTTGAAAAAACGCAGTTATTTATTAACGAAAAACATGCAGCCACGTGATCATTGAGAACGCTTCCTAGTTGTCAGTGCTAATATGGCAGTAACTACAGTCTGTCAACACACACCAACTTTCACGTTTCCCGTAAAATGATTACCTCTTCCACGTTTCAAAATCATGAGTGCTGTCTAAAGCAATACTTTGATACTTGCGTTTGCATGTTCGAATCTAAAGTAAAACGAAACTTTTTTCCCAACAAATGACATTCAAACCATTAATAACTGTTTGAAATGTGATACTGATATCATATATAGAAAGAATAAAAATGGAGAATTTCGCTTAATACAACTTATAAATAGGGAGCGGAAGTTGATGAAATGTCATCTTTTTTCTGACATCTCGGACACGATGCCCATTAAATATACACAATATTACACTTCATCTAGAACCCAAAAAAGGTAATTTTAAAGTGCATTTTTTTGCATTTGTTGCCATTTGTCAGGTTTTAGGTCATTTTCCCGGATTTTCGGCATTTACCCGTCATTTTTTGCAATATTCGGTATATTGTTGCATCATATTTTTTCACTTCTTTAATTTTGGTAATATTCTTGAATCTTTTCACCAAGGTATATATATCTCGCAGGATTGCAATTTACGAGCAAAAGAAATGCTGAACTGGTGACAGCCTTTGTTGTGCCGGGAGAAACCACCAGGTGCCCGTCTGGGGCAAACTCAGATTTAAGATCAGATAAGGAGAGGCTTGAAATACCATAGCTAGACCGCGTTTGCACTGAAAATCCTCGTTGCATATTTTAATTGAATGTGCATGTGCTATCATTTGGTGCCCTTTTTTTAAAGAAAGATTGCATTTTGTTTAATTTCATTTTCATTTCAATTTTTAAACTGAAACTAACAAATTTGATGGTCATTTCTTGCATTTTACGTCATTGTTTCCCATTTTTTAGGATATTCTATAGGTCATATACCTATATTTTTTAGGTCATCAACTTCCGCTCCCTACTTATAAATATATTAAATTATGTGGATACCTGATGTGAAACGTACGATGCACGATCAGAGAGCCTGAATGTTGCATTGAAAACTGTAGAGAACAATGACTGACTTATGAACAGTGAAAGGTTTTTCCATGCTCCAATGGGATTTTATTTATAACTATAAATAAACAAGGGAGAAGGACACAGGTGGGTATGATGAACTAAATTGTAATCTAAAAGTTTTAATTGAAGAAACAAAACACGTTCGCGGTTAAAAATAGGGCATTCAATTTCAGGCACATTACACTAACTGAAAGACTATTTTCAAAATTAATAATATTTGGATAACCGGCAAATCCAAACTTGATGTTAACCACGTAATGCACTTGATAATCAAAGAAACATAATTTTTCTTGAGCATGCCTTTTATTTTGTGTCTTGATTGTTGAAATAATACGTTGAATCGAACAGTAGTATGTTTTAGAGTGTGTTTAGAATCTCTTGTGTACTGCATGTAAATACTGAAGTCATTTTAGTATCCTAATCAAATAACAATTATTCAGTGTAATCCTTTAAAAGGAAAGCCTTTGTTTCTTTGCAGCTGTTCATGACAGAAATTCAATTGCAAGACAAGTTACCAAATTAGCAATAGTTCTCTTACATATTTGTGGTATGTGCTTGTCTGCCTTATACCGGATGATGAAGGAAGCAGATATAAAAGATAGACAATTACTGTTCTTGGGTAGCTCGTCCTGCTTTTGTCAGAAAACCTGATCAGCATTCTGAACCAAGCCATCACACGAGATACGACTTCAATAACATAATCCCGTTTCTGTGGCCAAAAACCTCCAAAAAAAGGCAATAAAATTGTCAGTGTGAGGAGACGGAGAAATAATTTCCTTTTATCTTACATTATGCTCTGTCTGTATGCCTAGTGTGGTTTGTCTGTCCCAAAGCTGAAGACAAACCTCTGTCTGTTGTAACGCGTGGCATGTTTTATTCCAGTTTACAAATCACGTAAAATACCTTCGTTCACTTCAGTGTGCTGGTTCTGCGGGCTCAAGGTCATGTCGACTGATAACGAGATAGACCACGTGACTCCGGGGCCAACTGTCAGCACCGAAGACAAGCTTCAGTAACTTTTGCGAGGTTCCTTTAGTCCTTGACAGAGCGCATGCTCCGTAATTATGTGTATAAAACCCATGTTTTCTGTGTATAAAATTTACGTATGTTTGGATTGTGTGCTCAAATGTTGCAGTAAACATAACTCCGTGACACACAACAACAATTACAAGCGCTTCAAAAATTAGAAACTTAGCAAGCGTTACTCATAAGACGATTAGATTGTCGGACTGACAGAAGACCAGGTGGTGGGTTGTTAGCGTGTAAGTTTGGCACGCAGGAGATACTGGGTTCGATTCCCCTTTGATTGCCTCCAATTTTTTTTCATAACTCGAGCGATTATATATTTGAATTTATTTATTGCGAACATTCTTATTTTATTTGCTGTGCGAATTGTTGAATTTTGTTTTCCAAACGATTACGGAAATTTCTTGTGAATAGTATTATATGTATTTCTGGATCATTTTCTCGAAATAAATGTATACTTTTCGCCAGGCATAACATTTTTTTGAGTATGTTTGTAAAATGATGAGATATGTGGAAAAAACTATCGCAAAAAATAATTTTCACAAATAAAATTTAAAACTGTAAAGATTTCCACCCAAAAATAAAGTAAAAATGTATTTAACTTTTACTCCAATAAATTATTAAATAAATATTTTAAAAAAATAGGGCAATAGAACGGAAATCGAACTCAAAGCCTTCTTTACGTGAAACTTATCCGCTACAACGGGGCCACTTGACCACTTAAAAATCATGTAATAGCTTCGCCTCATCAAGGCACTTGGAACTCATCGAAACCTTCAAGCGTTTTTCCTTGATTTTTTTCTGCTTTTTGGGTCTACTTTACGCACAGTAAGAAAACTGGATCTATAGTTTAAAGTGGGATTCCAACCATTTGTGCCTAAACCGCGTATCAAACTTTTCCTCGGGAATTGTTGGCTTGCGTGCGATATTACCAATACTCGGTTCGGGCATGGATGTGGGTGTTTGTCCCAATGAGAATACAAAGAATATAGAGGAAATTGACATGTGTCACAACTGAGAAAAAGGTGAAGAACGAGGATATTATTAATTATGAAATTACTCTTTCAGTTAGTGCAATGTGCCTGAAATTGAATGCCCTATTTTTAACCGCGAACGTGTTTTGTTTCTTCAATTAAAACTTTTAGATTACAATTTAGTTCATCATACCCACCTGTGTCCTTCTCCCTTGTTTATTTATAGTTATAAATAAAATCCCATTGGAGCATGGAAAAACCTTTCACTGTTCATAAGTCAGTCATTGTTCTCTACAGTTTTCAATGCAACATTCAGGCTCTCTGATCGTGCATCGTACGTTTCACATCAGGTATCCACATAATTTAATATATTTATAAGTAGGGAGCGGAAGTTGATGACCTAAAAAATATAGGTATATGACCTATAGAATATCCTAAAAAATGGGAAACAATGACGTAAAATGCAAGAAATGACCATCAAATTTGTTAGTTTCAGTTTAAAAATTGAAATGAAAATGAAATTAAACAAAATGCAATCTTTCTTTAAAAAAAGGGCACCAAATGATAGCACATGCACATTCAATTAAAATATGCAACGAGGATTTTCAGTGCAAACGCGGTCTAGCTATGGTATTTCAAGCCTCTCCTTATCTGATCTTAAATCTGAGTTTGCCCCAGACGGGCACCTGGTGGTTTCTCCCGGCACAACAAAGGCTGTCACCAGTTCAGCATTTCTTTTGCTCGTAAATTGCAATCCTGCGAGATATATATACCTTGGTGAAAAGATTCAAGAATATTACCAAAATTAAAGAAGTGAAAAAATATGATGCAACAATATACCGAATATTGCAAAAAATGACGGGTAAATGCCGAAAATCCGGGAAAATGACCTAAAACCTGACAAATGGCAACAAATGCAAAAAAATGCACTTTAAAATTACCTTTTTTGGGTTCTAGATGAAGTGTAATATTGTGTATATTTAATGGGCATCGTGTCCGAGATGTCAGAAAAAAGATGACATTTCATCAACTTCCGCTCCCTATTTATAAGTTGTATTAAGCGAAATTCTCCATTTTTATTCTTTCTATATATGATATCAGTATCACATTTCAAACAGTTATTAATGGTTTGAATGTCATTTGTTGGGAAAAAAGTTTCGTTTTACTTTAGATTCGAACATGCAAACGCAAGTATCAAAGTATTGCTTTAGACAGCACTCATGATTTTGAAACGTGGAAGAGGTAATCATTTTACGGGAAACGTGAAAGTTGGTGTGTGTTGACAGACTGTAGTTACTGCCATATTAGCACTGACAACTAGGAAGCGTTCTCAATGATCACGTGGCTGCATGTTTTTCGTTAATAAATAACTGCGTTTTTTCAACACATACACAAATACATCGTCGCTTCGAAACATCAAATTTTCATCTTTGATGCTTTCAGATTACCAACATACGAAGTGGCATGCAATTCAAAAGGTTTTGCAGAAACTTCAGTTTTATAAATAAGGTTGGATTAAATTAGACAAAAAAAAAAAACTTGCTTTCCACTGGGCTCGAACTCGGGTTGCCCGCATGCTAGTCCGACACGATAACCAACACTCCAAACGAGACAACACGAAACTCTTTCGCAAGTAGTTGACTGAAACGCAAGTTAATTTTCAGATTGCTAATTACCAAGGTATAACATGCCTAGGCAGATGTGTCTTGCATTTTCTGTACTTTTGTTATTTCAGTCGCTTTGGTCTCTCCCTAGGTTATCACGGCAATAATGAGGAATATTTTTTTGACAAAGATGATAAACAGACACACAAGAATAATCACCCTCGCAAAAAAAAAAAAAAAAGCCAGAATTCGAGTCTGGAACCTTCGACGCGAGGTGTGTTTCTTGTTCTAACTATATCTGTGTGTTTTCGTTAGATATGAAATGAAGTAAATAAATAAGACAAGTGGGTGTAAGGGACTGGAGAATCGCAGCTACGTAACCATTGAGAAGATATCCATCGCCTAGATAGAGAATCTCTTTATCCCATTGCGATAGAGAACTTATTAGAAGAATGAAAATACAGATTAAACGAACAAATTTGATGCGTATCCTTTCGTCAAAATGCCTAGAAAACAATATTACATACTTCTTCACTAATAGAAAAGAATAAAAATAAATGTCCTTGGTGGGGATCGAACCTAGACCTCACTGATGAAAGCTCTGTACGCTAACCAACAGCCTATCAATAGCACCATGCTTTCTTTTTTCCAGTCAGTCTGTTTCCTTCCTCAGCACCTGAAGACGAAAATGCATGTTAATTTCTCTCATAATTGTTTCATTGTCTATTAATAGAAACCACGTATGTCACAAATAGACGCATTCTTTCTGTGAAAAATCCCATGTTTCGCACATCGTGCTTCTCCATTTACTGTTATTTGGACATTCACTTGGAAGTTAAAACTTAGCTTTGTGTGTTTGTTTTCACGTGCATGTGCGTGAGAAGAATGGTGTGAACGTGTGTTCGATGTTTTTCTGGGCATTATTTTCGTTCAAAGCATTAATGTAATTGTAAAATATGGAATTTACTGTAATGCAAGGATTGAAAATATAAACCTAGTCCGTCAGGTTCATTCCCAAACAACATTAAATAATGGAACGTAACGTGGACCGAGTATTATTCCATGTCGAGAACACGATACATTACGATCGACAATCTTCATCTCGTATTTCTCTTTGGCATCACTACTCAATTTACAGAGATGTATACCCGTGACTGGTATACAAGCCGCAAAATTGCAATGTTGTTTGGGTTGTCTAGTCACAAGGCGCTTGGTGGCCAGACATGGATGGCTTGCTTCACTGCTTCTTCAATAGGGTCGTTACAAGCCAGCTGTGTCCAAGACTGTACATTTATACCAAGTTTGTTAGAACCTGTCCCGTTTCCCGCGCTAGCGATCGCTCGACAGTTTTGATGCCAATGAGAAACGAGAAAAAGTCGTCTGCTGGGCAGCGAGGAGCGAATGGAAGCCAGAAGAGAGGAGCTTACGTAGACGTTGTTGCCACGTTGTGTATTTTAATTTACTGCCTGGATTTGGCTTTCCCCAGCACGGAGTTCAGGCGGTCTTCAGCAGCAACACCGCTTGGTTTATGCTAGAAAAGCCAGCGATCAGCTACCGCGGGAAGCCGGACAGGTTGTAACAAACACGGTATAAGTGAGTGCTCTTTTTCATTACTGCTATACCTTTTGCAAGTCTTGAAATGTTTTCCAATAGACCTTCTTTCTTTCTGAATGTCGAACTTCCGTGCACTATGAAAATGTACATTTTTCTTTAAATTCTAATCTTGGCGCTGGGGAGCAACAAAAAAGTTTTTAAATGTGTAGTACGAACACAAAAGACTATTTAAAATTTCAATATTTAGTTAATTACAAATAGAAAGCATTTATTGTTCTTAATATTGTTAAACATCTTCTATGACATAAGTTTCAAAAAGTGTTTCTTTGTGATATTGTGCTGTTTCTTATGCTCAGCTTATGACGCACATACTTCTTTGTTTTCCCTTTAGCCTCTAAGTCCGGTACCACCACCGCTTGATCTAATTTATCCTTTGGCAAGCACGCATCTAGAAATATATGTCGGGGGAGGGTGTCTCTGCCAAGTGTTACAGAAAAAAATGATAATAATAACATTAACGACAATAATTAAGCAAATGGTTAAATTAATGCATTAATATAATTCATAGGTCTATTCACTTGAATATGTAAATTAATCAATTCTATTATTGTTATTGCATGACATGTTACAAAGATGGTAGAAGAATAGTAATAACATAACCCCACAGCTCTACAGCACCTTGGCGGGCCTTGGCTTACCTACCGACTGCTGGTCTCCCTCCCACACTGTTCCGCCGTCACGTGTTATAGCGTGGAGGTCTTAGACCAGTATTGGGGTGACGGGTGATCAGCCCGACGAACCCCCAGCCGTTGTTGTAGGTCTTCTTGACCGGGTTACGCTCACTCACTCGGAGCTTTCCAATTTCCTCACGATGGTGGGTTGCCACCGGCCCTATACGTAGGCCGAATAAATTCCGACCAGAGCCGGATTCGAACCTACGCCGTCCCGCAGCGAACGATCTCAAGACGAGTGAATGCCTTAACCCGCTCGACTACGGAGGAGGACAGAAGAATAGTAATATAACAGCACAAATATTAGCTAATATCTAGCTTACGTGTAGTTAAGATCGTCAAAACCTGCATAAAAACAGCTGTCCTGGCAAGAAAATTAATGTAAAAAAAAGTGATGAATTGAATATTTGCTGAATAACAAAAAAAAGATGTTACATCCAGTTGACGAAAAATAAAGTTCCTGATTAATATTTTATGCTCATTATTATAAGTAGTAGCGTACATAAAACTTCATTGATACCATGGACGTCCGCAGGATTTTTTCCAGGGAGGGGCAAGGATGGTATATTTTTCCAGGGGGGGCCAACATGGCATATTTTCCCCAATAATAGTGTTCATCCCTCATAAAACATTGCTTAAATTTGAATTTATCATGTTCGTGCAATAATTAACACACATTATTGTGGCTGAAATTAAATTATATGTGTGAAATATGTACATTTTGGTTGACTTTCGTTTTCCAGGGAGGGCCACGGCCCCCCTTGCCCTCCCTTCCGGACGCCCATGATTGATACTGTCATTCAAAGCCGTATGATCCCAATAGAATCCTTGTTTTCTAGTAAGTTCGGCAGGAATATGTAACCCTCGATTATGCTAAACAAATATACTTTTTTGTTTAGCTAGAGCAAGGCCCCAGGAGGATGCAAGAAGCCTTTCCTGCAAAAGTGTATGTTTTACGAAGCGAAGAAACGTGACAAAACCACCACGTATGGAAGGCAAACCTGCATTAATTTTATATGGCACGTTTACAGAGCCGTGCCTCCTGAAGTTATAAAAATCCCAACTTCAATGATTCTTTTAGACATGCTATAGTTGAAAAAAATATGTTTAGATGCACCCAAAGTGCATCATTATCAGATTATGCATATAACGTGTTATTGGAATCAACATATTTGTGTAAATTGGGTGCCTCCCCGATGGCGTAGTAATAACGTCGATGTCTTGTAATGAAGGGTCCTCGCGTCGATACTCAATGGAAGCACAAAGTGGATGGGATCGCACTTTAAACTGTAGGTCGGTTCGCGATTTAGACTATTTGCGAATCAAGTGGACTTCAAAAAAACAAAAGGAAACAATATCAACCTTAAAAATAGTAGAATAAACTAATTCACCCGCAGGTAAGTCAAATTTCACATATCCTTCTTCATCCTCGTCCATAGACTTCCTGCAATACTCTTGTGTTGCATCCCACCAGGTGCGAAAAATGTGAAGTTATTATTTCCCCGTACTGCGTTATTTCTTTTCATAACAGTAAGGCTAAATTCTTGTTTTATCTGAACTGAATACGTCTCTATCTTTAAACAACCACCCTTCTCCATGTATGTGTAAAATAATCCCACTCTGTCTCAGAAAACCCCTTCCTACGATCAAATGAAGGAAACAACTCTCAAGTCTCAACAATTATAAATTTTTGCTTAAATTTCCTATCATTTATACAAACAGTAGCACATATCACGTCCTTTGGTGCAACACTGTCAACGGCTAATGTTACTTTCCTCGTCCTAATAAATTTACTTCCAACCAGTGACGGCGCCAAGGAAATTTGACTGGGGGGGGGGGGGAGGCTGGCAACAAAATCTTCGTAACGCTGAAGAGTTTTGGGCAAAATTTGTGTTTCACCTTTCAGGGAAACGTTATCACAGGATAAAAAATCAGACAAAGGTTACAGTTATCTCATAATTCAAGAAATATTCTGACCCTGGCAATACTTACTCTTACTCTACCACTCCAACGTATGTCTGTGCTACCCAATTACAGGCACCTATGGAGTAAATGGGAAGATGTTCTTCGATTTTGATATGTACGCGAAAGAGCGAACCTGCATCTAATGATTGAAGAGTGGCAAATCCTAATAAGCGTTCTTTTACCTGCCCGCGATATGTTTTGAATCGAATTTTAAGTGTAATTTGCATTTTAAGGTTCACGTTCAATACATTTCCAAACAATATCCCCTCATCAGCTTCAAGAGTATCGAAGAAATTCCCTTTCTTAAGGTTTGCCTCAGACTCATCATCTCGAAATTCAAGTCCCTGAATAGTAAGAAACCGCGATGAATCCACAACAACTGACATGTAGTGTCTGTCGGTTTTTCTTCGATCACCTTTGGTCCCGGGTTCGATACCCGGTGGAGGCACTTTTAAATTGTAGGTCCAGTCCCGATTAGCCTTACTGTGAATAAAGTGGACTTAAAACACCAAATCAACCAACCAACCAAATCTTGAATCAACTTTGAATGTCTTTTAATAATTAGCGTTGTCACTAACGACCACGATTAGATTAATTTGCCCGTACTACAGATGATGTCTTGTGGTCCTGAAAATATTCGTGA
This sequence comes from Lepisma saccharinum, assembly GCF_977018435.1. NCBI lineage: Eukaryota > Metazoa > Arthropoda > Insecta > Zygentoma > Lepismatidae > Lepisma > Lepisma saccharinum. The sequence goes on along the minus strand of NC_139239.1, from coordinate 44,745,594 downwards.
TGTTTTAAAATCATCCACATTCAACATTTTTTCCCAGTTCTTAAAACTGGTTAAAACTTAGGTTAATCTCGGCTATTACAGGACATAAATGAATGAGAAATCACCTATGCCCAGGTCGGCGCTCGAATCTTGGACGAAACAAATTAATATTTGTTAATCAAGTTGGTATTATAAGCAGGAAAGTGATATCATGCAGAATACACCACTTTGAAAAGGTGAAAATCGTCATACTCTTATAAATGAACTCTCTTATTATTCGATATTTAATTAACTTCAGTTGGGGGGCCCGCGTGGGGGGGGGGCGAAGTGTCTGACATGGGGCGTCCCCCTGCCCCCTCTGGCGTCGTCACTGCTTCCAACCCTCTAATAACTTCGCTGCTGATAACCTCACCTTCGAAATGGAAGCTTGTGTGTCGGCGAATAACACAAAGAACTTGTGTTCACTGTCCCTCTTTCATTCAAAGTCTGCCGTTTTCCTTTTCAGCTTTTCCTGCAAAACTTCCTGTCAGCAAGCAAACCAAATTACAGAATTTTTATTGCCCCTCCCTTGCATCAACTTTCATTCCTACTTTAGGCCTGGATTTATGGCACGTACCCGCTACTGCAGGTCAATCTCGCCCTATGTTTGGTGTTTACCCCCTGTCCATTGTTCAAAGCGAAACCTTTGTCAGTGGGGAAAGGCGAAAAATAGTCTCGGAATACACCCTGGTCGTAAACAAGCTCCCGCCACCCTGACATTTCTGTCAGCTTCCCTCTGAAGTTCGATAAAACTTCTTTGTGAAATGTGTTTAATTAATAACGAGTGAAAATGTAGACAGTAGATACTACATGTATTTTGCTCATAAACTTGAAGGCTAAATTTACAGAATAAAAAGAACAGCTACAACATTCCTTCATCTGATTTACAGAAAGGCTAATCGGGACTGGACCCACAGTTTAAAGTGGGGTTCAAATCACAATGTGCCTTCACCGGGTATCGAACCCGGGACCCCTTGATTACAAGGCGACGGTGCTACCACTGTACCATCGGGGAGTCCCCTCACAAAGTTTCCTTCTACGACGATTATACAGAACTTAGTGCACTTCCTTAATTTGAAATCTATTCTATATCAGTCTCAGTATTTCGTTATTACAATCCAAGGAATAGTATTCTCCTTAAATAAGAAATAAAGAAATAAAAAAACAACATTGGAAATAATCTTCAAACGGACGTAAAAAAAAAATCGAATCCAACCACCTGCAGAATGCCTGAGGGAAACAACAAGAATTTTCTCAACAAAGACATATCCGAAATTTCCATAACATTCTAATAATTTCGAGCCCGACCCTGTGGCCGAGTGGTTAGCACATTGCGCTGCGACGCCAAGGGTCCCGGGTTCGAATCCCGGTCGGGCTTGGTTGTTTGTGAATGTCCATTCATCAATTTCACCATTTCATCACTCATCCCCATCTTCGCAAATTAGCCAAGAGGCACAAAACGCGAAGTAAAATAAACTAAATCAATCAATCAATCAATCCAATAATTTCGCAACCCGTGCAAATAATCATGTGGTAAAATCTTGTCGTGGTTCCCTGTAAACACTAAAATAACCAAATTACTTCTTTCCATATTTCCCGTATTTTCTCCTCCTCTTTAGCTCTCAGCTGTTCGGAGTGGGATAATGCAAGATTATTTGTCCCTAATTATCTCCTTCTCTTAGTCTTGCTAATATCTTGGACTCCTTAATAACTTTCCCAACAACTCCTTATCAATTTGTACTGCCATGTTTCCTACAATGCTTTTCCTACTTCCTAACAACAATCACTTCTGTACACCCTTTGATGTAAAAATTAAATAATAAAAATAAACCATATCCGTCGGTCCGTTTATCTTTCTAACCTATAGAGCTGAGACTATTTACAAGATAAATCTCGGACGCAGACATTCCACGATCTTTTGGCCCCTCCTTCCACCTTCTCTACCTGCCCTTTTACTTGATGTTATTGAGAATTGTATTAGTATCTGGAGTACTATCGTAACATAAAGTTATTAACCTGGAATATTTTTTTAAAAAAAATGGGGAGTAACGCTGTGTTTCGAAAGAGTATAGGAAATAAGTTTAGGTATTCATTCATGCCTCTCTCTAGAATAGTCTTCTTATTTTGACTTAATACACGCTTATCAACGTTTCTAATTGAAATACTTTAATCCAAGAAACAAGTATTTGCAACTGATTAAAAATTTTGCTTTTATTTTTTCGAGACATTCGAGACGAGACGAGACTTTTCAAAAGCCGTCCCGTCCCGTCTCGTGTCTCGTCTCGAAAACGAGACGAGAAAGGCATTCCGTCTCGTCCCGTCTCGAATTCCAAAAGGCTTGTCCCGTCTCGTGTCTCGTCTCGTTTTCGAGACGAGACACGAGACGAGACGGGACATGTCCCGTCCCGTGAGCAACACTAATAATGCACTTCAAATTAGAAAAACGGGTATTAATATATGTTTTCATTACAGGATAGATAGATATCACATATAGTCAGTTTAATAAAAATACAAAGCAGGAATGATCAACATAATTTTGAAGACTACTACTGCTGTAAGAACAACTTCACTAAAACAATTATTGGAATTTCTCGCTGTTTTTTGAGAAACGAAATTTTGCTCACTTCTTTTATATTTGGGGGGAGGGGGGTAACAACAAGACTGCAGAATCTTATCTGAAGATTTCACATGTTTTATTGCTCTCTGAAATACCATTTGCAAAGATGCCTGGCTTCTTTCACTCGACAACCATCCTTCTGAAAATCGCATCCCAAGCTCAACCACTGTGCTACAACAATTACATTATTTTTCCACATAAAGAAAGAGCTGCTTCCATGACGTGAGACGAAACACAAACTGGCGTGTATGGCGTGCACCACGATGACCTGCTGATAAGAAGCGGCGGCGCCACTCTGTCGCTTCATTCAAGAACGCTCCCCCTTCGTCCCCTTCCGAAAGTCTAAAAAAACAGCATTTACATGTAATATACTAAAACGCAATTAATTTCGATCTCCTCTTTCGGAGAAAAAATGTTCAATTTCCAGAACTTAGCACATGTCACGGCCGTCGAAAGTACCTTGCATTCACGAACTCACTCTTGCTTTTGACAAGAAACGCACCATTTTTACTCACTTAGCACGCTAATAAACTATGCCTACAAAAAAGGCAAGTGTGGAGGTTATGCTTCACTCGATCAACTATATGAACAGCACAAAATCCTTCTGTCTCTCATTCTTTTTTCCATCGTAACTCGGTGGTTAACTTTATAACGTTGGACCACAAAGAAGGAACTCGAGTCTTTTTCCGAAAAATTATTATTCAGCTAACAGCTGTTGGATCCTAAAGAAACACAGTGGCGAATTAACATCAGTCTGACGTTGGGTGTGGATTACTTTCTTTCGTTGCATATCTCTCGCTATGTTCAATGAAGATTTACTGAGCTATTGACACCGGTCTAAGGGCACATGAAGAGTAACTGCACATGAAAAACCATAAGGTATAATGTAAAATGAAGTTAGCGTGGTACATCTGCTTTATACAAAATTATCGTAATTGGAAATGAACTATTAGGATCGGCATATTTGTACCTCGCTGCGGTATATGTCGGTTTTCATTCCTAATACCTTACCTCTAAGCAGTGGCGTCGCTAGGCCCTTTTGGAGGGGGCTTCAGCCCCCCCCCCCCAATCCCTCGATAAGCCCCCCCCCCAATTTTTAGCTATTATTACATACAGTACTTCGAGAAAACATATTTGAACAATTGTTAATGCAGGAACATACCTCTTGATACACATTCTGGGAAAGAATCGTTTTGTTGTGACAGTTTTTTTTAAACCACGATCTTACATCTGACACGTCATGTCTTTGGCTGGCAACAGTGCAAACTATCGCCGTTATTTGTTCTATTTTCACAACGGTTGCTACGCGAGGAAACGGTAGTGGTGCGTTTTGTGTTACGGAGTTTGTGATATTGTGTGTTCGTTATCAAAGCTTTTTGTGATACTTACTGTTGTTCGTACAACAATGGACAAATTTATTATTCGAAGTAAGCGCCTGAAATCGGAAATCGGAAAAGGAAGAGTGCCATGAATTGTGTGTGGATTGTGTTATTGATAATTTTGCAAGAAATTCGAACCGCAGAGTACAGCTGATACATACAGACATAGTTCACCAGCATTAGAAAAACAGAACAAGAATATCCATCTGTTTTCATAAAAATTAATGCAGTAAATCTATGTTAGTTTTAATTTCTTATGCTTGTTATATATTATTGTATTATTAATCACTTTGCTATTTTCAAACATTAAAAATATTTACAATAGTAGTAAGTCATGTATCTGGTTGCAGCCCCCCCCCCCCCAAAGCAGATGGCCTAGCGACGCCACTGCCTCTAAGTGCTATCAATTTCCACAACTTAAAATTTTCCCTTTCTACGTAATAATATTATGTATTGTATAATATTACAGATGTGGTACATAAACAAATAGTAAGCATATTTTCGATCTCACAACCTACTTTCCCATGTCCTAATCCCGGTGTGGGTGATTTTTTTTTCTTGTTTGATCAATTTCATCATATAATTCATTTTCATCGTTGTGATTGCCAAGAAGTGAAAGAAAAGCGACGCAATTTTTAGCACTACAAAAATTATTTTAAAAAAATAGTAGAACTAGGCAAAGGATCAAAGTTCTACTTGTATTTGCTAATTTATGAATCCGGAGTGGTTCATGATGTAGGAACTTTACCCTTCCATCATCAATCACATACTAAAAAAAACATGGTGTTTAAGCGACACAAACAGTGATACAAGGTGGTCCACATATTTTGATTAACAATGGTGTTAAAATGGTGTTCACTACAACCATTTAACACCATATTTTTTTTACGGTGTAGGAGTGTACATTAGATTGATCCAAAAACGCTTCACTATTTGCTGAATCAGGTAGTTGTGACGGTAAATTTCCACTGATTTCTTCTTTCCTGATGGAACATACAACGGCGGTGACAATGATATAGAGCAATGCAGCCGGTGAAATTTCAGATACCTTCCGCTTCTTACCACGGAAACAAACTTGGGATGCCTGACATTTATTATTACCCATCGATGCTCAGCCTAAGGCCGTTATGGAAGTTGGACTCTCCAGCACAAAGCAGGAGGAAATAATGTGTTCCGAAACATGCAATTACGTGCTGCACATTTCTCTCTCTGGTTCTCTTATTTTTTTGCCTCTGAACAAAGGATGAAGACACCATGGTATTGTCCTGGCCTCGCCTAGCTATTAAAGTCACCTCCCGAATCCGGGTTCACTCAGTCAACTGTTAGGGGCTTCTAATCGAAGAGGGGAAGTAACTTAGACGGGTATCTGAATAAATTTCATGACGAATTCAATTGGTATGATTGGGGCCGAGGTCGAACAACAACAAAAAGAGAAAACGGGATTTATCATTATATCCGCTGAAAACAACCCTTATGAAATAGACAATGGACAGTCTAATTACACACAAAGCAGTTATCGTACGTTGCAATTAAACCTTCGGACGTCATATGCCTTATAGCAGGATTTACATCTTTTATTACACCCATTTTATTTCTCGTCATTCAATGGTATTCTCCACGTTCATGGCGCTTTACGTTACGAAGCGCTATGGTAGCAAATAATACTGTTCTATTCGCATTGTTCATTATGAGTGTGTCAGCACTACAGTCTATTTTCCCCCGTCTCAAGATCAGAGGAACAATCCTCTTACCTAAAAAAAATATAATAATAATAGGGTTGTAAAAACCTTGAAATATTAAAAGTGCAAAACTGCATAGAGCTCAGAACATGATGCAGACAAATACATTAAAAAGGCAAGGGAAAGTGCAAAATGCTCGGATGCTGTGACAAACAACTGTGAGACGTAAAGAATCGAAGACACTGTTCAAATCCGTGATCGTTACTAAACATGCGGCCAGATCGTGTGGTTGTGAAACTATTGTGTCCTGTATTGATGTTAGTTTGTTAAATACACAATACCATTAAAACTATCAGGAGTTCTAGTCAGCGTCGATAGTGGCACAACTGCTGCACATATCTGCAGCCGTACGATGCCACCTCGGCAGCGGGTGCCTTTTAGTAGGGGAGCGTGCACGGCCTCCTTTCGCCATCCACGTTACTACTGCATAGCTGGAGTGCTATTGCCTATTGTTGAGGGAGAGGGTAGATTTGTAGAAATGCCATTTTGTCTCGTTCTCGCTCAGCGCGTTGCCAGGTCCATGGGTTCGCTCACTTCCCGGATAGTGAATTGTGGTTGTAGTGAACCTAAAAAATGTCATTTCCATGAAAAATCATCATTGTTAGCATTATAATACAGTACAGTACTTCAAAAGAAACCTTCTTGAAGACTTGAAGAAACTTGTTTTTTTTTTCTTCCTTGCAGAACGGCTGAAATGAAACGGGAACAAGCGGAGAGCGTGGGGTTGCAACTCATGGTGGTAATGAAACACACGTTCGAAGTAAGGGACAGTTGATTTTGTTTGATACTGCACTGAATTCGATATTTTGTTTTATTAATATGTTCTGTGTCAAACTTCTACTGCTCATCTTCTAGAGTTATTTGCTGTCACTACGAACGTCAATTAAGACAAGGAATTTCGGTTTTAGTGAACTAGTAAACTGAATTCCTAAGCCTTCAATATAAGCGGAGCTGACTGTACTAATGTTGCAAGATACCTGGCTACTTACCTGTCGGAGAGAACCACGACGAACATGTCTCATTCTCATTCAACGGAAAGCTTAAGTATCTTTACTTTCAAAGAGTCAATAAGATTCTCCGAGAACGAGAGTGTCTTAACTTCGAACGGACAACTTGCAGCAAGGCCCGCCGAACGGAATCAGTCTTGTTGAGAATAATTTTCTCGGTTTCCCTAGAGCGTTGAAGTAAATTAATACGGTCTTATCAATCTTTCCTGCTTTGGCAGTGAGCGTACTCGTGGATTTCTAAACTCTGACCTGTATAATCTTGAGCGAGGGGGGGGGGGGGGAGGCCGTCTAGGCAACCTTATTTTGACAGGAACCCTTCATAACTGAAGGGTGCCGTGAAATTTTTGGCTTCAGGTATCGTTTTAGTGGGTTTTACTGTGGGTAGTGTATTAAAAAAATGCAATGTATGTTAACCTATGTTAGTATGCGTCCAAGAAGAGAAAGTTGCTACGGCTACGAACTCACTAACAAATAAAACTTTCATAAACCAAATTATTCCTATGGCAGTATTCCGCCCAAAGAGGAAGGCGAATACTCGCAGGTATTTCAGTTACGGGCGAGAAAGAGTGTTGCCACTGCGAAGTACACATGCAGTTTGTACTATTTGCTGGAGATTTTTCCCATGTTTCTATACCTTTACATATAATCAAAGTCTCTTTCCAGTTTCTATGTTTCTTCCCTTGAAGGCGTAAGATTATGGACTGGTTCATCACGGAAAACTGAGGGTAAACTCAAGGCATGAGGACGAAAATAACTACTTAAAATCGTTGCAGAAATAAGATATTTTTCTAAGAAAGTTATGAAATTCAGATAAAATATTCTGTTCTCGACAGTCTGAAGGTATTCGCGGTTTCCAGGTAACGTTCCATAAAATATCTTCCTTTACGAAGCTTGTTCAAGAAAAACTTGTAATTTATTTTCATTTCGCGGTTTCCAGGTAACGTTCCATAAAATATCTTCCTTTACGAAGCTTGTTCAAGAAAAACTTGTAATTTATTTTCATTCTCAAATCCTGGCAAGCACAAAACAAAAGACGACTTCACTTTTCCTGCCCTCTTCTGATTTTATGATCTATTTTAAAAATTCCTAGACTTTTCTATCAACTTTTTTCACAGAACACCCTGAGAAATTTTCATTTTCTGAGCACATCTTCGCAGTCACTAAGGACTCCATGCGTATGCTGGGTCAACTCTATCGTTTAACTTAAATAAATAACCTGTCTGCTTTCAGCACTTTTTCGAATCTTTCGATTCATCTAAAATTAAACCCTTCACTTGGATCTGGTCCATGGGATGCCCCTCTAATTTGGACAGACTAAATTCAGTTCTAAATTTCTTCTTGGCCATATAACGTTACCGAATTCGATCTACATTCCACAAAATACCCCCACACCCCCTATACGCCTTCATGCCGTGGTGCTAAGCACAGGGGAGCGCTTCACTTACTGTTTTTTTTTTTTTTAACATGAAAAAGACGATTCTGAGAAGGTTACATATAGCCACACTCCTCACGAGAGACAATCAGGCTGACCACATCTTTTCTTTTACATTAAATAGCCAATGACATCAGAAGGGATCGGCTACTCCTGGAAATACACTTTCGAGTGCCGCCTCGAATCATCAAAGCAATCAATTTTCACTTGCCAGAAGCGTAGATGCTTCATCCAGCGCTCCCTGTTCCACAGCCTACTCAGCCAATACAATGGGCAAGCAGCCCATTTTTCGAAATCATACACGTTAAAGGACTGTTGTGTACAAATGTGATAGTCACGTTACTGCATATGTTTTTATTTGATTGTTAGTACATTCCAGTGTAAAATGGTTAATACTGTATTTGGAATCTCTTCTTAAACACACACATACACGTAATAGCCTGATACTTCAAGAGAAGTTATTGGATCTACTCCCCACTAGGGATTTTTTTTTAAATACCACACTGCTCATAGATATAAAGAGGATGTTATGTAACAAAATTCAATGAGAAATCAATCCAACAACCGCGCAATTTTTGGCGAAGGTAATAGAAGTGGTAGATAAACTATATTTTTTGAATCGTTTATTACTTGAAATTTCAATTATTTTGAACAAAAATTCCCACGACTCAGCCCCGACTGTAAGGATGTCACAAAAAAATTCAGAAATGGATGGCGCAAAAACTACCCTGCCTGCATATGAGAAGACTGAACAACACTGCAAGGCACATGGTTGGTTCCCCTCGCCCTCGCCTACTTCCTCAAAGCGATGATGATGGGAAAACAGAAACTCAATCGACCGTTGCTAGGAAACTGGAATTCGCCACCGTTTTTTGCGTGCCAGCAAAATGCGAGAGGTGTAAACGTACATTCAAGTTTCTCGTTTGCCTGATCGACTTGGATAAGTAGGAGGATTTCAGAAAGAATCGAGGCTAAAAAGAAAAATCGTAGCTGCAAAGGGGAGGGGGGGGGGAGACGGAATGCATTAGCACGTCAGCCCAAGGGCAACGGCCATCCGTGAACCGTGTCAGCCGAATTCTCTGCCTGGCTACTGTCTTTCACGCAGGCCGTCTCGTCTCTTTACACACGGAATTGCTGGAATATTTGCAGCATATTTCAAAAATGCGCAACACAAAATTTCGCATATTAAACAAACTCGACTGCGTATTTCGTATTGTTGGCTATTTTACGTCGTCTCTCTATATCTGTCTAGGTTATGTGATGTGTAGAGGGTGGATATATATGTACTAAAGAAGACCAAAATATGCATTAAAAACAGGAAACACTATAAATTTTAAAAACGTGTCCTAAAAAATGTGTATTATGGTCAATAGGCTATATGATCGCACCAATACCCTCCCGTCTGACCCATACATCCTGAGTGGTTGGTTAATATAAATTAGTAAAGATATCCACCCTTACATGCAAAATTTGTAAAAATAATAATAATAATAATAATAATAATAATATTGCACAGATACCCACAACACACCGGTGTAGTATTTCGAATATTTCCAGGTTGGAAGAGGAAGAAAGTTCCAGTAAATCTTTGGAAGGATAAGCATATACATCTAGCATCATAGTGATGAATAGAGCCGGATTCCTAGGCACTATTTTATTTTTATTTATTTTTCTTATTATTTTTTTTTTTTGCGTCACAACTTTCAATGTTGTGAATAACGAAAGCCCTCATTTCAAATTCTCTCATCCAAAATTTAACACTTCCATAGCATTGACAGCTGTAATTTCACAATGTATGCAGAGGATTGTATAATTTTTGAATTAACGGAAACAGGAGTGGCTATAAGGCAAAAAGCAGCAATGGACGGACTTTCTCTTGAGGCGTGGATTCTTTTCTAGTTGACTTTCTATCTTGCCAACTAAGTTCCCAGGTTCGAGTCCCAATCTGAGCATGGGTTTTATTTGTGAGATTGTTCGGGATTAATGCAATTTGCTTGTAAATAGAAACACCATGAAATAAAATTTTGTGTTAAATATTAGTAACCTCAATACATCATCACTTTAGCCATCATCTTGAAGAGATATCGTAACACAGGAGATTAATTTGCATTTAAATGTAAAATTAGACTACAAAAAAGAATGTAGTCTTAGACGAGGAATTGGTCGCAGGACTTCAGCTTGAAAATCTGTAAAAGCCGTAAGGTTTCCGTTGGCTTCCGACGTTCAAATCCAATAACTAGGGCTCGGAAGTTGAAGACCTTAAAATAGCCAAAAAAAGACCTATAAAAAGACCTAAAATATAAAAAAGGACCTAAAAACTGAAAAAAGGACTTATAAATGTGATCCAAATTAATTAATCAATTCAGTTTTAATTACATATTTAATGAATAAAAAAAATACAAAATTCTGGTGGTATGGAACACCCAGTGCGAAAAAACTGAAAGCTTCAAAACAAGAGAAAGTTGCCACTTACAGCGCGACCTTCCAGACAAATTACGGTTAAAGGACCTTGTACCGTACCTGCTTCAGTCGTCCACATATATATATATATATATTTTATTTCTTTACTACAGAAAGGATGTTTAAGAGGTGATGAAATGATGATGATTCGAATTGAGAATGGCAGTAAAAACGTAGTCGAAAGAAGGTGAAGTTGCAAAAAAAAAGCCGTTAAGACCTAAAAAAAGGACAAAGAAGCCAAAAAACGCCAAAAAAGGCAAAAAAGGACAAATAAAGCCCACCTTTTTCTGGCCTACAATGACCCAAAATGAACATATATTATGTTGGGCCTCGTCTTCGGACACTAGGGAAAAAAAGGATTTTTCCTCAACTTCCGAGCCCTACCAATAACAAACACTCGCCATGTCTCGAATCCTGCGAAATCATCACCTCGGCCCAACCATGTTAAAACTTTTGGACTTGCAGCCGTCTGTTTTCACAATCCACCTGCCTCATTAAAAATCCGAATAAGAAAAACAAAACAATTACGCTATGCTCTTGTTTTGCGAACCACAGGGAAAAATCCAGACGCCACTCTTCAGCAATTTCAATGCAGACCTTCTTCTGACCACTTTCCCATTTCGAGGGCTGTAACGGGCATTAAGTTTTCTCTCAATCAGATTACCATAATCTCGTACATTGTTGAGAGCCTCTCGCCCCAGCTTGTTTGTATGTTTTGCGATACGTCAGCTTGAGTCACGATGCTTCTTCCACTTCGCCGTCTTGGGCCGACCCCTTCCTCCCAGCTCCTTTAATGCCAAACACAAAAACTACTCCAGCGTTATTTACGACTCTTAACACCATTAGCCCCGAGTAACTTGACGCTACAACTAAGCAGCATTTATCATCAACCTCATCTTCTGCCAGGTGGCCACAGGTCACAGATGCCAACGGAGGGTCGTGGATCCGAGTATGAAGCATGTGGAGGGAATTTACTTAAGACAAGTTCTACGGTGACGAATGGTCCGCCAACTTCCTTACTTGCTTTTTTCTATAAAACGCTATCGCAGGAAGTTCAATATCAGCAGAGCCATCTGATGTTTCAGTTTTCAGCACCATAAAGAAGAGGTAACGGCTCTTAATAGTATATACATGTTCGGAAGACAAAGTGCGCGTCCTCAAAAACGAAGTCCGAGATTATAATTGCTCTTTGTAAGTAAATTTAAAAATAAAAAAGAAGAAGAAAGTTAAGAATAAACTTTGAAAAGCAGGTGTACAATGCGATAGCCTTTATATCTTAACTTCTCTCGTCCCGACTTCTAAATTCCAAGAGGAACGTTTTGCGTGTCAATCAATCAAAATTTCATCAAAAGATGCCGAGCATGAGTGAATGCAGTTGGGCACCACATTGATCAACTCTTTATAACACAGGTTAGTACTCGTTATGCAATATAAATATAAATTGTCTGCATGCCAAAGATATCTGCTTAAAAATAAGCGGGACGTTACGGGACGAAAATGCCGGCATCTCCGCCATGCCTCGCCGTTCTGGAGCCACGCGCTACCTCGGCCCCGAGCCAATATGAACGCACTGTATAATGCTACTACGTGCAGCATACAGTGGGGCAGGAACATTTTTGACTTGGAAGGGGGAGGGCACAAAGTTCAACTTCAACACACACACACACAATTTGTGTAATTAAGCATGGAGACATGGGTCATTCCATTTTAGAACAGACCACATATTTCTCATTCTTTAAAATACAAAGTGTATAACCTTGTACTGCCCCAAAAATCAAACGTCACAAAATATATTTGAGATTTTTAGAAATTTTATGTCTACTTTCAGGATAGTTTTTTAACATTTTGAAAAACAGTTTTTACTTTATTATAAAGTTCTTCGAAAGAACAGACCAAGTGAGATATAATAGGTTTAGGGCAATGTGAATTCCTTTCCTCGTATATATGAATGCATGTACGAGGGTGGTCTGAAAGGTTCTCGGCCTAACAAACTATTTGATAGAATGACTTGCAATTTTACACATATGCTCATAACAGGTGTACCAACTTCGAAGAAAATCTTACTGATAGCATCGTCATCTATAGTCGAGGCCGAGAACTTTTCAGACCATCCTCATATATTAATCAAAATCAAGAGAAAATGGTTTCTAGAATTAAATATATAAATGTTCCGATCTTTTTCTTCAACAAAATACCTAGGTAAAGGTGTGTGTGCGGGCAGAATAAAAAAGATTCTTCTTTCTAAGCTGTAATGAACATCATGATCCTGCTTCCCGCTACGTTAAACCCCCCTTTTTACGGACATCTTTCAAGGTGGAAGGTGGGGAAAGAGAAAAGGGGTAATCGACAAAATGGCTAGCTCATGAGATCCGTCCATCAACCTGTTCACTAAATCCCCCGTCCCTCTTCTTAATTTAAGAACGTTCCCCCCACCCAGTGGCAACCACCGAGATATCAGCTGCCATGAAGCCCCGTGAATAACAAACCCCTCCCCTCCACTTAGCATGCGGCCCGGCGCTCCCGCCAACGAAATCAACGTCATCAACGACCTTACGACGTGGATTTCCCTTCCTTGAGGGCCTATCAAAGCCGCAGGGTGTTTCAGAATCTTATCCAAGGTGAGAAAGATGTAGAGACTGAGGGTTTAGGCAGAGATCCAAAGTCCTCGTCCAGTGATACAGACAAATGTTCCTCCGGAGTAGGGACATAGCAAGGTTGATATGTTTGGAAGGGAGAGGTGCAGGGGGGGGGGGGGGGATTTGAAAATTTAACTAAATATGGATTATAAATTATATACTTTTTTACAAATTATATATATATATTTTTTCACAACAAATTATGAAACTTACTTTCTGCTTTTACGTTCGTTAAAAAAAAGTACGTTTAGTGTGCTGATCCTTGACACTTTGAGGACTTCCTGAAAATTTAATTCCCAGACTTTCCCAAGTTTTCCTCGACTTATAGACACCCTGTTAATTATATTTTTAGCAGGTATAATCTAAAGGTCGGAAGAAGAGGTCGGATTACAACTGCAATGTTAGGAGAAATCCACAACCTAGAAATCACAGTTCTCGTTTTCGTAATACTCGCGAGCATTTTGACACAATTGAAATAAATGTGTACCTAATGCCAAACTACACCTTATCCTCTCAGGCCCATGCATGTTTTAAATTTCTGCTGACTCTTACGAGAATACGATAGAATTTATTTATTTAAAATCCTGACACTTCCGGCAAATACCCAGTTATAGTGTTTGACACAAACATATAACTGATACGTACATATCTCCGTGATTACATGATTATATATAAAATTGATACATAATTTTGTAATTACATACTTATATACGTATGTGTACTATGGTAATAAAGGTGTACAGTATATATTGAAGAACAGGAAGGTTATACAAATTTACATTGTATTAAAATTGTTACGTACGAATTTAAGGCGTGGTGATAAAAATATAATATAGTATTTTGCGAATCTGATTTAAATTTTTGGGTACTTTTAAACATGTTTACTGTGTACTTTGATTTTATTAATTCCTTGATTGATTTACACAATCTTCGAATGGGAGCTGTATTTGCAGGTTTCGTCTGGGCTATGGAAATTTGGAATAAGTCCTTATGCGGCCTTACTTTGCTGCATGGAACATACACATGGATTTTCGAAAGAAGATGTTCGGAGTCTGTTTTATATGTAATCTGTGTATGTTTTATATGTAATTTGTGTAGAAAAAGTAACTCATGGATCGGTCCTCTGTTGTGAAAGGAATCCGTATTGAAATAACTTATATTGCCTCGCTTGTCCCTATTTTTAGTGTTAGGAACTTATTTTGCACTCCTTCGATTCTGGCTATTTCCATAGGCGTGCGCACGGGGGGGGGGCAATTTCCCCCCTAATCATGGACGTCTGCAGATTTTTCAATGGAGGGACAAGCAAGGTATTTTTCCATGGGGTATATTACCCCGATAATAGTGTTGCCCCCTCAAAAAACACCACTTGAATTTGAAATTATCGCATTAATGTAAATTACTATGTCTAAAATCAAATTATACGTGTGAAATATATACTTGTTGGCATTCAATTTGTAAGGGGGAGGTGTGGCCATCCTTGCCCCCTCTTCCAGACGTCCATATCCCTACATTATTATACTTTCACCTAGAAATTTAGTGTAGAGGAATCTTACCGCTGTTATTAAACGATATTATACTCTTAAAGAAAATAAAGTATTTTCAAGCCGATTAAAGTTCAAAGCAACTGCGGGAGAAGGGGGTGCAATATCGCAACCAAAAGGGGGGATGGGGGAATGAGCATTGCCCCTTCCCAACCTTGGAAGGAAACCAATTCTAGGGGCAAACACTGAGGTAAAAGAAAGCAAGACTATAATAGAATCTAAGAGTAGCACGGTAAAAGGATACTCAAGATGGAATTAGTTTTCTCGTCTTTCTTGCATTATTTCTTCCAGATGGCCAAGAGCACCTGCAGGGTGGCACAAAGAGAAATTGTCCCCTCGGTATCAAATTTTATACAAATAAAAATACATTTCGTAAAATTTTCTTGCTCGCTTCGCTCGCAGTATCTGCTTTTCTTATAGTCTTGTTAAGTTCAGAGCAGGGTTCGCCAAGGTGGGCCCAGCCCAAAAAAAAACATCTTAAAACCCAGTGGGTTTTTTCATTAACTTTGGTATTTCAGTGATTTCTGAAATGAAGGAACGTCATAGAAGTGTATACTGATGAAGATTGCATTTGAGATTCTTAGAATGCGATCCCGAATGTCATTATAGCTAGAGATTAATTTTGCTATCTAAAATGCACAACACTTGTAATATCAATGCACCAATACAAACGTTTAATCTTTATTAAGAAGTTACTTAGGCCTATATTAAGCTGTAGATTCTGCAGGTACTTTAGACAAAGGATTTCAATATGTATGTCGAACCAGGGGTGCCCATCCCCACAAAGGCCCATGATGCACTCCCCCCCAAAAGGTAGAACATTCTCCCGCCCCGTTTATGCCGAATTAATTACTCAAATTTTTTTTTGTCAGTCAACTTTTTTTCATTTAGATCATTCGGCGCCCATGACCGACTCCCGCCGCCCCTAGCTACAACTCTAAACTTGACGAAAACTAGAAAAGCAGATAATGCAAGTGAAGCAAGCAAGAAAATTTTACAAAATGTATTTTATTTGCATAAAATTTGAAATCGAAGGGGTAATTGCTCCTCTGTGCCTCGCCTGCAGGTACCCTTGGCCGTCAATGATTGTCCCCCTTGCTACCCTAGAATTGACTACCGTCGAAGATTCGAGGGGGGGGGGCAATGACCCGCTGCCCCCCCTGTGGTTGCGTCACTGTATAATACAGACATATTTAAGCAATATATGTCTGCTTTAGATACTTTAGGCTCACTACCATTGTTAGTCAACCTTATTCTGTACAGTTTGTCAGCTCGACTAACCTTGTAGTAATGCTAATACCATGCCCCCCTCCATCCAAACCGATTCAAAAGGCATAAGAGGTGGTGTTTCATTTCAACCCTATAGCCGCGATCACCACAGGTAGGTGGAAACTATACATAATTATCCAAAACTAAAAATCAATAACAAGTCAATCAAACGATACGACCCCCCCCCCCCCCATTTTTGTGTGAAGATATATACATTGATTGATTGATTTAGTTTATTTTACTTCGCGTTTTGTGCCTCTTGGCTAATTTGCGAAGATGGGGATGAGTGATGAAATGATGAAATTGATGAATGGACATTCACAAACAACCAAGCCCGACCGGGATTCGAACCCGGGACCCTTGGCGTCGCAGCGCGATGTGCTAACCACTCGGCCACAGGGTCGGGCTGAAGATATATACAATCGGTATAAAATTTTGTAATAGTGGGTAGGTTGAACGGCAATTACAAATGTGAATTATTACATGTATTCACATTTTATTTATAAAAGCTCGACAAAACCCAATCAAACCAGAAAAAAAAAATTAAAATAGGGCGGCGGGAGTTGGCCCTGGGCGCCGAACGATCTGGATGAAGAAAATTATAAAAGAGAACGCCGTGGCGTTGAATATTTTGTGCCATATTAAATCAATATTGTTTTCAGTTTGCAAAAATTGGATCTAAAATTTTTCTTGCTCGCTTCGCTCGAAATTTTATAGTTTTCTGTAATGCATTGTAAATTACCAGAGAGAGAAGATATAACTACTAAGTACTTTAGACTCTTTCTGCTAGACAGTTTTGTCTTGAATGAGTGAACACAATTGTTTGGAGGAAAGGAAGCGTCGCACATTTCAGAGAAAATTTATTTATTCTTTATGGTGCCTCTATGTTGCGCGCGCGCACACACACCTACACACACACACACACACACACACACACATACTCTCTCTCTCTCTCTCTCTCCCATCAATGCAATGAAACTAAAACAGTGAGATAAAATGAGGTTTTTATTTCCCGACTGAACTTTCAAGGCTTTTGCCCTTCCCTATGTCTATTTCCATTCCACCTTTTTCTAGGCGTTTGCAGACTGAAAACTAATAGCTCTGACGTACTAGTCGATGAAACATGCAGAGAAAGCGTCTTCTGCCTCTTTCCGAGATGCAGGAAGACAATAGACTCCGCTCGGCGTCGACAACCGAGGGAGGGGGATGGGAAGAAAACTTCTCAGCGTTTTCCTCCTTTCCTTTCGTCCCTCCAGAACACCACTGATTCCCAAACGGAGGCAGTGAACCATGACGCTACATCACAAGAAGCGATGCCGTTCTCCCCCACGCCAAAAAAAAAAAAAAAAAAAAAAAAAAAGGATTCCAACCTCGGCCTTCGAGAACGATTACAGCAACAGAAACTTCACGAGACATACCACGCACAGATATGCAAAAATTTCTTCCAAGGCTTCGACTTTGGAACAGGCTCCATGTTAATTCCCGATACAATTGAATATGGAAGATATGAATCATTCATGCCCTAGGGATTACTATTCGCGATGGTCCTTGTGGATTTGTTCAAACCGTTGCCAACTCCTTGCAACTAAGATGCCAATTAGTGATGTTTGAGACACAATTTACGTTCATGCTCCCTAAACGTTGTACAGTCCAGTAGGAAATTCTGGATCAATTCACAGATAATTTGTATTTCAAAATAGATATGAATAAAAGTTACATTATTTATTTGATATCAGAACTGTTGGTCTTGGGACATGTACGTCCCATCACCCTCCCCGCTTTTTGAGTGAGTGAATTTTTCAGCATTATTAGAACAGAAGATGGTACACATTGAAAGCACGAACATTGTTTTCTACTGTTATTTATGTTATTTAATTGATGAAATATTTTCATTTCTTTTTTTATTATTATTTTCGGAGGATAAGTGCATGTGTGTGCTGGCAATTTTTCACTTAACTTTCAGACATGAAAAAGATGTTATTTCTCTTATTCTGATTTGTTTAAGGCTACTTAAAAGCATTTGTAGTAAGCATACAAACACTTACTAATTAGGTTATTGCAGTAGAAGTGGACAGTAAATAATACGTAGTTTTAAAACTTTCGTTATCAATCTGAAGAGCACTCATCAGGAAAGTTAGTAAATGTCGACATAACGATATTGTATGTTTAACATAATAAATAAAGATGCACGTTGCTGTTGCGCAGTTATGAGAACTGCTTCATACAAACCAACCAGCCTTCCCTCCCTCGCGACTCGGCGGGGAAAAAAACGAAGCTCACAAGTGCCTTCTCCACCGAGGCCTCACCATCGATTCCTGGGTTTCCTCCTCTCGTTAATTACCTCCGAATAATGAAAGACGCGTCAACGCCGGCAACGGAGAAGCGTTTCTGACTCATTAGCAAGGCAGGGAATTGTTTTCCCTGACGGCCATCAATAAGCCGCACAATGAACGCGGAGAACCACCAACGACGCGAACATTACGTCACACGAGCAAACAATAGCAATAATTAATAAGAGTTTATTGCAGAACAAGAGCTGCAACGCACGGCAGCCAACGACCCCTTCGCAGCATCCGGGTTGTCCTCGCAACGACTGCAGCTTTCTAGGAGCGCACGGGGGATTCGTAACCTTAGACCGAAGGTTCCGGGTTCATCCTCGGCATGGGTGTTCCCTTTGGGTGCCTATCAACTTATTCAATGCAGCATTCATCCTCATTAGCGATTAACCAAAGGTGGCAAAATACTTGTAACATTCGCGTTTTGGAACATGAACACCCATATCCTGGATGTGCCAACTAACACAAGGGTAAATGACTAACCCAGAAAATGTTATGTAATTTATGCATACTACAAGAACATTCTGTTTATATGTAGAATACATGTATTATATATGCAGAAGCGTTAAAATATTCGTTAATAAATGTAAAAACTAAACTCTAGGAAGATATTTTCCATCATTTTGCCGTGGTTGACGCATAGAAAATACTGATTTGTTTGAATTAACAAATGCTTATTTAAGCATTTTGGAAACAAACTCATAAAAATGATATATTTTCTAAATTTAGTAATTTTGATCAAATTACTAAACAAATGTGCACGATCACTAAAAGGGTTTGGTCTTGAAGAATAATTTGTTTGCTGCATGTTTAAATAAACATTTGGTTACCAGAATTTATTTTTGGGATTATTCCCATTACCAACCACTGTACTTTTTTTTCTTGTACACACAAAACACCATTGTTTCAGACTCGCCAGAACACAGGATGTATTTGGGGAAAGCAGTCAATATAAGCGCTGAGGCTCCTTTGACGAGAGCAGGAATACCGTCAGAATCCAAAATGGAAAGAAAAAAATGTGAAAAGCAGAATACTACAAAGGATTATTTTACGGTAACCTAGGCAACACCATGTCAACCGTGCATGTGGTTTCCCCAAACACCTACACATGGGTACGTGAACACCCGAAAGAAAGAGAGAGAACGAATTTCTAAAATGCTGATATGTGTAGAACCAAGTACTGTGGCTTCAAGTCCAAGTAAATAGCCACGAATCAACAACCATCGATCAGTTACAACAAAGACAAATCATATACAGGGTCTCTCGTATATGGTGACACCATTCGAAAGATATGCCCTTGACAAACCAAAGACAAAAACAATTATTTTGTGAGGTAATCCTTAAGTACAGTGCGTTGAACACGTATTCAAGCGTCATGCAATTTGATGAGTCATGGCATGCAGCCAGGCAATAAAAATCGACACTGTGGGCGTCGTGTATCGAGAAGTTTTGGAAATGGAAAGCACTACATTAGATCATCATACTTTATTCGTCATCAATACTTTTTATGCACTTCAATAATAACGAAAACAAGATCTGCCGTGCGAGGAACGGCAAGGTCGATCATGAATGACCCGGCCTGATGAAAAACAAGCGAGAGCAGATATGCTTTAAAATATGACTGGAAAACTCCCCGTGCGTCAATCTTAAAAGAGATGGAAATAACTACAACCGAAAACTTCCTCAATGCCATAATCTCATGACAAATTCTCCTGTGAATGTACTTAAAAGAGCCAGTCTGTGGGAGCAGTATTTCACTTCGAAATTATCTTCGACAGGGGTTCATTTTTACAACTTTCAGATTTAGTGCGCCGAAAAACCACTTGCTTAGCAAAACAATCGTTAAATTTTAGTGTTTATATAAAAGCTATTGCCTCCTCTTTATGCTGACGTCCGATTCTTTTTTCCTCGACTGCAATACATGCAGTTATAGAGCGCCAGCTTATCGCGGAACAGTCAGCTTCTTTCACACACAAAGCCGTAACGACCCGCTAAGGAATAAGGGAGGGGAAAAAAGAGAAAACCACACGGACATATACGATATCACGGCAACCGGTCGGGGAATTTGTATGCGGACGCTCGTTAAGCGGTGGCCATTAGACGTATTAAAACCACGCGACTTGGAGGACCGAACGAGAGCTATATAACTCGGTATCTTGCGCGGGGCGTCACGGCGGTGGCGGAATGGCTGGGCCCCGATACGAGCGGCTCTCGTGTGCTATCTCCAAAGCACCGCCGCACTGGAACATATAAACCACCACAGGTACACGTCGATTAAGTTCTATAACCTTTCCGAACTACGGACGCTGGCTGGCACTCCATGCAAGCAGTCACGAAAATGATCAATAGATGGAAGCACCACGCAAGGCAACTCTACCGAAGCACGCCAGCAAATTTTCACGGTTGGAAAAGAACACGCACGGAACCAATAATTTGCTGTTTGTCCAGCGAACTGCACTTGTTAATTATGAACCTAACATTACAATACACCCTCTACAGGGTGTTAACGCCAAAAAAAAATGGACGTTCACGTTTATATCGCAGAAATAGATCGTTGCAACTACTAAAAAAACGCATTCATTCATATTTGTGCAATTAATTTGCAAACACTCGAGCAGGGAAAAAATACATTTAAAATGTTTGTGTATTTGCTTAAGTTTCAATTTAGCATTATAGGATCACTTTTACACTCAAACTGCACCAAGTAAAACAAAAAGAAAAGTATGGAAAAATGATTAAAAATACTTAGCAAAATCAAGACCACGCGACTTTGGAAACATTCTGTACTACTTATTATTTTTCGTGAATGAACCTGAAAATCATCGAGGTCCAGGTTTCCCATTTTGGCGAGTATCCTTTGCGAATTATATTATTTTCCAGGACATGTAGTAAGTCATTAATTCATGTCATATTTTCATATCTGCTGTATTTTAATTCAAAAATGCTCAGCTGTACATGAGGTATAATGCATATCCCATGGCCGCACTAACACATATCAACAGCTCAAAATTAATAACTGCATTTTTAGAGCAAAATTTTGCACACAGCCTTCTTTTGTGTTTACTCAGACGTTGTAACAGTACTTATATGATGAACATGAGTTAAGCGCTGAGGGGTATCAATTATTCTGAACATGATATGTAGTGTAGGATTACCAGTACGGATACTAGAGCAAACAAGAAGCGCACGTCGTAACAGAGCAACTACAGTTTTGCAAAAATAGGGGTCCAGGCTGGACTAGATGCTTATCATTGTATGTCCATAAATCCTCCCATTGCCACGGTAAACTGAACAATCAGATATGATAAGTAAGGCGAATAAAGAAAGAAAACACACACGCATTTAATCAAGGAGTCTAGAGTTCGCTCCTACTTTGCACAATGGTTTAAACTGTAGGTCCAACTCTGATTAACCTACCATGAGCATAAAATGGGCTTAAATCGAATTTTCTCGAGCCTGTTAAACTTGCTGATAAAAGAAAGAACATTTGAGTCATCAAAAATATTAAGCATAATAATACCTGTATCCAAAAACATGGCAGCAAGGTCATTGCTTCGGCCAGGGGTGAAATGTACTGTAGGCAATGTGACCGAGTATTGTGCGGTTTTTTGTGTATACATATGTGTATCATCTAAAGTAGTATGGAGTGTGTACGGGATGATTTTTATATAAGTTAATTACTCCCCCCTACACACACATACACACCATTTAATAGTTTTTTTTTAATGGATTTGGTTTACAAAGGCCCCCCCCCCCCCAATGACCCATGATCCCCCTTGAGATCACTTCTAGCTACGGGCCTGTACAGGACTCTTGTTTTTCTTCAAAATCTTCCACGGTTTAAGTTCACGTAATTCAATTACGAACCATTGGCGCCGTCTGTTGATCCCAGTGTTGATTTACAAGATCTTTTGGAAAGAGCCTGCGGTGTGGCTTGCTTGAAAGTAAGCCTGCGCCATCTCTCGGCCGAACTTTCCACCGTCTGCTGCCTCCTGCCATCTACCAAGCCAACTCGGAACTTCTTTCTCGACATGAGGAGTTCCCATTTGCGTCGATTTCCCTCCCCCCCCCCTCCTGTTCTTCAACCAGAAGAACTTTACATTCAATGCAGTTGTGGATCAATTTTTCCATTGCACAAGCATTTATTCCTTCGCTTCGAAGGGCGCGTGCTCTTTGCGTGCACAAGGAAGATCATAACCACATGAGAGTATTAGAAATAAGGTTCTCTCTTTTGTTAAAGTGATCGACACAGTTTATAACGAATACTGAGAATTTAAGACGCTGTATGGATCTGACGGAAGTAGGAAGTACATAGATCAACAAATTCCGAGTGGCTTGCGCGAACAAAATAAAATTACTAATTATTTGATTTAATAATTGACTGATTATCAAATATTTAGGGTGGCTAACCGTCCCAGTTTACAGTGTAAGCAAGGTCCGTCTGGATACGCCAATAGGGTAGTGGAATTAGGACGTCTTTAGGACATCATTCCCACAAAAAATATTCGCAAAGCAAGGTTTAGCATGACTATATGTGCTGCATTAGAGTAAGGTATTATCCATTGTATATTTATTATTTCTGCAATTGTTCTGCCAATTGTGATTAATCAAGAAGTTGAGATAAGTGAAGATTAGATGAAACTGATGAAGTGACACTCGCAAAGAAGAGCCATGCCCAGCCCTTTGGAACCCGGAACCTTTGAAGTCGTAGCGCGCTGTACGATCATTCCCTCCTAAGTCCAGGGGGTGATGGCTGTGCTAATCACTCCGCCACGGAGGTCGGTGAACAGTCCTTCCTGTTAATTGCTGTCCTGTTATTTTATTTTCAGCCAGGACGCGGAAATATCTCCATTACTTTGTTTGCACACAATCGGCAATGTTATTGTTCTTACCGATTCACTGCTGATGCCTTCATTAAATTTGTTAAACTTATAACCAGGCAGTTCGAGTGTGTAAGGGAAACTGCCGAAATATACCGGGTGTCCCAGAAGTATTTCCCTGATTACAAACTTTATTCATATCCGCTATATGCAAGGTAGA
Source organism: Lepisma saccharinum (assembly GCF_977018435.1). Classification (NCBI taxonomy): domain Eukaryota; kingdom Metazoa; phylum Arthropoda; class Insecta; order Zygentoma; family Lepismatidae; genus Lepisma; species Lepisma saccharinum. The sequence goes on along the minus strand of NC_139239.1, from coordinate 44,722,120 downwards.
GATGTGAAAGTGGTGCCAAAATGTTGGAAAACTAACCAAGTTTATTTGTTGCAGGTTTGAGTAACGTGGCTGTTGTGTTGCAGTGTCAGTGCCCAGAAAACCGGAAATGTTCACAAATCAGGAAAAAGCTCAGTTCTCTGGTATCACGAGACCCGGTCACCAATAACAGTGCAGAGGAATTTTCAAATGTACAGAATTCTTTCGTCTAGAATATCTGCCATCAATAAGTCGGTATTTAAAAAATGGAATTTATCTTCATTCCCAAATCCTGTCAAGTCCAAGAAACATTGTATGGAAAGATGCCACCCGATGTCAAGAGCATTAATTCCGGATTCCTTGGCACTGACACTGCTACACTACAGCCACATTACTGAAACCTGCAACAAATAAACTTGGTTAGTTTTCCAACATTTTGGCACCACTTTCACATCTCTACCTTGCATATAGTGGATATGAATAAAGTTTGTAATCAGGGAAAGACTTCTGAGACACCCGGTATTTCTATTTACTCAAGAAATATGCGCAAAATTGCATCTTCTTTTAAACTAAAAATATTTCGTTGCATTTGAAAGTTTATTTCAATTGGGGATTAAATAGTTCATTCACGGCTTCATAGTTCGTGGATAGTTTACACTAGCAGTTTCAACAGTGAACATGGAAAGAAATACATTACAAGAGCAGAGCAGAATAACAGTCGGGCTATTTTAGTCCTCTCCTATGATCTCTCACTTCCCCTAATAGAAACTCAGGTTAGTCATTATAGAGCTTATTATATATTTTGATTGGCGAGTTTTCCAAAAGGGGGAGAAACCTGATTTCACGCACTATAGTCTTGGTGTGCGTGTCTCTTAGAGTTTGTTCCCTTATCGATTGAATCAATTTATCATTCATTTTCATTTTTGTTGTTTATTAAAAGTTACAAGCGTGCGCAACATTGCAAATTTTGCACTTGTCTCCAGTTACGGGGAAAGTCACCTTAACTATGCTCATTTTCGTAATAAAATTTAAAAGGAAGAAGAAAATAACTCGAGATGGAAACAACCTATTGGGAAGGCAATGTCAAATCTTTTCATTGCCACGTATATGTGCTACTTAAAATTCGCATAAACAATTATTGTCAGACGGCTGTATCAATACACTCATACACACATTTTGTATATCTCTCGTCATCTTATTGTCGCACTATCATTACACAAAAATTACTGACTCAAGGTCAGGTACGTCTCTGTCGTAGATGTAAATATAAATAATATAAAATAAATAACTGCAACTTACCCAATAGAGCCGGCTCGACGCTTCTGAATAACCTTGGTCGCATCAGCCCCTAAAAGAAACGAAAGAGAGATGTTAAATAAACTAAATCAATGAAAACAAATTATAATTCTCATACAGTTTCAATATTAGCTGATCAGACATATTTGATGGTAACATTTGTAAACATTTTATGATATATCCATGTTTTCCTCATTAAAATTTTGATTTTCAAGAACTTGCAGGTCGGAGAACGACCTCTTTATAGAATGTTGAATCCTAGTTTGGGAATGGATGTTTGTTTCACTCTGCATCCATTTCAACTCATCATTATTCTTTCTGATCGTCAAGAAGACCTATGAGCAAATCAATATATATTTTTTTGTTCAGGGTTCACAATAGACCTCCGTAAAAATGTGTATGCAGTTTCTTTCAATGTTTAGTATTTTAAGGTTTCAAGGGGTAGATGTGTGTGTCACTCATCCGCAAATTCTCCGTTCAGGGTAGTACATAATTAAATTCACATTGGGGGGGGGGGGGAGAACTCAAACCCCACAGAAGATTATACTGGCTGGGAGTAGGCGTCATCAGAGACTACTATCGGATTAGAAATTATGGACCGGTCGATTGGAAAGCACCAAAAAAAACCGGTACTTTTTCGTTCTCACAACGATAAAATATCGAAGACACACTCGAAAAAATGTTGGTTACCATAGCTTAAAGGGAGTATTGAATAAGCTAAAATTTCATGTAACTCGTTTTTACGTATAGGTCTACTGGTAAATTTTTAATTGGATTCCAAACTGGACTATCCATATTATTTTTGGTTTCCTGCAATGAGGAATTTTCCAAGGTATACGATAAAGAGAGCTGCAGGAAAGTCACCGGTAAGACGGTATATGTTTCATAGTCCAAACTTGAAAATCAGCATTTCCATTGCATCGCCCGCGTGCATGTGGCTCCTCGGGAGGGCGCCACGCCTAGTACAGACGTTAATTAATTTTACAGCTGTGTTGGAAACGAGGGTTGGCAGAACAGGTGGGTATCTCAGTTCTCTTCATGTATTGAGTGTTGTGCAAACGCTCTCGCCACTTACTCGCCTCTTCTCGGGAAAAAACCACGCCTCCGTCTCGGGGCTTTGCCTTCGCGCCAGGACGCAAGTTGGTCTTTGCAATTTACATCCTTGCAAGCGGGAACGGGGAGGGGGCGAAAGAGTGTATCGATTCCACTTTCGAAGCTTGCTTCCCTTTATAACTGAAGAAAGGTTCCAGCTTTCAACATGACTTCATACTTCACCAGTTTTTTCTTCTTGAAGAGCATTTTATGCTCAGATGGGCGTATCGAGACTGGACCTAAAGTTTAAAGTGGGATACAATGCGCCTCCATCAGGGATCGAACCCAGAACCACTACGCGATCTGGAAACTCTGGATCCTTCAGAATGACAACTATTTAAATGAACAACAAACACTCTTTTATCAAACTTGAAAATTAGCGAAAATTTCACGACCATTATTCTTTGGTAGTGAAAATTTCGGTAAACACACCGATTTTTAAAACTCAATTTACGGAACAAAAAATTTATAGGCTTTACAAACAAGTGTGTGCATATTTTTCCTAATAAATCCGTTTAATAAACGGAAGAAGGACGTCTGCATTCAACAAAATACAGGTTATTTTTATTCAACGCAACACGAAAAACTGCCGCTTGTGCTACGAGGGATGAATGAAAAGTAATGCCTCCGTTTATAACCCAACAGATGGCAGCACTGATGTGCTGCAAGCGGTCACTTGTTCCTTTATAAAGTGGCGGAAGAGTTCTTCCGGCTGAGGAAAATTGAAGCTCCGTTTGACGTGATACGATCGCTCGAAACCTCAAAGTTCCGTAAGAACCGATGTTAATTGCGGTTTGAATATTCGGTAGAAGAAATAATGTTTCGGCGGAGAACAGATGGCGTGTATATTTTATTCTATGTTATGGTATTTATATCGGATTTGATTACACGTGGATTTCCCTCATCTCCTGTTTCTAGTGTTGCCCACGAGACGAGACTTTGGCCTGTCTCGTCTCGTGGAAATGCTGTCTCGTCTCGAAAATATTCGTTTGTCTCGGACACATGATCAATCTCGTCTCGTCTCGAATTTTTAGCCTGTCTCGTCCCGTGGGCAACACTACCTGTTTCATTACTACGGTGACAGGAGCATCAGAAATTTTGTTCTAATGGTCTTAAATGTAGCCTATACAGTGCTAAATCACACACCCCAATAGGCTAGCAGTTATTTCTAAACGTCCAGATACATGATTAACCAAAAATGAGCCATACACCGCATGTAGGGGCACATTCTCTCCATTGCAAAATTTTATTGCACTTTATTACCTATACTCAAGGTGTCTCATGTTCGATTCCCATAAATACAGGAGTAGTCAGCAGAGGAATGTTTGTATTTGCACCCTAAATCAGGCGGCTCTAGGAAACAATAATAAACAACACGCTCGCGAAAGCAACATCAAACGCCTGTGCAGTCTGTTTTTAAAAAAACGTCTGGCTCTGTCGCCGAATTTTCAACCATAAGCGAGCAGAGGAAGCGTGGGCAATGCAATCAGCTTGTTATGATGTAATCCTACCCTTGCGTTACCAAAACAAATCACTGTCCACTTTAGTTCGCTAGGGTCACCGGGGGGGGGGGGTGTTCTCATCTTGGTTGAGCTGTAAATACTTTCGGAAACTATCCACAAGTCCTTCAAGAGGACTCTGGGATCCCCTGTAGCCACAAAGAAGAAAGTCTGATGACTGTGGAATTATCTCCACCTTCCAAAAATTTTAACCGATGTAACGTTTTTTTTTGTGTTTTTTTTTAGAAAACTTATAGGGCATGCTAATGACAAAATTTCGTCAACTGTTTGTAAACAACAACGTAATGTTCCCACTTAAGAAAATGTGCCATTTTTCTTCTGTCATGCTATTAAATATTTCCTTCGTTACAAATACAAGAGTTTCGCTAATTTTTTTAAAAAAAACTCTGGAATTGGTACTACGAGCCATTACGTAATTAGGAATTTCCAACTCAGGAACAACATCGTTTGTGTAACACTTAATTGGTGTGTTTTGTTTTCCTTGCTTGAAGGAGATATCACAGAAGGCCAAAGCAAAGTCCTCGAGTGACTGAATGTTGGCTTCATCTTACATTGTTTAAAACTCGCCTATTTTTCACAAGTTTCAGGGTAGAACATGAGGATAATTTTGTGTGCATGCATATTACAATTATCTTATTTTAGCCACTCTCGCCACACACAAGTTTGAGTTTTTAAGGCCACTTTATGCACAAGCAGGCTAATCAAGGCTGGACCTACAGTTTAACACAGGATCGGAACCACTGTGTGCCGCCACTGGGTATCGAACCCGGGGGCACTCGAATATGAGGTGACGACATTACACTACACCAATGGAGTCCCCACCCGCACACACACACATGAACAAACATCAGTATTCTTCACCAATTATTGTTCACTGTCATTTTTCACTCTACCCAACGCCCTAAGTCTCATTTTTATTCAATGAGCATACATGCATTCATAAATTATAAACATAATTCAATTTCTGCAAAATAAATTAATATTTTATATGAATATCTGAAATGTTTTTACATGCAATTTCGGTTAAGATGATGAAAACGCAGTTGTCTGAGGGCAATCTTCCGTCATGCTATCTGCCGTTGATATTAATGTAATTATTAACTGTTCTACATCAATACGTAGAAATGTCAACACTACATTGTATTTCCTATCAAGAAAACAAGAAAACTATGAAAGCAACGAGGCTTCAGGTGGGGGGAGGCCTTGGCTAGGATCTATATATTTCCTTGGCTCTTGCCTATAGCTACGGACCTAGTGAGAATGCCTAGTGTTCAGGCAAATAAAACCATAGATCTAATACTACTTTCTGCTGGGTGATGGTTGATGTGTGAGAAGGGGCAAGCACCGAGGCCTTTGGGCATTAATTTATTTGAAAGCTTCCTCATGTCCATAACCTACCTAATATGGTAGTTAAGTCTACCTCTTCCCGAAGATACGCTTACGTTTTCTGACCACGGTTTAGCGTACATTTTTCGGTCCTTCAAAAACACGGAGTAAATAGTATACACATTTTCAGAGATGGTTGCCTCAACCGGTCTCTTCGCCTTCAGTGTTGAAACATCCTGTCCTAAACCAAGCAAACCAGTTTTGGTAGTACAGTCGAAAGGACACTTGCCACCCAATGTAACGGATGATGTATCATAAATGTGTGTCCAGATTCATCTTTCAATACATATAATTTGTCACTTCAAGGCATCATTTTGGGGTGAATTCTCTGTGGTTTACTAACATTTTCAATTCAAGCTTTTTAAAAATAAACCAGATAGCAATTTGTAACGCTGAATGAAAACTTATATTACACGATCCATTGAATACGCATATCTAAAGCCTTTATCACTCCCTCGTAACTTTAGTTGAATTAATCTAAAATCGATCACTTTCAAAGCTGGTCATTAGATCAGTCTGTAAAAGTTCGATTTATGATCAGATAAGCTAATCGACACAGGACCTACAGTTTAAAGTGGAATATGCCTCCAGCCAGGACCCGTTGATTGCCCAATATAATTTGCGTCATAGATTACTTGTAGTGGTCATATACTTTTACACTATACCACTGCCAAATCAACTGAATAGCGTAGCAAACTTCTTCCGTATTGGATCTAGTAATCTGATCGCACATTTCATCTTTTCAGTACATTGTAAAATTGGTTAACCCTTATCCGAGCAACCAGTGTCTTATCAGACACTGTTGATTATATTTTTGGCACATACTTTAAACGATACTTCCTGGAAACGTGATATTTTTTTACTTTGTTTGTTTCTCTCTTTTTTCTCATTTCACAATATTTGACTTTGTTTGATAAGGTAGGTCAGCCGTAAAAAAAAAAATCACAAAAGTTGTAATATTACTTGAATACTACTCCCAGGCAACCATTTATGTGACCTAACGACTACACGCTACCTTAAGACGGAGGTAGATTTAGCCTCCGAAACGTAGGTAAATATCTTTTTTTTAAAATAACAGTGGTTAAAAGGCAAAAAAACTAGAATACTTAAATATATATTAACAAATGTTTAATCAAAAATAAAGTATTTAATAAGACATCAAAGACATCACATAAAACTATTATTAGCGATAAAATAGAAACAATGAAAAATATATGAGCAAATAAAACAATTTCCTCATACTACCTTCCGGCTTAACATGTTTCATATACTATGGTGTAAAAATTACAACAACGTGCAATTACGATGATGATGATGATGATTACAAGAATTATGGACATAACAATGATCATTAGGTTAAATATCATGTTACTCGGTTGTTTCCACATCAATGAAACATAAAAATCTCGCATTAGAAGAGCAAGATCCATTTAAAACAATACAGTGTCCGACAGACACTGCTTGCCGATACGTTACAAAAATAGCTTTTCCGGATAAGGGTTAAGATGATTGATGACAAAAACGACATCATCATTACACTACACTCTCCTACGTCTTCGAATAAGCAAGTTTCGTCAACCTGACCTCTGTAGAGGAGTGGTTGGCACAGCGTGCTACGACGCCAAAGTTCTCGGGTTCGAATCCCGAGGCCTGGGCATTGATGTTCTTTGTGGGTGTCCCTTCATCAATTTCATCAGGAACACTCATCATCTTCGTCGCGACTAGCTAAATAACAAGAATCAGCGGGTTCCCTCGACTTCACTTCTCCCTCACGAGCACAAAACAAGCCTTGCGTCTCAGGGAAAGACGGGGAGCTGTGTGTGAAATTATGGCTCACTTCCACGCGCACAGAGCACGCCGGTTTTACGTGCAACACGGAACGTGTTGTCCGTGTGTCGTATTTTAACAATACTATTAGAATAACGTGATCTCATGCAAAAAATGAACAGACATCCCATGCGTGCCTTGAAGTGTTGACAAGCATGTCTTGCAGCGATGACGAACTCCTCACCACGAATTCTTTCATTCAGAAAATCTTCCCTAACCACCTCGCACGAATGGCATGAAACGTTACATTTATTACGTCATGAAGACCTTGAAAGACCTTCGTTTTGTGGGAAATGCAAAGTTCCATGGACGAGCGTAAGGCATCAAATGTCTTATTACTAGACCTCGGATTTTTAGGTTCTGAAAAATGTGCTTTTAGGTTCGTAAAATAGGCTCTCAAAATCCTAAAATAGGTTCTAAATATCTTAAATTAGGCTTGAAAAATCCAGAAGTTGGTTGCAAAATAACTTCAATTGACACAAAATTCCTGAAAAATACTGATTAGATACAACCGTTAAGAAAAATTCACAAGACCCGTTATAACAAAATATTAATTTTCTAAACAAATTTTCAAAATTAGCTCCAAATTATTATAATACTACTCTTGTGCTGTTAGTAAAAGTTACTTGTTGACATGAAAAATGAATTTCGTATGTATAATTTGCTGCACAATATCAGGGAGGCTACTCACTTGCAATTCCTTGAATTCCAGAAATTACACGTGAATTATTGGCCCTGGAATTCATGAATTTTGGAAAATGAAAAAAGTACAAGCGGATGTTTTCTCTATTCCCATTTTTTTCTCCGTAGACGTGAAAAATTGCAACTTTTATTAATCCAAATCCCATAAATTTATACATGTTTATAAATGCCCTGAGGCCACTTTCTCTCAGTTTAGCTTTTATTTCATTCATTTTTTCGAGGATGAAAAAGAAAGCTCCATGGAAAATAAAACAAAATTTTCTCAATTCGTTTACCTTGTTAGTGTCTTTTGCAGAACAATCTATCTGCCAGACGGAAGATTATTGCAAGATAATCTTGAAATTGATTAGCTAAATTTTTGGGTATGTTGGAATCACACAAACCCTTTATATTGTCAATATTTGGGGGGGGGGGGTGAGAGTCGGTAATACGTAAGTTTGGAATAGAGAAAACATCTGCTTGTATCCTTGAATTTTTTGAAGGTTCGCCTTGAAAACCAGGAATTATACTTGAATATTATCATGGTCCTAGTAACCACCATGAACCTTTTTGCATGTTATCCACATCAAACTCAGGCTTTTGTCTGTGAGGATAATTTCATGTGCTGAAAATTATCTTTCAACAGAAACATAGTCAGTAGTGCAAATTTGAATTCTGAAATATTACTTCGCAAGGCGAATGCCAAAAAGGACCAAACTGACGCGAAAGTGAGCAAAGCCACACAGATCAGAAGTTTGCACTTGGGACTGTGCAGGCAGTAGAGACGATTGGGTGCCAAAACTGAGAAGGTGGGGGGAAGAGGACAGTTTACTTTATCTTAAACCTGGTTTACATTGGTCGAGTAGACGGGAGAGTAGCTGGAGCGAATAGGATAAAGCGAGCTACTCTCCCCGTGTAAACAACTGGGGAGAAACGAGCCAGTACTCGCTCCAGTAGTCAGGACAGTCCAACGACGTCGATTGGTTCATTCTGTGAAAAGAGCACCAAACAGCTGCAGCTACTATCCCACTTTGCTGGAGTCGAGTAGAAAGTGTGTAAACAGCTACTCGCCATAAAAAGGTCGAGTTGAGCAGACAGGCCAGTAACTCGTCCCAGTAACTCTCCCGCTCACTGGACCAATGTAAACCAGCCTTTAGTAGGCAAGACTTAGCATTAAGAGTCTATAGAGCAGGGGTAAAAAGTTGGGGGAGGGTTGCTTCCGTTAATGGCCGCCACTGTGTGCAGGTAACAGTGGAGTCAGACATTTTGCTTTATTCAGAGCTTTGAAAAACATCATATACTTGGAGGGAGGGAAATAAACAGAAAACATGTTTCAAACACGCCAGTTATTGAATTGTTTCGCCACCGAACCTAGTAAATACCTCTGAGAGAGATAAAAATTCTGTAAAACTTAAAAAAATATATAAAAACCTAAAAAAAAAGGTTTAATTTAGGCACATAAACCTAAAATAGGTTCTAACAGGCACAATAGGTTATTTTAGGCAGTATAAAACTTCGTCAGTTGTTGCGTATTTTGATGAAACGCTGACGTAACTTATTTCTTATTTACCTGCAAAGGAACAAATCGATTAAAAACCTAAAATCCGAGGTCTACTTATTTCAATCATCTACTTTTCACTTCCATACATTATAGGGTCTTGCAAATACATATTTAAACTTCCACTCCTTTTGCAAAATAATATTCTCGGACTTTCCCAGGTATTTTAAATAACTTTCCAGATAACTCTATAATGATTTAATACATTCATAAATAGGTCTTCAACTCTACATGTTAATCAAATAAATCGATTTTATTAAACACTTAATTTTATTCCCCCCTTTAGGCACAGTTCTCTACAAGGAAATTTTCTCACATGTATGCACATCAACTACATGAATCGAATCTGTTTTTGTCAAATATAACAGGTAAGTGACAAAAATTTGCAGCGTGCACCTGTTTTCACGAATATTTTGAACAGGTTACTGATACGGATTAGGCTACTTGCGATTCCTGTTAGTATCTCCGTACTAACCTGCTGTTCAGCTGACAGCAGTTCGCTACTCGAGTACAGAATGCATGAAAGTGAAGCTTTTGACACGCACAGCATGAGCATAAACGCTGCCTATACGTATTATAAGTTCTTTCAATTTGATGAGATTGGCGTGTTGCTTTACCAAACGTTCAATGCTTACACACGATATTTAGGTGTAACGCTGAATCTAATGAGAAGGCAGTTGCTGCAAAAACTGAATTTTCCACCGATGGATATATTTTCGTACATAGCGATCTCCACTGAATATTACAAAAAAAAAGTTTCTATTGAATGCCATTAAAATTAACATCCTTCGGTGCAAACAGTTTCGAGAGGAAACAAATCAGACTGCAGTGTGTTCCATATTGATCATTACCTGATAATGATGTATGTTGTCTCTCTGGCAGTGTGTTTGGCGGGGGGGTAATGTATACATGCATGTATTTGTTAAATTTCATGACGTATATAGACACGATTTCTGCTGAACATACAAGCGACTTACGTGCGTGAATAATTTAATTTGGCCAAAGCGTAAGTGTTGAGTGATTTGAATATTGTGAAATTATTTGATTTGCTACATACAAAATATTTTGTGACTGTACAAAATAACAAATTACAACTATCCACATCACCTATACTGATGATTTCATTTTCCAATAATAATTTTATATTTTACGAAAACTTCCAGGACATTTTAAAATGTATGATACAACCGGTTGGAAAGGATTAGTATTTAGGAAGGCATTCTGTGAATAGTTTTAGATATCGACGAGTATACTCTTCGCGATAATGTTAAGTTCTCAGTAAGTATTCTGGCAACAAACAGAACAATGGATAACATTGGCTAGAATGTACAATATAAAGAAAGTCTCTAATTCACTTCATACTTCTTATACTTACTTCTTATGCACTCCTAGAGACGTATCTCGAGTTGCGAGACGGCGGTCGCTTGTTAAAATTGTATATTTATTTGTAGAAGTTGTAAAATAACGTTGTTAATTACATCGATAATTATCCATAAAGAAACACGGGCACGATCTTCCATGTCAGAACAAATGACGTTCGAAATTCCTTGCGCCGTCTACAGCGTTGCCACACTGTTCAGAGCATTGGTCGTTGAAAGTGATAATTTAGGCGGGAGAGAAAATTATTAACGTGACATAGCCCCACGAACCATCACGGGGACGAGGTATGCCTACTAGGTTAGGTTAGGTTAGGCCTGTTAGGTTAGGTTCCATTAGCACTCCTTTCGTTCAATTTAGCATATACGGACAACTACAGGTAAGTTTGGCAACAGTGCTTTAACGTTGATTTCAGGAAAGTATGGCGTCTCCTGTATTGATGAAACGTTGTTGGTCAGTTACGTGCTACAAAACTATAAATTTCTTATTGAAAGTGATCATTGGTTCACAAATCATTCACGGATAACCATTTCAGGTAATGTTAGGTTAGCTTTAGTTATGTTAGGCAAGCATAGTTATAATATTTCGTTTGTAAAAATACGCAAATACTCCACCGTTGATTTTAGGAAAAATGGCGTGTTTTTTGAAACATTGTTCGTCATTTACGTGCTACAAAACCACGAATTCCGTATTCAAAGTGATTATTTGCCCAAAAACCATTCACGGAAGGTTAGGTTAGGTTAAGTTAGGTTAGGCAAGCATAGTTATAACATTTCGTTTGTAAAACTTATAAAATTTCGTTCGTAAAACTACAGATATAAACCTTCATAAAAATTGGAAAAAAAATATTTTTTTTTTCAAATTTCCGACTTCGCCGCCGATTCTTAATAACACATTCGTGATTAGGAGGCCAAAATTAGTTAGTAAACCAAAAATTAAAAAAATTGGAGACTTTCTCTATATTGTAAATTCGCTCCCAGAAAAGTGACTGTTAAAGCTATTAAATAACGACGCAGGAGACTGCTTACGAACATAAAACCAGAATATGATTTGTGTTGAAGTTCCATTAGCATCGTTCATTATTTTAAGGTGAGCAAGAAGTGTTTTGTCTCCTCGCGTTTCAACATAGTCGGTCCATTTCCATTGTCCAGCGGCAGGGCACCGTTAGTGTAGAAAAGCCTTCCGTGTTTAAAATATGCACAGCGGCAAAAGGTGCATAGATTGAACATTGCCACAGTTTCCCCTCCCCACTAAAAGAGTCACAGTTCTCCTTGTATACATGGTTATCGGGTTCCTAGACAGTTCTGAAAAGTAGTAGGTTTATTTCACGCCGCTGTTCTTCAAATTTTGCTAACTGCAATTGTGAGCGAACCAACACGCATGCACAGGACATAAAATACAAACCTCACACAGGATTGATTGATTTCCTTTATTTTACTTCGCTTTTGTGCCACTTTTGGCTAATTGCGAAGATGGGGATGAGTGATGAAATTGATGAATGAACCTCACAAACACCCAAGCCCAGGCCGGAATTCGAACCCGGGACCCCCGGTGTGATAACCACTCCACCACGGGCGCCGGCTCACACAGGATTATTCGATCTGAGGACCAAAGCAGCAGAACCTCGTTGAATTCCAAGTAGAGGTGGTATCAAGACGAGACATAGCAGTATCATGTGTCAAGAGATCTGTTTCGGTTTCGTCTCGATTTTTAAAACAGTCTCGAAGGGACAGACTCCGTTTCGTATCGAATCTCGGGACATAAAGTATACAAATAACACAGTGTCATCGCACAAACTTTCACACCGTACAGAGGTAATTACAGGAAATAACTATTCTTAATAATGCTTATTCTGTTTGACGCCTCGTTTCGATGTTACGAACCCTCAAAAATTGATTTTCATTTGGAAGGTTTGCAACCACGCTGCACATGTTTCTGCATAACTTTGCATGGGATAACTTTGAAATAGCGATAAAAATTATGTAAGACTTATCTATCAAAAAATCAGGTAGATATCTGCTTGGTATGTCTGATTAAGTAGCACAGAAAATAAATTTTACTTTTCAAACATCATACGTTATATTTTACTCAAGTTGAACCAGATCGAGAGCTTCGGAGATTAATTCTCGTATCGAATTAACAGAGTTCTGTCTCGTTTCGAGAACACTCGAAAGGTTCTCGCAAACATTATTAAAACGTTGTCTCCAATACCTGTACACTCACCTCAATATGTACTCCGGCAGTTTGTTTCTTTATACAGCATATTTGCAAAAGATACAATTCAACCTACACGTGTATCAATACACGCTGTATAAAACAAACTTTACTACTAACTTCGTTGACCCCGTACGAATGCACTTTCAGGGTGCACTGTGCGGAAGGGAGGTTACAATTTGAGTCTTTTCTTACAATGTCTCCCTTTATTCCTGCCACTTTGAAAAAAAATAACGCTTCAAGAAACCATATCGCACCGTATATTTACCCGCCCAAGGAAGGCTAGACATCTTTCCTCTGCATGAAAAGTGCAAAAATATAAAGGAAGGAAACCTCAGTGCACCAGATCCTGTTGCGGTTACATGGTCAGCCCACATGAGGCAAGAACATGCACGAAGCAGCCCATGAAATCGCCCTTCTACCAGGAAGACAGGTGGGATCATCCAACGAAAAAAGCAAGGCGCGGTGCCGAGATGTTTGTTTCGATAAGAAAGGTCACACAGTGGTGCATGGTTACCATAGCGACGTGGGGGAGTCATATTGAATTTTCATTACTAATTTGCATACAACGACCCTGGCTGTTTTACATCTTTTCTTTCTACCTTCCCCCGGTTTGTGCTGGATTGGAATAAGATTCTACGGCAATCCTTGGCTTACGTAAGTTCAGGCGGCTGCATATTTAACGGTTGAACGCGGATGTTCAGAACAATTTTACTGCAATCAGGCTTTTACTTGTACAGTGGGATCCATGAGTATTACCGTCCTAATTGTCCATCACCATGTTCGTGCACTTTATTTGACCCAATAAGAGCTTCAAGAATTAAAATAAAACTCAAAACAAGCTGTTGACAACTTCTGCACCAGAATACATAAAAATCCATCGCTTAAAAACACACAGGATGTAAGAGCAAAATTAATGAAAATAGTCAAGGACAATTTGCCGAGCAATACTATTCGATCCCACTGTACCGGGAAATACATAGTCTTAGTTGCCTGAGATATTCTTGCCACTAATGTTCTCTCATGAATTTTCTGTATTCCTATTACGCGTTGTTCCCTGCCACCTCTGGCTGATGGAGACGTTGAGGATGATTGGTTATATTTAATTAATGGAGGGCCACTCGCACCCAAAACCTTCGGTGGCGAGAGCACCGAACATGTTCGGCCACCGAGGTGGCTGTATATCTTTCATTTCATGATGGCAATATTCAATTGCCCTGACTCAGTTTCTGATAAAAGAATTCGCGTGCTTGTGTTTCTACATTATGTACACATACTGTGTCTCCCCACAACATCGACAAACTTTCACAGTTTGTAGAGGTCAACAAAGAGAACAACTAATGTTTTGTTCGTTGACGACTCATTTTGGCCCTACAACTCCTCGGTAAAAATAAGAAATGTTTATCTCGCATGTATGCAACCACGCACAACACGTTCATTGTTCCCATATTGGCATATTTTGTCCAATAACATACTAGAAGGGCTAATACGTACCAAATGGAAACACGATCTTGTCCGACAGGTAACGTAACCGGGCATATTCCTTTCCCTCAAACTATGAAGGCATGAACAAATTCGCAGTTGGCGACGAATGATGAAAAGATTCTCTCGGGCTATAGACCAGGTACTACCCTCAAGATGGGAGTGAGGTTAGCTCTCGAAAGCTTGGAATCTTTTCCACAACTCACCTGCTCGATAGCCCGAGAGAATCTTTTCATAACGAAGGTGGTTTGAACAACTGCAAATATATTCGTTTTCAACAGTTGTATTCATGCTCATTTGTCCATTAAACCAAGTCACTTTCTATACTTTCTCCTGTAGACCATATAAGTTATCTAGCCTGATTGAACTATTTGCTTCAAAAGTGAGTCGACTGAAAAACACAATCTGAATTTCGAGACCCTTAAAAACGGAATTACGGACAGATCATATTCTTATGAACTAGTCTAGTAGAGCACACATTTCATCATACAAACTCATTTCAGATTCATTATTGGTTAAATAATACGATTTATATAATCTGAGAATTTGCATTAATATCGAAGTCTATCTACTTTAGACTTCAAGTTTGAGTTTTGGTTTTAAGTCCACTGTATGCACAAGGAGGTTAATCAGAACTGGACCTACAGTTTAAAGTGAGATCCGAACCATTTGTGCCTCTACCGGGTATCGAACCCGGGACCCCTTGATTACAAGGCGACGACGATACCACTACGTCACCGGGGAGGCCACAGGACACTTCTAAAATTGTCCACTTATCATTTTCATCCGACGATACTTATTACTGACGATCTCAAGATGAGACCATGTGCATTATTTGATTCGTTACCGATAATTAATATGCAATAATAATACTGTTAGATACATATGGGATCCGCCCGATATCGAAATAAAATTTACTTCCATTCTAGAAAACCTTGCAGGGGGAGGGGTTCATACAAATGGGGTCCACACACGATCGCCAAAAATTGTTAAAATCCGGCATGTCAAGGACCACAACATCAATTGACGGAGAATCACACTCCAGATTTCTTGTCACTTCACTTGGGTTTTCTGAGTTACATCAATAATCCTGCAGAGAAAAAACATGATGGCTTTAGGGCAGATATGCTACAGGGAGGTTATTTCAGTCGTTCACCGCCAGCGTGTCGGCCGGTCGGCGCCGCCTTCATGCAACAGGTCCCGGCAAATTGCGTTCAGGAAGTCCGTAACAGAAACAGCTTGTTTTGTAATGTTTCCACTTTTCACAATTACAGTTACAATTACAATTGAATAAGCACGTACCTTGTCGCAAGGATGCTGGAAAAGGTGTCCTCCCAAATACAAATATTTCCGGCACCTTATTTCTGACATCTAATCTTAGATTAGACATCGCTACTTTATCCTCAGTTGACAGAAAGGGAAGACAGCATCCCGGCGCATAAAGCGAACCGAAACCGTAAAATGATATTTAAAATTAATAATAGTGATCACTAACCTGGTGTGTTATAAGATATATTGAAAATGACCTCCTTCAACAGCAATACAACACGTTTCTTAGGTTCAAGAGATCCTGTCTCTCGTAATTGCCTGACCACTTTTCTGCAAGAGTTCGTTTTCACGTAATTATCGTACATAAAAACTCGATGTTCAAGACTATATTTGTTTAGCGGAATAACTAATGAATGAATAACAATTAACACACAATAAAGCACTAGCACACCAACTCAATAACATATTATAAACAACACGCGTATTGATAAACGCAAACAGAAGTGAACATGAATGAGCGTAGGCTCACTACTTCTGGTAACCGACAGTGTTGCTAACCATTTTCCGGCAATGTCCCTACAGACTTAGTAAAAATCTCCCTACAACTGACCAAATGTCCCTACGCCAAGTAAAGCGTCTAAAAAAACAACACCTCATTAGCATGCAAAACAGAAGAGAAAATATACACATTTACTTACCAAATCTTTCTGCTCGGTGCTCCACAATTAATGAAGGAGCGAATTTACAATACAGGACCCCTCCCCGATTTTTGTAATATTTCGCATACTCACTAATTGAGGCCTCCTAATCACGAATTTGAAGTTAAAATTTGTGGGTCACCTGTAGAAATAGCAAAATAAGTGAATTTGAGTGGTCCGTGATCGGCACGATTGCTCATTACTTACCGGAAGATTTTGTGTTTCCAATACTTAAAAAATGAAATATACATTCCTGATATTGCTACGACCCCAAATTTGAACTATGTTTGCCTATCCTATCCTATCCTAACCTAACCTTACCGTGAATGGTTCGTGGGGTTATCCGTCAATGGCTTGTGGGGCTACCCGTGCTTGGTTTTTCGACCCCAAATTTTAATTATGTTTGCCTTGCCTAACCTAACTTAACCTAACCTTACCGAGAATGGTCAGTGGGGCTATCCGTGAATGGTTTTGCGCTAATTGTGATTACGAACCGATAAAAAAATCGTATTCATCATCGAAGACACCATTTTCGTATCCTGCAATTTTACGATCGATGCACTGTTGCCAAACTTACCTGTAATCAAATCAGTCCACATTCCACATGTTCTTCTACATCGTGATTGTCACTGTCACATGTAATCCCCTTCTTTAGGCAATATACCGAAATCCATAAGTTTATTAATTACCCCACGAAATCCTCCTGCACACTCCACCTAAAAATCTGTACAACATTAACAACTTTTTTACTGTTCTCTTCCGCCATTCTTACACGATCCATGCTCTCCAAGTATGAAATCAACAGTGTGGCAACGCTGTAGACAGCGTAACTAATTGCGAACGTCAATTGTTCATATCAACAAATATGGCTACCATACTTGTATACGGAGAATCATTGCGAGAATTGAAATGCTTATTTTACAACTTCTACACGTTAATGAACAATTTTTTCACCTCACCCCAACATGTTAACTTGAGATAAATCATCACGACTAATTATTTCGTGAGTATAAGACGTAGCATAGAAATTACAGAAGGGTCCGGTATTGTAAATTTTTGCCTTAATGAATAATAGGGGTGTGCGGGACAAAATGTTTTGGGTCGGAACGGGAATTTTTTTTAAATCCCGACATTCGCAACGGGAAAAATTTGCAATTTCCCGACCAAGTCGGGAAATTTTCGAAATTTCCCGAAGCTCAGGAAATCTCGAATTCTACACGTCATTTTCACTTTAAGTGATTGTTTTTGCATTTCTAGAATAAAAACTTACAATTTATGATAAGTTCCAGAAACTTACAATGCAGAAAACGTCGAGAATTAACGACTTTTTAAAGTGACCATTCGGTATTTCCCGACTGCTTGGGATCCCGAAAAGTCGGGAAGTAATTTCCCGAAGTCGGGATCGGGAAGGGAATTTTCTTTTCCCGATCCCGGTCCCGACTTTTCGGGATCCCGCACACCCCTATTGAATAACGTTGAGTCATTTACTGTTATTTGAAGTCATACATGCTGCTGCTGTGAAGAGATAGATGTTGGTTGGTGATGCTGTATTTCCTGAAGTCTTTAACAATTCTGGTCCCATTTTATTTCTCTTTTTTGTTTTTGTATCACTTAGGTAACATTGAAAATATTCTTTCAGTTTCCGCGTTAGAATGTGGCAATGTTAGCACTATTTTCGCGAGAGTGGAAATGTTTTCAAAAAATAACTTGCCTTGAAAGTTCTCGGTAACCGATAACATGTTCCAAAATTCTGATGGAGACTTGTTGGTTAGTTGTTTTTTCTCTTCCTCACTAAAGTATCCAGATAAACTAATCCATTCATTCCAAACCGAGCACGAAGAAAGTGCAGCTGACTGGCGAGTAAGCTTTGCACCTTTGCGCAATAAAAAGTTATTTTCCAAGATTGAAAAAAGTCCCTACGTTTTCCTTCATTTGGCAAAATCTACGCGGGCGAAATATAGTGAAAAGTCCCTAAGGTTGGTATCACTGCCGACACTGTCTCATTCGTGCAGTATGAAGCGCCGTCTCGCGGCTGACAACTCCCCCGATAAGCTGCCGGTGCTCTCGCGACAACTGAGGATAAAGTAGCGATGTCTAATCTAAGATTAGATGTCAGAAATAAGGTGCCAGAAATATTTGTATTTGGGAGGACACCTTTTCCAGCATCCTTGCGACAAGGTACGTGCTTATTCAATTGTAATTGTAACTGTAATTGTGAAAAGTGGAAACATTACAAAACAAGCTGTTTCTGTTACGGACTTCCTGAACGCAATTTGCCGGGACCTGTTGCATGAAGGCGGCGCCGACCGGCCGACACGCTGGCGGTGAACGACTGAAATAACCTCCCTGTACAATGAACTTAAATTTCATTCAGAAGTGGGTTTCGAACCAATGAAGTGAGTTCTCACTGGAATCGAACATGGAAAGATCTTTTGTGGCCATGTAAAGATGATATCACAATAGACTTGTGGCGAGAATAACGTCAACTTACTCCCTTGACCAGGAGAAAGGCTTGTGTTCAAATGGGCTATTTTTATTATTTACATTGTGAAGGTCTCGGCAGATACCATCCCAACTGCCCCGGGCTATCCAACCGCCAAATTTCATGGTTCTTCCTTCAACAAGCAGTTAAAAGACATGGAAGACAAGATGTTGTACTGCTTTATATTCCATGCTTCGTGCACCGAAGTTTGCTGTTTAATTC
The DNA here is from genome assembly GCF_977018435.1 of Lepisma saccharinum. NCBI lineage: Eukaryota > Metazoa > Arthropoda > Insecta > Zygentoma > Lepismatidae > Lepisma > Lepisma saccharinum. The sequence goes on along the minus strand of NC_139239.1, from coordinate 44,703,040 downwards.
ACTACCACGCCCCTCACTACTTTTCATTCTATTGTGATGCCACGCGTTAACGCCACTCGTATATCAGGAATAACAGCCCAATGTTAAAATCGAACATCACGCCCAAACAATAATAATCAAAGCCTGCAATTTAGTTCAATCCACCTGGCGGTAAACGCTAGGCCGTAACACACGCTTCACCTACTAAACTGCAACACTGCTTTCTGCGCACGTTTCGCGTACATCTATCGAACCGTTAACAACGAACAACAACGTGACGTCATTGCTGAAGTAACTACAAACAAGAGTGTGGCTTTGCAACAGCCGCCAGAATTCGCAATGCGGTGCACGTACGGTGCGTCGAACAAGCGTTGCATGCACCATGGCTTCCAACTTCTCTTGGACAATTGCATCAGCTGACGACTACAAAGGCACGTCTGTCGCTTCTCTCACGAATAGACTATGGACTCTCCTGATATCATTTTTCTCATGCCATCATGCCTTAACCTTGGAAGGTGTAAAGGTCTGCTGTGTCTACCACGAGTGGCGGCAAGTGACGAGGGGCTGACTGCGTCGTCAGTTGTTCCTAAACTCGGTTTGGTTGTGGATGATTATATCCGAGCGCCCGAACTTGGAAAATAATACTATGTAAAGCCGCATACAGACCGACGACATGTCGCGAACCAATCATATGTAGTCTTATCCCACATGCCACGAGGCTTAACAGTGAAATATTAAAATTGATTGGTTCACGTTCAAGCGGCATGTGTAGTAGTGGACAGGCGACCTAATATTTAATTTTATGTTATGAGTGAACTATACTAAAATACGCATCGGTGTGTGTAATGCAATTACTGTCATCCAATGCAATTCTCCTTCTCCTATACCAGACTATTTCCCGCAAAATCTGGGAAAACAAGGATATGACCGGCCAATATCCCCTTGGGAACGTCATTGGCAAAGAAGCCTCAAATAACCGAAACGGTGGTGTTTCTCATTTTCTTATACTTTTTCCTCATCCTCAACTTTTCCAGGAACTTCCCGCCTCTGACCTTCACTGGCGATTATTTTCTAAAAATACTCTCTTTAGATCGTGCACCTCTCGTTTTATATCTTCAAAAAAATTTCAAATTACAATTTGTACGTCCAAACACGATACAAATACAGATTTTCAGAACATATATTTTTATAGCGTGAATACAAGAAAAATAAAGAACTTGGTTTACGTCTAGACAGCTACAGCAATTTGGTTCGTAGAATCATCCCCACGTCAGAAAATACGCAAATACGAAAAAAGAACGGAGTGGTGTCAATAGGTTACACTGTCGTTAGCAGGGGTGCTCACAAGGGGGATTAAGGCGCAGGCTGCGCCATCGAGATTTGAGGGGGGACGGGGATCGTTCCCTTCAAATAATATAAAATTCAACATTTATATATTTTTCCAAAATATATGTAAAAATTGTACACCTTAAATGCACCATATTTAATCCATTAGATGAAGAAAAAGTGTTTAAGGGTATTATCGAAAGGTGGGGAGGGAGGGGGGAATATCCAACTCTTACATATTAGGCCTTAATTGACACGTGGGTTCTCGAGGGGATTCTAAATTAAACGTTGGGGTGGGGGGGGGGGCAGAATCCAATTCTAGGTCTTAGATTATGACGGGTATTTTAGTTACAGGGGAGATTGAGCATTAAATTGAGTGGGGGTATCCAATCCTTGTGTATTATTATTGTCTTAGACTGCTGCGAAAATTCTGGTGTGGAGATTTAGAATTATTTTTGAGGAGAGAGACAATATACACTCAACAGTAAGTCTACAATTAACATGGATATTTTGGTGGTAGAATTGAGTATTAAATTTAAAGGGGGAGATAGGAAGCTCTTGATTTCTGTAGTGGAACGAGTTCGAAAATTAAATTTTGGAGACTGTATTTAGCGATATGGTATCCACACGTTTTCGACCCCAAACGTGCTAAAAGAGAAGCTGGAAAATACTAAATATCTCAGGATCCTAAGAAAGTAATGACACCCTCATTAAATTAATATTCTTGAAAGCCCGTAAGGAAGTGGATGTAAACATTTTCTTGCTCGCAATAGTACATTCCGAGGATGCGTGTTTGGAACTTTACTGAGGTGAATGTGAAGTTTTATACTATAGCTGCATTACAAGACATAAGCGATATTCTGGATATTCATTAATAACATCACTTCTTAAAATATAATGCTTAGTGTTGGTATACTGTTTAAAGCAGGTGCATCATTTGGAACAAAAATATATCGAATCCGCATTTCCAACTTCTTGTCAGGAAAATTTTACTTTAACGAGTTAAATTTGCATTGAAGATAAAATCCACGTAATTATTGTTATGGGTTACTAAAATAATTATATTTACCACAAGAAAACGGGGGTGGTGAGATCTTTGAAAGAGGAACCGTATTATATTATCGCCCTGAGCTTAAGAATTTCTGGCTCGGGTTCTGTAGTGTCTCGTGAAACAATAATAGAATCGGTCATACGGCTGGAGCATGTAATTTGGTTTGCTAATGTTGAATTTTCTGTCTTTATCATAAGTTGCGTAACAATTTGTGTTAAATACTCAAATTGTGAGTTTTATAAACCCACTCACAAACACTATTTATATGTATATTTACGTAATTTCATTAACTGCATTTAACCTTCAAGATTTTTTTCGAAAATCGAATTAAAAAATATGGACAGTTTAACATGGTATTTCATTCAAACAGACATACATTATTACTATTTTGAGGGGATTATGATGAACGAATTTAGGGACGTTCTTGAGTGATGGGCACCCCTGTTTAGGGAGAAGGGGCAGATAAGTATAATGTTCAGTAAAACTAGGAAAAATCTTAATTTTGGTAGACACGCTGTAGTAATTAATGCGCCATTGGCCTTGGGGGGAAATGGGCACTCCTGGTCGTTAGTCTATTATGGCGCACTGTATGGTGCGAAAAATTGTTAGCAAAACGCATCGAATACATATCGATAACTGACACTCCAACGTATGCCAGCGTAAGGAAACACAACTTGATGACTGCTACGAAACTAGAGGCCCCGAGTTCGATTCCAAGTTGAGATTATTTGTGGTTGTCCTCTCATGAATTTCATCCAAGCACTTACTCATTTACAATCAACTACAATTGAGCTGGAACTGAGTGAGAGAAGCAATGTAAATGTTTTCTCATTGTCAAATAATCTGTATAGATCCAACAAACCATGTCGGCGATTTTTTTTAAAATCACTTAACATGTCAACTTCTTATAATGTTTACACAGAATGCATAGTCGCCAAAAATGGTGACCATGTAGATAAAGTCAGGCGCCAATTGCGACCGCCAATTTTGAATTCTTGATTTTCACACAATAAAAATAGCTTATAGTGCCCAGAGTTGCCACATAAATGAATGTGATAGGTCCTTGAGTTTACACATGTTTTTATCATTAAAGTAACCCTCTTTTTGTTTTAGTTGTGATTCATCTTTTGTAAAAATTCTGTCCGTCTCCTCCTGTCGCTCTGGGTTCCTCTGCAGAAAGTCCGTTGCTGGGAAGGGAAATTTCTTTAGTAAGAGCATTATTGAAATAATCACATTTCCCGACATGATACTATGATGCAATCAAGCTGCAGAATCAGGTTCACAGCGTTCACCTTTCGCCAGGCACACGCATGCATATTCACAGAACCCTGAAGGTAACGAATCAAAAGAATTTCCACAACAAAAAAAGAGGATGACAGCCGAATTCGTTCCAACTAAGGTGCACCGAGCGTCACTAGTACAATTACTGCGGACAGAGGACGTGACGAAAATAGCAACATTCAATCACCTACATCCACCCGCTCTAGCACAATATTCTCTCGACGCGTTCGCAATAGCAGCGAACAACCAGGACGATTGGTTAACTTTAGATCTGCTTGTGCGCACACGTATATACTTGCTTTGGGAAGCTAGTGAAATGTCGACGGTAAGAAGACTTCAAAACCTCATACTTTCCACATTTCGAGATATTTAAGTGACGTGACTAGGGGGTGGATTTTTATAAATGTATATTTTGCTCCTGTCACGAGTTTCGTAGCCTTTCAGTACAGAAGTTCCTATCATAGTGCAACGATCACTAAGTGAAACAATCGTTGGTGCCTAAAATTGCCTGTTTCAACTGTCAGTGCCTATTCTGAATGCCTGCTTAAAAAGAGTTGAAAAGTATGTTTAGGTTGTAAAAAGGGCAGATTCAAGATGTACGAGAAAGTAAAAAATTAAGAATAAATTTGAGAATAGCTTTAGCTCACCGGGACCAATTTCCCCGTATATTGTTTCTTATTGCTGATGCGCATGTGAGTCATTTCATTATGATGTCATTTTACGTCATTAAATCGCTTGGGCTTGTGTCATGAAAATTAAATAACTGCACAAGTTTAAAGAAGTAGTGCTAATATCCCTTCTAATATATTCAAAGAACAAAGAATGCCGGTATATGGCATCTTTTAGTAGCAAATTTTCGATATGTAAATTCACGACAAGTTCTGCTATTAATGTTATTACTACATTATTACAAGGTTATTTTTGGAAAACCTTTGAGTTCGTTGTCACAAGATTCGAGAATATTTTTACCAATTTAGGTTTATCCTAACTAAATAGTATGGGTAATTGAAACAGAAAACAAATATATTATATGTAACACAGGCAGGCATAATTTTTGGCTTAGAATGAATCAAGCTCTGGTGTCCAATGATCAAAACAAGGGGCATTTACGTAGACATTTTCAGCGAAAAATGCAGGGGCAATTAGTTTTAGCCTAATTACAAGGATCTCAGGACATTTGTAAATGTAACCATGCGTTTTAGACTTTAAAATCCCGCGGTAAATAAAGCGAAATTCCAGCTTCCTATGTCACCAGTAAGGAAACTGTTTAAGAAAAGTTAATTTTACAGCTCTGTAAAAATTGTTAAATCCAAATACGTCCAATGGCATCTTGCGAAATTTAGGCCTTTTTCTCTGGATATATATACATATATGTGGTGGCCGCGGTGGCTCAGTCGATAACGCGTCTGACTACCATGCACAAGGTCCCGGGTTCGATCCCCGGCCGGTTCAAATCCGGGAACTTTTCTAACGGCGGCCCCGGCGCCCACCCAGCGTCGAATAACATGGGTACCTGGGGGAAACCCTGGGGGGTAAAGGCGGTCAGGGGCGTGATGCTGATCACATCACCCCCACTCACGCCTTCATGGCGTGGTGCTATGCACAGGGGAACACTTTACCTTTTTTATATGTATGTATGTATGTTTGTAAAAAAACTACAGAACATCTTGCACCTATACTAAACGTCTCTACTATTTATTTTCTGTTTTGAAAATTAATAAATTTCGTTTAAAAATATATGTAGGCTATAAGGTTATTTTCATTTGCTGCAAAAATAAAAAAAAAGTCACACATTCTAATAAATATAGTTTACCAAAGTTTAATTAGTCCACTTAATAATCAACCTTAGAATTTTAGACAGGAATAGGATAGCGACCAGGTAATTTGGCTCCCCTCCCGAACCCTTTTATAATCTGTGCGCGTGTGTGTGTGTGTGCGCACACACACCGTGGATTTTTAAAAAGGGTCCATATTTCACACTCTTCAAATAAGGTAGCGTTACCTAAAAATCAATGATATAACCTCCTATTTTATTCCTCGATGTAGATGTGTGTAGAAAAGCTGAATTTTTATGCCATAAATTGCCATTATCTCCTCAGTTATTATTTTCAAGTTTATACACCTTTTAATGAGAATGAACAATGTTTCCACTAGTTTTGCAGCTGCTAAACGAGTTCGAACACGCAATATAGCTTGCATGTTTACTCCCAACAAACTTCCGCACGGGGGAAAAAATACCACGCACACGAAAACAGAAAGCAGCATGCAACATTACCACCGCTGCAAATCGTGGAAAACATACTAGACCTGATAATGCAATTCTCCTACCACAAGACGGTGCTTGTGAGGAAAAGTGCGCGCAAAGAGTGAAAACCTAAAACTGGAAGGAGGCAGACCCTTGCGAACTGAGTTACAGCCTAGTGAGTTTAGTACGCAGCGCTAGACCTTCATTAGCTGGGGGGCCTGGAATTCGCATAAATTTAGAAGAGTTGTCTCACCGGTTTTGCTTTGTGTCGAGTGAGCCCAGAAAAATCTTATTAGTGAGCAACGAAGGAACTGGCTACCAAGAAGATACCAAAAGCACATATGCCAAAACTTTGCATCGTAATCCTACATACTCAGTTAATTGTACACAAGCTCGGATTGAAAGGGGAGTGAGGGCTGCAGCCCATGGACTCCCATCTCCAAAGCGGCCTCCAATGGGAGGGAGAGAGTTTTAAAAACTTTAAATACGAGATATTTGCAGTGGGGTGAAATATTTTAAAAAAATTAACCAACCATCTGACATAACTTGTCCTATAACTGGAATTGTATATGGAGGGGGCTCACGATTATGTGATCCCTCGATCTCCACATCTATAAATCCAAGTCTGTGTGTGTATATAGTATATAAAGCCTCTATAAATGCTTAAAAACTTCGTAAATCAAGATTCCCCCTAGGTTTGCAAAATCAAATTCCCCAGTTCTTCCAGGTTCTTTGAAAAAACTTTCCACGACATTTTATAATGCTGTAATATAAATGTATTCAATTTTGCATACTAATCAGATTAATGAAATTTATGCAACCGTGTTGAAAATAAATTAACAAAATAAAATAAAAATACTTGTACAAACAATACCTACAATCAAAAAGCTTGACGAAGAAAAATGTGAATTTTCAGTCTGTAATCCTGGCAAGTACAAAAAAAAAAAACATCCAAATTCCATGACTTTTCAGGTCAGTTCGAACTCTGTAAATTTACTTCTTATGTTTGAAAGGTTGGATTCACTAAAATTGGAGATATGATAATGTAATGGCACCAGGTGTAGTAGCATTATGCCCAAATATGCTATCCAAAAACATATATGTATATGCCCTGGTCCACCCAACCACGTGCTCATGTCCAGCCACTGTAATTCATACTTCACAGCAATGAACAAAATACCTACTGATCCAAGCAAGGATGTGTTTGGAGATCCCTTCCAAACATTCAACAACAACGGGACCAGTCACACTCAAGATTGAAAGGGCTTTTGATTTGCTTGTTAGTTATTAAGATTGCTTTTCTATTTATTTAGGTTCAATGTGATTGAGAGAATAATGACCTGGCCAGGATACAACCATTGTATTTAATTGTCAAGTAGATATTAATCCATTACCATCACATCACTTAAATAAAATTAAAATAGTACAAAGAACTCCTTGTTAGGAACTGGAACATTCACGATGTTTAATTATTAGAAGGAAATATATTTTATCATGTCTCTCAAAGCCAGAATGTTGGAAAGCATTTTTTTGGATCAGCAATGAAATGTTCCCACATATCAATGTTTTCCACTTGAAATAATTTGGGGAGGTTGCAAGAGATTGACAGAATGTGCTGCACACATGACACACACACACTTAAAGAGATTCCAGTCCTACTGAAGAACAGTTAATTGTACAAGCTACAAGCTATTGTCACAACAAAAATAACTTTGGTTAAGTGAAAGTCATGAAATTGTGTGGAATGTTTCCTTGTTGCAAGTTCTTCCTCCAGGTACTCTTGAGTGAAGTTCATGTAGTGGGATGTTACTTTTTAGTGTTCTAATACTCAAGATTTTGAGTAGAAATTTCATATCTGCAATGCACCTGTATCGTAGTGGAGAATGAATGCACGAAGTATCCAGAAGTTCTTTCATGGATAGGTGTTTTAGGGTAGGTAGCTCTATGACAAACAACTGGAAAAAAAATAATTGAGAATTCTACTGATCTTGGAAAATTGAGACTAGGTTGCCATATTCCAGATGGCAATTAACTCTAATTAATAGGGGCGTCAAACACTTTATAATATACAGAGTGTGCTATTGGATTGTTGATCCCAGTGAACGTGTATAACCTTGCTTATCATCGGCAATTTTGTGTTGCAGAGATGTGTTCTTCGAAAGTCATTTTTGAGTCGATAAGTATTCCGAGATCTCTGTGTTTGATTATCTCATTGTTTGCACTACATTCTGGAGCAGTGTACAGTGTGGTGTATGGTCACATGGAACATGTTAATCAATCAAATGAACATTTAAAGCAGGAGACAGGCATTTGTTGAATCTTCTGAAATCGAACACCGCTTTACTTGTGTACAATATCTACTTAGTTCAACACAGTTTCCTTGCACCAGCCTGACAGGGAACGTACCTGCATTACATCTGGTGTCAATAAGTGCATTGAACTACACTGGGCTGTTATATCATACTTTGTCACAACATGGTGTTTATATTCAAATGTTAAAATACAATTTCCTATCTGAAGTAAACTGCCTGTAACTGCAAAATCTCAAATCCGGGGTACATAGTATATTATAGGTAGGCCATTCCTAACTTTTCCATACGCCCTTGCATATTGTGACAATGTGATGGACAGAATGAATTTGTGTTAGGTGTTTATTACAGGAGAATGTCACAAACTGATCACTTTTCACACATGCATGCACACTTGTTGAGCATTATCTGTATGAACAATACACAATCAGAAGGTTTGTGCCGTTTTACAGTGTATAGTTCTGGTCTTCGAAGCAACCTCAGTTTACTTCAAAGAAAGTTCCAAAAGATCAGTTTTCCCTCTTACAACCATATAACAAGTCCACATGGAGTCCAGTAAATCCTCCCCTGAAACCTTTCCCACCAATAGTGTCTATCCAAGAACTGACCGTATCCTGTCAACTCCACGTGGAGTAAATGAGATGTTGACAATTCAGTTTCTTTAGAGATTACTGAATGCGAGGTTGCGATATCTTTGCTAGGTTGTATTATTATGTTGTGCTATTTTTTATACAATATAAAGACCATGGGAGTAAAACGTCGCAGTGAATGAATGGATGTCTAAACCAGTGGCGATGCTACATAAAGGGCAACTAGGGCACTGCCCCACAACAATTTTAACATAAAAAGTTCATCTGAAGAGACGATCGGTATATACGCGTAAATATTTTTTTTGTTTTTCCTCAACCCCTACGTTGCTGCAACCAGACTTACAGGGCATGCACCCTGTGCGAGGTTAATATATTTCTCCGTCCTGTTGGAGAGAGTCCAATTTCGGCTCTGCCCTGGAGACGTGACGTCACTGACTGATCCAAACATTTACAGCATAGGCAAGGGACGGTCCCCTCACAATGGAAAAGCGCAAAATTCGTAGCCGTCTCTGGGCAGTAAACGAGGTGCCCTGCCCATTCATGTTTGCCTCGTTCAGTGTTTCCAACGCTTGGTAGGCAGTTCATTCGTTCTTCCAGCCTGCAGCAATAAGATAGAAAAAAAATCCCTCGAATGCTTTTCTTCGCGCTTGTTCCGGCGACCTGAAAAGTTGACAACACTTTTTATTGCTCAAACTAGTCCCTCGTATTTTCAAAAAGATCCTCCTTTCCTCTTTTCTTCCCATTGTAATACGGATTTGGATTTGAGTTAGTGTGTGAGTTTGCGTTGCGTTCCGTCTGTGCGTATTGGTCGCTTATGAAATAATTAGTTTTTCGCGATTTTATAGTTACTGTACGTGTTTATTTATTTGTGTAATTGTGTCTGTGTTCCAGCAACTTGACATGCAGAATCTTCGTAAGTATAAACGAACTTTTTGGGGGTACATGGCCAAAGTAAAGTGTTGTAACTGAACTTAACGCTGCATCATCTTCCTAGTTAGTCATTGATATTAGTGGATACTTGGTGAATATGACATTGAATCATGTAGAAACTTTAATATCTACGCCTTTCAATTCATTGACAATGGAAGAGAAACTGCAGTGTAACATTTTCCTAATCATTCCAGTATCTACCCAAAGTTTAGTTACTGCAAGCAACGTTAGTATTCGAGGGTTTTTTTTATTCATGTATTTTTGTTCCATATGTTGCTGATTTTTCGTATTCCTACGTAGTGAGTATTTAATGCTCTTTGGAGAGATATCTTGATCAGAATGTTAATTTACTTACTTCATATCAAGGAACTCCCCTCAAAAACCTTAAAGAGGAATATAGAGGCTAACTGCCCCCCTCCCCACCCAAAAGAAAAATGTGCCCTGCCTGACTGAAAAGGCACGCGCCGCCCCTGGTCTAAACACTGGAGGCAAAAGTGACAACAGCGCTTTGCCGAAAAACAGGTGGTGGCTCGAAACCAGATACGTGTCCAGTCAGCTTCCTCTGGGGTTGTGTCGAAGATACCGAGCGTGATGTTTAGAAGACTAGCACTATAGCATTTATGGAAACAGTCAACTGATAAAAGATATAATAATTTTCTGAAAGACATGTAGTTTCACAAACTAATGTATGGGCTATATAAAAATAATTTAAATATCTGTTATGTTCATATCCTGTTCAAGGACTACTACCATGATTGTTTTTTAAATCTAATATTTTCCGTGCAAAAACAAATTTCATTGCAAGTATTTTACAGCTGGCAGATTCTCATTTAACTCAGATCAAAGGCAGCTTCTGCCAAGTCTGATATTATTCTGATATATTTGGATTGTGAAGAGACAAATATTTTTGTAATGAATATTGCAAACTCTCATATTGTTAATATTTAAAGGAACTTTTTATGATGAGAAATATATATGACTGGTGTAGAAAAATTGGTACAGTTGTACAGTTAATGGGCACATGATAATTTATATGGCATTGCACAAACCCATCTTCAGTACTATGCTGAAGATGCTCATTCAGGAATCAGGATACTGACAAGGTGATTTCTGGGAAAGTTTTATAGCCTTTCGAAGCTAACACACTCATGTTCAGTCACTTTCATCCATGAAGATGGGAGTGGCATTAGTTTTAAAAAGCAGTGAAGCCTATCCAGAAGTCACCTGGATGATATCCCAAGAAATTCTCACCATCAGGAAGTACTACAGATCTGTCAATAGGCCTCGTAAGTTGAATTTTCATGCTTAAGAATAGGTTTACGTCCAAAGTGGAATAAGGAATGTTTACTATAAGCAAAAAGATTATATTCCATCATGAATTTGAACTGGCCTGTGACTTTTGAGGGAAAATAGAGAATTAAGCATTAAAAAATGGTCCGAATCTGGTTAGAATGAAGTACCGTGATGGGGTAAAAATGGGTTATAATGAAGAAATCTACAAATATTAACCAAGAGAAGAGCAGAGCAAATTGATAACAAATCTTCACTAGACTCTCATTATAGACATAATGACATTTACTTCCAGGAAGCAGCAAATTTATATATCCAAAAAGAAACAGGATGTCTATACTGAATTTCATTGTAACTGATTCGAATAACTACCTATTCTCTGGCATGTGTAATATGGAACAAAGAACTGAAGTTGAACTTCTGAAACTTGGGTTCAATGTAACAATCATGTCTGGTAACTGTGAGAGACTGCATAATGTAGTAGTGACAAACAGAAAGAGTTGTGGATATGTCACTATCACTTTCATTATCCATAATACAAATATTGACACATTAAAGTGAAGTGTTTCAATTTGTGATACACCTGCAGAACTGTGCAAAAAGTAATGAATATAGTAATAGGATTTAAAACACAATTCCTATTTTCCTCCTTAAAAGATGCAAGTTCCCTAGGACTTCCCTGATATCACAGTTGCTAATAATGTTGGCTTGTGCTCAAGGGGTCCTGGGTCAGTACAGTGGTCCACATCCTACATGTAAGTGCATGTCTGTTCCCAATTAGTTCATCTGAGCATAACCATTGGCTGAAAATATTTATTTATTCATTTGAGATAATTCCAGATACAGCACAGATGGCCATTTTACACTGAAACTGTCAACAATAATAATAATAATAATTGAAAAACAAAACACAAAAATGAATAACAAATTAATAAAAAATAAGTAAAAGATGGTACTATTTGATATTATTTACAAGCATTTCTTTTGATGGGAAGATCGAAAGGCATACTCCGAGGAGAATATATCAATACTTGATGGGAGATCACAATATTGTGTGGAAAGTCTGTAGAAGAGAAATCTTTTTTTGAATTTACTGTAGAAGAGAGATATTTTTTGAATTTCTATTCTAGGTATTTTTTGTATAAAATAAGCTTGTGTTACGTGTTGTGTGCATAGATACTCGAAAGTGAAATTCCTCAAGGATTGCAGTGGCTTATGCCACTGACAATTTTGTATAAATAATTGAAGTCATTCTGCAAACAATGCTGGTATGCAGTATGTAAGTTTAGAAAAGACAAGAGATGTGGAGATGAAAAAACATGTAAATGAGGGGATCCTGTAACGAACTATAGCTAGGAAAAAGTGAAAAACTGAATTGATTCTACAGAACTGAGTGGGGGACATGCCATGGGTCAGATGGGAGAGTAGTATTCTATTATTGGGGAAATTAATGACTTCAAGTATAAGGTGACGGCTGAGATATCACTAATTTCAGTGAAACGATACAGTAAACCTAAGGTATGTATGGCCTTATTTGAAGTGCCTATAATATGTTCCTCAAATGTGAGCTTTTAGTCTAAAATAATGCCTAGGTCTTTGTGAGGGGATACTGCTTTGATGTTATTGCCAGAAATGGAGTAAGATAACTTCAATAAGATAACCTTAACAGATTATTTTTGAGGGACATAGTGATAGTAGTACACTTTTCAGTATGTAATTTAAGGTCCCATATCAGATATTGTCATACGAAATGAGTATCGTAAGTGGAGATTTCTCTGAAAATTTTAGTCATCTGTGAAAAGAAGGTAATTAGTAGAGGGAGCTGTGAGATGATCGGCCAAGTTTTCGACGAGTAATATGAATAAGAGAGAGGTCCTACAACACTACCCTGTAGAACTCCAGAAAGGACGGGGAGGAAGTTAGATACAGATCCTGGAAGAATGACACATTGTTGGCAACCGCTAAGGTAATCTGTGAGCGGGGTTAGAAATGTGCCATGAATGTTGAATCGATTACATAATTTGTAAATGAGAAAATGAATCTTTGGATTACGAAGGTACTGAAAAGATGAATATTGAATGTCTTTATTATATTATTTCTTAGGTATTCTTGCCAAGTCAGAGGGTAGAAAATGTTCTATGAAGTGACAAGTGAACAAGCTGAAGACACGGAGACATTTTAGTGTGAAGCACATAAGTCTAGAATGTATGTCACTGTCAATACAAATGAGTATAGCTCTTTAGGATAAACTACAGGATGCTAAACTAGCATGAATGGAATTCTTTTTATTTTAAGAATCAATTAACTACCTTGTTAATTTCAAGTTAAGTGTTAGTTGTACATGTCCTTGAGGAGACCACCAATACATCATCACATAAAATACAACACCACCATTTCCAATTGGCAACTGAACATATCTACAATAAGGAGGGCCAAAAAAAAATTCTGGATTCTGGAAAATTAGAAATCAGTCTTTCAGGGACAAAACAGATTTAGTAGTACAAAAACAGGTTTTGGAAGGATAACGGATTACGGAGCGAAAGCAAATTTTTGAGGGAAAACTGATTTTGGAGGCAATCTGGATTTCGATCCATATTTTCAATAATTGTCGCATGAATTTAACAATATACTCTAGTCTGTCATCCAAATGTCAGCCTTTCCTACACGTAGTACACCCTGGACTGCATTTAGCAGACTAATGAGACTCTGGCATCTGGACTGAAAGCCAGTACAATTATATGTGGAGCTTTTTTTGTGGTCTTGTGATCTGCCCATGTGTGTTTGTGATTGCCCCTTCCTAAAATTCAACTTATCACAATTCATCCTCATCTTTGCGATTAGCCAAAATTGGAAGAAAAGCGAAGTTAAATACAACAAATAAATCAAATCAATTAATGTAATCTATCGTTCAACTAATAAAGTATGGGCTATGACAAATTCTTTCGTAATTTGAAGGGATAAGATAAAATATTGCCTGTACAAAGCGAAGTACACAGTGAGCAATTGAAGGGCATCAGGAAAGGGACACTTAAAAGAGAGAAATAGGGAGGTTAAATCAAGATTAACACAGGAAGGATAGGAATGATAGCCAAAAGGTTTACAACAGGTGACCAGGGGTGCCCACAGGGGGAAGGAGATTGTGGCGCAGACTTCACCATCGAAATTTTGGGGTGGAATTTTTTCTTAAAATATTATTATATGAAATTCAACATTTATAATTTTCCTAAAATATATATAAAAAAGTTTACACCTTAGGTTGCACCATATTTAATCCATTAGATGAAGAAAAGGAACTATTTAGATAAAGATTGCCCACAGCAAGCAGATTTGTGGATGCTAGTTGCATCCACCCAAGTTTTGGGGGGGGGGGGGGTTGTGATGGAAGTTTGACTGATTGAACAGTGCAGCATTGGACACAAGTTGAATTGCGTTATCAATAAACCAGTGCTGCTATATAAATAGCAATGCTTGTACTGCCATGGAATTATAACGGTAATATGTATTATTGGAGGAGAGGGGGGGGGGACAATTTCAAACTCTTGCATATTAGCCCTTAAATTGACACATGAATTCTGGTGGGGATTGAGAATTAAACATTTGGGGGACAATATCCAAACCTTGAATATTTTGTTAAGTCTTAGATTATCATGGGTATTTTAGTTATGGGGGATTGAACATTAAATTTTGGAGGGGATATCCATCTCCAGTGTATTACTATTACATCTTAGACTGTTGCAGAAATTCTGGTGTGCGGAGTGAGAATTGTTGTTGTTATTATTATTATTTTGAGGAGGCAATATCTTCAATATCAACAGTAAATCTAAAATTGGCATGGAAATTTTAGTGGGAAGATTTAGTATTAAATTTTAGAGGGATATGAAGCTCTTGATAAAGAGTTAAATCTAAGATTGTGAAGGGATTTCTGAAGTGTGGGAGGGTTCGAACATTATATTTTAGGGACTATATTTAGTGATATGGTATGCACATGTTTTCGGTTTTGAATGTGCGAAAAGAGAATCTGGAAAAGAGTAAATATCGCAGGATCTATGAAAGTACTATTGACACCCATTAAATTAATATTCTTGCAAGTCTGCAAAGAAATTGATGCAAAAATTTCATTGCTCGCTTCGCTCGCAATAGTACACGTTGCACGAATGTGTAAGTAAACTTATTTACAGCACATAGACCATCAATAATACAATAATATTGCTAATAGAACTAAATTATCAAAATGAAGCACCTGCTTTAAATTAAGCAGTCTACCAAGAATTATATTTTAAGAAATTATATTGGTGATCAATATGGAGGATATTGTTGTGTCTTGCAATGCAACTACAGTATAATTCTTCACATAAACAGGCCATAGTAAGATAAAACAGAAAAATGAAGAATATCAAATACGCATTTCTAACTTCTTTTCACAGGACAATTTTACTTTAGCAAGAAAAATTTCCCTGCTATGAATGACTAAACCTAATTATACATGTATTTACTCGAAGCAGAGGGGGTGAGTTCTTTCAAGGAGAAACCATATTACATTCTCACCCCGACCTTACGAATTTCCAGCTAGGGTTCTGTATACATCTCATAAAACAATATTAACAGACAACCGATGGTTTGCCCAGGTTAAATTTTCAATATTAGGTTGGGTAACAATATGTGTTAAATCAGAAATCACTAATCGCAAAGGTGAGGTTGTTGATATGATGAAACTGATGTACGGACACTCACAAAGAACATCCATGCACACGGCAGCATATGAATCCTTGGTGTCGTACACTATGTGATAACCACTCTGCCACGGAGGCAGGCGTTAAATACTCAAATTGTAGGTTTCTAAAATCCTATTTTCCACCCACAAACATTGTTGAAATGCATTCGTATATAATTTACTCTATGATATTTCAGATTTACTTAAGCATTTAACCAATCATTGTGCACCAGTGGCGTACGCAAGGGGGGGTTACCGGGTTTAAACCCCCCCCTTGAGCTCTTGAAATATTATGGAAAATGCTGTAGAAAAAATTAAAAATGGCTAATTTATCACAGTCAAAGATCTGCGACAGTAATAATAATAATAATAATAATAATAATAATAATAATAATAATTTGGATTATTATTCCCATGCAGCATGAAAAAAAACACAACATTCCAAACACAATCTAAGCAATTCAATTTTGCAATTTTCTTTTGCAAAAAGTCGCGCAGTGACTCTTGCGAGAATTGTGAAAATTCCTTGCTTCGTCCTTATTGCAAACGTTCTTCCCGGTACTGATTTCACATCCCCTTGTGAACTCTCAAGTGATGCTGAGTCTACATCCACATCATTAAATAATGTCGAAGAAGTCTTTTGTGAATCACCTAGAAGGGATAAATGTGTTGGAATGTCTATAAACTTACTTTACAACGAAAACATAGACTCAGTGGAATTTAGCAACATGTATTCTCGCGCTTCATCATCACCCTGGGCGAGTTCCATAGGTAAAGGTAATGTAAATTCCCCTGTGCATATAGCACCGTGCCATGGTGGGCCCCAAAGATTCTCGATCTCGAACTATTTTGCAGGTGATGTGATCAGCACCATGCTCCGGCAACCTTCATCCCCCAAGGTTGCTCTCAGGTACCCATTGCTATGAGGCTGGGTGCGGAGACAAGGCTGGATAAATTCCAACCAATTCCGGGAATCGAACCCGGATATCCCACGAGGTTGTCAGATTAGACCACCGCGGCTCCTTGAATGAGTTTCATATTTCGATTATTTCAAAAAATTTAATATATTTGCTTGTTTTTATGGATTTTCTTCACACTTAAAATGTCTCACTTATCATATACAAATAACGTTGACTAGACAATTATTTTGAAACAAAAGAAATGTAATTTTGTTCTATTTCTTTCATAAATAGCAGCTGCATTAGTATTAATTATTAGTAGTAATTAAACTAATTAATTAATTAATTATAAAAAATATTAATTAATTAATTATTATTATTAATTAAAGTATAATAAAACAATGGTAATGTGAATTTGTAGAAAGTTTTCGAAATAACACCCCCCTTGATGAAATCCTGCGTACGCTACTGTTGTGCACGCTTTGCGTTACTTTGAACAATTAAAAAACATGGACAATTTAACAGTCTGTTGTATTCAAATAAAACTCAATTATTACGTACTCATCTACAAACTACAATACTTTGGGAGAATTATGATGAATGATTTTGGGAGATAATGTGTCGTCCATCTGGGGGGGAGGGGAGGGGCAGAAAAAGAATAGTGCTAAATAAAGCTAGGAAAAAGTTACTTTTTTTGCTTCACTAAAGACACACTGTTATAATTAAATATCTTATGGGGATTATGACATGATTAGCCATTAGCCTGGGGGGGGGGGGGATGGGCACCCCTTCAGGTGACAACACAGATCCTTCCGGCAGGCTGGGTGGGACTGCCAAGAGGGCGGTGGCAAATTTCGACAACAGGATGCCCAATTGTGAGTAGTTGGGGTAAGAACTGAATGTGTGCTTTCAGAAGGGTACTGACAGGGTGCACTGGGATTTTGCCTGGTGTCCTGGAAGGCCAGTCTGGCCTCGTGGATAGAGATAATTTTAATATGAAGATTTGGTGAAGGGACTATTCGTGCACCCACATGTGTGTGTTTAAAAAAAAGAGAGGGGGGTTATACAAGCAGAGGAAAATGGTGGAAAGGATAAATAAGACAACAGCAAAGAGAGAAGATGAAAGAAATACAAAAGAGTTCGGGAGAGGATGAGGGAATATCTGTTTGTGAAACTCAAACTTTATGTCTGCCAACCCTAATTTATTAGTATTTGGCTCCTGCACAACCGGTCTAAATTTTCTGGCCCTGCCCCTGAAAGAAGCCGATTGCGCTTAGTAATACAGTAGATTTCCCTTCTTTTAAGAAATGATTGCATTACATTATGTTTTCTTTTTTGGTCAACATTAATTGGTAATTAACAAAAAGTTGGTACATGAGGTTATCTATGCAAAAGTAATCTGAATATTTTTTTGCACGTATGACATGAGAGCAAGAAAAATTTAGTCGAAAGCAGAAGGAAATATACATTTTGTGTTGCATATGATTCCATTGTTTGAGCTCCGAAGCATGTAATCTCTGGAAGCAGATGCAAATGATTTGTTTTGGTGGCAGAAGGTGCTTGTGCATTGACCTAAAGTGCAAACTTATCAAACTATCAAAATCCCGCTCTTGTGCAACTGCTACGGCAGATAAGGAGCCATCGAGCAATATGGGCCGAAACAAAGAACTACTGTAGTTTTACAATACTGCTGCAACAACACTAATCCCATTGCTTTTCACTTAGCCAACTACCCTTTCTCAGTTTGAAATTGCCTGCAAACATATTCAGTAGACAAACATACAATGTTTGGCTAGAAAAAAACTGGACTGTTGCTACAAAATCTTTTATTGGTAATTTTGTACAATATGAACATTATCCTCTTCAAAGTACTCGCCTGAACTATCGATACACCGCTCCATACGAATCTTCCATTTCTGGAAGCAGTGCTGGAAATCACTTTCT
Organism: Lepisma saccharinum; assembly: GCF_977018435.1. Classification (NCBI taxonomy): domain Eukaryota; kingdom Metazoa; phylum Arthropoda; class Insecta; order Zygentoma; family Lepismatidae; genus Lepisma; species Lepisma saccharinum. Next base: position 44,684,485 of record NC_139239.1, on the reverse strand, counting down.
GAAACCATGTTCACGACTTCTGTCGCTTTTGTTTTCACAGGTTCTACGATCGTAAATCTGTTTTTTTTTTCAGTGCTGATATGACCTTTGCTAATAAAAAAAAGTTGCACGGAGTGATACCTGGCGAATAGGGTGGATGTTCTAACACTGGGATCCCATGCTTGGCCAAAAAAGCCTTGACTGACAATGCCGTATGGACAGGAGCATTGTCCTGATGAAGAATCCATGACTTGCTTTTCCACAAATCAGGTCGACGTCTTCTCGCTCACGAAGGGTCGTCAGCACCTTAATGTAATAATGTTTGTTGTTTTGCAATAGTTTGAATACTCAAGGGACCATCCTCTCGAATCAATTCACCGACATTTACAATGTTTTATTCCGTTTTCGACATGCAACGCTGTCCAGGACTAGAGTCGTCCGCAATCACTTCTCGTCCGTCTTTAAACATTTGAAACCACTCAAACACTTCCGTGCGTGATAAACACTCATCTCTGTATACTTCCTTCAACAAACCATAAGTTTCTGTGGCAGATTTTCCGAGTTTCATAAGAAACTTCACATTGATACGCTGTTCCACTTTCACACTTAACATTTTTTCCGACGGAGCACAGATGTACGGTTCACTTGGCCAACAAGCTACAGCGAAACTGAGCACCGCGCACACTGGGAAATCACACAGTCGATAGGCAGGATATCATGTTATACACTCATGCACTGCTTGACCTTGACTCGCTTGCCCTTTGTCAACAGCAACATCAATACGTTTTTTTTCTAGCCACACCTCGTATTCCCCCCAAAATCTGGATTCTCCATTTGTGCTTGTAGCACAAAATTCGGCTGACTTCAAACTAAGCAGTTTTTGAAGTATGGAGATGAAGGGATTGTAGCCAAGCAGCAGATGCAAACCCCTTTCAGTGTTTAGTTAAGGAAAATCAAGGTGTTCAAAATTATATTCTGGTTGAAGAATTCCTATTAAAATTAGAAGCATTAATATTTGATATACCTTCATATATAGGCATATTTGTAGGTATTTTTTAGAAACATTAGTGTCTAAGTATCTGCAATGTGTCTCACATGATAAAAATCCAAAGAAGTTCAACGTTTACGGCCAAAGCATTTCTAGCAATGGTAAATGCAAAAAATTAGAAGCCACCATTTTGTGATGCCATTACTCCTACACAAACCCAATCTAAGATTGGCAAACAACACTTTTCTGTATGAGACTTATGTACACTACAAAAATATAATTCTTGCCGCTTGTAGTATTCAGGTAAGTGCCTACAAGGTGGCAATTTTCAGCAGAATTATTACCCTACAATATTTTTTGCATATTTTGCTGACTAAATTTAGCACTTAAATACTATGACACCTATATGTCAAAGTCCAGTTTTGAAATCTGTTCCAGCTCTGATGTGCAAGGTGCTGAAACTTGAAATAGAGAAGGCACAGCAAAAAATTTCTTAAAATTTGTTGTCACACTAGAAAATGAACAAAAGCTTTGAACAGGGTCGCTGTTAGAAAATGTGAGGTCCTGTGCGAACTATACCCGCAACAGCATTATATTTTGAAAAGTGAAAATATAGGTGCCTCTCAGTCCTCGTAAAATTCTACATTCAACCCAGCTTTCCCCCATTCCCCACCCTAAACACACACACGGTTTTCCATGAACAACAGACAACATTTGACAGCACGTAGAAGATATTAAGACGAACACCTTTCCTTGGTAGCCAGGCATTTTTTGGCACTACCAGTACTTGAAAAACTTTTCCTTTATCTTGTGCAGTGCTCAAAGTGGAAATTCCTAGCTGGGGGAATGTTTAGTCAAGTTTCAAGGTGGAAGAGGGGGTGCCTGATGGACTGCATGGATGCTTATGCAAATTATCCTGACTGACACGATACTTTCTTTAATACAATTTCCTTACTTGAGGAGGTTAGCATTCCTCCACCCAGGGAATATATCGACCCAGGACAAGTTTCCCTACCATGGCATATCCTTTTCTTTTCATATTTTCTCAATTTAGCTGCTTCGTAAAATCCAAGCATGGGCACACTCAAAGTTAGGGTCTCATCTTAAACACACACACAATCATGTTATGTTTCTCAGACAACAGTTTATGATAGGAAATTTGTCGAAAGTTGTGGTCACAAACAAGAAATGCAACTGGTTCCGTCAGAGAGTTTTTTTTCACAACGAACTTGTGGTCCTTGTTTGAAAATTCAGTTTCCTTCTTCTATAGTATGGAAGTTGATTACAAATTGAGCTTGTGATCATGTTTGCACAAGAAAAAAAAAGTTAAAAAGATTAAAAAATATTGTCAAAATAAATTGGCATAGAAGTTTAGTTCCGAGTTGCAGATCTCAAACTATATTCCAGCTCGTAAAATAAACTACTGAAAAACAAGTACGCTTATAAAGTTTGGAAGATTCCTAATCTTCAGAGAAACTTTCAGGTGAGGTGATTAGCCTAGGAATGTGGAAGTGATAAGAAGCTGGATCAGTTGTCTAAAGATCACAATTTCAAATTTCATGCGGAACGGACTATTCTTTTACTCACTGTCACTTTGGATTTGTTTTTCCATGTAGGCCATAGATGTAGAACTAGCTAATAAAAAAAACAAAAAGTACAGGACATAAAATGTAGCGAAAACAATGTTCTTACACCAGCTTTCTATCATTTATCTTACCAGTTATCAAATTTATCACAACTGTCTGCAAAGGTCAGAAATGCTGGAAGCCATAACACAAAAAATGGTTCCCCATTTTTAAACTAAGTCAAGTAAAAAAAATGCATATTTTGAACTACTTGTTCATGTGGGTAACAAATAATTTTCTTTTAACCATATGATACGGATGGACCCTGCATAAATTTGATTTCCAAGCTCTTCGTTCACATATATAAACCTGCATTGAACAGCACAAGATTATTATTGGTGATGTGGAAATAAAAAAAAAATGAGACAAGATACTGAAATTTCTGTGGACATGAACTATGCATATATAACTACTAGGGATGTGACGAAGCTGAAAATTTACCGATGCCGATGTACTCACCGATAATTTTTGGAACCGATACCGATATTTAACCGATTCCGATACATAAGATTATTAAAGAGAAATGGGATGTTATTTTCAGCATGACAAAAATAAATTTGCTATGTACATTTCTATTGCATATCATATGTATATACATATATATTCTCAAGAGATGCGAATGTACATTTGCATCTACAAAATGTTATGTGAACCTTTAAGAAGAACATGGATTCTCAAGAGATTAAACATTAGTACACAAGCAGTTCTTTGAAATGCAAAATGAATTCCTGTTCTGCCAGATTCAACTTCAGAAACACGAGTTTTGGAAGCACTTCAGGAAGTAACAGACTTCTTCTCTTATCGCAAATCTGTTCAGCAACACTGAACACTCAATCACTGAATACTGATGCAGCAGGTATGCCCAAGTATTTTCTCAGGACTGGCTTCAGGTTTGAATATTCATTTTTGAATTTCCAATACAACAGCAGATCCTGGTTCAGCAATGTACTGTTTTATTTCCGATTTTTAGTTAGGTTGATCCTCTGAATGAATTTGCAATAATTTTATTACAAAAACTCTACAATAATGACGAATCATAACCAAATTTTCAATAAATCTTACAAAACTAGAATATAAAACTTATTAGAAGGTAAAAACTCTAGTATAATCTGTACCGGTTTAAATATCTGATTTTTGCCGATTCCGATACCGATGTGTCAATTTCGGCCGATTTTCATACATCTGTAATCGGCTTCGGCACATCCCTAATAACTACTAAGCAGAAAATATTTAGCTCATGGAGCATGCTGTGAAGCAGCTTAGATAGCAAGTATCATGGACATCTGGAAAGGGAAATGGGGGGGTGAGGAAGCACATCACCCACTCTCAAAAAATGGATGTCCTCACACCAATAATTTCATTTCAGTCACAGCAGTTTATGTTATTTATTACAAGGGGATTGCAGGAACATGATAACTTCAGACTGAAAGTGTGTTTTTAGGGTAATACTATTATGGGAAAAAATATGGCTCTCTTGGCCCTCAACCTTAGAAAGAAATACATTGCCTGTGTCTCCCTGGAAACAATTTTGCAGACGTCCATGGCAAGTGTCATCGAATTAAGTGTATGCCATGTGTCACCTCAGTCAGCTTTGCCTGCCCTAACTTTCTCAGAACCACGCAAATGCCAAGGATGTTGGAGAAGTGCATACACTGCATGCAGAAAAAGAAAACAGGCTTAGCTTTTGCTATAAAAGCTTCACTGCACTTTCAGATCCAATTGTTAGCTTCCACATTTTTAAAATTATCTGGAAAGTTTCTAGTCCACATTAAAACCTGCACGTTTCTTTGATCCTTCATCAATACTGTAGTCATTCGGTTTACTATCTGTGCAGGTGCTTGAGGAATATATCAGTGAGAGAAAATGATACTTAAAACTACATTTTTTAATTACTTTCAACAAAAACTGGGACACAAAGACACGTGACCTAAAGATAATCAGCAATAGATGATCTTCACAGAAGCTGATTCGAATCTGGAAACTTTTGTTATGGATCTAGCACTCAACAAGCTTGGCCACTGACATCATCTGTGTGTATTGTCATACGACAGATATACAGTGGTGAAGCACCCTAAGAGGCTAGGCCTACCCTATTATGGTTGCTTATTACGGGTAATTCTATTACTTATAATTTCATTAAATGAAGTTTAATACATGAAAACTGAAATCTTAGGTCTTACGATAGTTACTACAAATTTCTATTCCTGCCCACTACTCGATATACACATGCAGTGAGACACCTTTGCGAGGGCCTCAGCTGGTCCCATAACATCAAATGTAGTCCATGCGGGAAGTCTAAATTCAATGGCTGACATGCCTGTAATATACAAGATGAGGTCAGCCTTACGGCTCTTCCCAAGAAGGGTCAAATGCCATCTTTCACGACTGGCATGGGTGTGACTTCACAGCGAAGACAAGAACCAGATTGAAAGAAGCATGTTTACTGTTTTGAAAGGTTCCAAAATGGACATTTCTCTTTTATTTGTGACTACTATGATTGTGGGTGTTGCTGTTAAGTATTTGAAATGCCTAATAGTATGATATCGCAATGTGTAAAAATATTGAGAGAAACAATAATAGTATTACTGACAAATTCCAAAAATATTCTATTGTTCATGATTTGTGTGTTGTGCAATGTAAATTTAAAGACCCGTTTAAACTTGAAAACAGTATGATTTGTTGGAATATTTATGTGAACAATATTATGAAAGAAATGTGCAACATTACAAATTGCTAGGACTTCCAATTACAAAAAAGATCTTCAAAAACCGAACCTTCAATTGGCATTTTACCTTCAATGAATTCACCTCAAGTTATCTAATCTATCTGGGATGGCTGACAGGAGCCAAGGAAAACGAGAAAATGTGAGAAACAGTTGGTGTATGATTTGCATCTTCTGAAGAAGCGATGCACAGGGTGAGTCCTGTTACAATGAAGTTCCAATCAATTTTGTATAGGAGGAAAATGCACAATTACAAGCAAAATTGGCTCTCCCAAGTGCATTTACCATTATTTTTATTTATATTATAGTTTTATTACATTGTTTCACAACTTTTATGAGTTGTGGTCAGGCCCGTAGCTAGAGGAGGGGCAGGGGGGCAACTGCCCCCCCCCCCCACCCCGTGAAAATTACAGAACACGTTCCTACCTGGAATTTTCACTAATCTTTACAAGTATATCATGTGTTACTCTAGCAACATTACAAAGACACTTATTGATTTTGTGATTTATTAGGGTGTATGGGATTCCGTATAATGACATATCAGGATTGGGGGGGAAAATTCCCTTCCAGATTAGACTTCGGGAAATGATTTCACAATTTTCATTATCTAGAACCGTTGTGACATTTTGAGTAGTACTGTATTAAAGGTGTCTAATGTCTTTGGATGTTTTTCTTGGATGTGTTGCTATGAACTTTGAATTGCTTAAATTTTTGTTTCCCAAGTCTATCTTTTGGTAATGGTGTGGTAGAGAGAGGGAGTGGATATTTGATTTTTTTTTACTTTGCATTGCTTCTCTGCCACTTCTAGCTAATCGCAACAATGAAGGATGACGTGAAATTGATGAAGAGACACTCATAAACAGTGCCGCAACTACAGGGGGCAGGGGCCAGGGGGCATTGTCCCCTCCCCCTGACCTTGGACAGAAGTCCATTCTAGGGGAAGCAAACATTTAAGTAGAAAAACAAGACTAGGAGAATCTAAGAATAGCAGGACAATTAATTGGATACTCATGATGGAATTAGTTTTTATGTGTTCCTTGCATTTTTCTACCAGATGGCCAAGGGCACTTGCAAGGGGCAGAGAGGGGCAATTGCCCCCCTCCCCTAGATTTCAAATTTTATACAAATAAAAAAACATATCATAAAATTTTCTTGCTCGCAATATCTGTTCTTCTTATAGTCCAAGTTCAGAGCTATAGCTATGGGGCCGCACGAGTCAGCCCTGGGAGCCAAACGATATATATGGGGGAAAAAAATGTTAAAGATAATGCCATGGTGCCCCGTGAAATTATTGCACCCTATTAGAACAATTTCTTTCTATGAAACTTAATATGAAATATTAATGATGACACTGTAATCCAAGAAGTCATTGATCAATCAGGGGATTCCTATTTGTTTTTCAGGTATCAAAAAATGTATTTCAACTATAATATAATATAATTCACACAATATTAACACAAAATGGTTAACGTAACCAGTAAGCAAACGTTGTCTGTAGTGATGCACGAGTCTCCCCTTTGAAAGAAATAGAGTCCGTAATGGACTAAGGGACCCATGTTTTAATGTTTTAACAAGTACAAAAAAATGTATTAGCTACAAATTTTTACACAATTCATCAAAATGTAGGTAATATGTAACCATTATTATTTAATTAATTCTATTTTTCTTGCATCACACAACACAATGGTGTTGTTGGATTCTCGTTAGATTCCTTTGTGCGTAATAATCTTGCATACTGGAAACTAGAGGAAATCAGTATGAAGCATCATTTATAAAGGGCTCCCTTAATCAGTTCTGCAGAGAGGCCCAAAGTTGTTGATGCATATTAATCATCTATTAACATTATCGACCTGTAAATATCAAGTAGATACAGTCCCTATTAGCCTACCTAGGTATTTATGTTAAACTTCATATTTTTAGGCAATCTGGAAAGGTCATTATCGAAATATTGCTATTTGATATTGCCCGAAGTTCTTTTGTTCGTTGCAGTTTCAAGATACCATCCCTTTTCTGTTACTTACCTCTTTTGGGGGAGGGGGCAAGTGCCTCTGTGTACCCTGTTATATCTGCCAATGCGACACAATAAATTAAAAATTTGCCCCCTCTAGGATTGACTTCGCCCCCCCCCCCCCTACAAAGAATTCCTGGCTACGGGCCTGGTTGTGGTTTATATGGGGTGCAGCATAAATAAGTAGAGTTGGCGACTCTCTGTATATGTATAATTTAAATGTATGACAGTGTGCCTAATAATTTATTAGGATGAGATTGAGGCAACATGGTATGTCTTAGTTTGTAGGAGCTATATTTCCTTCATATTTTAACATATAAAACATTGCTGCTTCTAAAACATCAAAGCAATAACCACATGACCCACCCTCTCTTGTTCACGCACCTGTGCCTACCCTTCCAGCACACCGAGCTTCGCAATTGCAGACACACATGTTCAAACTTGCATGCATAATTTTGTTCTCTAAAGCAAAGTGACAAGTTATCCAGGCATTTTATATGTTCCAAACAGATAGCAATACTAATGCTACATACTTCCGCAAGTAACAAGTATGTTAACAATATTACATAAATGTAAAATATGAAATTATAAATACAAAAATAAATATAAAATGCCTGGACAACTTGCCACTTTGCTTTAGATAACAAAATTATGCATGCAAGTTTGAACATATGTGTCTGCAGTTGCAAAGCTCGGTGTGCTAGAAGGGTAGGCACAGGTGCATGAATACTAGAGGGTGGGTGATGTAGTTATTGCTTTGATGTTTTAGAAGCAGCAAGGTTTTATATGTTAAAATATGAAGAAATATAGCTCCTACAAACTAAAACATACCATGTTTTGCTCAAATTTACTCAATTCACTAACATTAATAGATACATGAACGTGTTTAAATGATTTGTGTCGATACTACTGCTCAAGAATAAAATGTATTGATATGCATCAAATAATACATTTTTAGATGTTAAACATACACAAACGAACATTAGTAAAATTCTGGAATATGTTTATAAAATTAATATTTAAATTTTAACATCATCATTTCAAATGGCATATACAAGATCGAACAACTACTTTGATACATTGCATCAATTTGATAAAAGTAAATCAAGTTATCAACAGTCAGTCCTATGTAGGGTATAAACACAAGATTCCTCATATTCTCGATTACAGCATATGAATCAAACAGTGAGCTCCAGATCGCTTTTTGTACCCCAGACATTCACGTGAAAAACTTGTTTAGGAGCGAATGTAGAATATAGAGAATTTCTCTAATTTCGTTAATATTTGGTATACTAACTAAATTTGGCCTTCTAATCACGAATCTGGGTAACACTTTACTATACCGGAGATGGATTTCTTCAAATTTACAGGAGAAAGTACTTACGCAAATCATTTTCTGTAGCGTTGTTGATGTTCGGGAATGTAGTTTTGATCCATTTTAATGCGAATGCATGTGGTTTTCTACGAAAATCTATTTCCGACATGCTATTGCTGCTGCCGCTATTTGCTTTCTGCACGAGAGCACAATACGTACTATTGCTGCTGCTACAAGATGACGTGTCGAGGATGCATTGTGAAATTGTTGCCGGGTGTGGAAGATGCCATGGAATTTGTAATTCCGATGTTGTCCGTATATGCTAAATTGAACGAAAGGAGTGCTAATGGAACCTAACCTAACCTAGTAGGCATACCTCGTCCCCGTGATGGTTCGTGGGGCTATCGTATGTAAGAAATAGACATTATTTTCATTAGAAATCCATTATTTCACCTAAAGAAATGTTCCGCAATGCAGAATAGTACGTTAGCAATGTAAAAAATTGCGAAATAAATCATTGATAGGTGTCTCCGGTATAGTAAAGTAGTACCGAAATCTGTTGTTAAAATCCCGCGGACACGTCTGGAAATCGTGAAAAAAGCTGATGTAAGTTGAATTATTTTCTTAAAAAAAGCTTTTTCGCATTGTTTTATGAACAAAATTTTAACTATGCTTGCCTAACCTTGCCGGAAATGGTTCGTGGGGCTATCCGTGAATGGTTTTTGGGACTATCCGTCAATGGTTTGTGGGACTACCCGTGCATAGTTCGTGGAGCTACTCGTGAATTTTTACACGCATCCGTGGCATTTTATCAACAGATTCGTGATTATATGGCCAAATTTAGTTAGTAGGTCTATACCAAATATTAACGTAATTAGAGACATTCTCTATATTCTTCACTCATACCCTTGTTTATTACTCGAATCACTCGTGACGTATTACATTGAGAGATTCTTTTTATATAACAGAATAGCTGCAGTAATGACATGAAATCATTGTAAAATAACGTTCTTTAATCTGCCTAAAAAATAAGACGAAAGTCCACAGTAAATTGAATGTGTCACGTAATCAGGACAGAGCACCAGTCTTCAAAAAAATACTACCACTAGAGAACAATACAGTCGAATGAACAATACAGTAGTATATACTATGGGGAAAAGAGGGGGAACTTCAATTCAGGTACGAAATTTAACTTGCGGGGTTAAATGTACAATCAGTTTGCCAGAGTGCTAGTGAACTATAGCGTGTAGATAATTTCTCTTGCGTTCGTGCTGAAAGAAATTTGGGGGTGGGGGCACATTAAAAATTATAACGTGACCTACGGAATCCTGAAAATCAAAATCAGGAAGGCAGGAAACGAATTTAGCAGCAAAACAAATGTACGGGTTAACTAGTGTGCATTCTTACCTGGTACAGACTGAGTCATTGCGGTAGACATCTGTATCCAAATACATGCGTCACTTTTACTTAAACCGGACAATCAACTACTTGGAAGTTTCAAGTATAACTTTTCACCAGCATTAATAGGAAGATAACTTCTAATGACAGTGAGTCTTTTCTGTTTACAGCACTTTGGTAGCCATATTACTAGGCTTCTCGTACATTACGAGAAAACGAAAAAAAAGAGCAACGTACGGTTGTAAGTTTACTCTCCTGCCCTCTATTGAGCGATAAGAAAAATACATCACTTCCCGTTCCTGAAGGTCTTGCTCGTCACGAGAGAGAACGTGATTTGCGTGACGTAGATTATCAGGTGCTGTCATCCATAGAAATGAATTGACACATTAGCCAGTTATCCATTTTCGCATCTTGGTTTAAATATAGATTATGTGTAAGAAATATATGAAAATTCTAGTGAAACTCTGATATTTCCTTCAATGAAAACACTAAGAAATAATGATTTCATCGCAACTAATACAGATGGGCTATTGCTCATAACTTTTTAGGGTTGGGCACCTAATTCGAAGTATATAATCAGGGCCGGATTAACCTATGGGCAACTGGGGCAATTGCCCTGGGGCCCCCACCAAAAGGAAGCTGTGAAGGGTCTCCACCAAAAAAATCTTTTAACCAGCTGTTATGCTTGTGAAAAATTACATAATTGTATTTTTACAAAAAAAAAACTTCAATATTGTCGTATGTCTACACTCTTCTGGATCCAATTGTAGCACAGCTCTCAGTCGATCTGTTTGTAACTAGGCCGAGTCTGCTGCCACGCACGTGTCAGCAGTAAGAATAAGCTTCAAATTTGCTCCTGACACGTAATTCGTCTGCTAAGAGGATGTTACAAATCTTAAGAACAGATGAAGACGAGAGAAATGCAAGTTTATGATTAGTGGGAATGAATGTACAGGAAATTTAGAACTTGTTTCTTTAGAAAGCATTTAGCGATATTATTTTAATGCTAACAAAACTTAACCTAACTACGAGAGTATTTAGATTTATTATTAAAAGAATGCTGAGGGACCTAATCTTAAAACATTTTGTGAAAGTAATCGCTACAACTTCACGGTATGTGTTACAGACATAATTGCATATATAGCATGATGAAATCACGATAAAACAAAGACCGAGTCTGCTGCCACGCGCATCTTTTTTGAGGTTCCAGCAGAAAAAGAACGTGGCAGCAGGTGTGGAAATAAGGCACACTTATTCAAACAATCAATTCTCAAATATGTAATAAATGATCCTACGACGTACATAACTTTCTTTCGTTAATAACATTGTATTAGAACTGAGTTTTTCTAGGGGAAAAAATTGTGGAGTTATTAGCGCTCTCTCTCGGTGCATCAGTAAACTACGGGACACCTAACTACGAGCGGCTAGGAACGACATTAGCACCTTGGCAAATACGTATACATGCTAACAGCACCAAATTTGGCCTGCCTAACCTATCCACGTATGCATATAATAGCTTCAATAAACAAAATATAACTTGCCAAACCTATTTGCATGCTTATTTGTACCATGTACTTATATGCCTACGTGGATAGGTTAGGCAAGCCAGTTTGGTGCTGTTAGCCAGTGGCGAAGCGTCCTATGAGGCCCGGAAGCCGGGCCTACCCTAATATATTTGTCTATAACGGATTATTTTATTACTTATAAATTTCATTAAACGACGCTTAATAAAAGAAAACTGAAATTCTTGGTCTTCCGATAATTACCGCAAGTTTGCAACCCTGCCTGGAACCGTATCTGAGCATTCAGCGAGGCCCGCCCGAGAGTGCCTCAGCTGGTCCCATAACAACCTATTTGATTCGTGCGGGAAAGCTAAATTTCAGGGGTGCGTTCGCCTGTAATGTAACCTGAGAGGCCGGCCTCTTTTCTCTCTCTCACCCTCTCTCCCTGACTTCCGAAGAGTGCCGATCGTGTACGAGCGCGTGACGAAGCAGGCAGTGGACGTACAGAGCTTGTTGAAGCAGTGTTTCCATGGAAGATTCAGAGTTGTGCCGGGAGCGGAGCACACCCAGCTGCTAACATGTAGCGAAAATGTGTTGCTAACACCTCTAAGCCTGGCCTCCTAACCTATCAAAGTAGGCATTATTAGAATTCTAACTGCAAATAATGCATGCAAGTTGGTTACCAGTGTTAAGTTTGGTGCTTTCAGCTCTTTTGAGGAACCGCTTTTCGCGAAGTGTTAGCTGCTGGATGTTCCCCACACCAATCTAGATTCAGAGAGGGAAAGTATTTTATTTCTTTGAGGAAAGGGATATTGAGACGAAATTTCCTTTCATGATTAGTGACATAACTGAAAACGCGTTACTTTTAAAATGGGGCAAAGTGCGTACAATACAAACGTATAGAGAAAATCCATGTTACTGAAATTTTATGACTGTGTGTTTCTCTGTCCGTGTTCTCATTTAGCATTTCATCATTTTCTAAATCATATTATAATTTTTTTAAAAAAAGTCGCCTGTTGAAGAAGAATTATATGCATAAAAAAGTTAAAAAGAAATAATTGATTGATAGATTTAGTTTATTTTACTTGGCTTTCTGCCATTTTTGACTAATTGGGAAGATGAGAATGAGCGATAATATGATGACATTGACAAAGGGACACTCACGAAGAACATCTATGCCCAGGTGGGAATTCGAACCTGAGGCCCTTGTCGTAGCACGCTGTTATAACCAATCTGCCGCGGAGGTCAGCATTAAAAAGAAATAAACGCTAAGTGACGATCAAGTGAACCAACTATTTCTGTAATGCGAGAAACATTTACAATACTGTTATTGAAGTAGCAAATAATTTTTACGAGCAGCTTTAATCTAACAAATGTAAGATGGCTAGGGCCTGACAGAACGGCTTTTTCATTGGGTGACGCGTGGTTAGAACATCGAGTCTCATTGTCACTTTTTTCTGACCTTCGAGACAGAAGCGCCTTTATTCTCAGATATCTAATCGAGACTAGATTAAAGTACGTAGAATCTGAACCAATGCCTCCAGGAGGAATCGAACCTTCTACTTCTTGATTTTAAGGCGAGAGCGTTAATCACTACATTATCCTTTACAATCACTATCCCGACTTAAGTAGACGAGATTCAGGCAATATGTTATCTTTTATTTTCTAGGGGCTATATTTTAACATACTACTGTTAAAAAAAATCACATCTTCCCCTCCCCCCAAACTCTGCTCCGTCCTGTGCCTACCCTTCCAGAGACAACACGCTTCGCCACTGCTGTTAGCATGCTTTTGCCAAGGTGCTAATGCTGTCCCTAGCCGCTCGTCACCTAACTTTACGCAGCGATTTTGTTAACCGCGCTAACATAAGCTAACGGAAGGCGGAATGAGTTGATTGTTTCTTTCGGCTTTCGGCCAGTGAGTCGCCTACTTTTCTCAACAGTGTGCGACGTACGTGTTATTGTTGAGTACTGACGTGTTCGTAACTAAGACGGCTTACTTCACGTATATTGAGGACTTTTAAGGTAAGTATAAACGTATGTTCTTTCCTTGTTTAATGTTTTTTTACTAGCATATTAGGTAAAGCACATGGCGATTTATATAATATATGTTTATGTTCGCTCATAAGTCATAAGTTAAGACTGTGACGCACCCAAATAATTTTTAACAATCAATCAATAAGTTAAGACTCAGTTATCGGATTTCTTTTAAAGAAATGCCACAAAAAGTTGGTAACCAGGGATGTGCTGCAGCACAGCAGGCTCGGAAGGCTTGTGCGAGCCGTTTGTTAAATTCATATTGTTGTTCTAACACGGTAATTCAATTTGTGTATTTATTTATGTATAAGCACCAGTTGAACTAGGTTCTCATAAATTAACAATCATACGACATGTATTCTGAATACATGGATATTATTTGTATGTGTCCTTTCGTTTAATTCATAATCGTCTTTTCATTCTCATCATCGCGAATAACTTCTTTAGGAAGAAAAGTGACGTTGAATAACGGAAATAAAAAATAATCGTGAAAAGTTGCTACTCTATCAATTAAATATTTTGGTTATTGCGTTTTAGTTCCCTTGCTGTTGAATTGTCGTGGATTGTCAGTGGCGACGTGTGAACGTTTTACTTGAAATTCACTTAGCTTCAAGGGCCTCCCCCATGGCGCAGTGGTAGCGTTATTGCCTTGTAATCAAGGGTTCCCGGGTTCGATACCCGGTGGAGGCACAAGTGGTTCGGATCCCACTTTAAACTGCAGGTCCTGTCCCGATTAGCCTTACTGTGCATAAAGTGGACTTAAAACACCACTTAGCTTCAAGGCAGGGGTGCCCACAGGAGGGTTTCATGACGCGCCTGCGTCACGTGAATTTTTTGGGGGACAACATTTTATACCAATTCTATATATTATCTTCAAACAAAAAATGGGGTGATCGTATCGTTGGATTGACTTGTTATTGATTTTTAGTTTTGGTTATTATGTATAGTTTTTCTATCTACCTGTGGGTGATGGCGGTGATAGGGTTGAAATGAAACACCACCTCTTATGCCTTTTGAATCGGTTTGGATGGAGGGGGGGGCGTATTCGCATTAATACAAGGTTAGTCATGGGTTAGTCGAGCAGACAAACAGTGCAGAATAAGGTTGACTAACAATGGCAGTGAGCCTAAAGTATCTAAAGTAAACATATATTGCTTAAATATATCTGTATTATACAGTGACGCAATCACAGGGTGGGCAGGGGGTCATCCCCCCCACCACCACCTTCGACGGAAGTCAATTCTAGGGTAGCAAGGGGCGACAAGCATTGACGGCCAAGGGCACCTGCAGGGGAGTACAGAGGAGCAATTACCCTTTCGATTTCAAATTTTATGCAAATAAAAATACATTTTGTAAAATTTTCTTGCTTGCTTCGCTCGCATTATCTGCTTTTCTCGTTTTCGTCAAGTTCAGAGCTGTAGCTAGGGGCGGTGGAAGTCGGCCATGGGCGCCGAATGATCTAAATGAAAAAAAGTTGTGAAAGAGAGAATGCCTTGCCGCCCCGTGATATTATTTACGCCTTATTAGGGGCAAATAGGGGGAGGGGCAAACATTGACGGCCAAGGGCACCTGCAGGGGAGCACTTTCTTGCTTGCTTCGCTCGCATTGTCTGCTTTTCTCGTTTTCGTCAAGTTCAGAGCTTTAGCTAGGGGCGGCCGAGTGATCTAAAAAAAAGTTGTACAGTGAAATTATTTGCGCCCTATTAAATCAATATTGTTTTCAATTGCAAAAATTGGATCTGAAAATGTTCTTGCTCGCTTCGCTTGCATTCTGCATTAAATAATATGTGTTGTATATTTGTATTGAATAACCTTTCAATATGTACACAATTTAGTGTTAGCTTGTTGAATATGTATTTTCTATTTTATGTCGCTCCATGTTGCATATGTGTAAAACATATGTTGTGCGTGAAAGTTACACATGTATCTTCGGAATGCATTTATCATTCATTTTCTGCCGTTCAAAAATACAGTTTGTGTGCTTGTTTTCCAGTATTAGCTAATGTGAAATTGTCGGTTTTGAAAAATGTTTCATATCGTTTGTTCCAAACAAATGCTTTAGCACAGACTTCTACCCCCCCCCCCTTTGCGTAATTTATGAGGATAATAACGCCTTTGTTACTACTACTACTACTACTACTACTGGTAGTAGTAGAAATAATAATAATAATAATAATAATAATAAAGCCATTATTAATGTTATTTTTATTATTATTATTATTGGTACGTTTATCCTGCTACTTGCCCCCCCCCCAGACAAAATTCGTGGTTGCACCTCTGGTATTAGCTATATTTTCCCGCAAATTTTGTCTGACAAAAATAATTTGAGTAATTCATTCGGCATAAAAGGGGGGGGGGGGATTTTCTACCTTTTTGTGGGTGTGCGTCATGAGCCTGGGGGGATGGGCACCCCTGCTTCAGGGTATATGTTGAAATGTTGCATGGAAATTTTGTGTAAACGTTGATATCTCTTGCTCTAGTAGTTCGGCAAGAGATTTTGTGACTATTTTAAAGTGTTTTATGGGGAAGTTCGAGGAAAGAGATCAGTATTACAATTTTACATGTACCTATTGCTCAGTAGATAATAATATAATAATAATCTTTAATCATCCGTTGACCCATTTCTTCATGGGTATGGATATGAGTACAAGGGCTCGAATGGAAGAGTAGGCTTGAAGGACCCGTTCCGCAGTACCTTTCCCAATGTCGAAATTCTCTTTAGTATGAATTTGGTCTTAATGGTAACAAACTGCAGCGAAGAAAGATCTTTCTCAAAAATGAAATTAGTGAAAAACAGGCTTCGTGCTGCCATGGGACAGGATCGCTTATCCAATCTTTGTTTATTAAGCATTGAACATGTAATTCTTCGTGAATTGGACTTCCATGATATAGTAGATGAATTTTCGGCGAGAAAGACAAGAAAAGTGTGTCTAACTATAAGCCTTTGGGAATTTTCTTGAAAAAAGTGTAGTTACTACAATTTCCACAATGAACCTGTCGGTAATTGTCCAGTAGATGGACCGTGCATATGTAGTGACATATTTACTCTTAATTGTAAATAATATCATTTATAATAAATTATGTACGTAAGTACAGTCTACTACTCAGTTCTCTGTTCTCTGTTTCCGTCTAAAAACCCTTAGTATTTACTATATATTGTAGTTACGGTGTTCACTCTTCATAATACTGTAGACATTTAGACGCAGAATTTTACTGCTGCTATAGAGCTACAATTTTCGTCCTGTAACTTTATTTTACTGCGCTATTCTCCCTGCAAACCTATCTGCGATATGTTCGATTGTGAATGACTACTGATTCTAAAATCAGGTCTACCATTTCAACTGCTGAAAATTGGTGGTTAACATATTGAGCTAATAAAGCTCCTAGTAAAAAAAAGTAAAAAATGGGGAGCCCCACAAAACATTTTGCCCAGGGGCCTCCACAAACCTTGATACGGCCCTGTATATAATGTAGCATAGGTGTAACTAGCGGGAGGGGTCCGGAACCCCCTGACGTGCACCCGACTCCCCGGAGAAGGTTCGGAACCCCCCTCCCTCCCATCCATCCGGCATTCAAAGAAAGGGGAGTCCGAGTCCAATCCGTTTCGCCTGGAAGTACCTAATTCTCTGTTGCAGGCCCAAGTACATTCACTCCCCCCGTTGGGCCAAGACCACACGTTCGCATGTCGTCTGTCATTATTCGGGAACAGAGCAGTTCCCGATTTATTTCGTCTTTGTGTACTAATCTCTCCTTAGGGACCCCTGCAGATAAAGGTACTGGCTATGCGAAAAGCTGCATGTCGGTCAAATTTCTTGGAACTTCAAGTGCTAATCTCCGCTTACCTTTGAAAATTTAGACTTGCTCAGGGGATACAATCATTATCCAGAGTACGTACAACAGCCTGGCATTCGAGTAGATATGTTTTGGCTGCAGGAAACGCGAGGGAACGTTTGCATTAATTTTCAATAGAAACCCTTTGCCGAAAGTACAACTCTCTGGAAGATCCCTCTGCTGAAGTCTGTCGTCCTTAAGAATCAATTCAGTGGTAAATTTTGTCCTTTCTATTTACGATTTTATCTGTGCTAATGGATATATTGGTGTCTTGAGGCCAGTGGCGGAGTAACCAATTCTCTCGAGGGAAGATGGTGTGCAGGGGCGGCGCCAGAAAATTTTGACCGGGTGGGCATGATTCATATATTGATAAATTAGGATGGGCAGATATAAAGTATATATACAGGAGCATCACAAACATGAATTCTCCCCCCTCCCAATTTTGTTTGTATTTCATTCCCCATTTCTTTTTAATGGGTACATTCTTTTACCTCAGCTTGTGCGCCCCCCCCCCTCCTCTCTCTCACACACACTCTATTCTCCCTATTCACTCTACTCTAAGTAAAAGATGGTGAAGGGACTCGATGCCGTCACCTATCGAAAAAACACTTGGCAGTTTTGGTCCAGGCCCGTAGCCAGGATTTTATTTCGGTGGAGGGGTGGCTCATCCTTTGGAGGTAGATGCCCTGAAGATGGATTTCTCAGTTTAATCCTGCTAAAGAAGTAAAATTAATTACCACTATACACTATATAAATTAGATATTTGTAGTTATTCGGGGTGGGGCTTCAGCCTCCTTATCTCTCCCCCTGGCTATGCGTCTGTTCTGACCTTTCAAAGATCTGTTGCTCCTCAGGGTTTTCTACTCTCTATAATTTCTTCTGTCCTTCCAGTGTCAGTCTTGATTTAATCTCCCTACTTCTCTCTCATTTAAGTCCTTCTTCCTTTCATTGTATCTGCCTGTCCATGCTTTCAACTGTTCACTGTGTTTCGTGCCTTTAAGTTAAGAAGGAATTTTCAACATAGCCTACTATTTTATTAGGCACGTGAATGGAGCAAATAAAGTGCTGTTTAATTCATGCGAAAATTATGAAACTATGGAATAAATTCTTTACCAATGCAAGAGGCAACGAAAGTTATTAAAAGATGATCCTTTCATTTGGCTCACGGAGGGTTTACAAATTGATAAGTGCATATGAATCTTAGCATTGAATTAATGTCTTGTAGGGAAAGTTTTAAAACACACAAGGAACGCATTAAACTTTCCCAGCATAAGAACTGAAAAATGGTAAAAAAAGAAAAGAAAAAAAGAAATTTGCGCAAAATGAATATCGAAGAACCGATGGAATTACTGAAGAGATCATTTACTGAAGTAAATTTTCCTCTGGCTAATGCAGAGAAAGAGATTTCTCGATAGGGATCAATAGAAATATCCATAGCGCTTGGAAAAACAAATATTTTTACATACTATATTGTGGAAAGTAATTTAGACAAAAAAAATCATCAAATTTGATCGTTAGCAACTTAGCAATTCTTCTCTTGTTCATAGCGCTTTAAAACTCTTGGGAAAAGTTTAACTTATTTACAATTTTCATCATAGGCATCGACTTTAGAGGGGTTATTGTTGTCAATCTTGCCCTCCCCCTCACCAAATGTTTATGTGAAGTTAGCAGCCTCTGATTGTCATACTATCGAAATAAATCCTCCATTACCCAAAACTCTAGGATAAGAAAGCCTTGTCATGGATCGAAGTTCTTTTTCATACCATGCGGAAGTAACGTGTTATTATTTACATTTGGGTTGTATTTTATATTTGTTCCATTCTGCATGATATTGTACAGTGGGATCCTTGAATATTACCGTTCAAATTGTCCATGACTATTTTCATTAATTTTTCTCTTACATCCGATGTGTTTTAAGCGATGGACTTTTATGTATGATGGTGCAGAAGTTGTCAACAGCTTGTTTTGAGTTTTCCTTTAATTCTTAAAGCTCTTACTGGGTCAAATAAAGTGCACGAATATGGTGATGGACAATTTGCACGGTAATACTCATGGATCCCACTGTACTCCCCAGTCCCCACCTCGGAAAACGTGCACTTTGGCTAAAACGAGATAAATTGTAGACTTATAAATTTAAACTTATTACAATAGCTCAAGAAGATCTTAGTACAATAATAATGCTATATATATATATATATTGTTATTTTCTTTTAGCTATTCATAAGATGAATTAACACATACATTATGACTAGTTCACATATCACATATATGTATAATATATGTATTCCAGAAGAAAACCCAAGAAGATACCTATACTCATTCGTATATTGATTGATTTAGCTTATTTTTCTTCGCTTTCCTGCCACTTACGGATACTCGCAAAGATGAAGGGTAGAATGGAAAACTTTTCCATCACATTAAGCTAGCGTCTAGGGCTAGTTTGCAAAAGAACTGCCAGGGGTCGCTTTTTGTGTTTGTTCGTGAAATTAATTTGTCATTCGACCATATTGTTGAGGACATCCTCAATATGTGGCAAAGCGACGTAAAATAAAAAAAATAGATTTTTTTTAAAAAAATCATATAGTATTATGATCATCTAGAAATTTCGCCAACCTCCTTGTCGCAGTGGTTAGCATCAAGCTAACGATAGCGCTATGACACCAGGAGTTTAAATCCCGGCCTGGACATGGGTGTTCTTTGTCAGTGTTCCTTCTTCAATTTTATCATATCATCCCGCATCCTCATCTTCGCGATTAGTCAAAAGTGGCAGAAAAGCGAAGTTAAATCAAAATATCTATCCACACACAAACAAACCTATTCTCTCATTCGTTTAGCAGAATGGCCTTGGCAACTAAAGATCTCCAATTTCCTGGTTCAACTCGAGGCAATGGACCCTATTAGTGTGACGTGACAACAGACGACAAGCTGCAGTTGAGTCTAAACAAATAAAAACGTGTTTTTGATCCCTATCCAAATCCATTGAGTTTCCCGCCGGACCCTGTGGCTGAGTGGTTAGCACATCGCGCTGTGACGCCAAGGGTCCCGGGTTCGAATTCCGCTCGGGCATGGTTGTTTGTGAATGTCCATTCATCAATTTCATCATTTCATCACTCATCCCCATCTTCGCAAATTAGCCAAATAAAATAAATAAAATAAAATTAGTCAAGTAAAATGAAATAAATCAAATCAAATCAAAGCATTGAATTTCCCATTACCACGGGTAACTTTAAGAATCGTGACAGCAGTTATGAAACAAAATTGTTATGTGCATCGTACATCAATGTAAAGATGAGATTTCGGAGAATACTTCTATATATAACATATACCTTACAGATGAGAATGTAAAGAAAATGAAGTAGGAAATCGAGTAAAGCGAATGCTCCAATTCAGGGGTGCTCATACGGGGGATTATGGCGCAGAGTGCGCCATCGAAATTTTTGGGGGGATTTTTTTTGCTTAATGAAATTCAACATTTACATATTTTTTCCAAAATAAATGTAAAGATGTATACACCTTATGTACATAATATTTAATCCATTAGATGAAGAAAATGAAGTATTTAGAGGTAGCGATGCCCACAGGTGGGTTTGGGGACTCACGTTATGGCCAAGGAACTTATTTGTTTTTGGATGGAACAATTTTTTATGATGGAAATTTGATGTGAAACAGTACAGCATTTGGTACAAGTTGAAATACGTTATTAACTATCTTGATTTCTTTGATTTGATTTGTTGTTTTAAGTCCACTTTATGCACAGGAAGGCTAATCGGTACTGGACATACAGTTTAAAGTGGGATCCGAACGACTGTGACATGTGCCTCCACGTTATTAACTATCCATTGCTGTTACGTAAATAGCAAATTCTAGACTGCCAAGGAAATTGTAACGGGTAATATTACACATTGGGTCTTAAATCAACACGTGGATTCTTAGGGGGGGATTAAGGATTAAACGTTGGTGAAGGGAGGGCAATATCTGACTATTGAATATCAGTGTTAAATCTTAGATATCCTGGGAATTTTAATTAGGGGGCTGAGCATTAAATTTGGGGGATATCCAACTCTTGCGTATTAATATTAAGTCTGAGATTGTAGCGGAAAATGTGGTTTGTCGACGGAGACTCTTACTTTTGGATATCAACAGAAAGTCCAATTTTTTGGTTGGAGAATTGACTATTAAAATTGAGGGGGGAGATATGGAGTTCTTAATAAAGTGTAAAATCTTAGATTGGCAATGGATTTTTTTAGGGTTCGAACATTATATTTGCGAACTATATTTAGCGATAGCCTATGGTATGCGCACGTTTCGGCGTCGAAAATGGGAAAAGAGAAGCTCGAAAAGAGTAAATATCGAGGGATCCTATGATTTGCTTTGCTTTGATTTGGTGTTTTAAGTCCACTTTGTGCACAGTAAGGCTAATCGGGACTGGACCTACAGTTTATAGTGGGATCCGAACCACTATGTGCCTCCACCGGGTATCGAACCCGGGACCCCTAGATTACAAGGCAACGACGCTACTACTGCGCCATCGGGGAGGCCCTGGGGGATCCTATGAATGTATTGACGTCGCACTAAATTAATATTCTTGAAAGCCTGTAAAAAATTCATATAAAAATTTTCTTGCTCGCTTCGCTTGCAATGTTGCGTTACAAATATGCGTGTCTGGCATTTTCATGAGACGATTGTGAAGAATTATACTGTAGCTGCATTACAGGACATAAACAATATTCTCGATATTTATTAATAATATAATTTCTTGAAATATAATGTTTAGTGTTGGCATGGGCGTCCGGAAGGAGGGCAGGAGGGGGCCATGGCCCACCCCTGGAAAATGAAAGTCAACCAAAAATTATGTATTTCACACATACAATTTCATTTTAGCCAGAATTATATGTGTTAATTATTGCATTAACACTATAAATTCAAATTTAAGCAATGTTTTTTTAGGGAACTGCACTCTTTTGGGGGAAAATGTGACTTATTTGTCCCCCCTGGAAAAAATACCTTCCTTGCCCCTCCCTGGAAAAAATCCTGCGGACGTCCATGAGTGTTGGTATACTGCTTAATTTAAAGCAGGTGAGTCATTTTGATGATATAGTTCTATTAGCAATATTGCAGTATTATTGATTCCCTGTAGGCTATGTTGCAATAGTTGTACTAATTGTGTACTTCCTAGTAACACCTTGCACATTACTCGATAAAACAGGAAAATAGATAGTGTCAAATTCGAATTTCTAACTTATTGTTGCAGGGTAATTTTGCTTTAGCAAGTGAAATTTGCACTTAAGATGAAATCCATGTAATTATTGCTATGGATTACTAAAAAATTAATTACCTTAAGCAGAGGGGGTAAGTTCCTTGAAGGAGGCACCTTATTATATTCTCATCCGGGCCTTAGGAATTTCTAGCTAGGGTTCTGTAATTTTTGACCTTAAGTTGTGTAAGACTTTGTGTTAAATACCCAAATTGTGGGTTATTAAAATCTTGTTCTCCAACCACAAACACTGTTTAAATACATATTTATATAAGTATGACGCTTGAGATTGTTACCTTTCCATTATTTCGAAAATTTGAACCATTAAAATATATGGACAATTTAACAGGCTATTGTATTAAAATAAAATGAATTATTATGTATTCACCAAAATATTTTTAGGGAAATGCATCCACGGTCTCTCTGGGGGATGGAAACCTCTGTTTAACGAGGACGGTCAGATGAAGAAGTATCGTGTTCAATACAGTTTTAATAAACGTTACTTTCAGTAGACAGGCTATCGTAATTAAATACTTCGTGTGGATTACCACTTGATTTGGAGGGGGGCACATGACGAGATTTTGGGGAGGGGGGGATTGCGCCATTGGCCTTGGGGGTGATGGGCACCCCTGCTCCAAACGGAATTGTACCCGGAATCGCAGCCAATGGGCGCCGTCGCTTCAACCGCCTGAGGCTGCTGGTTTCCCATTATCCATAGCGGTAGCGTGACCGATTTGAGATCGGGTGAGCTTCGGGTCGGTGTCACAATGTAAACGTTCCCCCGGAAATAGTAAAATGAATACAGTATGTAACATTGTTATTCGTACACATAGAATTTCCGAGGAAAAGATGTCATATCTACTAGTAAATATAATCATTTTCATATGTACCTGGGAATTAATTTTAATGAAGGTTTCACCAACAAATGTCAATAAAAATTTATGTTCAAAGTGCATAAACAGCAGGCGCGGTTGGCCCTATAGCGCACAGGATCAGTGAACCCCCAGTAATATACGATAATCACCTTGAGAATGAACAATAAACAATGTCTTTACATTTCCACATTATTTCGCTAAAAATTCTACACAATAAGTCATGTATTTGTGCCCGTAATACGGCGAACTCTTTTGCTGAGAAGAATCGGCCGCCCTGATACAGACCCTCAGTTGAACCCCCACAGGACAGCTCGTGCCATTGTGAAAGCTTCGTGCGGGAGCAGAAGCTCGAGGAGGGTATAGGACAAAATACATGGAAGCTGAGATTGCAGAACCTATGTCTCAACCCAACGGTCATGCGCAGTTCGTTCTCTCGCAGAAGGCGCGGGACAAGGCTCCGATCTCGCTGCTTCCTCCCTTCCAGTGTAGCTGTGTGCGGTTCAAGTTTGAAGCGCACACATTACATATTCAATATTCTCTTTGTATCATTTTTGCACCGAACTTCTTGGAATAAATGCAAGATTGTGGCAGAGATGGATGAGTGGAAACAAATAAAAGCTGGAATTAGATGCGATGAATTAAAATAAAGGAGATACATTACCAAAATAGCTCGTGCATGCATTCAGAGGTTTTTCCTTAAAGGTGGAAACACTTCGGGTTCGCGAAAGAGAAAGAATGGCGCGAAGACGTGACTCGCTGTCGCTCGGTGTCAATCGTCTCAAGTTTGTTAGTTTTTGAAGTGCTTGGATACTTGTTGGAAAGTATTAAATGATGTTGCGAGTGAAGCGAGGGATGGACTTTACCTAGGTTATGTCATTTGATGCAGTGTACGCGTTGTTGTCCGCGCAGGTAAGAAATGACTGATAGAAATGCACATAATTAACTTAAACAAACTTCCTTGTCCACTGAAAAAAAGCGTGTGCTGGTCGACCAGCCCCAAATTTGAACAAAGCTGTCGCGTATCAATGAAAAGGGTCTCAGGTTTGATTTCTATAATGCACATGCCATTAGTTGCCATTTCCCTTTAATAAATGTAGGACCAGTTCTGATTAGTCGGCATGGACGTCCGGAAGGGGAAAAGGGGGCCGCCCCCATGGAAATCGAATGTAAACCAAAAATTATATATTACACGCATATAATTTAATTTCAGTCACAGTAATTTTTGGTAATTATTATAAAAGCGTTGCAGTAACTTCAGACTGAAGGAGTGTTTTTTGCTCCTCCTGGGGAAAAAATATATTACTTGCCCCTACTTGAGGACGTCCATGACATTCCAACAAAACTCAACTTTTTTCATAAAGGCACAATTTATTGTAGTTTCAGCCCTAAATTTATTCGCACACCCCTAATACAAAACCTTATACTCCCAGGTAAAAAAAATTCTGGACAAATCTTTTAAGCCCTCCCCCCATCCTTTTGTTAGGCGAAGGAAGTCTATTTTGCGGAAACTGAATATATGTCACATGACTTCAGTGAACCCCCGGGTAAATAATGCACGAGCCGCGCCTGATAAACAGAGCATATAATTTGTGTGAAAAGAGAAAAACACGCTTTTTCATGCAACATTGTTATTCGTACAGGCAAGAGTTTCAATCTTCCTCGCATACAGCGCCACCACTATTCGGGCGATTTCGTGCAGTTTGCAACTTCGTAACAAGTTTGAACATGCAGGCGCGGTCCCCGTCAAGCGGAATGCTGGCGTAGAGGTTATTCGTTAAGAAAAATTGGACAAACAGTCAATAAATCACACTCCACAGTTCAATACAGTATGTAACATTGTTATTCGTACACATAGAATTTCCGAGGAAGAAATGTCATATCTACTAGTAAATATAATAATTTTCATATGTACCTGGAAATTAATGTTAATGAAGGTTTCACCAACAAATGTCAATAAAAATATATGTTCAAAGTGTATAAACAGAGCATATAATTTGTGTGAAAAGAGAAAAACACGATTTTTCATGCAACATTGTTATTCGTACAGGCAAGAGTTTCAATCTTCCTCGCATACAGCGCCACCGCTATTCGGGCGATTTCGTGCAGTTTGCAACTTCGTAACAAGTTTGAACATGCAAGCGCAAGCGGAATGCTGGCGTAGGTATTGTTGTAGCCCTATCGTCTATATATCAGCGTGTTCCAAATGGGCAAGGTGAAGGAACTTAGTTCCGATCTGAAGGATGTTATTATAAATTTGGCTCTTAGAGGTTATTCGTTAAGAAAAAATGGACAAACAGTCAATAAATCACACTCCACAGTTCAATACATAGTAAACAAATTTAGAGAGGAAGGTTCAACACAGAATGTGCCGAGAAAACCAAAAAGAGACGGTTCAATTAACGTGATGAACTCTTTATTTTAAAAAGAGTGCGAGAAAACCCCCCGACTAAGTGTTCCTCAGTTACGACCGTTAGTAGAAAATGTTGCTGGCAAAATGATGTCCGATCAAACTGTCCGACGTGCCTTGTGGAAGCATGAATATCATGACAGAATACCACGAAAGAGGCCTTATGTAAATAAGGTGAATCGCAGGAATAGACTTTCATTCGCGAAAGAGCACATCCACAAGAACCAGGAATTTTGGGATAGTGTCATATGGTCAGACGAGTCCAAGATTAATATATACGTGTCAGATGGGATAAATAGGGTCTGGAGAATATCAAATAAAGACAATGATCACATTAACACAGTTCCAACAGTTAAACACGGTGGTGGGTCATTAATGATTTGGGGCTGTATGTCGTCCAAAGGTGTTGGTACCATCCAATTTATTGATGGTATCATGGATGCATATGTCTATTTGGACATATTGAAGAACAATGTAAAGCAGAGTGCCCAAAAAATTGACAAGCCGCCTATCTACAGATTCCAACAAGACAATGACACTAAGCATAAGGCGCGAGTTAACATGAATTGGCTAATATGGAATGTGCCCAAACTACTACAAACACCAGCTCAAAGTCCAGACTTAAATCCCATTGAGCATTTATGGGCAATTTTGAAGAGACGAGTCCATAAAGCAGGCGTCAAGTCCAAACAAGAGTGGAAAACTATTGGCAAGCCGAGTGGAATAAAATAAGCTCTGAACCATGTCGGAAACTGGTTAATTCTATGAAGAATAGGTGTCAAGCAGTAATTAAAGCCAAAGAATACGCATCAAAGTATTAGAACTGTCAGTCAATTTGCTCTGAATATACTTTTTTCTTTTATATTATTAAGTGTACGAATAGAAAAGTTGTACAAAAAATGGCATGTTTCTCTTTCAGTTTCATTTACTTTATTATTGTCATTGGTTATACAGAATTTGGGTAAGATTTTATGTTCCTAATGATATTAGTTATTGAATTGTAAAGAAACAATTTCAAAAGAGTGTATTTCCTTTCAGATATTAAAGCATTTACTTCGAAAATCCGTGTGTACGAATAAGAATGTTACATACTGTACATAGTAAACAAATTTAGAAAGGAAGGTTCAACACAGAATGTGCTGAGAAAACCAAAAGAGAGATGGTTGAATAAACGTGATGAACGCTTTATTTTAAAAAGAGTGCGTGGGCCTCCCCGATGGCGCAGTGGTAGCGTCGTTGCCTTGTAATCAAGGGGTCCCGGGTTCGATACCCGATGGAGGCACAAGTAGTTCGGATCCCACTTTAAACTGTAGATCCAGTCCCGATTAGCCTTTATGTGCGTAAAGTGGACTTAAAACAACAAATCAATCAATCAATTAAAAAGAGTGTGAGAAAACACCCGATTAAGTGTTCCTCAGTTACGACCGTTAGTAGAAAATGTTGATGGCAAGATGATGTCCGATCAAACTGTCCGACGTGCCTTGTGGAAGCATGGATATCATGGCAGAATACCACGAAAGAGGCCGTATGTAAATTAGGTGAATCGCAGGAATAGACTTTCATTCGCGAAAGAGCTCATCCACAAGGACCAGGAATTTTTGAATAGTGTCATATGCTCAGATGAGTCCAAGATTCATATACGTATACATGTCAGATGGGATAAATAGGGTCTGGAGAAAATCAAATAACTAATGACAATGATCACATTTACACAGGTCCAACAGTTAAACACGGTGGTGGGTCATTAATGATTTGGGGCTGTATGTCGTCCAAAGGTGTTGGTACCATCCAGTTTATTGATGGTATCATGGATGCATATGTCTATTTGGACATATTGAAGAACGATATAAAGCAGAGTGCCCAAAAAATGGACATGCCGCCTATCTACAGATTCCAAGAAGACAATGACAGTAAGTATAAGGCGCGAGTTAACATGAATTGGCTAATATGGAATGTGCCCAAACTACTACAAACACCAGTTCAAAGTCCAGACTTAAACCCCATTGAGCATTTATGGGCAATTTTGAAGAGGCGAGTCCATAAAGCAGGCGTCAAGTCCAAACAAGAGCTGAAAACTGTTGTGCAAGTCGAGTGGAGTAAAATAAGCTCTGAAACATGTCGGAAACTGGTTAATTATATGAAGAACAGGTGTCAAGCAGTAATTAAAGCCAAAGGATATGCATCAAAGTATTAGAACTGTCAATCAATTTGCTCTGAATGTACTTTTCTCTTTTATATTATTAAGTGTACGAATAGAAAAGTTGTACAAAAAATGGCATGTTTCTCTTTCAGTTTCAATTAATTTATTATTGTCATTGGTTATACAGAATTTGGGTAAGATTTTATGTTCCTAATGATATTAGTTATTGAATTGTAAAGAAACAATTTCAAAAGAGTGTATTTCCTTTCAGATATTAAAGCATTTTCTTTGAAAATTCGTGTGTACGAATAAGAATGTTACATACTGTATATAATAAAAAAAAATAATAAGTCCATTGTGAACTTTACCCCTCATGGTAGAATTTCCCCCTAGTAAACACAAGAGGGACGAAACACAATGGGTCCTCATTATTGTATATATATTTTTTTTTTTATATAAAATATTTATTGGTTGTGGACAAAATCCATGCACCAGTTAACAATTTATCAATTGATATTATATACATATATGCACATAATATTTACTCATAATTATTCCTTTCATAATAAATAGTTTCCAAATTTCATTACACTTTTACAGAATTATATTAGACTTATTAAGATATTTTGCAAGAATATAGATTACTGAGGATGAAGGTGAAGTCAGTATACAAGGCAGTGTCAGTGGCGCTTGATGTCCACTCCTGTACAATTCCTGTAAAAATGGTTCTCTGTAAGTTTCATAAAGTTTGCATTGAAATATAATGTGGTTTGGAGTTGCAGTATATTCATTGCACAAACAAACTGGTGAAGTCACTAAATTGTACAGGTGAGCTGCGGCGATAGTGTGATTTAACCTGCAGCGCATTATAGTTGTGAGGGAACTCCGGGAGAGTTGAATCTGTTTAAACCAACATTCCTTTGGAATTCTTTCTTGTATAGAATAGTAGGCTTTACCGCATTGAGTGCCAGTATTTGTCCATAAGCTTTGCCAGTCATTAAATAGTATTTTTCTAGCGTGTGATTCCAAAACTACGGACGGAATCTTTATTGAAAGCGGCCGTTGGATTGTTTGATTCGCTGCATATTTTGCCAAAGTATCTGCTATATTGTTCCCTTCTATTAAAGAATGTCCAGGTGTCCAAATAAAGTTGATATCATATCCCAATCTCATTAATTTCAGTGTGAGTATTCTTATGTTAACAATGTACCATTCCGTATGACATGACCATGATACAAACTGTAAAGAATTTAGCACAGAGGCTGAATCGGTTGCAATTAGAACTGAATTTAACTTCTTCTTTTGTACATAAAGCAATGCCTGTCGTATTGCAAAAGCTTCTGCAGTGTAAATGGACAGATACGATGGCAAAGGAAAAATTTTGAATTCTGCAGAATTATCACAGTAAAATGCTGCTCCTGTTTTTCCAGACGTTGATTTTGAAGCATCTGTATATATGTGATATTCACATTGTAATTTTGAATGTATGTAGTCTTGATATATATTATTTGAAATTGTAGGGATTGTCTTCCTGAAAACTCTACTTGGGTAGGCAGGAAAATGAATCTTCATGGGAGATATCATATTAAAGTAGTCTGTCATGAAGCATGGTGCATTAGGTAAACGAATAATATTAGCTTGAAATTTATTAATGTCCTTATAAGCATAATATAGTATAGGTAATCTGGATTTATATTTTGCTGTACGTCTGTTGAGCATCAAAGAGTCTAACAATTGAAGTTTTGGTATGATCGGAGATGTCGTGTTGGCAATTTTCTTAAGTAAAAATTTGCTCGCAAGATATTTAACTCTAAGTTTGTATGGTGGATCTCCCACTTCTACGAAAGTTGCTTGTTTTGGAGTTCCTTTCCAAAGGCCATAAATCCTGGATAAACTGCTATATTGGATAGAAGATAGCGTGTTAAAAGCCCAACTTAGATTATCATTGTACATAAAGGAACCATACTCTAGTCTTGAGTTTAGCATCTGTCTATGGATCTGATGTAATAATTTAGGATCAGCACCCCACTTTTTCTTAACTGTCAACATTTTTATTATGTTAAACACTTGAGATCCCTTACATTGTGCCAGTTCTACTTGTGACTTCCATTTAAGTTTTTCATCTAATATAAGTCCCAAAAATTTATGACTTCTTTGTTGACTAATAGTTTTTCCGTTTATATTTATTGATATGCATGAATGAGATCTCTTCTTATTAAAAACTATCACCGAAGACTTATCTGGATTTACTTCAATTCCATTGATATCACACCATGATGATAATTCATCCAGAGATTTTTGAATTTTTTGAGCCCCTTCTTGAATATTTTTACTACTAGTGTATATAACAATATCATCTGCATATTGTAATAGACGAGTGTGTTGAAGAATTTTTGAGCCTAAATCTGCCGTGTACATATTAAATAGCATGGGACTCAGCACTGCGCCTTGTGGTAGACCTTTATGTGTATAACGTGCGGTGGATAACTGTCCTCCATATCGAATGTACAACTTACGTGCCAATAATAATCCAAGAATACTTTTTATAAAATTACGTGGAACGTTCATTTTCTCCAATTTTTGTAACAGTATCTTTGGAAGGACAGAATCATAGGCGCTACTTAGATCGAGAAAAGCTACGATACAAAATTCCCGCCGTATGAAAGATAGCCATATATCTAAAATTAGTGTCGCTAATACGTCTACTGTTCCAGTTCCTTTCCTAAATCCCATCTGATGTTTCGGTAATTTCTGATTATATTCGACCCACCATGTGAGTCTGTTCAGTATTAAATGTTCATATAATTTAGCAAGGCATGATGACATTGCAATTGGTCTATAGTTCGTATGTATTCCTGATTGTTTACCTGGTTTTAATATGGGTATTATCACCACTTCTTTCCACTGTGATGGAATTTCTCCACTATTCCATATTGAATTGTATGTATTTAGTAAAATTTCATATCCATTCAAAGGCCAGTGTTGAATACATTCGTATGTAATACCATCTAAACCCGGAGACGTTTTCTTTCGTTTATGAAGAACATATTCTAATTCATCCATAGTGAATAGCGATTCTAACGTGGATGTTTCTGGATATTTCATAGAGTTCAACAATTGAGAAAGATTAGTTTCAACCGTATCTGGTGTCAACTTGCGGTGAAATTCTTTTATCCAGGCTGAATTGATATCTCCTCCAAAATAATGACAAGTATTATTATTGGACATACTTCTTATTATTTTCCAAGTCACTGAAATAGAAGAATCTTTAGTTAATGTAGAACAAAATGACTTCCAAAAGTATGATTTTGATTTCTTTAGGAACCTCTGAGTTTTTGCTGCAATTTCTTTATATCTAATAAAATGATTGATGGTAGGATTCTCCTTATAATTTATGTATGCTTTTTGTCGTTCGTTTACCCATTTCTGGCAATCCGTTGTCCACCACGGAGTCACTTTTCTTCTAGATCCAAAATTAGATACTGTTGCATTTATTTGTTCTTATCGAATGAGAGACACCAATGTGTCATACGATACTTCTTGTTTCAACAATTCATTCTTTATTGCATTGTTTACATTTCCGGAGAATTTCTGCCATTCAACCCTTCTTGTAATATATTGACTATTGTTTTGTTCAGAGCGCATAATAAACCTCGTTATATTTTTTTTATGTTGAAAGGTTATCATAATTGGCACGTGATTACTGTTGTAACACTTGTCTAATACACTCCAATGGATTTTTGAAGCGATATCATTTGAGGTAATAGTTATGTCTGGAGCACTCGGCTGTTCATTAGGTCTTGAGATTATGTAGGTGTTCCGTCGTTGAGTAATACAGCTGAGGAATCTTGCAAGAAATTATACAAATCTTTACCTGATCGATCAGTAAGAGAACAGCCCCACATAGGGTGGTGTGCATTAATGTCCCCTGCCAGCACAAATGAAGTGTTTGGTGGAAGCTGCCCAACGATATTCTGCCACACTGTAACAGGGAGGTGCACTGTGGGAGGGCAGTAAATTGATACATAAGACGTATCAGCAATCCGAACACCTGTAATCTGAATTTGACTGTTTATATTTTGAAACAAAATAATGTCATACTGTATATTTCTTTTAACACCTATAGCTGAACCACCGTATCCATCTAAACGATCATCTCTTATCCAATTGTAACCTTTAAACTTCAATGTTGAGTCAGTTTTCAACCACGTTTCTTGTATAAGAAGGACATCTGCAGAAAAATAAGATAAAATATGTTGTAAATTATGTCTATTAGGAATTAAACTTCGTATATTCCATTGTAATATTTTCAAGACTTTGTCTGGCATGCTGGTTGTTGAAATAAGTATTGCAAAATACTTGTAGCAATGCAAGTCCAGTCCTGGTTAACGTTCAATGTCGAAGTCCCTGCTAGGCTACATAATTGTTCTATAAACAACGAAAAATTATTTAGGAATTTTGTAGAATTTTGTTCTTGTGCCCGATTTGGCTGGATAGCTTGAGCCGCCTCTGCAAGAACAAATAATCTATTTTGTTGGCATGTTGTCGACAAATCCGGAGCATTGTCTTTTCGAGATCCTGACAAAGAATAATCAGGGTTTGTCATTATCTTCTTAAATTCATTTTGTCCAAATGGTTTCAATGTTTGAGAAGGTTTCTGGCGTTTTCCTTGAGAAGACTCAGTCTCTTCCAAATATTTTCCAGCTTTCTTTGAACTGTACAATGGCCTTTTATTAGATACACTGTATTGATCTTGTATTATATTATTATGATATGAGGTGCTACTCGAATTGTTAGATATCGAAGCATATGTAAATGGCATTACTGTTTTTTCTATTTCCTGAACATGGCCAGTAGATATCTGTTCATATCCATACATATAGTTAATTTTGGGGACTTTCTTCATAGCTTCGTTAAACGTAACATTCTGAACTGTCATTATTTTGATTATTTCCTTTTGACGTTGTTTTTCAGGACAGTTTTTGTCAATTGCAGTGTGCTCCTGATTACAATGGAAACACTTGATCTTATTTGTGCAAGAGGACGATTCGTGATTCTCACCACAGCGTTTGCATTTTAATTTACTTTTGCAATTAGCCCTGAAGTGCCCATAATAAAAACAATTAGTGCACTGTTTAATCAAGGGAATGTACCTATCAATATCAAACTTTTTGTAAAACAGTGTGACATATTGTGGTAAGGATTGCGAGTCGAATGTTACAATTACCGTTCGAGTTGGAACAGCAACGCGAGTATCCTCCTCGTACTTATACTTCACAATGCGTTTTACCTTTATTACTTTGGCTGTTGATGAATTTATATTTTGCAAAATTTCATCTTCACTTATTGACTGATGTATATCTTTCATAATTCCCATTCTTCGTATTCGGTGTGATGGAACAAAACCTTCCCAATTATTCTGTAACAGTAATGGATTCGAAAGGAAATCATTTGCATAATTAGATGACGTAAAGGTAAGTCTAGCTAGATTTTTCCCAAGGCTATCTATCTCTTTCAAACCTCTAATATTTTCTTTGCTGACTATTTGGCCTAATTTTAAAATGTGAAGTTGACCAATGTTTCCTTTGCCATTTCTACCTGAGGCATCCTGATGTTTAGATTTCACAAATATTTCATACGGACCTAAATGATTACTTCTGTACTTCAATACCTGTTGCCCATAAACTTTTTTGGAACTTGATTTACTAATTTGTTGCGTGTAATCTATATTATTACACTGAGAATTCAACTTATTAACTTCTTCTACAGAAGTTATGATTTCCACGTTGCTGGAAAGTTCCATGGCACTAATGTCCGTGTCCATGTTGGTTCTTCTTCTTCTTCTTCTTTTTCTGACCCTATCAACTGGCAGTCGATTTTAGTCATCTTCCTGAGTTTTTTTTTTTTTTTTTTTTTTTTATGTATTTAGTTCGCTATTCACTTATATTTCACAAGAATGAAAAAAAAAAACATCTATTGATATTTATTTATACTGTTTGTGAGATCGTCAAATTACATCTTCTTGCATATCCATAAAGAAGCCATATGGTAGGAGGAGTAGGGTCCGTGAGCAGGGCAGTAAGAGAAGTCCATGTTGGATTCGGTAGTGATTGCTGCCACACCAGTTTTAAGCCATCCGATTGGTTGACGCGAACTCGTTGTTCATTGGTGGACACATTAATGACGTTCTGCTTTGCATTAATGACGTACTGCCTTGCTGGAAGCGTAAATGAATCTTTGAACTTCACTGTGTTTTGTTTGAGCCGGTAACAAGCAACAAGAAAGAAGTCGTTTTATAGGAATTGGAGCTCCACGTTGTTTAGAGAAGAGGAATTTACACGAAGAATCAACGATCCTTCAGGAAAAAAATAACATAAAATTCTTGCTGGACCTAAAACATAAGTGAGTAATACTATTCTTTTTTGCATTATATCAAAGTTTTATTTACTTTGCAGGTCCTCGAATATAAGTGAGTAATACTATTACTATTTTTGTATAATATGAACGTTTTATTTTCTAGTGTACATTGCAGTGCGGATATACTATTCCATCTATCCTAATCTGTTTGACTTATTCACTCACGCGTTTTCGAAGGGTAATTATATTTGGTAAGAATTTACAATATAGAGATATTCTGTAATTACTTTACTAGTTGTTATATTCACTAAATATGCAGTCGTACTTACGTATATGCACATAATATTTGGGGTAGCGTGTTTGGTAAATTTCTCGTATCGGACAAACGGCTGAAATTTGCTAGTTCATTTAATTTGAATATTCGTACTTACGTATTCTGCATTGAGAAACATTGCTGAAGGTGGCATTTCGCTTATTTCACGGAAATAAGCTCTATTTGCGACATATCGAGTAAGTTTTCTTCGTTTCTTTTTGCCTTCGGTAACACGCAAAATGGCGGTCACAGTTTCACTACCGTACTCGGCATGCAGTGTTTCCACCCCACTGCACCCAAAAATACCTACGTAGCCCCACAAACCATTGACGCATAGCCCCACGAACCATTCATACATAGCCCCACGAACCATTTCCGGTAAGGTTAGGTTAGGTAGGGTCACATAGGTTACAATAGTGAAAAATTGGTTTCGAAAAAAATATGCGTAGCCCCACACACCATTCTCGCATAGCCCCACGAACCATTGACGCATAGCCCCACGAACCATTGACACATAGCCCCACGAACCATTGACACATAGCCCCACAAACCATTTGCGGAAACGTACCTTTTTCAGTTACAAAAACACGTGTTTGGAAACACTGACCGGGATTACGTCATCAGACACAGACTACATCCACCTGGAAGTATATGGATGCAAGAGCTTTCGTGCATCGGTCACACATTTATATCGAAAAATAGATGATTTACCGGCAAAATTCAATGAACGATGCAAGAAAACACTTCCCCGAACTTCCACAAGTCTAAAGAAACTGCATTCGGTAAGTAATTTCTCCTGTAAATTTGAAGAAATCCGTTTGTCCGATACGAGAAATTTACCGCGTGTTTAAATTGCACATTGAGTTGTATAACTTGTAAAACAACGTTGTTAATTATCGCGAATATTCCCCATAAACAAACATAGCAACCATGTTTGATGATGTGAATAAATGCACCGTTTCTGCCTGTCTCAAATAATAATGGTAACAGTTTCATACATCGGAGACACATTTCTTCATTTTTACAGAAGAAACTACTTACGGAAATGAGTTTCTCTAAGGTTTCCAACGTTAGTCGAGGTATTTTCTTTCATCGTGGTATCTATTTGACCGGGAAATCATGTCAGTGTTTCCAACCTCTTTTTTTTAACTATGCTTGCCTAACCTAACCTAACCTTATTGGAATGGTTTGTGGGACTATCTGTCAGCTACCCGTGCATAATGTACAATTTGCACACGTGACGAATGCGATAGTAGGAATTTTTCGGTGAAGAAGGTTGGAAACACTGATATTCGAAAACAAAAGAAGCAATTTTCGCAAAGTAAGTGATATCAAAATATTATGTGCGTTCGGTAGCACTTAGAAAAATGCATTATTTTAGTAGAAAAAGTGTTGTATTTTCGTGTAAAAAGCATAATGGCACCTTGAACTATGTTCCGCAATACACAATTGGCAAGTACGAACCATGCGAAACACAAAATATCCGATTTTAATGTGTCTCCGATCTATGAAACTCGTACCCACTTTTGTATGAAATAGGTGATAATTAATTTCTTTCCATATATCCAGCACTGTATACTTGCACAAACGTAAATTGTTGTGGTGGGTAACAGTGACACAAGTACAACCTTTCCTGCGGACACATAAACGCAAACGGAATATCACCTGTGGGACTGTGGAGGGCAGAAGGAGATAAGAAGCTACTGAGAGTATGACCCACTTACCTCGAACCCTAGACCACTTATGGGTTAACACACTGCCTCGTATTTTTTCCACAAGTATTTTCACCAGGAAAATTAAGTAATAACCTGAATCATTGTCTTTCATCTTATTTTATTATATTCATTGGCAGTGTTGATGAACTTGTTGCTAAGAATTTATTTGAAATTAAAAATGGGTGTGACTACTACTGTCACCAAGTAGTGAGAATAGCAGAAAGTGCTGAAGATCAGGAATTACATGATTAGGTGTTTGGAAGTATTTACCGAAATAATTTTAATGCTAATAGCCATAAACCTAACCTGCCTAACCTAGCAATGAAAGCATTAAGAACATCATACCCTTTCATACTTTTGTCATGTGACATATTAGCAGCACCAGTCCACATGAGAACACCTTGCGGTAATTTTCCAACTCCATGGCATGCAGAAAAAAGTACTTGTCACCTGCACGAAAAATAAATACACACTGCCGTAAACTTCACACACATCAATAACTAAAGAATACACACATACGTGCAGCAGGCTAGGCCAGGTTGCAGATCATACACATGCAGCTTAAAATCTGGTGAAAATAGGTCAAGAGCTAGCTAGCTTTTACCACCTGGTGAAAATACCAAAAACACCTGAAAAATATTTTTATTTTGCTGTAATTGATATGCACCTTTCAAATCATGGTATAATAATGAAGAGTAATGGCACAGAGAAATTAAATTTATAAATTTAGTTTCTCTGTGGTAATAGTTCGATTATGTCCATTCATCAAATCATCACTCATCCCCATCTTCACAAGTGACACAATAAGTGAAGTAAAATAAAGCAAATCAACTGGACCTAATGAACCTCTCAAGATCCTGAAACACTATCAGGTTTTATTTTTAGGCATAATTTTTACCATCAGATCTAATAGTTTTATGTTTTTAGATATTTTATGTTTGCAAATTAATTTGATTTCATGGGGTTTGTAATTTTTAACTGTTTATTTCATATTGTGGATTAAGCTTGATGACAGTTGCAATTACATGTATATTTGGACTTCGTATGTGTTGGTGTTTCATGAAAATATAGTGGTGAAACTATTATTTGTGTTTGCCTACCTTAAGCCTTACTTATTGAAAATACAGTGGAACACACCTTAAACTGAATCAGAAGGGACCAGTATATTTATGTATAAAAACTGAGATTACATTAAATAAGTGCTGTACTCCCATACAGAATTTTTCGCGTATGCTAACATTGCACTGAATAGGACACAACAAATTTCTTACCAGTAGCGAAACAGGATTTTCTGAACACATTTTAGATTCTTGGCTGCTTGACTTTCTGCAAATGCTTTTAGCCTGAGAAACCACACTAAGCATATCCGAATCATTCTGCTGTAAGGCAAATTAATGCTGTTCAATAATGGTCTATTTTTGCAAAACATGTCCATCCAGTCTTACCCATTTTTTGAGTGGCATTTTTAGCATATTACTGTAACATGGGACCCAGTATGTGGTGATTTTTTTCCCTCTGGCAGAGACAAACCACTCTCACACTATTTCATTATGTTTGTCTTTTTTTCTTAGGTTTTATTTTTAATTTTCCATTACACAGTTTTCTCACAGCTTCATAATGTAAGTTTTTTTCTGTACAGTATTGTAAACTTAAGTTTTTATCTGCTTAACAGACAATTTGCTTCGCTAGATTCTGTAGCTATGATAACAACTGCAAGACTAAACTAGCTATGCAGAAAGTGTAGGCCTCGACTCGTCCATGAGTAAAATTTCTGGGAGGAGGAAATAAGTTTATTTAAACACAGCTGGGTGCTCAATATAGAAATGTTCAGCATTATTTTCTGTGAATTGTGTGTGCAACTTCAATAATTTCTACTAAACTTTTAATTAATCATTAATATAATTCAAAACTGTCTCATGGGGGATTTTTAGAGTTAATGTCAGTCTCACTGAAGGAGAGTTTGTCTTGGTTGTTATTGTTGAGAGAAAAATTAGTTAAAGCTTTGATTGCTTGTTTCTATGTTCCTTCAAATTTTATTTTGTCCCATATCTAGTCCACTTGTCAGAAGCAATGGTATAACAATTAACTGATTCAGGTAAATGCTTTGAAATAGTGATCTGTTGCCTTATATGGCAGTTTGATTGATTGATTTGGTGTTTTAAGTCCACTTTAAGTACAGTAAGGCTAATCGGGACTTGACCTACAGTTTAAAGTGGGATCCGAACCACTATGTGCCTCCACCGGGTATCGAACCTTTTGATTACAAAGCGACGACGCTACCACTGTGCCATCGGGAAGGCCCTATATGCAGTTCAGAAAATAAATTTTATATAAACTAATGTGCTTATCTTTTTCAATTATGTAGAATTTGCTTTGAGTATTTATTCTTCTAGACACTATATGAACCATTGTCAGTTTGTGAATTTACAATGGCTGTAAGTACAAGGTTCTACTTTATAGAAATGAGGATTTTTTTTATTGTGCAATGAGATGTATGTAGTTGCTATTGCAAATTATGTCATGTGAAGAAATTTTTCTAAATCCCAATAAAGCAATAAATTACATAATATTTTCCAGAATTTTACAATTTTCTGCATTATGAGTTTTTCTTCATAAAATGCTGTTAGTGTGTAATCCAGCATATAATTTGTATGTAGGAATAATTTTTACTGTGATTGTTAAATTTACATCTTTTGTTTATTACACATACAAAGTTTGCCAAGATGGATGAAAATTGTCATACAAATGTGTATGTCTTACCACTTGAATAAATCTATGTCAACAATGCTTATGCAAATTTCATAATTTACAGGTGTTCTTCCGCATGCAGTAGACAACTTTAAGTTGGAATATGGTATTTCCATCTTCACAGGACATTACCTTATGTCAAGAATAAACTCATATGGTAAGTCTCAACATTCATAGTTTGAATTTTATATATTTTATTGAATTTTCTGCTCTTCGTATTCAGATCACTTTGCACAACTTCCATAGTAGTTGCATGTGTGACCAAAAGTCAACAGTATTCCATATTTTACTCCATATATACCTTTTGGGTCCATCCGGAAATCCTGCACCCTCGATTTCGGTAGTGATTTTTTTTTTTTTTAGCAAGATTGTGTGTTGCATATTGTTGAAAAGAAAATTCTGTAGCGTGGAAACAAATATTTACGAGTGTAAAGCTGTTTAAAGTTGCGAGGTGGAAGTCTACTTGCAGCCATGTTAGTTTCGTAGCAGCCACCCACACCCGTATCGATGGATATATAAAACAGTCGCTTTTTCAGGCCTAAACCATAAAAATTGGCCACAGATTCCAGGCTCCGCCCCTGGGGTGATAGACCTACCACCCCCTACTACTTCCGCAGCCCCACCTTTTTCTATAGAGTCTCTTTAAAGGCGTGTTAGAACCTGCCCAACACTATTTTTCGACAATTCACTCAAGGTACCAAAAAATTAAATATCGCGAATTATCCCATTCCACAAGTCAGTCATAGGAAGAAAAAGATATGTGACTGAATCCATGATGGAAGCCCTGAAAACCGTAATGACGTTACGTAGGTAAGGAATTTTAATATTTAAAAAATGTAAGTTTCGTAGCACGTAGACCTCTGAAAATTTCCTTCCGCGCTAGTTAAAAACACTGTTTCTTAAGAAACTTCATTTTGGACAAAAAGATTAGAAATGTAGTAGAATTCGAGGGTGGAAGATTTCCGGATGGAGACTACCCTTTTACCAGTGTCACCAATCTAAACAACTATAGCTAAGTAATAAGTATTGCTGAGCCAATCCCAATGCTAATGTATCGGTATCAACTGATACCAGTGGTATCGGTATCATAAAGTATTTTATTCACTAATACTGGCCGATACTTTTCCAACATTTGGTCTTGCATGGTTTTCTGCAAGAATGTCATGTAACTTACTTACTTACTCCATGGCGCTACAGCCCATGCAGGGCCTTGGCCTCCTTCACGACGAGCCTCCAGTCGTCTCGATCCATCGCCTTCCTCCTCCATCTCCGGACTCCCAGTCTTCTCAGGTCTCCCTC
Source organism: Lepisma saccharinum (assembly GCF_977018435.1). NCBI lineage: Eukaryota > Metazoa > Arthropoda > Insecta > Zygentoma > Lepismatidae > Lepisma > Lepisma saccharinum. The sequence goes on along the minus strand of NC_139239.1, from coordinate 44,643,974 downwards.
TACATCATCGAGCCATCTTTTTCTAGGTCTTTCTTCTTCTTCCACCTGGTCCTCCTGTTAACACCTTCTTTGGCACTCTACAATCTTCCATTCGCCATACATGTCCCAGCCATCTAATTCGTCCACACTTGATCTCTGTTACAATATCTGAATTATTATATAGTTCTTGTATTTCCACGTTTGTTCTCATCCTCCAAAACTCCTCCTCTCTCACCGGCCCAAAAATTCTTCTCAACATCTTCCGCTCCCATCTTCTTAGTAACTCTTCGTCCTTTTCCACTAACGTCCAAGTTTCTGACCCATATGTCACTACTGGGCGTACAATTGTTTTGTATATATTAATCTTGTTTTTTCTGCTTATGTCTTTGGAGGAGAAGACTTTCTTGAGTCCTAGTGCACATCTATTGCCTGCAACTATTCTTGCCTTAATTTTCTCAGATACATTGTTTGTTTTGTTTATTATCGATCCTAGGTACTTAAAGTTATCACATTTTTCAAATTCTTTGTCTCCTACCTTTTTCGTTCTTTCATTAGCTGTGGACTCTTTTCTTGATGCAAGCATGTATTTAGTCTTTTGTACATTGATTTGTAATCCTATATTCTCTGCATTCTCTTCTAGTTTTTTAAATTCGTTGTTTAGTTCTGTTTTGTTTCGTGATATAAGATCAATATCATCTGCATAAGCTAGACACTGACTCATCCTGTTAAAGATTGTACCTCCTGGATTTATACTTAAATGTCTAATTGCCTTTTCCAATGCTATATTAAATAACAGGGTTGACATGACATCTCCTTGTCTTACTCCTCTCTCTATTTGGAATTCTCTTGAGAGTTCTCCTTCAATCTTTACTTTACTTGTTGTATTACTTAATGTCATTCCTGTTAATTTAACTAATTTCATTGGTATTTTCATTTCTTTCATGATTTTTAGGAGTCTGTTTCTTTTGACGCTGTCATATGCCTGTCTGAAGTCTATGAAAAGATGATGTAGGTCTATATTGTATTCATAGCATTTTTCCATTATCATTCTAATTGAATAAATTTGATCTGTAGTTGACCTATTTCTCCTAAAACCACATTGATATTCTCCAATCATCTTTTCAGCTAGTGGTGTGAGTCTCCTGACTAGTATCTTAGCAAATGCTTTATATGCCATATTGAGGAGTGTGATACCTCTGAAATTTTCACATACTGCTTTATCTTTACTTTTATGTATTGGACATATAATTCCTCTTCCCCATTGTTGTGGCATTCTTTCTTCTTCCCATATTTGTTTGTATAGTTCTTCTAATTTATCCACTATAATGTTCCCTCCTGCCTTCAATAGTTCTGCATTTATATTATCGTCACCTGGGGCTTTATTGTTTGCTAGTTCTCTGATTGCTGCTTTAACCTCTTGCCTTGAAGGGGGCTTAATCAAATCTTTATTAGTCTCTTCCATTTCCATATCAGATTCATCTTCCTCTTCCATCCTCAAGGTTCTTTTTTCCACTCTATCTCCTATATCCTCATTCTCCTTCTCTTGTTCATTCTTATCTCCATTCAAAAGTTCACTAAAATACTCTGCCCATCTATTCAAAATACCTTCCTTATATCCTTATATCCTTCAAAATACCTTCCTTATACACTTATGGCATTATCTAATTATCTTGAAAATTATGCAAATTATGAACTTTACTGCACCAATAATCTGTGTGGAAACTGTGATTACTTGAAAGCCTGATGTAATTTTTCAATAATTTTAGACAAAACTCTGATAAATTGGTGCTTGTAATTGGAGTTGAGAACTAAACCCACTAATATTGATCAACATTTTGAACAGCCTTTAATTGCTACAATTTTAAAGCATTGGTATCTTGGGAATCAGTAAGAGCTTTGGCATAGATGTGGATATCTAGGAATTGTAGCTTTCCTGGCGACGTGATTCAAACAAGTGTTCTTGGATTACCCTACACTGGCCTCCATTTCTATATTCCCTGATGATGAGAGCAATGGATACGCTTGAAACGTTGGAAGCCAACATCAGCTTAACCTAGCTGGTAACCCGAGAACTTTTGTTTGGATGCGGATATCTGTTCAAAGTGGTATTGGCTCAGCTCTATTAGTCATACTCATGTGAAAAATTGTGAAAAGTTTGTGTCGCATTGGTTTTCAATGTCAAATTGTAGATACATGACTACTGGTAAGTGGAAGAGATGGAGGTGTTGATCTCACTCCAAATAGATCTTTTCAGGAGATCAATTAAACAAAACCTAAAAATTCATTTTTGGAGTTAAATGTTCCTCTGGCTATCATGAAACAATTTCTGGTCACTTCTAACAAAACAAAGTTCATGTGCAAATGTTACTACAGCTAGAATAAATGCATTGCACGACAAAGACAGCAATACTGAGAAACTCATACGAATCAGTTTCATTGTAAATAATTTGCTGTTCATTGAAATCCTTGAGCCATGAGATAAAATGATGTACCTAATTTGTTCTCATATTTTCTAGTGCAAAGCAGATGAATATAGCTTCCCTAAGTGCCCTCATTACCTGTTTGAACTATTCCAATGATTCTTTTGACACAAATGATACTGAATTCTATTACTCCCCAGTCAACCCTCACACAATAAATTTTATGACTAAGATAGTGTTTCAAAGCCTCAGCTGCTTCCGCATATTTCAAGAATTGGATTTCATCTCTTCATATATGTATCCCATATATAGTATTAACAAAGGTGAAGATCTGTTATTAGTAGTGTTGTTTGGTTAATTATTCCTGTGGCTATATGCAGTATTTGTTTTTCTTGTGTTTCTTTATCCTGTCTTCCTTTTCTTGCTTCCTTCTGTTATTTCTGGAAGTCTTTATGTTTAATGAAATTGATGTCTTCCTTCCATATTTGCTGCAAGCTGTATTTCTATATGGCTCTAAATTCTCTGTTAAAGCTACCTGCAAGGATATTAAAAATAATGAAAGATCTCTCCGACTTGTTTCTTTGTAGCGGGCAGTTTAAAGTAAAGATCTAAAATTCCCGACAATGTAAAAGTAGAATGAAGGACTTTCGCTTGGATGGTGATAGTGGTTTCAACAGTGAAGCCGAATTTGGGTATTTTGAAGAATTTGTAAAAGATCTCAAAGCATGGTGTGATGGCAATTTCCAACCAATGTCGTCCACCTTTCATGTGTGAAAAATATGTCAAAAGTGCTCTGATATTTCATTTGTTGAGTCACTTATCAAGTAAATATGGAAGGATTTCCTCTCTATGCAGTTTTATGTGAGGATGGGCAAAGTAATGGCAGGCCATTTAGATTCTTTTTTGTATAAAATTAAATGAGATTCAGTTTGTGTTGAAGAGGGCTTTCTCAACATTTGTAGAAGCTAATCCCTTTCTGTTATTGTAGACAAAGATTTAAATGGAATTTATATTTTCATATTGAATCCATATCCATTAAGCTTACATTTAATCAATGTACATTCTTATATTACATTTTTGTATTGTAATAATCACCCAGACAAGGATGTAGGCCCTCAAGACCGAAACATGCCCGCTCTACTAGAGATGTTTTTATTATTGTGCATAAGTATTTCCAAAAGTATTATTGCTGGACCCTGTGGCCGAGTGGTTAGCACTTCGCGCTGCAACGCCAAGGGTCCTGGGTTCGAATCCCACTCGGGCTTTGTTGTTTTTGAATATCAATTTCATCACTCATCCACATCTTCGCAAATTAGCCAATAGGCACAAAACGCGAAGTAAAATAAACTAAATCAATCAATCAAAAGTATTACTTTCATTTTAGTGTATTTCTTGCCATGATGATGATATTGCATTTTTATGTTCAGGTTTTAGTGTGACTTGCAGCATGCCAGTGAAGCAGCGTGTACAGTTGGCAACACTGCCTCAAGACTCTCATTCGGCTGCAGTCAAACATTCAACTAAGACGTGCATGTGTGTTGCGCGAACACAATTTAGTTGTATTTGTTATTGTGTGTATACAATCATGTGTATTCGTCAAATATAAGGATTCACAAGAAATAACGTCTACTGCATTCATACAATATCAGTATGGTGAAGCAGTTACGGTAATCGCAAACATATGCTGTTCTTGATTTCACCATACCTCCTGTATTGTTTCTTTCCCTCTGCTGTATATTTCACTCTAAAGACAAGTAACTCAAGCTCTGAATCCAAGGTCAACAAAATTATTTGTACATACTGATTCATGGAATAGATAACACTGGGGAACAAAAAAAAGATTTTATTTTGCGGCATAAAGTTTAATAACAGTTTCAGCACACAAAACAGCTGTGATTGCCAATTGTATGATTGGTTCAGTTGAATTGACTCCAGTTATAAAAATAAACACCATGGAAAATATAGGAGGTAAAATTACTCTAGGCTTTTCTCGGTAATATCAAAATTTGATAATGGGCTGAAATTCCCATAATAAACATATTTATTTATTTGTAAATTGTTGCTAGGCAACTTATGAAGCATTGCTAGGCAATATATCGGACACTCAACAAACCTTAAGGAAGAATACTAAAACATAAAAATGGTTTTAGAAAAAAATTGAATATGCTGAACATAAGTGGCTCGTGTGTGTGCATTTGAAGATGGTAATATTTTTACTAGGACAACAAAGTGGGTACACAAAGTATCCCTGTTTCCTATGTTTGTGGGATAGTCGTGCTAGAGAAAAGCATTGGACGATAAAAGTTTGGCCCCCAAGGGAAAATATTAGTGGGAAAAGCTAATATAATTCATGAACCGCTGATAGATAGGGACAAAATCATCCTTCCGCCACTGCATATTAAACTTGGGTTGATAAAACAGTTTGTCAAGGCCTTAGATACAAGTGGTGATTGTTTCAAATATATATGCCACACTTTTCCAGGACTAAGTATTGAAAAATTGAAGGCAGGAATCTTTGACGGACCACCACAAATTCGTACACTCATGAATGATGCCAATTTTACAACTTACATGTCTTACATCGAATCTGAGGCCTGACTGAGCTTTGTGTCCGTCGTCAAAAACTTTTTGGGGAATCGCAGAGCAGAAGTGTACCCCGATATAGTTGGAAATATGTTGAAAAATTTTTAGAAATTGGGAGCTAATATGAGTGTGAAGATACATTTTCTACATAGCCACATTGACAGATTCCCTGAGAACCTTGGTGATTTTAGTGAAGAACAGGGGGAAAGGTTCCATCAGGATATAAGGATAATGGAAGAAAGGTACCAGGGACGGTGGGATCGCCACGTGATGGCCGACTACTGTTGGAGCTTACAGAGGGATTGTCCTCAAAAGCAATACAGCAGGAAATCGTATAGAAAACGTTTCACATAGTTCGTTACTTCATTGTGTACATATTTTTTTTAATTATTATGGTCATAGGCCTATATAAATTTATTTTTATAATAATGATTGTAATCACGAAAAGAAATATTAAATTGTTGTTGGAAGTTCATTTACATGTATGTCTTATGTTTCCGCCATTTTGGTTTAGTTGCATTTATTTCATAAATTAGAGCCAATTCAGGAAATATATTATTATATCATTATTCAGAAGCATGAAATTGATCTAAATTAGCTCTCAAACACTGTGCCGCAATTTCACTGTTCCCCAGTGTAATATACTGTATAAAACCTTCAAGTGTCTATGTTTGTACAGTCATGGACACTTCTGGGTTGTAACGATTCCATTGAAAGTTAATGGAATTGTTATAACCCAGAAGTGTCCGTGGCTGTACATGCCATAAGTTGATGTGTTCTAAGAAAAAATACATATAATGTATTTATGTGGTTTGGATTTTAAAGTATTTTAAATTTTTCATTTCAGTATTGGTTCATGAAGAATTGCACTCACACCAAACCATACTCCTGGTACAACTCGACAAAGATATCTTTGGAAGAGGAATACATTTTTATCATGTTATAAAATTGCTTGTATTTTTTTTTTTTTAAATTGTAATAAATGTTAATATTTCTTAATTTAAAGGATTTGTTTGATTGTTCTTAAGAGCAGAATGACATGTATAAGTGCAGACCTGGAATCCCTAAGGAAATGTACACGTGAGGTACTCAGGTATCTTCTCCTAAGAGACACCTTTGTGTTCCACAAACTTGGTGGTGGTGTTAATCTTATTAATATTGTTTATTTATAAACCTTATTCAGTTGATATTCATATTCACATACTTTGAGAGATGAAACCTATAGCACCTACTGTATGCTTGAAACAAACTTGTTTTTAAGAAGAAAATAAATGTCATACAGCATGAAAGTAAGTTGTTGAAATAATTCCATTCAATATTGTATCGTCTCATTTGCTTGCCATTACAGTTTCTCACAAATGAATGAGTAAATGAATATTTAATCTAAAAGTGGTTATCAGAGCTCGGGGAATCATTTTGTGGTTAAGATATAAGTGGTGTTGTGATCTACAGTGTGTTGCAATATACATGTTTCTGGACTAATCAGATTTCTGAATGCAATGTAACATACAAGGGCTACTATGTATTGGGCAAAGAATTGAAGCTGATTTTTCATGTGAATGACATGGAATTTTAAGTTAGTTGTCAACTACTGGATCTAATGAACCACTTAGGGCCCTTTGTAATTGATACCAGGGTGAGGAACGTGAGAGAAAGACTGACATCATCAATTCTTTCTCATTCAATATGAAACAAATCGTAGGTCATTGGTATTACCAATAGTCCAAAATATGGTTGCAATGCCCATAAATTATGAATTTCTCTTATTAGAAATAGAAAAATGTTAGATATATATCTTGGAAAGACTGTTCTTTGGAGATACCCCAAAACTTCTCTAATACCTTTTATGAATTTGGAAACTAAAGTCTGTATTTTTTCCAGCCTTGTTGGTGCATAAAGTAGCTCTGTGATTCACCCAAATTCAAATAAATGTGTATCTTGGGGTCTAAATGTGACCAGCATATGACTCTTCTGCATCCAACTATGTGTGTTCATGACACACAAGGTGCAAGGGTAACTCTGCTTATTGTTATATTTGTGCAGTAACTTGATTGAATATTAGTGACTGAGCGGCGAATGTGTGCAACAAGTGTCACATGAAAGCATGGTTGTTATGGAGTTTGTAAGCTGCATGCTGCATATGTACCAGCTGAAACCGATTATGATATAATTAAAATTGAGCTACAATTGCAATGCCTGTTTTACAAATTGTTCACATTAATTCACACACTATCAAAATTTATCCTTGATATACTATATGATGGGATAATAGTAATTTTTTGTCACCATTTCTAAAATGTACGTTAAAATAAAGCTGCTCAGTAAGGTGTGCAATAATTCCATTCATTTGACAAGCAGTGATTTCTTATGGAACATATACCCTTTTCCATAATAGTTCCAGGACTGATTTTGTAAAGTAATTATACACATAATGAACTCTCCAACTAATGATTCTTTGGTCCTGTCAAAGTAATCCCTTCCGATATCTATACTCAACTGCGAGCATTTCTGGAGGTTTCAGAAGCAATACAAGCTTCTCAGCACGTATGATAACACAGCCATCTTTTGGATTGATGGAATATCTTGATGAATACTAAACAGCTTTTATTTTTAAAAAGTTATACTTGTGAGCAGAAAAACTCTCTTAACTTGATCAAATCAAAATGTAATATCATGAATTTTACAGAGACATTGTGTTGATATTTTTATACAAGCAACACCAATTCTTATATACAAATATGGAATTTGAAGACATTAAAGCCAAACTCGCCAAGGGCATTTATTTTCACATCACCTATAAGGTGACTAAATAACATCCATTGTGCATCTTTCAGTATCATAGTTTGAAAAAAAATCAATCCTGTTACTTTTCTGACAAAGGCTAATCTTTGTGAAGGCCTCTGCAGGGAAATACTTGGTCACAGGAGCTTGTGTAACTTGATAAGTGGCACACTTCAGTCATGTATGTAAGTACTTAATATTTTTTTAAATAGTGACAAATGCACATATTTTGAACAATCTCAATTACATACTGTTTCATTCACAAGTTTACTGCACATTATTAACAATGAATGACAGCACAGTAGATTATAATTTATGCAAAAGCGAAAAGAATGATGCGCACCTCTTACAAAAGTTCAATTATAAACATTATTAAATTTTCTGTCATATAAGAATATAATTGCCAAGAAACCTTAGTGGTTCTGTACATTCATCAAGAATGTACTGTAACTGTATAATTTAACGTAATTTACATTTCATGTGCTACCTAGGTATGTCCACAAGAAGTTCTATGTTTGTGTTTGGCTGCCTTGGTGCCATGATAGATTGGGTTGTTAAAACTGCGGGGGTCACTGTGAGCGGTGTTACAATGTTACATGTACAGTCACGGATACTGCTGGCTTGTAATGAATACATTGACTTTCAATGGAATCGTTACAAGCTGGCAGTGTCCGTGACTGTACATCTTGAATAAAAATTATGTAGATTTTTCAGTGAAAAAGGCAGGCTCGATCAGGACTCGAACCCTGTCTTCGGCATACCATGCTGCTGTACCGGCCTAGCATCGCTGGATTTTTTGCTGTTTTACCTGTGTGTATTCGTCTCTGCAAGAGCTACTGCAACGGGATCTGTTGCCTTTGAAACACTGTACACAGGCAAAACAGCAACAGTGATAAATCAGGCAATGCCAGGCTGGCTTCGTAGCTCAGTTGTAGAGCAATGGCACAGTATGCCAGAGACCCGGGTTTGAGTCCTGGTCAAGCCTGCATCTTTCAATCAAAAATCTACGTAGTACATCTCCTGTGTGTGCCTAATTTAATAAATAAAAACTGTATAAAATCAGTTTCGCAGTGTCAATTGACAATGATAATGGATTTTAAAAACAGATGTTAACAATTTCAAACAAGATCAATATTGTCTTTGTACAACTACCCAATACTAAGAAAAAGTTGTTTCGCAAAATTGATAAGAACATTATTTTTACAAACTTTCAAAATCTGATAATTAAGAATTTTGTTTAAAACCTTTCTGCCTACACCGTACTAAAATTTCAACACGATTATTTATACAATTTCAAAGAGAGCAATGGTTTGCAAAACAAAAAAATGCACTTTATTTGTTCTCATGACGATTAAGAATGTAAGGCATACTTGAAAAAAAAGAAGTGGTTAGCATATATTAACACAATTGAATAAGCTAAATTTTGATATAACTCATTTTAATGTTGATCTACTGGATAATTTTTAATTGGAGTCGAAACTCGAGTATTTATAATTTTTAATCCGACAGTAATTGCACACATCAGTCCAAATTAAATTAACATGTCCAAAATTTTAGTACCTGTTCACACAGGTTACATACATATTTGCACAGATTAAGAATTGACAGTGATAAGTAAAATATTTCATGACATTAACTTAATGAATGAAATTGGCTAATATGGCGGTTGTTACAGGTTTTTGCTTCAAATCTTGCCCTGAGTATAGACTTTAGTTTCACGACTAGTGTCAAAAAGCAATACAAAATATGCTAGATTTTTTTTTTTTTAGGCTGCTCATTCTAATATCTATTAAAATAGTTGTTACCCATATTTGAAAGAAGACGCTCTTTAAAATCATTAATTACTCAAAATAATGACGGAATCTTTTGTAATGATAGAAATTACATTTCGATGAGGCTTTGTGGAATTTCAGCAATGGGAATGGAAAGACATGATTATTAACTGCTGACACAAACTTTGTTGCTGGAGTGGTTTCAAGAAAGATGCTCCTTAACATTGATTCATTTTTCCTTGAGAATAATGACAGAATTCCTTGTGAAAATGCTTAGAAAGCATAGAAATGACAATTAAATTAGAGGTTTCTTCACATACGGCAAGCATGCAGTGGGAAAGATAAGTGACAAATATGCATCTACTGCCACATCACTTCGGGTTGAAGGAAGGAGCTTTATGAAATTTACCAATATTACACAAAGTAGTTATGGAATTCCTTGAGGAATCCCTTAAGAGATGTAGAAATGAAGTTTAAATAAAATATTTTTCTAAATGTGACATGCATTTAGTGGAAAAGCTAAGAAACGGATATGTATTGCTGCCACAACAGTTTGTTGCTGGAGTGGTTTGAAAAAAGATGCTCTTTAAAAATTATTCATATTTCAAGAACGTAACAACAGAATTACTTTACAAAATGCTTCAAATGGATAGAAATGAAGTTTAAACGAGATATTTCAGAACATAGGGCATGTATGTTGTGGAAAAGATAAGATAAACGAATATATATTGCTGCTACACCACTGTGGGTTGAAGGGAGACGCTCTTTAGAAATTAACCGTTATTCCACAAAATAATGGCAGAACTCCTTGAAAATATGTAGAAATAAAGTTTAAAATGAAATATTTCTCCACATGTGGCAAGCATTTAGTGGGAATGAAACGAAACGGATATGTATTGCTGCCACAACACTTCGTTGCAGGAGAGGTTTGAATGTATTGCTGCCACAACACTTTGTTGCAGGAGAGGTTTGAATGTATTGCTGCCACAACACTTCGTTGCAGGAGAGGTTTGAATGTATTTCTGCCACAACAGCTTGTTGCTGAAGTGGTCTGAGGGAAGCCGCTCTTTGTAAATATTCGTTAGTCCACAAATTGATGGCATAATTCCTTGAGAAAATCCATTTAAAAGCAGAAACTATGTTCAAATAAAATATTCTCTTCATGTGGCATGCATTTAGTTTTGAAAGATACGAAACGGGTAGGGTATTGCTGCCACAACACTTCATTGTAGGAGCGGGTTGAAGGAAGACGTTTCAAAAATTAAATTTTATCCGACAAAAAAAATAAAAGAAATGACGGAAATCATTGAAGAATGTAGATATGACATTTAAACCAGATATATTTCAAAACGTATGGCATGTATGTTGTGGAAAAGATGAGAAACGAGTATGCATTGCTACCACAACACTCTGGGTTGAAGGGAGACGCTCCTTAAAAATTAACCATTATTTCACAAAATAATGGCAGAACTCCTTGAAAATATGTAGAAATAAAGTTTAAAATGAAATATTTCTCCAAATGTGGTAAGCATTTAGTGGGAATGAAACGAAACGGATATGTATTGCTGCCACAACACTTCGTTGCAGGAGAGGTTTGAATGTATTGCTGCCACAACACTTTGTTGCAGGAGAGGTTTGAATGTATTGCTGCCACAACACTTCGTTGCAGGAGAGGTTTGAATGTATTTCTGCCACAACAGTTTGTTGCTGAAGTGGTCTGAGGGAAGCCGCTCTTTGTAAATATTCGTTATTCCACAAATTGATGGCATAATTCCTTGAGAAAATCCATTTAAAAGCAGAAACTATGTTCAAATAAAATATTCTCTTCATGTGGCATGCATTTTGTTTTGAAAGATACGAAATGGGTAGGGTATTGCTGCCACAACACTTCATTGTAGGAGCGGGTTGAAGGAAGACGTTTCAAAAATTAAATTTTATCCGACAAAAAAAATAAAGGAAATGACGGAAATCATTGAAGAGTGTAGATATGAAATTTAAACCAGATATATTTCAAAACGTATGGCATGTATGTTGTGGAAAAGATGAGAAACGAGTATGGATTACTGCCACAACACTCTGGGTTGAAGGGAGACGCTCCTTAAAAAATTAACGATTATTTCACAAAATAATGGCAAAACTCCTTGAAAATATGTAGAAATAAAGTTTAAAATGAAATATTTCTCCACATGTGGCAAGCATTTAGTGGGAATGATACGAAACGGATATGTATTGCTGCCTCAACCCTCCGTTGCAGGACAGGTTTGAATGTATTGCTGCCACAACACTTTGTTGCAGGAGAGGTTTGAATGAATTGCTGCCACAACACTTCGTTGCAGGAGAGGTTTGAATGTATTGCTGCCACAACAGTTTGTTGCTGAAGTGGTCTGAAGGAAGCCGCTCTTTGTAAATATTCGTTATTCCACAAATTGATGGCATAATTCCTTGAGAAAATCCATTTAAAAGCAGAAACTATGTTCAAATAAAGTATTCTCTTCATGTGGCATGCATTTAGTTTTGAAAGATACGAAACGGGTAGGGTATTGCTGCCACAACACTTCATTGTAGGAGCGGGTTGAAGGAAGACGTTTCAAAAATTAAATTTTATCCGACAAAAAAAATAAAGGAAATGACGGAAATCATTGAAGAGTGTAGATATGAAATTTAAACCAGATATATTTCAAAACGTATGGCATGTATGTTGTGGAAAAGATGAGAAACGAGTATGCATTGCTACCACAACACTCTGGGTTGAAGGGAGACGCTCCTTAAAAATTAACCATTATTTCACAAAATAATGGCAGAACTCCTTGAAAATATGTAGAAATAAAGTTTAAAATGAAATATTTCTCCAAATGTGGCAAGCATTTAGTGGGAATGAAACGAAACGGATATGTATTGCTGCCACAACACTCCGTTGCAGGACAGGTTTGAATGTATTGCTGCCACAACACTTTGTTGCAGGAGAGGTTTGAATGAATTGCTGCCACAACACTTCGTTGCAGGAGAGGTTTGAATGTATTGCTGCCACAACAGTTTGTTGCTCAAGTGTGTTGATTAATCTGTCATCTAAGAATTCTGATACAATTTTAAAATGTACCGAATGTGAGGCAATCTTTAGTTTTAAATTAATTATTTCCAATTTTATTGCGTCTATTTTTGAGGGCAGTCTTTCACAATAAATGACTTCTTTCTTCGTTCAATTTTTTAAGTAATGAAGTTGCTACGCCGCCATTTAAAGCAAGAGCTCCTGAATCGTGTTGTTTGGCCCATAAGATTCAAGATCCACATTTAAGTTCAAGTCTGACGTCATTGTTATGACGTTGCACTAGCACATACGCATGCCTACCTTTTACGCTACGTATTAGAAGAAGACAAGGAAAAAGTGTTGTGGTAGTAATTCCAACCGTTGGATTCAGCTGGTTTTGTACCAGCAAATTTGGCTTTACGGCCTTTAGATTTTTTCATCAATTAATGTTCACATTGTCGCACATATATTTAGAACGACACTAATATTCAAACAGTAAACTATAAAGTCTCAAATTCTAACTTAGAACACAAAATTATCTTTGCAACAAATCACTTACACAATCACATCTGTAACCACAGACTCAATCATGGTAAAACTTCATTGTCAGAACGTGAGTGGGTTATACCAAGACCATCTTAGAGGCTCAGGCCGCAGCGCTCAGTCCTGACGTCATCATCTGGAGGCGATCATCTTAACACTGTACAAGGAAGACAATATTTTATCGTAGAGAATTTAAGTTCATTTGTTTCTCTTTTGGAAGGACTGGAAGCTCAGAGGAAGTTACATTTGAACATTTATCCTCACCGTAAATATAGTTAGAAGGGATATAAGAAATATCAAATATTTACACCAACATTCTTCGTTCAAGAAGCAACTTTGGCCACCATAAAATAATCCCTAATGTCACACAAATTCATGTTGAAAATCGTTCAAACTTCCTGGTGAAATTTTTTAAAAAAAATCGTGTATTTGTGATATATTATCGGTAATATTTGTAAGTTTTACATAAAACTCGTTACAGTTTTTATATATATAAAAAAAGGAAAAACAAATAGAATAAGTTAAACCCCGCATGTTACGTTCAGAGAAACTTCGCCGAGTTGCCTAATCAATTAATAAACTCACAGAAGCATCGCTACTACTTTCATTATTATTATTATTTCATTGTCTTTCCGTTCATGAAAAGACAACGACAGATAGAACTTTAGTACAAACATCAATTATTTTTTCAACAATTAATAAGGCAAACAGGAAAGAAGTTTACAGTGTGGAGAGTTTCCTTCTTTTGTGTCGGCCTTCAACAAAGTTATTTACTTTTTTACAATAATTATTTAACAAAGCATTTGTTGAGGACCACAAAATTATTCTCAAAATCTTTTCGCATTCGTGTCCATTATTGCAGCTCACCCACCACTTATCTTCATCTTCTCTCAACTTCACAAGACTGAGATTGAATGCCACTTCCCGCTGGTTTACTGCTTTCAAGAATTCCACTTCATATTCTCGGCTTATCAGTTTTTTGATAACAACATAATTGATCAGCACAATATCCACAACCACCTCTGAAGGACACAACAATCCACCTCTATCCAAACTTTTTATAAAATCCAATGAATCGTTTGGAAGATATTGCATAGTCTTGTCCAAAACTAGAATGTTGCTGCAGTCATCACACGTCAATTTTTTTCTTGCAATGTAAGAGCAATAGGTACATCAAAATAGGAAGATCTCCCTTCGCTTCCATAATATCCGCAGCACAAATTTTCAAACTCTGAAACATAGCCAAGTCTGTAACTGCCAGGGTCAATTCAGATGTACCATGCTCGTCAATTTGATTTACAAAGATGTCACCATATTTTAGTGACTTCAGTTTCAACTTCATTCTGCTGGCAAGACGCAGTTTTTGTTCCGTCTCAAAAATCTGACGGAGAGATACATTGTACTGCGCACCTGCCAACTGTCGGTATTGACCAAATCTCGCTTCAAGTGTGTCTGATTGAAATTTTCCTGGCAAAAGGTATTGCATTCCTAACTCTTCTGTACAATATCTGTTTATTTCAATTAGCCCATGTGTGGTTATTTTCAGGGCACTGGAAGTTTCTCTAGTGAGTTTTCCTGACGAGATGTTCAAACTTTCCCACTTTTCCAACCAATCAAGGAATTTATGTAGGTACAAGAGTCTCTCATCTGAGGCTTCATTTGTCAGAGGATATTGTAAAATGTTTCTTAACCTCGCACCTTTCCATGGAGACTTGACATTAACTACTTCCCACCAGTTTAAAACAATCTTAATGAACTCTGCAGTGTCTTCATAGTTCGGCAAATTGTGTTTTGGCCCTTGTTGCTTTAAACCTTCAATTATCATATGGTTGAAAACTTGAGCAACTAGTTTCACGTTTTGTCTTTCTAGCGAAGTTGGCCACAGAGATTTTAATGATAAATTATGAGCATATTTTAGGATATTATCACTTTCCATACTAAAGAGTGTTCTTAAAGTTGCGAATGATGCAACATGAATATCACACAGGTTTTCAAAATCTGGGTAAACAACACTCACATTTTCATTTTTCTGATTGATCCAGTTGTTTCTAATACACTTAAATAAGTGCACAGTGTCCACAAGATAAAACAAAGGCCTCTTCTTATCACATGGGTGAATATACACAAAGTTCTGTTTATGTTCAACATTAAACATGGACATAGATTTCCTATTGATCATGTTGTTATCTGAAACAACACATATAATCTTAATACCTAAATTTTCAAGTCCCAATATGACATTCTTAATTACGCAATGCAATGAGTCAGCAGTTAAAGTTTTCACGGGTAATATATGTACAACTTCCTTGTACTTAGAGAGCACACTGTTAATCATAAATACGTGAGCACTTTTTGCAGCTTCAGAACTATCATATGCAGTGCCAAAAATTGTACCTCCCTTATAATCGATGTAGGATTTGATATGGATTTCATCCAATATCAATGAGCAGTACAACTCATGGTCTTTAAGGTGAGCCACTTTCTCTTGCATATGCATTAGAAAATTGCCTTCACTTTGCTCTGCGATTGGACTTGCATGGATATCTGAACATAATTTCTTCAAAGTATTTGGATGGGGTAAAATAAAATATCCTGAATCACGGATGAACCTATATGCACATGGAGACATAAAATTCAACAACGATGAGAAAACAATAATCTCAGAATCATGTCTCAGCCGTTCTTTACGAACATTTAACAGCCGTATTTGTGATTTTATAAAATGAAGCACTGACGCTCTGCTATCATGTACAGTCTCTTTTACATTGTCCAGAAGGATTTCAATGGCTTCCAAAACATCACTAATATTACATGCTGATTCTACACTGTCGAACATTTCCAGGAAATGTATTGCATCTTCAATAGCATGTGTAGTTGATACCTTACATGAAAATCTCTTCTCATTAATTTCAACTCCACGATAAAACATTGACAAAGAAAGTGAGTCATTTACAACAACATACTTAACTGCATGGGGCTTTTCAGAGAGGTTGAGGGATATGAAAATAATACAACTTTCCTTTTGCAAAATATCCCACTGCAAAGAACGATGGATTTTGTTAATCTGATCCTTCAGTTCATTTAAGGTCGAAAATGTGTGAGTTGCGTCATACTCTTTTTTTGTCCCTATACTGTCTGCAATTGCTCTTCTTAAAGCTTCTGCCTCCCTCTTCTCTTTCTTCTTTTCTGGACATTCTCGCGCCTCTTCATATTGCGTTCCAGAAGACAGGTATGATGGACATCCAGGGAAAATTGATGGGATTGCACCTGGACGGATCCGAGGCCTTGCCAAAGCAACCCTGAAGATTTTTCCTGTACGGTCATCCACATGCACAGTCTCCCATTCAATGTCCCCAGTCTTGAAATGTGCCTGGCACACCTGGAAATAGCATAATGAAAAATGGCATTATAACTGGGAACATAAAGGTAAAGTGGGAGCTTTAGAATGAAGTGAACTATTAGGTACTTGCTTTATAGAAGCAGAACTTAAGATATAAGGGAATGCAAATCTTGCAGAAAATGTGACCGTTTTTGAAATATAGAAATACAAGTGTGTGGTTACCATGAAAATTTTCAGCAAATCATGACGTGAGGTTAAGAATGCCAGGAATTGGCAGTAAAAAGACCATAGGCGGTATGACATTCATTTTCACCAGCATAGAATGAACAAACTGGTAAAGCTCTTACAATTTATTAACAATACACATGTACAATATTTAGTTACTTAATCTGTCCTCAAGTAGACATGTAATACTTTTGTTGAAAGGAAAATAATATTCTCTCATTGAGGTCACCTGACATCAGAATCGACTCGGTGGCTGAGAGGTTAGCGCAACTCTCTACAACGCCAGGGGATCCGGGGTTCGAATCCGACCGGGGCACGGATGTTCTTTGTGAGTGCTACATCAATTTCATCATATCGTCATTCGTCCTCATCGTCGCCATTAACCACAAATTGTAGAAAAGCGACGCTAAATAACAACAAGGAAACATGACATCAGCAAGTCTCAGTAGTAGTAGTTATACATTTTTTTAAAAATTTGAAACTGTTTAAGGATTCAGGTTACAGTTGTTACAGAGAAAAAAAGATTTGCTTAGACTAACGAAAAAGGTTAGGTTGACAGTTTGGAGATTTATTTGTTTGCAATAACCAAACATCAGTAAAAATTTCTAAATCATTTTGTTTAGGAATACCAAAAAAAACTGTCACATAAAAGTTTGTAGAGCCAAAATGATTTACACACATGCAAGTAAAGAATATGATTAAATATATTCAAGAAAAAGAAAGTTAAACGAAATGGCTACGTTTGCTTATTCACATAGCTCGGTAAAAAGTATGGTTTTTTTGTGTGAAAACGTTTATTTGAAACATAAACAATATATTCTTGTATAATTACACAATCTACTTTGTATTTCAATGCATAACCTAAATATCAACTTGCCTTCTATTATCTCCGATTAACCTAAAGAGGCAGAAAAGCGGGCTAAAAATAAGAATATAAATGTGCATATATTTCAATTTTGCTCAGTTCTATAGTTTTCTTTCCTTAAGCATACTTTGAAACTAAAAATTTGTATAGAATTCTCAATGACGAACATGTTATCGAAAAAGACTGCTTTGGTAGATGTAACAATATTTTATAACGTTGAACAATTAATTTTGCATCGATAAACAACTATGTAACGTTAACCAAATGTAGTAATTGAAGTTAAATTTGGCATTTGTAAATAAATTAGCTTGGTTAGATTTACCAATTCGATACTGGTGATCAAGAATGATTTGCAATAAACAAGTAAAACTTGACCAAATCTGAAAGTATGTTAGATGCCTATTTTGTGCACATTAAATCTTTACATTATGAACTAAACTATCTCTCGTTTATTTATAAGTATGAAGTCTGTGTTACTTACCCTGGAGTTCATCGTAGGGTCAAAATTACGTGGAATTGCCCTAATCCATTTCTGTCTTTCAGTATCGTCTTGAGGAAATCTAAATACATTAGTCTTACTGTTCTCATCATAATTTCCTCTACAATTGAGAACACAACACTTATAGACCATATTCCTTGTACGCTCCCACTTCACTTATACTTCCTTGCAGTTCTTAAAATTGCATTGCAATTCCACATACGCTAAAAACGATCCAACATTACTTCCACCAAATAAATCAAACATGGCGCCTGTCTTGCCTACAGATGATGACGTCGCTCACGTGACTAGAACAAGCCATTCGGCTTTCTCCAGTTTGAGAAGGTGATGGTTATACGCATCAGATGAAGTAGAATCCCATTATTGTATATCTTCCCCCACAAATTCTATCATACCAGACCTATTCGCGATTAAAATTACAACCTGAGCGCTAGTGTCGCTTCCAATATGGCCGCTCTACGTAGGATAGATATTTGTTTACATTCAGTATTAGTACGTAATAGCAGCGTGTTGTCATTACTGGTATGGAAGGAACGTTTAAATTACGCGTTATATTTAAATATTGCGAATGGGATGTGAATTCCAGGAACTATAACGAAGGTGAAGCTGTGCTGAGAGCGAAGCATTTAATTATGATGATAAAAATAACACGCAAAAACTCAGACCAAACTAATGTATACGCACTGGTTTTTCAAAGCTGTGCTGTTTCATCTTTACTGCACCTCGGTTGTAAATGCCTAACTGGGGCTCTCAGAAATGATTTTGATTGATTGATTGAGTTGGTGTTTTAATTCCATTTTATGGACAGCAACTCTAATCGGGACTGGACCTACAGTTTAAAGTGGGATCCGAACCACTTTGTGCCTCCACCGGGTATCGCGAACCCGTGACCCACAAATGATTTCAAAATAAAGCAATTCACCTGTATTGCAAAGCTTGTGCAGGAAATAAATGTAAACATACCGTTGCAGTTTTTTTTCCAAAGGGGCAGGCTGGTATAATAACAACACCGGATAATGATAATAATAATAAAAATAACAACAATTTCATTGAGGCTATATCTTCAGTCTTCACTAAAAATTGACTTACTGAATGAAACAGCAACATTAGCATGTCAATTATGTTTTTCTGACTTACCTCTATGATTACGGACATAAATTAATTCCCAAACTATTTTCATCTTCGCACTTAATCGACTTGCACCTGTTCCAAATTACATACATAATACATTGTTTTCGAAAAAAATGTTATATTCATAAAGAACAGTTTAAAACTTACTTTCATGGCAATAAAATCATTTTTTTGAAAGATTATTTCGGAAAATAAAGTGAACAGACTCGTACATTCTTCGTAATTTCCTTGCCGCATTTCAGTTATGCCAATCTTGTCAATCAGTTCTGTTTTCCCTGATTTATTTAAACATTTCATTTTGTTGATTCCACGGGGTGGAAAACACATGTAAGCTTTTCACTTGTCCTGAACCACAAAAGATTTAACGGCTTTGAACGGCTTTGAACGGCTTCAACACGGCGAAATGTCCTACGTGAAGTGGTTCCTGAAAATCTCACCAGATGGCATATCGGATAATTTTAATCGCGAATGGTATTTCGTGCCCCTCCAAATTCATAGATTCGCTTGTCTATCGGTAGGGGACGTTTTACATCAGTGTACTTTATTCCCCCGAAAATTCTACCATAGCTAACCTATGGTAGTTCGTCCCCCCTTCAAATTCACAGATACGCTTGTCCATCAGTAGAGTGACGTTTTACATCAGTGTACTTTATCCCTCCGGAAATTATACAATAACAGACCTATGGTATTTAATCCCCCCTCCAAATTTGTAATCAAGGGATCCAGGGTTCGATATCCAGCGGAGTCTCATAGTTGTTCGGATCCCACTTTAGACTGTAGGCCTAGATCCGATTACGCTATCTGTACATAAAAAGGAATTAACAATAATTTCAAAGTTAGTTTTTCGCAGTGTGCTGTTTCCGGAATTGAGATAGAACGTGCACAAAACAGTTAAGTCTCACATAATTCCATCGTTTAAATGTACGTATACAATGTAAGAGAAAACTGAATGACAATAGTAAACTTTGTTCGGGAAATTCTTGAAAATGTACGAGGGCCATTTTTCTTGTAGTGGCAACACTGTTGGTATATGCTTGTCAGTTGTCGCTGGTACAAAAGACGATCGGGTCTTGTTTATATTTGTTACGGATCGTGTGTAAGTGTTTGGTGATGAATACTACTGTTGTGTGGTAGTTAGAAGACTTTAAAGTAAAATGTGTGTATAATACCGTCCTGACCTGAACAATGTTCACGCGTGAAGAACAGCGAATATTCATCAAATTTCAGGTTGCACGTGGAAGGAATGGACGGCAAATTCACAAGGGCTTACGCGAGGCATGCGGGGAATACACTTTACCGTATCGTAGCGTTGCCAGATGGGCCAAGGCATTTGATAGTGGTCGTGAATCAGCCGCGAAAGAACATGGTGACGCGCATCCTAGCACTGCAACAGATCCACATCACCTTGATGCAGTTCGCAGATTGCTGGAGAATGATCGGCGTTTAGAGCACCCACCTTATTCTCCTGACACTGCGACTCCCCAGATGAAGGAACCGCTGAGGGAGAAACGCTTTCCAGACGGCCCGAACATCATTTCGGCCACAGGGCGGTCTCTGCGCACACTGGCACGAACGGGAGCGATCAATGGCATCCAACGACTGCCAGATGTTTGGAAACGTGTTCACGCAGCAGCAGGAGATTACATTGAAGGATTGTAAATTATTCCAGGTATGTATCTTCTTTCATGTCTCTTTGTCATACATGTTGCCACTACAACAAAAATGGCCCTCGTATATCTAAAAGTAAATCATTTTTTGGGAGGGAAATGTATTTGATCTTAAGATTTTCATATTTATTAACAAATTTAGGAAAACGTCTTTTTTAATAACACGTATTAACCAAGACTAAAACTTCAGTTTACTTCATGCCTTGGTCCAAAACTTCATAATTAAGCTTGTCAATATGTAATTGAAGCATTAGAACATACACACGTGATATTTAGTATGTTTCATATGACAACACAGAAAATGTAGAATAATTTTTTATTGTTCATAAGTACAAATAATGTCAATAAATGTCTCATAAATTTAATTTTGAAGCAGGTGATGATTATATTTCGAATGCTTTTTATCTAGTTATTAATTGAAGCAATAAAATTTGCACATCACTGCAATGAAAGCATTATCACTATTAATTAGTTCATGAAACACAATACACGTAATTGTCCACTACGACAGACATAAGTGGCGTCAACAGAATGATGATAATCTGTTCAGACATCCTCTTCTGTCCTTAGAGAAGTGCATGTCCTTTTCAATGATCTCAAAACTCAACTTCACCTCTTGCATTAAGCTCTTCCTCGTTTCGTTAACTGATCTGCAATGAAAGTTCATAAACTGCACCGTGCGATCGTGATTGAGGAGTCTGTTTTGGACGAAATAACATATAAGCCGCTTCTCTGAAGCAATTCGTTGATCCGTAAACTTCCTGTATACTTTTGCTTCCAAATCCTCGATCTCTTTGGCAAATCTCGACCGTGCAGTGTTATAGGGGAGTTTTTTCTTCAGTGAGGACTTCTCGGAGTCCATGGACTTTTTCACTTCTTCCTCAGCGCGTTTCCATTCGTCGTTGTAGAGCATTGTGAAAGCCTTTTCTTCGTTCCCTCCAGCTTCCTCGATATCCTTCCTTCCGTTCACCTTCTGAGCTTCGCGCTGAACAACAGCCATGTATCCTTTCTTTGTTGCGAAAGTTAAGACCTCGGCTGCCGGGGGGTTCCCTCCTCTCGTGGTGTATTTGCCACGGAGCCCCGTCAGCCGATGCTGGTTCCTCTCGGCCGTGGTCAGAGTGGTCAGAGTGGTCTTTGGGCTGTCGGCGAAGCTAAAGGAAATCCCAAAGAACTTGCTTTGCTTCTTCTTCTTCCTTTTCTTCTTGTCGTAGAAACAGGCCTCTTTGCATATTCGTCTGAGGCTGCTTTCTAACTCGTTCAGGAGATTCTTCGTCAATCGTCTCACCACATTGCGTTGAAAGTTAGCGAAATTCAAAATGTTGTCTACTGTTTTGTTTTCATTTGAGAGCAGGAAGTATTCAAGCTGTTCCTCCTGTTTAGATTGAAGGTCTATACATCTCCATGCTAATGCAGCTTACAATCTGCCAACTTCCTCCTGGAAAACCAGGAACGCGGCGTCCTTCAAAGTTTTCTCTTCCACATGCTTCATGGCGGAGGATCTTTTAGTTTTTATGGCCGAGTTAACTGTTACCATCGTATTCTTTCACTCGACGCGAACGTAGTTCGTGATGAACTTTTCCCCCGGTCGAAAATGCGGTTCCTCCTCTGCGAGCTTTGAGGGCGCTGTTTCCTCAACTTGTACCTCGATTTCTTCAAAGCGATCTAGTTCAGTTTCGACATCTTTGTCACATTCCCTTTTCGTTTCGCTACCGAAAGTCAACAATCCAGAAGAGCTCTTGTCGCCTTTGGAATCGCAGACTGTGACTCTCGGTTCCTTGGGATCCGAACTCTTTCCTTTGGCCAAGTCTTGGCCTATCGCCAGCGATGCCTCGGATGTTACCTTTGCTGGTTCGGCAACGGTGCTGCTGTCTCCTCCGGGTGATTCATTTACATGGTTGTCTTATTGCAGCGTCTTCAGAATCTTGAGGTTCTGCGAGCGAAAACGCATCAGTTGCCAGAGCGCCTTCATGATCCGTGGGCGCTTCCACACGAGCTTCTGGCAGTTGACACGTCGTGGCCTCAGTCATTCTCTGAAGTTTTCTAACCTTCCGAGCTACTTGTATCCCGTGGCACAAAAGACTGCAGTCCTCGTCGCTTCTTTCGTGGGCGTACCTAGAAGACGTTCCTCCTTTCGCTGTTGGGCTTCTGTGGGTGGTTGTACATTTGCTGACAGAGCGCCTCCATGAGCCGTGGATGATTCCGCACGGTCTTCTGACGGTTGATGTATCACGACCTCTGCTATCCTGTCATGTTCTCTTTCTTCCTTTCGAGAAAACGGTACGCCATGGGACATTAAACTACAATATTTCTCGCCTCTTTCTTGTACGCAGCTCAAAACATACGTAGATGTTGGTTCTCTATCGTTGCTATCTTGAATGTAGTCACCCTGGAACGTTCGTTCAACACGTCTCCTCCTTGGCATTTTGCTTAATTTCTCTGTTGGTATAAATTCTTTCGAAGAACGACGTTTCCCAATGGCTCCTTTTGATATCTCGGCTTTTTCAGGTGACATTCCGTCGGCTAACAGAGCGCCTCAATGTTCTGTGGGTGGTACCGCACGGTCTTCCGTCAGCTGATGTGTCACGGCCTCGGCCATCTTTTGAAGTTCTCTTGCATTATTAGGAAACTGTACGCCGTGGGGCAAGAGTTCGCAGTAACTGTCACCGCTTTCGTGAACGTCTCTCGAAGAACAGTGATCTTATGTTTGTCTCCTTGTTCTCGTCAATTTCGTCACCTTGAAACGTTCTTTCGGCACCTCTTCTCCTTTTTATGACACTCTGTTCCTCGACTTGTGCACCGTCGTTCGATAAACGCCCATTTCCAATTTCTCCTTCCGACTGTTGGGCTTCTACGGCTGGCATTGCATCCAGTGAGAGCCTCCATGTTCCGTGGGAAATGCCGCACGGTCTTCTGTTAACAGATGCACCATCGTTCCACCCACTGCTTCAACTTCTGTTGATCTCATCGTAGCTGACCTAATGCCGTGAAACAAGCGGTTGCAATTTTCATCTCCTGATTGGTGCGTAACTTCTAAATTGCGAGATACGTGATTTGGTATGTACCTCCGTTCGTCAAGGTCTAACGTTTCTAGGAGCATAGACTGTGTCTGAGAGACAAAACTTCTTGACGTCTTGGTGTAAATCTCTTTTGCATATTTCGGGAATTTAAATTATCTTCTCTGTGGTACGGTCCAGACCTTAGTCAGTACGCAAAATGAACGGCTTGTCAGAATTTGCTCTTGCAGTTTTATCCCTTATATTTCCATAAGAAATTCTTCAACCAATCGTACGGACCTGGAGACAAAGATACGGTCCGTTTGCCATGTGCGATCGGTATTATCCTTTTCAAAAGTTTGCAACGCTTGCAGAGCAAAGGATGAAATCGGGTAACTGCCGTCGCTCATTACACAATCCCGTTTCTCTCACTGTTCATTGGTGGAGCCGTCTCGCGTCACTACTTGTGCAGAGACTTGTTCTCGTTCGCTTGGTCTACAGTTAGCTGATACGGAGTTTAGGCGACTTGCCTCCATGTAGGGCGTTGCCTTGCCCCTCTCCTAGGGGCGGCGCTGGTTTCACAAATATAAATACTTCTTTTAATAACTTTCGTTGCCTCTTGCATTGGTAAATAATTTATTCCATAGTTTCATAATTTTCGCATGAACTAAACAGCACTTTATTTGCTCCATTCACGTACCTAATAAAATAGTAGGCTATGCACGAGACACAGTGAACAGTTGAAAGCATGGACAGGCAGATACAATGAAAGGAAGAAGGACTTAAATGAGAGAGAAGTAGGGAGATTAAATCAAGACTGACACTGGAAAGACAGAAGAAATTATAGAGAGTAGAAAACTATAAGGAGCAACAGATCTTTGAAAGGTCAAAGCAGACGCATAGGAGGCTGAAGCCCCCCCCCCCCCGAATTCCTACAAATATCTAATTTATATAGTGTATAGTGGTAATTAATTTTACTTTCTTAGCAGGATTAAACTGAGAAATTCATCTTCAGGGCATCTACCTCCAACTTTTCCGACTTTAGATGACGGCTGCTGATAAAGGATGAGCCACCCCTCCACCGAAATAAAATCTTGGCTACGGTTGATTGATTGATTGATTTAGATTATTTTACTTCGCGTTTTTTGCCTCTTGGCTAATTTGCGAAGATGGGGATGAGTGATGAAATCATGAAATCGATGAATGGACATTCACAAACAACCAAGCCCGAGCGGGATTCGAACGCGGGATCCTTGGCGTCGCAGCGCGATGTCTTGGCTACGGGCCTGGACCAAAACTGCCACGTGTTTTTTCAATAGGTGACGGCATCGAGTCCCTTCGCCATATTTTACTTAGAGTACAGTTAATAGGGAGAATAGAGTGTGTGTGTGAGAGAGGGGGGGACACAAGTTGAGGTAAAGTACGTAAAAGATAAATACGAAAATGTACAGCATTATAAAGAAATGGGGAATGAAATACAAACGAAATTGGGTGTGGGGAGAATTCATGTTTGTGAAGCTCCTGTATATGTACTTTATATCTGCCCACCCTAATTTATCAATATATGAATCATGCCCACCCGGTCAGTAATTTTCCGATGATGGTGCTGGAATCAAATACAGGGTGTTTCGTAAGTTCGTTTACAACGCTTGGGAGGTGATTGTACGAGTGAAAATAAGGTGGAAAGATCATGTAACGAAATTCCGGAAACGGCTTTGTTGCCGAGTTATTGACGTTTGAAAACGTGTTAAAATGATTTTTCCGAAGTGAATGATGGCAAAACGGGTGGAGAGAAGTCGTCGGTGTTGGGCGGTCCACTAAGAAATTGGGTACGCTCTTGTCAAAAAAATTACGCGGCAATGTTGCGCAATGTCGGCGCAAGGGATTCCCCAAAGGACGCGAACGAAGATGTTGACGGGAGTGGGGGTGGATGTGCGTTCTGCGTGAGGAGCTGGTATCGACGATAATTGGCATGTGTTGAATGGCACCAAAAAACAAAGAAAACTTCCTGAGCGAAGGGCACCATGACGTAAAAACGAAAAATGAACTATCACAGGTTGCATACCCTGAAGGGCATACAGTATGCTTAATGGAGATGTGAAGGGAACCTCATCACAGACGGTTTTCAAAGTGTCCACCATGTACTTCCAAGCAGGGGCGACAAAGGCGAATCAAGGATTGTCTAGTGGAACCCAACAACCCCGGCATTTCTGTTATCGATGCTGCAGCTACATTGATACGGGAAACGAGGTCCTCGGCTGACACGACAGGTGTTTCGTAAACGAGGCGTTTCATCTCTCCCCAAAGGAAGAAATCCAGGGGCGTATTATCAGGCGATCGAGGTGGCCATGGCACAGGCCCTCCCCTACCAATGCACTGGTTGTAGAATACGGTATTGAGGAAATGGCACACATTCCGATCGAAATGTGGGGGTGTACCGTCATGTTGAAACCACAGTCTTTGTCTCAGTGCCAAGGGCACGTCCTCTAGTAGTTCAATTCCCGGGTTCGATACCCGGTGGAGGCACATGGCACAGTGGTTCTGATCCCACTTTAAACCGTAGGACCAGTCCCGATTAGCCTTACTGTGCATAAAGTGGACTTAAAACACCAACTCAAACCAATCAAACCAAACTCTAGTAGTTCAGGCAAAACCTCACTGCGAAATGCTTGATAAGTGGGTCCACATAGGCGAACAGGGGGAATGTACAGTCCAATCAAATGATCATGCAGTATCCCGCACCACACATTCACTGCAAATCTGTGCTGATGATGTGCCACTAGCAGTGCATGTGGATTTTCATGTTCCCACACATGACTGCTTTTACTATTGAACACACCAGTTTTCGTGAAGATAGCCTCATCAGTCCATAGTACCGTATTCTAAAAATTGGGGATAGTTTCAATTTGATGAACAAACCATTGGCAAAAGTCCTCACGTGGGCCAAAGTCCCGAGGTAAAAGATCTTGCACTTTCTTCAATTTATACGGGTGCATCCCCTCTTCTGCCAGGACTCGCCACACATTCACATGGGAGATGTTTCGTTCGTGGGCTAGTGCGCGCGTACTGGTGCCTGCATGATCCATCACTGCAGTTAGCACATCTTCCACAAAACGACGTGTTCGCACACTTCGCGGTCGTCCAACTTCTCGACGAGGTGGCAACACTGATCCTGTTTCCCGAAGTCGAGTGTCTACAGTTTGAAATAAGGTGTGCGATGGCAACACCCTATTTGGAAAACGTGCCCCATACAGACGTCTTGCAGCACGGCTATTACTTCCAGCCTCCCCATAAATCTGATGCATGTCCGCCAGCTCTTGGGACGTGTATGCAGCCATCCCTTACACCGGGCTACAAATGTTTATGGCCGTTAACACTAGTACACTTCACAAAACATGATGGGCTAAGAATTAACACTTAACACTGCTAGGTCAAATGTTTCTCCAACACTACTGTCCAAGAACCTCATGTCTTTCCATTCAACCGTGAATGTTTAACAACCTGCTGCTGGCACAGCACTTGAAGCACGAATGGCACAGACACGTGCGCTCCTTCATGAGGAAACCTACACTGTTGGCGCCCCTAGCGGGAAATGTGGTACTTAACGTCATATCACACGGACACCCATCCGCCCTTCAGGGTATGCAACCTATGACAGTTCATTTTTTTCGTTTTTACGTCATGGTGCCCTTCGCTCAGGAAGTTTTCTTTGTTTTTTGGTGCCATTCAACACATGCCAATTATCGTCGATACCAGCTCACGCAGAACGCACACCCACCCCCATTCCCGTCAACATCTTCGTTCGCGTCCTTTGGGGAATCCCTTGCGCCGACATTGCGCAACATTGCCGCGTAATTTTTTTTGACAAGAGCGTACCCAATTTCTTAGTGGACCGCCCAACACCGACGACTTCTCTCAACCCGTTTTGCCATTATTCACTTCGGAAAATCATTTTCGCACGTTTTCAAACGTCAATAACTCGGCAACAAAGCCGTTTCCGGAATTTCGTTACATGAACTTTCCACCTTATTTTCACTCGTACAATCACCTCCCAAGCTTTGTAAACGAACTTACGAAACACCCTGTATATTAAAAAAATTACGCCATTAACATGGATGTATCTATTTTTTACCCATGGGACGTAAATAATCTAGAGTTCAGCCTTTTCCCGGTGATGGTGCTGGAATCGAATATATTAAAATCACGTTTTTGACATGGAGGTATCCCATTTTTTTTCCAAGGGAGGTAAGTAATGTGCAGGTCATCAATTTCATGATTTTGGCGCTGGAATCAGCTAAATTAAAATCAATGATAGTTTTGACATGGGAGTATCCAATTCTTTCCAAAGGGAGGTAAATAATATGTAGTTCAACAATTTCCCGGCGATGGCGAGGGAATCAGACATGGAGGTATCCATTCTTTTACCATGGGAGGTATATATTGTAGTTCAACCAGGGATGTTGATCAGTTTTGGGGGACCAGAACGAAAGATTATTTTCTATCAAACCATTAAAAATTAACATACCAGTAGAGGTTGACCCCACCAAGGCCGGTAGGTATTTAATACGTATTCATAATTAATTTGCATGCAGTTAGAATTTATTTGCAAGTATTTAGAATAAATTTGCATATTATTAGAATGATTTACATTTATGTATTTGCATATTTATAACTTTTATGATTTTTTAATTATTTATTTTATGAAAAATATGTATATAGAAGGTAATTAGTGTTACTAAATGTTATGCATATGGTTTATATTCATTACTGTAAAGTGTGTAATGTATAAAATATTAATAAATTAATGTTTATAGTATTGGAAATAAGTTTTTATGGTTTATGAAACGCTATGAATGTTGGTAATGGGTAATGGTAAAGGTTCGATTACGATTACGATTTAAGTTAGGGTCCCGGTACTCGAACCCCCGATATGTAACGGTAATAAATTGTTATAGTGTACTAAGGAATAATGTTATTATGTTATGAAAGGCGACGGTTCGACACGCTAGACAGAAGACGGTGAACTCCAAGCAGGTAGAAGAGAAAGGACTTTGGGGAATGTGCGGTCAAGTTCAAATGACGTCAGAACGCTAGAAGAATGAAAGAACTCGATTGACCAATCAGAAACGGTTTTTCCAAGGTCAACTAGAACATAAGAATAGGAGAAAGGTATGCAACGCCGTAGGGCAGGGGAGGGATTGAACCAGAAAACAAAGGATGTCTGGGAATGCGCGGTCAAGACCAAACTCTGAAGCTATGCGTCGCTTTCCAGAACCTGTTTCCGCTACCAATTAATATTCCGCTCAGGGTTGTCCCAAGGCACAGGATGCTGTAGCGTGGGTTTTAGGGTAGAACATTTGCTTGTCAGAACAGGTTTCTGTCAAAGTAACCCAAGGTTACCGAGAACACAAGAAAAAAGGATTTTTGGGATACACAATTAGATTGGAGCGAGAACTTTACTTTGAACAAGGAGAACGAAGCGTAAGGGTTGTTTATCTGTACTAGGAAGAAGGGAGAGCTATCTGGGACGGGGCCTAAAGTTTTCACTATTTGCTTTTATCAAGGGGTAACGAACCTCAGACCCTTTGATTATTGATTTAGCTAGTAACTTTATGTTACTCCGGGATTTTTATACAATATTGAGTTTATTTTTTACCAAACTTTGACTTTATGTCAAATATTTATATATACGTATACGTAGTTTTTATGTATTTTTACTCAAATAATACAATTTCATCTATTCAGACAACATTTCTTATTATATTTTAGACTTACAAAGAATTTTTTCAACTTTTAACTTATTATTTTACAAATTTATAGTATTTTTTTAACCAAAATATCACAATTTCATCTATCCAGGCAACAATTTTTATTATATTTTAGACACACAAAGAATTTTTTCCAACTTTTAATTTATTATTTTACAAGTTTATGTACATAAAGTTTTCACTATTTACTTTTATGACGGAGTGTTGAACCTCGGGCAATTTGATTATTAAGACATACCGGTGGGTACCACAGCATGCGGTTGCCATCTTTCAGTGTTAATAACTTGTACCGTTACAGCTATCACAAAACGAATTACAGCATTGCATTTCTTGGAAACTTCTAATTTGTTTTGATACCCCCACATGGCCCTCTTGCCATTTAAAAATTTGACCTCGATCCAATATGACGAAGGCGGACTTCAAGATGTCAGCCATGTCCTGGAAGCACCCTCACACAAAGGCCCATCACTCCAATGTACCCAGGTGTCCTGGGACTTTTGAATCACCCTGTATATATATATATATATATATATATATGTGTGTGTGTGTGTGTGTGTGTGTGTGTGTGTGTGTGTGTGTGTGTGTGTGTGTGTGTGTGTGTGTGTGTGTGTGTGTGTGTGTGTGTGTGTGTGTGTGTGTGTGTGTGTGTGTGTGTGTGTCGTGAACACTAAAGAAACTGAATAACAGGAAAAGCTTTGACATTTAGTTTCAAACTACGTGTGTATTACACATTTAGTTATATTTTGCGGAAGGGCCCAACATTTTCCAACTTTGCTATGGAAGGTGATGAGGTGATTTGAGATTAAGCATATTCCTGAAACTTTTAACTTGATCAAGAAAATCGGAGATAAATCATATTCGTACTCGTTATGGAAGGCAATCGCTACACTATGAAGTTTCTCATCTGAAGCTGTAGAAGGATAGTTCGGAACAAGACCTGTGGAAAAATAAACTATTAATATTACGTGTCTAAAATCTGTTTTTAAGTTGAATCAGGGACGTAGCTAGGTTGATCAGTTTGGCGGGGGCGGGGGGAGGCAGGACTATTAAAACACGCTATGTATGGAGGGTAGGGGTACAAGGAGTTAAGAGGCGCAAGTCACTACAAATTTTTGTCTGGCGGACTAAGCTTTTAGATCCATTGGCGTTGCCATAAATTTTTATTGGAGGTCAGCCCACTGATAGAACTTTAATAATAATAATAATAATTATCACCATTATTTTAATTATATGCTATATGCTAGGGGAGACTTTTCAACTCAATCCACCACATGAATGATTATCCAGCACAACTGTTTTTTTTAATTTTTTTTGGAACATTTCCATCATCGGGAAATGGCAGAACTACAGATTATTTACCTTCCTTGGCAAAGGATTGGATATCTCCATCTTCAAAGCATGATTTTAATATATTTGATTTCAAGCGCGATCATCGTGAAATGGCTGAACAACTACATATTATTTACCTCCCTTTGGAAAAGATTTGATACCTCCATTTCAAAAGCGTGATTTTAATATGTTTCATTTCAGCGCCATCGAGAAATGTCTGAACTACAGATTACCTACTCTGGGAAGATTGGATACTTCATCTTAAATGCGAGATTTTAGTATAGTTGATTTCAGCGCCTTCATCGGAAAGTAGCAGAACTACAAATCATGTACCCTTCGGAGGTATGTATCATTTTCCTTTCCAAGATGGAGGTAAATAATCTATAGTTCAGCCATTTGCCGATGATGGTGCTGGAATCAAATACAATAAAATCACGCTTTTAGCACAGAGGTATTCAATCTTTTCCGAAGGAATGTAAATTATCTGTAGTTCAACGATTTCCCGATGATGGTGTTGCAATATGGTGCTGAAATCACATGTATTAAAACCATGGCTTTTAACATGGAGGTATCCAATGTTTTTCCAAGGGAGGTAATTAATGTGTAGTTCAGCAATTTCACGATGTTGGCGCTGGAGTCAACTATATTAAAAATCACGGTTTTAACAGGGAGTTGCCCATCTTTTCCAAAGGACTTAAATTATCTGTAGTCGAGCCATTTCCCGATGATGGTGCTGGAATCGAATATATTAAAATCACGTTTTTCACATGGAGGTATCCCATTTTTTTCCCCAAGGGAGGTAAGTAACGTGTAGTTCAGCAATTTCACGATCTTGGCGCTGGAATCAACTATATTAAAATCATGGTTTTAAGTATCCAATCTTTTCCAAAGGGAGGTAAATCATCTGTAGTTTAACAATTTCCCGGTGATAGCGCTGGAATCAAATGTATCAAAATTTTGCTTTTAAATGTGGAGTATCCAATCTTATCCCATGGGAGGTAAATTTGTACAGTTCAACGAGTCTTACTAAAATGAGAAATACAAATTATCTTCGGAGGCCGATATTCCATTGTCTACTTCTACACCTGTTCTGCGTGTAAAATGCCGATAGAATAAAAATTTTAATAAATCATTAGTTAGGTTGTCTATTTGGCTACAAAAATTAAATTTTGGGTAAGAATTTACAATATAGAGAAAGTCTCAAATTTCGTTAATTTTCGGTATACTAACTAATTTTGGCCTCCTAATCACGAATCTGTTGTAAAAAACCGAGGGTCACGTCTGGAAATTGTACATTTTGATGAAAAAATGTTTGTTAGCGCCAAAAACCATTCACACGAGGTTAGGTTAGGCCTGTTAGGTTAGGTTCCATTAGCACTCATTTCACCCCTAAATTCATCGAAAAAATAGGGATCGTACTAGAATTGAACAGCATAAATCATTTTCTTGTAAAACAACGGCGTGGTTGGACACAATGACAGGAGATTACATTTTTGTTCGTAAAACTACGCATATACACCTATATATATAAAAAAATTCAATCGGCTTTTTTTCAAATTTTCAGACATAACCCCCGGTTTTTTTCAACAGATTCGTGATTAGGAGGTCAAAATTAGTTAGTATACCGAAAATTAACAAAATTGGAGACTTTCTCTATATTGTAAATTCGCTCCAAATTTTGCATTCGGATAATAATGCAAATCAATTATGACATAGAATATCCTTTTTCTCTACTGAGCGAAATGGCGCGGTTTTGGCGGGAATCGAGCATTGGAACCGAAACATAGGTATTTTGTCGTGCGACAAGTGGAAAAATCTTCAAATATTGTTTCTAACGTAAGAATCATGAACAGGTGTAGGCCATATGACTTTCTTCCAGGTATATTTTTTACATGTCTTTTACATGTTTTGCAAGTTTTACTTCAAAAGTATTTACTGAGGGAAAAGAAGAAACTTTGTCATCTAACTGGTTTAATAGCTAAAGTAGATAGTGAACAAGGAGTGGTTAGTACAGCTTGGTACGATGCGAAGTGTCAGGTCAGGGGTTCGAATCCCAGCTTGGCATGGCTGTTCTTTTTGAGTGTTTGAATTGATATTTTAAGTTCACTTTATGCACAGATAGGCTAATAGGGCTGGACATACAGATTAAAGTGGGTTCTGAACCACTGTGGAATATGTCTTCAAACCCGGGACCCCTTGATTACAAGGCGACGATGTTACCACTACGCCATAGGGGATGCTCTCTTTTTGAGTGTCTCTTGTCCCTTCATCATTTTCATCATATCACCACTCATTCTCATCGTGGCAATTAGCCAAATGTGGCAGAAAAGCGACTTTAAACAACAAAAATCAAATCAAATTGAAATACTAGTTTCAAAGCACAATGAAGGTTCAAGTTTATGCAGTGACGGATCTGTAAATTTTGGGCCCTTCCGCAAAATACAACTAAAGGGCCCTTCTATGTAAAATGCATATACTTGTGAAAGGATCTGCCAAAGCTTTTGCTGTTATTCAATTTCTTCAATGTATTTGTATGTATGCATGTGAGTGTGTGAATTGAAATTTTTGTTAGCGTCGGTTTTCATCAATTTTTAGCTAATCACGACAATGAGGATGACGATAGGATGATATTGAGCAAGTACACCCATGCGCAGGCCCAGATTGGAACCAGGTACCATAATATAATTTGGGGTGAATTCAGACAAGAGTGTATTTCCTCCTTTGTTGAGCCTGCAACACTGCACCAGTATGTTGCGAGTTCCTGCATTGTCGCTTGTGGTTGTATTGCTGAGTTATGTAGCTGATAACGTTCAGTTGTTGAACTTGTGCACGTGTGTCAATGTATCAGTGGCGTAGCATTATAGTACACCCATACGCCCGGCATTCCCTGATTTAAAATTTCAAAAATGCGTAAATGATGTAAATATAAAGTAAAACTTGACAAATTTCATATATGTTTGACCTTCATGGCATTATAATAGCTATTTTTCGTGATCCGCTTGCAACGCTCCACTAACAACACTCGTTCTAGCATTTTTTTTTCAATGCCTTTCCTAGCCAGAGGCCGGGCAGGTTTGGTGTTAAGGACTCTATATTCCTCGCTGGAAGTTGCTGCCCTGGAGGGAAAGCTTGGATTTCTACAGCACGCGCGCAATGCTCTCTTGGACGCTGGCATACGGAGCAGAGAACTACGTGATTTGTTCATGTGACCCTTCCTTCCTTCCGTTGCAGACGACAGAAGCAGAATGCCTACTCGTTTCTTCACGCTCGTGCTGCGTGATGGTACAATACACAATATTGACTGACATAACTTTACCAAACTCAAATATACCATTTCTTAATGGCCATTGCATTGTATAATTTATCGCACGAACAGCGATGTGCATTAAAAACTAAAAGATCAACACAGTTTTTGTCAAATAAGTTGGTGAAGTCCTCGTAGTATAAGTTCAGCCTGTGGCTGCTCTACCACTTAACCCGCAAAACTATTCTATTTTTATTATTATTATTTATTTCGTTAGTATCTAACTGCTTAATGTTGTGTCAATGGAAATGTTTAGCATTCATTTGAAAACTCTTTAACATCAAATGGTCTCTGGACAAAATTATTTTAAAATGTTTATGAACATTCTCAAGATGCAATAAACAGTGGTCTGAATTACTAATTGGCACTGTTACGTCAGTTGAGTGTACGATAGTTGGATCATCCACCTACCTCCGTGTCAGTGTGTTTTGCACAGCTCGCCAAGATGACAGAGGTCCCTGGTTCGAATCCCAGCATGAGCACAGGTGTTCTTTGTGAGTGTAGCTTCATCAATATCATCACTCATATTCATATTCGCGGAGATTAACCAAAAGTGGTAGAAAAGCGAAGTAAAATAAACCAAATCAATCAGTAGTTGGATCATACACAACAATGATGTCTACTGTTTTTCAGAGGTGCTTATGATTCAGGTAGGTTTTTTAATGACTTGCGTCATGTAGAAAGGTCAAAAATTTGTGGCATAGTGAGGCATCTAATTTTCTAGCTAAAACATGCATGGATCATGTTTTACTGAAAACCTAGCTGACTTCACGCAAATAAAAGACCTGTGGCGACTAATTCCATAAGTAAATTTTTAAGCAAAAAAGGGCCGACCCTTCCTTCAGACTTGTCGTTCCCAACTGAAATGCCCATGCTACGCCACTGCAATGTATGTGTGAAACTTCTCTGACGTTAAAAGATAATTTACATTGTTGTCCTTAATAGCGTAAACTTTGGGCCATAGCTGACAAATAATGGGAATTAGGAATTTTTGTCGCAAGAACGTGTCAACAATGGAGGTGTAAGAACAGTTCTGTGATAGTGTAAGCTGTGTGCATTTGCAAGTATAAACGTAGCAGCAGTTAAAGTGGCAGACAGTGCTTCATTGGGGTGAATACGGACAATGCTGAATATGTACAGAAAATAAGTTGGAGGACAGAATTATGGAAACTAAACTATGATAAGAAAGATTTGGAGAATGCCATAAGAGATGTGAAGGCAGGAAAATTAACACACAACAGAGCATGTAGACAGCAGTGATGAATCAGAAATTCAAGGTCAACAAGAGAGAATGCCCATGTCAGAAACCTGCACTCGTGTTCTAGAAGAGGATAAGATGTGTTTGCAACAGCACATTATACCTAGTCTTACCATAAATACTGTCCCAAAGTTGTAAGTAAATAGACACAAAATGGTGAGAGATATTTTAATATCAGAATAACATGAGGTGCATGGATGCATTATGAACCAAAATCACAAATAATTATTCGAAATGACAACCTTTAGCACTGACACACTTCTGAAGTCTTCGTGGCCACTCATCAATGGAATTACGCAACACATCAAGTGGAAACTCCGCAGCTGCCTTCTGAAGAGACCGCTTTAAACTGTCAATATTGGGATGTCTCTTCTTGCAAACCATCTCCTGAAGCTTGGACCACAATTTGTAGTCCAAAGCTTTTAAGTCTGGACTGGCAGAGGGCCAATCTGACGTGGACATGAAGTCAGGAACATTTGCCTCCAACCACTGCTGGGTGGTGCGTGCTTATTGTGCTGGGGCTGAGTCCTGCTGGAAGCTCCAGTTCTCTCCATGGAAGATGGTGTCGGTAAGATTCTTGCATAGTTTCTGAAGCACTGTCTGCTGGTACACTTTGGCTGAAGTTTTGACCCCCTTTTCACAAAAATGGAGATCCGTTGTGCCCTCGTAGCTCACACCCCACCACACCATGACTGATGCAGGATGGTGACCCCTCTGGATCCTGGGGGCTTTGTCAGCAGCTTCCCGAGAGGATGTGGCATACACCCTGTCATTTTGGGCATTGAAAGTCTCCTCAACTCTGAAAATTTTATCATCAGTGAAAAGGATTCGACGGTGCCCATTTGCCGCGTAACGCTGAAGTAACCGCTTTGATTTCCGGAGCCTCTGGAGCTTCAGTTCACTTGTCAAGAGATGTCCTTTGCGTCGTTTCTAGACATGGAGTCTCAGGTCACTGCGTAGCGTACGAGACATCGACATTTTTGAAATCTTTAGCTCACGAGGCATCACTGACTGTTTCCGTACAGGATTTCGTCGCACTCGTGCCGCCACTGCTTTCACAAGTTCTGGTGTTCGTACTGTGCGTGGTCTTCCTTGCCGTGGGCGATCTTTAACAGTACCAGTCTCATCAAAGTGCTGGGTAGTGCGGTAGACAAATTTCTAGGAGATTTTGAGCTTCTGGAGGGTTTTGAAAATCTCCCCTGGTGATTTGC
Organism: Lepisma saccharinum; assembly: GCF_977018435.1. NCBI lineage: Eukaryota > Metazoa > Arthropoda > Insecta > Zygentoma > Lepismatidae > Lepisma > Lepisma saccharinum. The sequence continues at coordinate 44,607,281 of NC_139239.1, read as the reverse complement.
CTACCTTGTGCAATGCTACAACGGCCACACGATTTTCGTACTCAACCCATTCCATCTTCAACACTTACAACAGACACCTTTCCACTTGACCAGCTCAACAAGCAATGACTCACGCTTCACGCTACCGCTCTTGCCGTCTCTCGGTTGTACGGGTGGAAGTACAGCCACCCTCAAACGTTGGGACAGTATTTATGGTAAGACTATGTACATACACAGATAACAAAAAAGAGCAAACACGAAAATATGTTGGTGTTGTAACTGGTGTAGCCGCAAGAAATATTAATGTGAAATTTCTGTGTTCTTATAATAACAGTAGAAGAGTCTTTTTGTTTCCAACCGTAGATGATGAGAATTCCATTGAAATAGATCAAATCATGGAGATTCTTCCAAAGTCACAACAGAAGAGCGGTGAATTCACATTTGGATATGATATTCTGTGACTTTTTACTGGAAGCATGCTTTAAGAAAGAACAATTAAACACAAATTATGTGATTGTGATTGTCTCGTTCAATACAGATTATGTAATGGATATTTGTATCTATGCATGTATTTTGTCTCTATGTAGCCCTTTGCGTTTTTTAAAACTCATGTTTGTGTCAGAAATCACCCATAGAATGGTACAAATTCAGACAAACTGTTTGTACAATTGTTTGTCCGAAATCACCCCAAAACGTGGGGTGATTTGGGACATCACATATGTTTTAATAAAATTTGAAGTATAGTCTTTTCATGGAATGTTTTATCTTAGTTGTGTTCCTCATAAATATACTCCACAATGCAATGCGTAACAATTGTCTGTGCTCAAAAGCTTGTTTGATATACATGATATACATATTAAAAACTCATACTACACTGTACTAACCACTCTGCTACAGAGGTCGGCATAGCTCTCGAGAGCCAGGTGGAATTGTATTGTTCTTTTCATACAGAAGTTTTGTAAAATCATGTGTAGATGAAACTTAATGATAAATCACTTTTGAGAGCTGCTTAAGAAACAACAATTCAGCTGGTAATGATGGACCAACCTGTTTCATAACATTTCTGTAATTCGTCTGCTTATGCTATTAGTTCGTCGTGCATTAGGTTGGGTATGTAGCATTGTTTAGGTAAGCAAATCTGGTTTCAGGGTCCCCAAAGTAAGTAATAATTTTATTCTATCCACTAGATTTTCATTCCCTGCTCTGCCGTGTAGGACTTCTAACCCTGGGGCCCCTGTACTGTGGAGTTTTGAGGTTTATAGATGGAGCACTGATTGTATGTATATTTGGCAGACGAAAATTTTGGGGAGGAAATTAGACTGAAAAGTTTAAAAAGTAACACTAATTCAGAGAAAAAAAAGAAAAAAAACAACCACAAATCGAGATCCCTACTTACAACCAGTAAACAGGAAATGTGTCATTGTTCTGATTAGTAGCCTTTGAACATATAATGGTTACATATGCTAGGAGGAGGGGACACTTGAAAAGTTTTAATGGAAAGGGGAAACATTAAGAGGTGTGCTTAGCGTGTCACGTCACAGTGACCTACAATTCCAAAATACGCAAGTCCTAAACTTGTTTTCACGTCCTTTATTTTCCCAATTCCAGGGAAAACCATTAGGGTGTGGTACAAACCGGCATAGGAACACTAGTTTGGAGTTGCCACTATCGCTCTGTTCGCTGGATCTTCGATTTTATCAGTAGATCTGGGAAAATATACCTAATTTCTAGCTATTACTTGGTACAAGCGATGCCTCTCTCAAGCTACTCAAATATAAATCTCTTTCCCACATAGTACTACACCCAGGAGTGCATTTTGCAATCTCATGAGGCTCTGGAATGTGGACCCACACCACAGATATAGATGGCCACACTCTCATATAATCCTCTGTGGTGTTGAGTAGTGTCCTATCCAGGAGTGTTTGTGATTATCCTCTACCCAGTGGTGTAGTGCAGTTTGCTGTGCCACTATGGAAGGCAGCCACTGCCTTTGTCCAAAAGGACAAAAAAGCAAAATAAATTAACACATCAATCATGTCCTCTTTGGACAGATTTTCATTCTCCAGGATAGACCTTAGACACAAACAGGAACACAGTCATATATCTGATAAAATCTAAGATCTAATGAAATCAGATTGCCTCGTTCTTAAGGCAAATTATCCACAAGGGTCTTAATACTTGCAGTCTAATCAATCTTCACACACACTAATAAAGCTGTATGCCTCTGGTGATAAGACTCAAATAAGTGATTAAAATTGTAGTGTTGTATTCAGAAATCACAAATACAAATAATACCGTTTGATCATCTTGTTGCATTTTCCATTCTTTTTATGTCTGGATCTAAGACCTGCAATGCATGGACAACATTGTGGGGCCCTCAACCTCAGCTCCCCTTCACCCCCAACATTGCAGTGGTTGTGAGGACGTCTGGTACGTCACTGCTACCTATGCAATGTTCTAATTTATTTACCCACAATTTGAGCATACAAAATGCATGTAATAAATATTTATTTGTGAACACATCCAATACTGAATCTATCATGAATCAATGGTTCAAATTTTACTGGATTATTGTACAGTCATGGACACTTCTGGGTTGTAACGATTTTATTGAAAGTCAACTGTATCTTTACAATCCAGATGTGTTCATGACTGTACTGTTTACAGTGCTTTACTCCATTCGAAATGAGTTTGAGTTGGTGTTTTTAAGTCGACTTTATGCACAGAAAGGGTAATCAGGACTAGACCTACGGTTTAGAGTGGGATCCGAACCACTTTGTGCCTCCATCATTCGAAATGAACATACTGACATTGTAACTATATGGATGGGGTAAATTAGATCAACACTGAACAATTTTAAGTCTAAAAAGGTAGTATGGAAAGGAAAAGGAACAATTTTTAGAAAAAAAACAACAACACAAAAACAATGAAATTGCAAGCCATTGTATTTCTATGCTGGATGGTTCAGGTATCTTTTCATTCTTCTTTTTACATTCTAGCAGACTGAGACAACTAGCTTTCAAAGATAATGCCAGGAGCAATCACATTATATAGTTCTCACAATTACTGTTTTCACAGATTAATGTTAAACTCTTTTATAATTAATTATGTATTTTGGATTTTTCTGTTTGTTCAATTAAAGAAGTTTCCATGCTTTTTAAAAGCAATGTTAATAATAGGTACAGAATAGAATTTTGACTTTTTATGTTTTGCATAAAGGGAAACTTCACTGAATATAATATACACTAGCTACAAACGTTAATTAATCCAGGTTTATTTCCCAATTATTGATCATTTCCATCATTTCCAGACAGCCATTTTCACAGGTCATTCTACAAATAGAAATCCTCCTTTCAAAACCTGCTTATGCATTCATTTTTTTTTTAAGTACAAAAATTACATCTTTTTCACCTCTTCCAAACTAACAATGAAGGCAGCTGACAGTATGTATCATTTGCAATTCTTCCATGATTCCATTGAATCTTCACTCCTTAATTTTTGGATATGCCTAATGCCTAGGTACAAGATTCCAAGCATTGAAAATTCAATGCACAGAATTTCACACGAGAGAATACAAAGTATGAGGCACGTGCACAGACTGAAAATATTTGTATGTGCTAATTTGTGAGTATCTACAACTTTTGCATTACATAATATAGAATAGAATACAGGTTTCAAATAATTACACTGTTTGCAAGGTTGTTTTTTACTTAGAACTTCATCAAAAGAAAGCAGAAGTAACATGAGTGCTATATTTCCTAACCAAAGGGTAGCAACAACAGAAGGAAATGTATCTTGCTTATTATGGACATTAAAGTAGCATCACCAATAATATAGGGCTACTAGATCACCATGAGCAAAAAGTAGGACACACTGTCGCAAAATGTAGGATTTGAAGTAACTATAGAACACAATTATTCGCAGCAAATACTGTAATACATATACACATATTACTTGATTTTTCACAAATAATTTGAGATGACACATTTTCAGTTTTAAACAGGATTTTGATTACAATAATTCCACAGTTGATACAGAAGTTTGAATCATGAAATGGAATGTCTTTGTCTGATAACACAAAAGGAAGCCTTTGTTCATCTATCTGAAAGACATATTTTGATTATGCAAATTATGTTATGCTCAAAATGTATGATGTTTATGATATTTTTTAAATTCTTCCTGAACTGCAATCTGGTAGCTTTATATAGGTTGGAAACTCTTTCAGTAGTAAAGTGATGAAAGTTGTGCACCATGGTTGTGAGGTCTAAGGTGTAAGCTTTAGGTCCCAGGTACAGAATGCACACAAGTTTGAGTCTCCTGAGGAAAGCACAACTACTTTTCTTCCGAGATTTCGTCTGTGTATGGGATTGGTCACCACCCACCATCGTGAGGAAAGTGGGGAGCTACAACTGAAAAGTGTATTCCGGTCATAGAAAACTTATAAAAATGACTGGGGATTTGTCATGCTGAACACATGTCACCTCATGACCAGTTAGATTATCTCACGCCTCTGGTGAGAGTGAGGCTGGAAGTCAGTAGGTAGGCACTGGTCACAGGCTGTTATGCTATAGGTTATTTTATTATTATGATTAATGTAATGAAGCAAAAAAATATTGATTGTGATATTTAATGTTTTGTTCTTTCTATTTCGCTTGCTTTACATTAGTTTTCTACTTCTTGGGTTAATTGTGATGATGAGGACGAAAGATGAACTGGATTATATGATGCAATGATATACCCATGACTTACGCAGGACTCAAACCTGGAATCTCTGGCTTCACAGCACTCTATGCTGATCACTTCCACAAAGGCTGACTTAATATATGCATGTTATTTTTTCAATTATAAAGATTCTCAGATTTTATACTGTTACAGACACAGAAGGAAAACATGGGTGACTTGAACACACTATAAGAGAGAAAGATCTTCAAAATCAAGTTGTTGCATTTGCTTCACATGAGAACAATTCAACACCAGTATTAAATAGAAGAACTGGGTCTCTTTTTAAATCAAACTTTTGAAGAAAGTAGACTGAGTCATGGAGTCAACTGAAATGTAAGATTTGTAGTCTGTTTCCTTTTTCTTATTTTGTGTCACTTTTAGCTAATTGTAATGATGATGGTGCATGATAATTATATGGGACTGATCAACAGACACTTGAAAAATAATGCCCACACTCACATTGATGCTTTGGTTGAGAGATTGGAAAGGGACTTAAATCACATCTCCACATATTATACATCTGGTACCTTTTCTATTCACCAGGAATTCTGCCATATCAAATTTACAATAGGCAATTAGAATTACAAAAAAAGTATGGTTATTACATATTCTGTACTTTAGTTAAAGGTAAAGTTCCCCATGCATATAGCACCATGCCATGGAGGCACATTGATCTTTAAAATCATTAATTTGGATTTCAAATTAGGAAATTAAACAAAAACACCTGTTATCTTATGGAAAGACAAAGAACTGTGGAAAGTAATTTTTGCCCCACCTTTCGTCCCATCTGCTTTCTACTCTCGACTCTTTGGATTTATTTGCAATGGGCAGAGAGAAATATATATATATAAAAAAAATTGGTAGCTTTCTTCCTCTTTGGCATTCATTCACTTAGTAGATAAATAATCGAAATAACCGAGTTTTTGTTTTATGTCCTCAGATGGGTTAATCGGGACTGGGGCTACAGTTTAGAGTGGGATCCAAACCACTATGCGCTTGCATGGGTATTGAAATTGGGATCACTTGATTGCACAATGTTACCACTACGCCAAACGGAGAGGCCTATAATCGAAATAAGATTGAACTTCCAGAGTTATATGCACTTGATTAGATATTGTTGGAGACAGACAGCTTTATTCCAAGAAATGAATGAAGAAAAAGCGGATGTTCTTTCAGAGAACATATTTTCAAAGAAATATTTATTTGTTGCATGTATTTTGATGCTGTTAGTAAGTGGGTATTTTGAAGTCCACTAATATTTTCACTAAATTATTTTTTATTATGTATGTATGTATGTGTGTGTGTGTATATATATATATATATATATATATATATATACACACACACACACACACACACACACACACACACACACACACACTAAAGCTGAGATGATACTTTTCTGGATTCCAGGAATCTCATGGTGTCTACAGAAATGCATGAAACACCTTCACAGAGTCTAACTATACTGGTTACTATCCAAAATGCACAATTTTTATTATTTTGGCAACAGCATTGTGGAGAGAAATAGATTTTGATTATATCATTATTTAATGTAAAATTATGACAAAACTTTGGTGGATTGATAGATATAGTCTGATCTACTTTCAATTGTTTCAATTTCTAGTACAGTATTATAATTTCAGTTAATACGTTTCAGATATTAGATTCTAATAAATGGCATTTTATAGAGTATTGTGCTTATCAAAGTTATATATTATGTAAAAATAAAAAGAGTAACAGTGTAATGTAATCATTTGAAAACTGCACTATACATAAATTATAATAGTTGTGTGCAACACAAGCCCTGATGAGAAAAGTCTGCAACTACTTTGACCACATAAGTGCCAAATGTTTGGCATATCACACACACACACTGCAGTACCAAAAATACAAACAAAAAACAACTCTTCATTACCACACAAAACCATCACCAATGTAATCATTGTACAAAGTTATACTATGATAGTATAGTTTCTTAGTCCATAAGAATTCCAAATATGGAATGGGAAACAGGACTTTTAACTACAGCCTAAAGAAGACTAACTCTATTTACAGTGTAAGAAACATTTTGAAGTTGTAATTCCAGCTTACAATATCTAATTACCCATCTATGGAAACTTTTTACACCTTTTACATAAGACATCAATTTACACTAATGGAATGTATAAATTCTACTTCTCTTACAAAATTAAAAGATTACAGCCTATATGCATGATAGGATAAGTTTTCTCTGTTAATAATTTGAAACCCTCCACCTCAATGTGTCTTATCATCATGCATTTAAAAATGATCATCTAATACTGTTACATATCATACATAAATTGTTCTTCAAAAGCACTTCTACTTTCACAATATTTTGGCATCTGGTAGTGTTAATTGACAAAAGATTAGACCTGATTCTTGTCACCATTGTACCTGACCTGCAACTTAACATGAACAACATGGGAATAGCAAAGGTCAATAAATCCCTCCTACTAAACATACGGTACAAGTTTTAACAGGCCAACCTAGGTTGGCTACCCAGGAATGCAGCCCTAACATGCTAATTTCATGTTCCTAAAAGCATCTGAAGATGTAGAAAATACTATGCTGTATGTATAACATTGAAATGTCCTAGTTAGCAAAAAGATGTTGAGCGTTATAAACTTTCTACAACCATCATCTCCAACACATTAATATGCCGTACAAAGTGAACTTTTTCTGCTTCAAAGGAAAAATATAAAGTTTCTCACGGAGCACTCAGAATAAGTAGCATTACTTTTTTTTTTTTTACTTCTTACTTGGTCCCATCTACAGAGCAATCCTTTGTAAAGTGAGAGTGTGTTTTAAATCTTGTGGACATATTATAGAAGAATTAAGTTGCAAGTTTACATCTATATATCTACAACTGTAAATTGGAAAGATTTATCCTGAAACATTTCCTGTTAGATAATTCTCTCCTTGATGCTGTAACTGTCTACAACTGTCATGTGAGCATTTTATGCAATGAGAAGATTTATGGTTGACTTTCTACCCAAAACTCTGGTGGCCAAAGTCTGCATCCCATTGGATGATGCACAGCTACAGCTTTTATCTACATTCTAGACAAGAATTATCTACTTCTTTTTATTCAAGTAATTTTTCAATCATATCTCACGATGCTGGAAGAAAAATGGAAACAAACCCTGGACCACCTGTGTCAAACCATTAAGTTTTCTGGGAATACCTATATCCTACAAAGGCTAATTATTTACTTTGAATAAGGAATTTTTGCTATGAGTTATGATGGTTGCTCACAACAGTCCAACAATAAACCTACATGAGAAAACAAAACAACAAATGCTGACAAACTTTTCATTGAAGCCATCAGTTCTGAATGCTACAGGAAAGCAAGTGGAAGAAAAATGTTACTGGATGAAGAGCAACTTGTGGAGAGAAATGTTTGACTGGGTCTTAAGAGCCACCAAAACAGAAAGATGTATTTCTAGTGAGGATGTGTTTTAATGTCTTACACAATAACTTTAACACCACTGAATTATCCTTAACATATTCCATGTATTGCATGCATATTTAGCTTAAATCCACTGGCATCTTATTATGCCAATAGATCTTAATACTTGAACCAAGCACATCTTTAGTAAAACAAAACATAAATGCAATAGTCATACTGGTGAAACTGTTTCAAGTTATGCCTTCCCAACTTCAGTAAACGTAATAACTAGTTAACTGTTCAAATACAGTTAATGAAAGGCATACTTCAGTAAAAACTCACTTGTGAAATACATTAGCAATGGTAATTTCTTGATAATTTTTATATATATGAAAAACCACAGACACATTACATGGCTTATGAACTTAGATTACCTTTTCCTCTCTAATCATTATACATTAATATAAAATACACAATGAAAAGCTTAAAGGAAACAATAAAATTATGAAAAACTAAAATTAATCTAAACTGTTCTACTTCCACGTCTAATGAAAAAATATTTACACAGAAAGAAAAAAGTTGTATAGATATTTTACTCCCTCATACAAAATACTAATTTTGATTATTTTTATTATAGTATTATATGTATAAAATTAACCCACAACTTAGTCTTACACAATAAAAATTATAACAAAAATTAACACAAAGAACTGCAATACAGGAGAGCTTTTCTCCAAAATATATAAGGCAAGAGATAAATTTTCGAAGTGTAAATTAAATGCATGACAGAAAAGAGATGATAATTTAGTTGCAAATCATGGTTTTGTTCACAAAATTAAACATTGCTTAATTTTTTGTTGCAGCTGTAGAGCAATAACCAAATAGAAAAAATATCACTAGGCAGTTTTTGAATGCCTAAATAAAAAGGAATATTATCTTCACAGCTACCAAGTGTTAATAATGAAACCAACAATTCGAGCATTGAGCACCTAGTTTCATATCAGGCAGAGTGGTTTCGCTAACCACTCTGCTGCAGGCCCTGCAGTTGCTTGAATACATAGTTATTAAGGGGGTTAAGAAACAGTTAGTTTTTTCACTGAATGTTTATCGATAAAATTGGTACTGGTAAATCTAAATTAGTACTTTATCAATATTGGTTAAAATTTGACTTCTATATAACCCTAATGTACATGCATGTATATTGAAATATGAATGCTTTTCTTTATTTGCATTTGGTATCCGCAAAGCTTCTTGAATTGTATTTTCATAGGAAACCTGAACTTTTATAACATTTTGTGTGTAATGTTTTCATACTTTTTTAAAGACATAATGTAATTTTAAAATTTACATATAACTTTTCCCTTTTTTGAATTCTACACTTCATTCCTACGTTCAACATGCGAAAAAATTTAAGACCTAAAAAGTTTGCAATTACACCATGGATAATTGATAAAAAATGCTGCTACTGTATTTTAATCCCATTCAGTTGCGACATAAAATGTTTTGTTTGATTTCATTTTTTAAGTCCACTTTATGCACAGAAAGGCTACTGAAAATTCTGTCCACTGTTTTCAGTAGATGAATGGGTCTTTTGAAATATCTACTGTTTTCAGTAGATGAACTGTAATGCTACTGTCTTCTACTGTTTTCAGTAGTCCAACTGTGTCTACTGTTTTCAGTAGCTGAACTGTACTGCTAATGTTTTCTACTGTTTTTAGTAGCCCAACTGATTCTACTGTTTTCAGTAGATGAACTGTATTGCTAATGTTTCCTACTATTTTTGGTAGTCCAACTGGTTCATCTATCTGAAGTAGTTGAACTGTACTCTTAATGTTTTCAGTAATATAATTGTACAACTAATATATTTTATTGTGTTCAGTATATTGCAGTCTGAAAACAGTACTCTTGTCAGTAATGAACATTTTCTTATCTATACAACTGAAAATGCAATGGAAAAATCGTATAAACAACTAAAATAAATGTATGGTAAAGCATGTGGAACTTGCTACTTAAGAATGTGTTCACACAACAAAGAAATCAAATAAAGTGAAGACGTTTTTAAGTGTGTAGCTGTAGGATCCACAGTCATTACATATGCAGATGTTGACACTGCTCTTAAGTTTACTGCTGCCAATGACATATCAAAGTATTTTACTACTTTCACCACTAAATGCAAAGATCTTGTAAATAACCACTAGATCGTCACATGATGCTGTGTGAACAATTGAATGCAGGAAGAACAGGATGAAAAAATTAAGGGGGGAAAGGAATGATGGATAATTTGAACAATGCTTTGCTTGTGTTCGGAAAATAGAAAGATAATCACTGATATGTGGAGGAAGATTAAACATAAATGCTTAACTGAACACCAATGTGTATAATACAATGCATGTAGACTATAGTACAATGTTGCTTGTAGCATTAAAATAAATGTAAGACATGTGCAGTAACAATATCGTGGGAGAGATGTAAATATAATCTGTTGACAATTCTTTCCACAGATTACACAATACGTACATGCCTAAAATAGAGGGATTCAATTTTCCGAGAATAGATGGCTTCAATTTTCCAGTGTTGTCAGTTATAGACATGGCAGAGCATTGATTAAATGAAACAAACTTTGCTAGACAGGATATTCTTGTTTTGAGTCCACTTCATGCTCAAATAGGCTAATTGGGACTGGACCTACAGTTTAAATTGGAATCCAAACCACTTATCAATGTTCCTCCACAGGGAATTGAAACCAGGACCAACCGATTACAAGGCAACAGTGTTACCACTACAACACTGGAGACACCCTGGTGTTGTCTAATGATGACGAGGCTGCTGAACAGCCTTTGTTATCTCAAACTTCTTATAAATGACTTTAGAGTACACACACAAACAAAACACTTTTTGTATGTAAAGATAACACAGGGCCAGAGTATCAGGATACATTATGGTAACAAACAAGATTTAAAGTCAGTGGTAAAAAAAGTTCTAATTTTGAATGTAAAACATTGCTTCATCATCTTCAAAGTTAATCATATTGTAACTTTTCTGTTGTGTTAATTTCAATTTGTTTAAAATATGTTTTCATTCACAGAATGCAATTACAAAACTTATACATAATGATTAATTTACAGGATCAGTTAAATATGTATATTAGCAACTGCTGTGCAAGGCTGGTTATAATCATATTCTTACCCAGTTAGCAAATTTTGGATATCAGGATCAAATACCTAGTAGACGGACATCAATTACTTATGCATATCATAGCCATTTCTGTGTTTCAATTTAAGTTCAAAATACTTCAGATGTGAATCTTTTAACTATAGTTTCTGAAAAATTGAGAATGCAGAATTAATATTAATACAGTATTATTCATAAATATTTTTAAATGGATCTTTTCTGGTAGAAATATGAGCAAATTAATATCTATTGAATATCAGTTAGGAAAGACTTCCAAGTGTGTGTGTATGTGTGGTTTGTCTATGTCAGATATATATCCACTGTGTGTGTGCGCCTCAATTTTTGTTTCATGCTACGCAAAAATTCTTAACTTTCTACATATATTTCTGTGAAGAGAATTGAATATGCAATTTGCCTTGCATGTACCATTAAATGGAAAATAAAATATATTTTACATATTTATCTTTTAAAATAGATTTGCAAATTATGTGTTGCTTAAATAATCTAAAAAATATGTGTCACTTTAGTAGAAAATTAAAATAAATATTTTTCTGTTCATTTGCTGCAGGTACTCATAACTTGATAGTAAAAATCATACAAAATATAAATTACATATCATTAGCAAGTAATGCACTACAACAAGGCTTTAAATCATGAATTTTTATGCTCTAAAAGTAAAGAAATTTCATATGAGACATATGAACAAAAAAAATGTGTTTGGAATATAATACATAAAATTCACACTCATGATGGCACCCAAAATGTTATACCATTTGTTTTATGCAGAAATCATATATTATTCAAAAGACTAGCAGACAATTAAACATTACGATTGCCACTTTATTTGCCTGGACTTTCAATCGAGCCCCTTTACACTTCTAGAATTTTCAGATGTACAAATGCTAACAGTACAAAACATTAGCTTTGAATTTTTGGTACATGCTGTCAACTGTTTGCATAGAGCCCACCACGAAAGGAAACAAACCATATTTATCACAAAGCTCTTGTACAACAAATTGCCTCAACATTACAAATGAATGAATGTTGTGGAGTTTAAGAAACATAACTGATGCCAAAACATTATTTTATTCTATAGTGAATATCTTGATGCAAATCTATAAGGGAATGAGTACAGATATTGTACTACATATTCACTAATTCCTTTGCAAGATGTATTATATATTATATAGTACAATATATTATATCTGCATGATTTTAATTATCAGACAAATGATACTGTATCCCCAGTGGCGGTGATTAGTGGGGTGTGGGGGGACAGTTGCCTCCCCTTCTCAAACACACACATATTTTGCCACTTTTGCCCTGGCACATGCTAAACCTTATGTAACAAGGGAAAATAAACTGTCCTTGTCCCCCAGTTTTGGCACCTTGCCCACCCAGTTTTGGAACCCACTCCCCACCACTGTGTATCACTTACAAAAATGTTAAATTGACATAATATTGACGAAATGATGGAGTACTGAAATCCCTAAGGTGAATAAATTAATAAATTCTCTGGATCCTGGCCATACTCCTTGTTTCTGCAAGAAATCTCCTCAGGTCTTCTATAAATGGCTTCTCCACCAAACTTCCAGAAAGTTTCACCCTCACATAAAGCTTTAACTATTTTTAAGACAAAGTTTTTGGAGCATGGACAAGTGTATTTTATGGACTGATGGAGATTAGATGATAGTCTGAAACAGTATATTTTTTTGAGCAAGGTGATTGTAAAATCAAATCAATAGGTGATTTTCTTAAAGTATTTTGAATGCTGATCACGGAAATGACATTCACTTTTTCCCATTATGTCAGGATTTTTCACAATTTCACAATCAAAATTCTCATATTCCCCATTACATATATTACGTAACACATCAAAATAAATTTATGCACGAAAAATTTATATTGTTTCCAAATGAATAAGTGATTCTGAAAGCATTTTGAGTGATAAACATGGAAATGATGTGCATTTTCCCCTATCAAGTCAGGATTTTTGACAATTTCACAATCAAAATTCTCATATTCGCCATTCCATTATGCCTATTCCAGAATGCAATAATATAAATTTAAACAAAGGAAATTTCGGTTGTTTACAAACCAATAAGCGATTCTGGAAGTATTTTGAATGCTGATGATGGATATGACAAATTTCTTCCCATCACGTCAGGATTTTTCCCTAGATCACAATTTTTCTCCACGTCATTAAGTTCAATAAACCCAGTACATTATTACATTGAGTTTTGAACATTTTGTGAAGGAAATTTTTATTAGGGATTTCAAAAATGGAACTTACATAATCAATGTTGACAACTTTCATGTCAATGTGTCTTGTGAACATGGAAGGTGGATTAAATGCTTACTATTCTATGTGCATTTATAGTTCAAATTGGAGGATTTGAATTCTAGAAAACCAATATTTTACCATCATCTAAACATAGTCATCTATTGAGGACATGATGGAACTACACATTTTATTGTGAAATTAGGGCAGTTAATATATTGCTGTTTTCTGAAAAAAACTATACGTGATGGGTAAAAATGGATTTAATTTTTTACTGAACATGCTGAAATTATTCAGAGACAACAGTCATCTGTGAGTCATTCAAACCAATGCAGGCCTGTGTAATGAGAAACACCGATGAGAGAGGCTTTGAACATAACTGCCTAACCTATTCACGTGCAACTTCTACAAAAAATTTTCGAAAGGGATATTAGATTTAACTACTTAACCTAACAACAAGAACAAAAAAAAATGTAACTACTTGCACCTCTTCCCTAGAAAAACATTTTGTAGCAAGAATGTTGAAATAGTGTGTAAAATGTAGGGTGGATTTTTGAATATTGTGTAACCATCTCCCCAACAGTAAACCATCTGTAGTCATTTAACCTTCTGGTCATGTATGCATGTATTCAGATTCATTATGCCACACAACTTTACCCAAGAAGTACAGCATTTGCTCACACAGTTGCAATGCTCATACTTTAATAGAGAACACAACCAATGAGATAATTAAATGGTATGACATTTTGTGCACCACCCTGTAGATTGGCTTTAAAAACTAATAATAAAATTAAATCCACCCCAATTTCTATTCTCTACAAACGAACATAATATTTGCTTCAATATAAGAAAAATAACCTACAAAATAATCCAAAATTACCATGAAGTGTGTGGGTATCACATACTTTAACAACTTTGCAATTATCAGACAGTTTAGTTTATTATTATTATTTATGCCGTACTTTGATACCTTCTGAACCTTACACCTTGAGGGGGGGGGGGAGGAGCATCCCCTACTATCAGACCTTTACTGCACTTTTAACCCATCACATCATGTTTTTATTATTTCTTATTTGAAAATATAAAAATTACTCTGACACTAATTAAACTTTTATTCATCTCAAAATATCTACTCTCACTTTAATTGAATTTTATTAACAATTACATGTTTTCATAATTTATTATCTGTATTTAAATATACTGGAATGATATATTTCCCATTCCTTCCAATAAATTTCAAGGTATTTTTAATATGCTTAACATTTTCAACTGCCGGAAACAGATTATTTGGAAGGAATGGTGTGTGAAAGCTTTTTAATAGGTATCAAAGATTTCATTTTATACAAATTCTGTAAATGGGATTGTTCTTAATAGATAGATGACTTCTCATGAAATAAATACCTTATGATAATCTATGGATAGAGCATAGTGACTACGGTGATGAAATATGTAAATCCTTTGTACACTGCTCGTACCAACATCCAATTCACACTGCATAAAAAGTCTCAAAAATGAGTGCAGTTTGTGAGAATAAACCCACCTCCGTGCAATACACTTCTCAATTGTGCTACTACAGCTTGTGTACTTAAAATAAATTTGTCATGTACAAGACTAACTACACACATGTGCTGTACAATCAAAGTCAACAAACATCCTTATTCTCATGTGTGTATAGGAATTCTCATTTGTAATTATAAAATTGCTATATACAATGAATAATACAAGTCTTAAACAAAACTATAAAAGTGTGAAATATATATATAATGTATGTACAATACTTCTCTCTTTATTCTGCTAAGGTTAAAATACAAAAGAATTGGTTATTCCTTACATAGCAGATCAAAGAGTGTAGTTAACTCATTGTACAGTTTGTATGTTCCAGCACACGAATACAAATAACCTTGTTCTCTTATTTCTTTGACAATTCAATTCAAAATTAATAATAAATCTACTTCATTATTAATAAGAATACACAATTATTTCCAACTCCAGATTTCCTTATGATGCTTATGATCAACTATTTGGCATGAGTTGTTAAAGCAAAAAAAAACCAAAAAAAAACATAGAAACTATCTACTAGCATCTGCAAAACCTTAACAAGTTTCTCACTTTCTTCCCATAATTTTATAAACTTTTGAACAACAGAACAGAAAAAAATAATATATTAATGTGTATATACTACCAGTATGCTCAATAATAATAATGCACATAATATAAGTTTTAATTCAAAATAAAAGCTTAAAGATTAATAATAGAAATGTTATAACATAAAAATATATAAATTGAATAATATATGAAAGCTATATTAAAAAACTAGCAGCTCATGAAATACAATTCATTGCTAATCACCATCAATCAAGTCCCATCAACTGCTGAACACATCTTTTCTTCCACAATGCACTTATAATACAATGAAAAAAGCATGCAATAATGCATGCTAGGCAGGTAGTAACATGATAAATAATGAATATGTACAAAATGATTTCACTTAAAATATCTTACCAGTTATGCACATTTCCATGAAGTCTGCGGTTCATCTTGATCTCATTTCAGTTTTTGTAGCCATGAGTCTACCAGCTTCACTGCAATAAATCAATCTTTTGGCTTACTTTGTTATTTCACGCTGTGCATATATACTTGCTCACCAGAGGCACTTGTAGGAATGAGAATCTATGACAAAAAATGCAATGAAACCAAAGAGAACATAACTTGAAGAGGGGTATTTTTAAAAAAATCATTTACAAAAGCTTCCCAAGTCTCTGCTTCAAATACTCCTTCATGGGTTCATAGTAGTCCTTCCGCAACACAACCATCTCAGGCATCCGGCGAACACTGCTCAGCAGCTCAGAGTCAGACTCCAGCACAACTATCACCAAAATTGCGAGAGCAAACACCACAAACAGGAAGGAGGGGATGAAAACGTGAATGAGATTGAATTTCCGTTGCTGAAGGGTACTTTTACTCGAACCACTCTTCAAATGCAAGGGGGTTGGGGTGCCTTGGGACTGGCCGTAAGCATCATGACGATGAGAAGCATGTTTGTGGGTTCCGACATCCAGCTGGGACTCAGATGATGAATGATCAAATGAGTCCCTAAAGTAATAATCACTGTACGAGCCATGGCTGCCACCAGAATCAATCCCATGACTCCCATCAATACCTGTAAAGAATAACAAAAATCAAAATTACTATTATGGAAGA
Organism: Lepisma saccharinum; assembly: GCF_977018435.1. Classification (NCBI taxonomy): domain Eukaryota; kingdom Metazoa; phylum Arthropoda; class Insecta; order Zygentoma; family Lepismatidae; genus Lepisma; species Lepisma saccharinum. The sequence goes on along the minus strand of NC_139239.1, from coordinate 44,590,515 downwards.
AACTGTAACAATGATTGTCATACATGTTTCTGACAGTAATAATCAATAGGGTCAAAGAACAGGACTACATTACAATTTGCCACACAATTAAGGGATATGCAAGATCGAATTGAATGTTTTTGTATTTCCATTGCCTGTGGAAAGATGTGTCGGGGGGGGGGGGGTAAGATGGAGAATGGCCACATGGAAACATTTGTTATGGCTGTTGGTATGGATGGCAACTGTGAAATCGGAGTTTTGGGTGGAGGAACGGTGGTTATTGATCCTAAGGTTCAAGGGGGTGGAGGTTTTGCCCAGGTAGAAGTTGCCACAGATTTGGCAGATGAGGGTGTAAATGGGATTGGATGAGTGGCAGGTGCCCTTAGGGTGAAGGGTGAACTCACCTGCAGCGGTGAGGATCAGGAGGGTGAGGGTGGTGATGAGTATGGGGCAGGTCTTGCACCTCAGTTTGTCTCACCTGTGAGCTGGGGGAGTGGTGTGGAAGGGATGGGAGTGTTTTGGACCAAGATGTTCTTGAGGTTGGGGGGGAGGGGGCGATGGAAGATGACCCTAGGTTTATCCCGAAAGATGTCCCTGGTGTAGGATGGGAAGGAGGGAGTGGAGGGTATGTCTGATTTTCGTAAGGTGGGGGTGGTATTGGGTGATCAGAGCGGAAGGTTGGTTTTAGGTTGTTTGTGCGGTTGTGGGAGGTGGCTCTTGCGATTTGTTTGTTGATGAGAGTGGAGGGGTAGCCACGGTTGGTTAGAGCTTGGTGCAGGCGTAGGTTGTAGTTTTGGCAGGATGCGGGGGAAGAGTTGAGGGTTAGGGAAAATAGGATGGTGTTTTTGGTGTGGTAGGGGTGTGAGCTGGAATAGTGTAGATACTGGAGGTGGTTGGTCGGTTTGATATGTATGAATGTTTCCAAGTGGTCTCCCACGATGTGGGTATCCACATCTAGGAAGGTCACTTGGTCTTTGGAGTAGAACCAGGTGAATTTGAGGGTGGTGTAGTTGTTCAGTTGGTTTAGGAAAGTCATGAGGGAGGGTTCGCCATGTGTCCAGAGGAGGAAAATGTCATCTATGAATCTAAGCCAGAGGAGTGGTTTCAGTTGTTGGGAGTCAAGAAATTCCTATTCCAGCCTGCCCATGAACAGGTTGGCATAAGAGGGGGCCATTCGGATACCCATAACTGTGCCACGTATCTGCAGGTAGTGCTGGTCTCCAAAGCAGAAGTTGTTGCAGGTAAGTACAAGATTGTATCAGGAAGTGGGTGCTGGGGTTGTGGGGTTTGGGTCGACTGTTAAGGAATGATTCCATGTCACGGAGGCCATGGGCATGGGGGATGTTTGTGTAGAGGGAGGTGACATCAACTGTGGTGAGTATGGTGTTTGGTGGTAGAGATTGTAAGTTGTGGATGATGTCAAGGAAGTGGTTGGTGTCATGGAGGTAGGAGGGCAGGGCTTGGAGCTGAGCGTCTAGAAAAGCTGATATGTGTTCAGTGGGTGAATTGTAGCTGGACACAAGGGTATCCCGGGATTGTTCGGTTTGTGAATTTTGGGGAGGAGGTAGAAAGTAGGGGTGCGGGGGTTGTCAGGTATGAGGGAGGAGATGGTGGAGTTGGATAGGCCTTCAGGGGAGTCTCGGGATAGGACAAAATCACGGATTTTATTCAGGTGTGTGGTGGATGAATCAACCGTTGTGGGTTTTTAGGTGGATGAATCAGAGAGTTGGCAGGCATTCACCACATAGTCAGAAGAAATCATGACTACTGTGGTGGACCCTTTGTCGGCAGGGATGATTTTGATGTCCAAGTTGTTGCGGAGAGATCGGAGGGCTTGGTGCTGAGCTGGGGTTAGATTGTGGTGGGAAGAGAAGTTTTGGAGGTATGAACTGTATCAAAAGATATATCACCTCTGTTGTCAACAATGTTTCCGACAGTTCATACCTCCGAAACTTCCGAAATCAACCCTGACATTGAGGGTAATATGTAATATGTAATATGGAAGACATGCTCAACATCTAAGGTTTAACCAATCTACCATTTGTGGGGAAAATTGAATATCTTCAATAATGGAATTTACGACAAATTGCTGTAAAACAGAAAATTAGTTGATGTCCTTGAAATGCAAACATTTTCGGGTAGTAGATTTTGTTAAAATCGACAAAGAATAACAGATAAGTTTGTGTGTGTCAGAAGGGAAAGTGTTGTAGACTTTATTAACCATTCTTTACAGCAAGAAGGTATGTAAACCTTGATGTTCTATTCAATGTAAAAATATGATACACAATAACTTAGTAAAAAGCTTCTCCTCAGTGGAATTTTAAGGTTTAGAATATAGATAAATAAAAATCAAAGGAAGAAGATAGAAAGAAGTAAATGCTACAAACTAAAAAATTGTAATGATACGTAAAAATATAATATTCAATTCATAATCAGTCCTGAATAGAATTTTGATGTGCATAGCATTTGTAAGGCAGTTATGTGAAAAAGTGATAACTAGAGAGCAGATTTTTAGGTAAAAACATATAATATTGTTTGTTGCTTCAGAAGTTTGCCATACGTGGTAGGAGTGCTGACCATACAGCTGCAATGTAATCTGTGAAGTTTTATTTCACATAAAAAGCATAATTTTACCTTTACCACATAAAACACATATTTCTAGGAAAATAACATAAAATCTACATATTTTAGACATTAAGACAAAATAAAGTTTCTAAATTCTTTGTGTAAATACATATTTTGTAGTTAATGCAAAAATTAGACAAAATATGTAGTAAATTAGAACATTACTATTTTGATTTTTGATTTAATTTATTTTATTTTACTTTGAGTTTTGTGCCTCTTGACTAATTTGCGAAGATGGGGATGAGTGATGAAATGGATGAATGGACATTCACAAACAACCATACCCGAGCGGGATTCGAACTCGGGACCCCTGGCATCGCAGCGTGATGTAACATTACTATTTTATTTGGGACTCCATAACATATCGGTCACTACTGCTGGTGTTGTTTTGACAATCATGTGGCAAGGCAATTCATGCAAAACAGCATTCTCAAGCAACCCAGCATTTGTCACAAAACAAACATTGGGATATTAGGTGGGAGAACAGCATACGCTGAACCTCGCCCGTTAAATAAAGATATTATTATTATTATTATTATTATTACATGTACATTCACAGCAAGTTCTAATAGGAGCTCCAATATGCTCAAATGAAGGATGATCTAAATGTTCACAATATTATTTAGATTTAAGTAGAATATTTGTTGCAGCAATTCACATCTGACGAAAATAAAAATCTGGTTCTGAAAAACTTCCTGTCACAATACATACAATTTGCGCCACCTGATGAATCCACGTGATACATATAAACACTACTTCACATCGTGTTATGAAGAAACTTTTAAAAATCAGATCTGTGTGCGAACATGAAAAAAGTGTCCATCATTGAGTCATTTCGAATGAAAATATTTTGTTACTTTCAGTCACATATTTCCGCTGTTTTCAGAACATAATAAATAAATGTTTTTCAGGTTTATTAACACCTAAAAATCCGCTCCCTAGTGATAAGTGAAGTGCTTACATTAAGAGTATTAACATCTAAATTTAGCCTATTTTTTTAATATTTCAACTTTATTTTTCATGGTTTACAAATATTTCATACAGCATGTGAACTAAACAAACGGACTGGGCAAGTAAATAACTAACAATAATATTAATAGTTATCAAAATACATAGATAAATACATACTGTTAGCAGTTGGTTAGAATTTTATGCTACCAACATCATATTCACCTAACTTAGTGTTGTAACAAAATCTACATCAAAGAAAACCAGGAAACATACAAACGTTATGATTAATAAAGTAAAGTGTTGCTAAAAACCATACAAAAAGAAGTTTAAAATTACTTGGTTTATTCATGCACTTTTTTGTCATGCCAACTTTTACACAATTAACATTGAAGTACGTACATGACCCTTAGCCTTTGTCCTTGAAAACTTGCCTCAGTGATCACAGATGCAGCATAATATCCCTTTGTTAATCTTTCAATTTGTTCTTATAAATTAAGGAAGTAAGGCTTTAGACTCGTGCACTATTAATGTTTGGTTGGTAATTTTCACTTTTAAAGTGGAAAATATGTTGAAATTTGCTAAAAACTACAGACATAAAAATCTGATTAGGACATATCACTGCACATCCTTGCAAAAAAATTTATGTTTTTGATGTTATCATGTTTGCAAAAAATCTAGGTCCCTAGTGACGAGCCATAAGGTATTATCAGAAACCCACCAAATCATGAGTGAGCGAGAACTGAACAGCATCTATATATTTTTCTTTGTTCGTATTCCTTAAATTAGGCAATAGTGATACCAGGAACATTATCCAAGGTTTTAGATTTTAGTGCTCAAAGTGGAAATTTCCAGCTGGGGAGATGTTTGGTTGAATTTGAGTATTAATCAGAGGGCAAGATACTTCAACATGGAAGCAATGAACAGGTTGGGGGATGCTTACACTAATTCTCCTAGCTGGAGAAAATGGTTTATGCAGTTATTTGTGATTGGGGAAAGCATTCCTCTGAATGCCCCCAACTTTGAGCACTGCTAAATTATTGGCAATAAACAAATATTCTCTAATAATTTTACTCAAATTACGAGTGTCATTTCTACTTTTCAATTCATATTATACTTTTCAAGAAGTATATGCACATTTAAAAGCTACTTGTGGCTTTATATGTAAGAATGCACAATATTCTAATAGTAGGGGTGACCATAATATCTTGACACAAAAATGGGACACCCCAAAGAGGTCAGTTTATGTCCCCCCAAAAATATTGTTTAGGCTCAATTATGACATCATTGTTATTATTAATGTATTATTATTATTTATTAAAATATGGATCACACATCATAAACAATGAAAGAAATATGATTTCTCGTAAAAGGGTATTAATTATTATAATCTCTGTATGACTTACACAGTGCTTCTGGTTCCGTCTGATAAACCTGAAGTTGAGGGATGCCAGAAGTATTTATTCAAAGAACCAATCTTCTTGAGAACAGCTTTATATTTCACCAACAGATCATAAAACTCCCCACATATCTGACACATAATGTGATGTTTATCTTTTGAGTTTGTGTCACGACACAGGAATTTAAATTATTGTCACAGGTCCCTATTGAAACTACATGTACGCTTCTTGGCTATGCTTATTCACTGCTCTACAAATAATGAAACACACGAGTCATTCCATGCCAAATCAACGCAGATATGTGCAATTTTTAACCTGACCATCTCCGATTTTCATGAAATTTGGGGAGTTGAAACTATGCATGGAACTTAGTAACTATGAAAATTTTTAGTCACGTGCGTCTTGTAATTGTTAAATTATTCAAGGTCAAAGTTTGCAGAAATTGCATTTTTTGAGCCCGCTTAGCTATACTAAATGTGCTGTAACTCCGCCACTATTTTGCCTAGGAAGCTCAAATAAAGCTTATTGTACAGGGAATTGAATAAGCTTTCCAGTGATATATAATAAGCCTACCTTTGGATAAAAATATAATTTTGTCACGTGACCTTGACTTTTGACCTTGAATATCTCAAAACATGTCATCACCAAAAATCGTGAAAAAAATATATTTGATCCCTCATACCATACTCTAAAACATACCAAAAAATCATTCTGGGACTGCAATGGGATCAGAAGATACAAAATAATATGTGTAACTATGTGACTGATAAAAGCCCCATTATATGAACTATGACGAGTCAAATGTCCCTTAACACCCCCTACAAAATGTAAAGGAGTTATCCTGGGTATAATTGGTCATGAAAGAAATAGGTTAGGCACAGGGAGATCCCTAGCCGTGTGTGTCTAAGAGCAGATCCGGCATATTGTTGACCGCCATATTGAATTCAACGCAAAAATTTCAAAGGAAAGGGGGTGATGTGATATATCAAATGAGGCTAGAATTTCACGAGAAATGAAGTGACGAAGGATTTTCCAACATATATTTAACCAGCAAAAATTTATTACTGCATGCTTGGAACCATTTTCTCCTTTTCGGGGTGTTAAAAACAAAGCATTGGAATGCTCCTAACGTGTTAGGAACTCATCGAGATCACGCTGACATCTTGGGAGAGAAAGAAGTGTACGCACCATTGCATATGATTTTAATCAGCTACATTCACCAAATAGTTGAATAGTGAAGAATATTGGGAAAAGTATCTCAAACAATTACGTGACACTTCCTTTGGAATGAAAAATTCTTCAGTGACGAGGCTAATTTTTATGTTCACGGTGAAGTTAATAAAAATAATATGCAATACCTGTGATTTGCTCAGTAGAATGGTTGTTGCTGGTAAGCTAATTATGTGGTATAATGTATGGCGAAAGGAAATGGTTGGTCCATATTCAACAACGGAACCTTAAATGGTGAGGGCTTCTTGGATTTGTTAAGTGCACAGGTTATTTCCAGAGGTCGGAAGTAGCGCGCTACTTGTAGCGGCGCTACTGTAGCTAGCTACAAAATTTGTAGCTGTAGCTGTAGCGGCGCTACATTTTATAAATTGTAGCTGTAGCTGTAGCGTCGCTACAAAATTCTTGTAGTTTGTAGCGAAAATCACCTCGCTACCGCTACTTTTCTTGTTGGAGTTTTGAGGTAAATGTTTACGTGGCAACAGTGTTTACCAGAGAAGAAGAAGAAGAAAGGTTGCCATGCAACTGTGTAGCGCGTTAACTTTGTTGTTTGTTCCTAAAGGAAAAAGTATAAATACCTTCGTATTTGGTCTCTCGATCTCATTTGTATTTTGTTTGTTAGAAGTAGTGGAAGCTCGTGAGCCCGTTAATTTTGTGCGTCGCCTTTGTTTTATAGTACCACGTGTTTTAATAATGAGTGATATCGACAGCGACGATTGTGGAAGCAAACCACGCGAGAAGTTGCCATGGGAAGAATACAATAAGTTTTTTACTTTCAAGAGGACAGGGAAAAATGGAAATTACATTGTAAGCTGTAATCTTTGCTGCATAGGAAACGAATTGTCGGTGACGAAGACCAGCACATACAATATGAAAATTCACTTACAGGTAAGTGTAAAATTAAAGGATATAATAATAATGAAAGGGGAGATATAAACTCGGTCACATGTTTCATTACAATTTCTTGAAAGTGTGTAAATGTAGAAATAATGCAATTACATGCCACGTTGTTTACCTGCCAGTTGGTAACCATTAACATTTATCATACAATTGTACATTTTACACAGTTTTTCTCCTGTGTGCTATTTGGACAGTCTTTCGAACAAAGGCATGTAGATAGTGCTCAGAAGGATTAATTGAAGCATGCGAAAGTTTCCGAAATAAGTTTTTAAAATTGTGCAGAACGTGCACCTAGTTTTAGTCGAAGAAACCTCCAACTGTGCGCCAATTTCGTACTGGAAAGTAATTTCCAAAGTTTCCGTGCCCATAAAATTGAGGTGTGTGTGTTAACCTCAACTTTGAAACATTCGCCCGTAAATAGCAAGACCCGAATACAAAGTTCGGTATTATCTAACCTTCTTGCTTGGCCGAATCATTTTCTCATGAATATAGTAATATTTTGGGCCTAATCTGCCGTTTTGCAAATTGTCCAACGTACTGTTATTTCAACCCTTTTGGAAGAGCAAAAAATATTGTAGACGAAATGTTTGTTGCTTGGAATTTTGATCGACGTCTTCAATCGAAGTAATTTTTTCCCCCGCTTAAATAAGAATTTTCAAAGGGATTGCAGAGAATTTCACAGTGCGAAAATTGAAATTTAGAGTTATAATGAATTTAATACCTTTTTCACTAATCAGGAGCTACTGCAATGTGGAGTTCTTAAGTCAGTGTGGTGTTCATTGTCATTTAATATCATGCACGTGTGATATGACCACAAAAGACATAAAAAAATGGAAGTGACTATTTTCACCAGGTGGTGGCAATAGCATACGAGGCTATTTTCACCAACAAATGTAAATACTTGACCATAGCATTGTATTTGGCGCAAGTTTCTTTTGTTATGTTGCGATTTCATCATGCTACGAATGCAATTTTTATATGCTTAGATTTAAGTCTGTTAACACATACTGCGGAGTTTTAGTGATTACTTAAAGATGTGTGCTTTCATAGTTATGTTAGGTGGGCCAGGTTTGGTTTTCTTAGCATTAAAATAAAGTCCCTAAATGCATTCTACTAAACTTCCGATTTACTTCTACTAGTCTACAATACTTAAGTTGCTTCACAATGGAAAATGCATTGTCCGTGGGAAGCACGCATGCTCGCCTAAGGTAATTTTTAAGTGTTTTTTTCAACATTTATAACTTTTACCGAAATCCAACAAAGGTTCAAATTTTGTGTGATAATAATTGCCAAAATTCTACGATTAGTCTTACTGCTAGGATAATTTGAAAAAACAACAAAAAATCATAAAATAATCTAAACCGTTACCCACATCCATGTTTGATACCCAGTGGAGGTACATTGTAGTTCAGATTTTAAAATGTAGGCCCACTCCCGATTAGCCAAACTGTGCATAAAGTGGACTTAAAATCTCATTGGGCAGTAGTACTTAAGTTACTGCTAAGGAGTTAATTTAAAGTAAAATTGGTGCAACTACTACTGTCACAAAGTAGTGAGAATAGCAGAAAGTGTTAAGACCAGAAATCACATGATCTGGTGTTGGGAAGTATTTACAAATAATTTTAATGCTGGAAGTGACCTGCCTAACCTAACAATGAAAGTACAAGGAATGCAATGCCCCTTTCATACTACATCATGTGACATATTAGCAGTACCAATTCATATTAGAACACCTTGTGATATTTTTCAAACTTCATAGTGTGAAGAAAAATTACTTGTTGTCCATACGAAAATAAATGCACACCGACATAAGTTTCTTACACATCAACAATTAAGGAATGCCCGCATACATGTAGTAGGCCAGGTTGGAGATCATACACATGAGAATTTAAATTCTCGTGAAAATACCTCCAAAGCTAGCTTCACCACCTGGTGAAAATAGTTACTCCATAAAAAATAAAAAAAATGTATAGAGAATAACTTTTTTGTAGTGAAAATGTTGAGACTGTGAGTAAAGTGTACAGATAGGTATCCGAGTAGCCATAGCCTGGAATGATGTTGGAAGTGACATTTTCTCATTATATGATTTCACAAACTTGGAGACATTTGCATTACTTTATGAATCTGGGGTCCTGGATTTTCATCGTGGAATAAGGTGTTTTGACATGTTATGAAAGAGTAGAGCTGTAGAAGGTGTGAATCAAAATTCTTGACCCTCGTCCTGCCACCCCCCCCCCTCCCCACAAGGGTTGGAAATGAATAAAAAAATTATTAGTTATTATTCTTATTCACAGCTTTCATTCTTTCTAGTGTAATTAAACACTTATTTCAAAATTTTACATACTGCTTTGATATGGAATTCATAGCTAGACAAAAAATGAAACTGACTAATCAGTTTCTTCAGTGCATTCTTCAAATTTCAGTTCCGTTATTAAATGGAATGTGTGCACATTCATAGAGCTAGAATATATCCATACAGATATCCTCTAGTGTTCAAACCCAGTAAAACTTGACGTTAACGTAAAAACAAACATAACATTTATGTTACCACTTTGCCATTGGGTAAGCACTAAGGCTGAGCCAATATCACTTGGATGCTTGGGAATTGCAATGATAAAAGCTTTTTGAAATATTGATTGATATCAGAAATTATACTGCTCTAATTATTTGCATAAATTTACCAAAGTTTTTGCTTTAAAATATTCATGAATATTTTATGTTATGCTAATACAAAATTCAATATTTTTGCACATAAATCGGGCACGACTTCCAATTTTGCATAATTCCCAGGATAATTAGCCTCTGCGAAAGTGTTTTGTGCCATTTATGTGGATCCTGCATACAATCAAACAACAAAAAAGTATCTGCCAGTATTGATAAATAGAAAAGATGCTTTCTGATACAGATACCACTTGTATCAGCTCAGCCCTAGTAGGCACACACATGAGGCAAAAACAAATTAATTCCTAGAAGCAATACCCAATGTCTTCTCTCATGACATGCTATTCACATTAAGGGAAGTGTTTTCCCACAAACACTAGGGACCAAAATTGTATATATTGTTTCCATTGCAGAATTATTTATCTCAAGACAACTTCACGTCTTTGGTTTCTGAGGTAACATGGGAGAAAGTTGCCATGGAATTCCACAGTATTTATGCATGACAGTCTCTGCAAGTTTTATTCTTATTAGAACCTTATAAATGGTCCCGTGGCATTTTACTGTATGGTAACATGTGCAAGATTTCCTGTGATTATTTTAAATCCCAAGTATTTTGTAAGAAGTTCAAAATTTCAGAGATTAAATCTTGTTACTGTATCACTGCACTTTCATTTGTGCACCTATAGTCATAATGTTTTTTTCTTTAGAGAAAACACGAGCAGAAGTTGGGAGAGTTGAATAAATCCATCGAATCAAGCAGAAAGAGAAAAAGAGAGATCTGCGATAGCAACCAACGGCAGAAGCAGTTAAAATTAAGCAGCCTCAAAGATGGAAGATTCTCTTTTTCAGGTGAGTTATTTGTGAGAGCATATTGATGTTTGGGATTTCTATTTTGGTTTTCATCGTTCTTATACCACTCATGAGTGAACTGTGACTGTGATGAATGGAGAGAATGAAAGAGACAGTCACATCCATACTTTACCCACGATCCAAACCAATTGATGAAGGACAGTGGCTACTCACTGGAAATTCTGGGAATTATGTGGAATTTTGGATTCATTGGAATCGCACACTCTTCATATTGTTAATATTTTTATTGAGGGGCGGTAGTATGTAAGGTTGGAATAGAGAAAACCTCTGCTTGCATCCTTGAATTTTTGGAAGGTTTACCTTGAAAACCGGGAATTATACTTGAATTTTTTCATGGTCTTAGAGTGGCCACCCTGTGAAGTAACATGCTAATGCTAGCAAATCCACCATAGGGACTGGCAATTTCATAATTTTCATTTTACAATTCTTTTGTCTTCAACCATGGGCAGTGCGAGGGGGTGCTTGCGTGCCCCTTAATTTTCTTCTGCATCCCCTACGTTCAACTGAAAACCCTAACTGTTAGAGTGTATATTATGTCATGTCACATTGAGCACCGAATGTCAGGTACTGAATGAAGTAAGACCATTATTATTGTATGCAACGGGCAAGCACGTAAAGAGATGCAGCGGCAGCCTCTATAAAGATCAGCGGCAGATTTTTTTCTTCAGTCAGCATTGTTGTTATGATTGTTTTCTTCCTTTGTTTCATTAAGTGCTCTGTATGCGGTTTTCAATAATCGCCTATAGCAGAGATTCCCAAACTTTTTTTGTTTCACGGCACCCTTAGTGTTTCAAGATTTTTCCGAGGTGCCCAAGTCAGAATGTAGGCCTATCTAACACTTGCAACGCTCAGTTAGTGTGGTTAGGTTGCTTGCCTCAAGTAAAAAAAATAAGCACATACATTGGAGTGTCATTTCACTAAAATAGAACATTTCGCGGTGCGCCTGTAAGCCATCCAGTGTGCCGCAGTGAACTGTTTGGTAACCACTGCCCTATAGCTTGGTGTGAGTTATGTTTTTTTAATTTTTTTTTATTGTTGATAAATGGTTTATTTTTCACCTACTTGTTCTTCCTCTTACTGGAGCAAAAATTGCAGCTGCTTTCAAGGTATCACCAAGTCGTGCTCAGGAAGTTATTTAAGCAAGTTGTAATGTGAAGGGTAGTTTTCTTGTTAATACATTCTATGTATTTGTTCCACATTACAAGTCTAGTAAACGTACCATTTCAGGCTTTTTCAGAAACTGTTACGAAGAGGCCCAATGTTCACGAAAATATTTTGGAATAAGTTATTGGGGATGGGATTTTATCCTGAAGTGGCAGACGGAAGGTACAATGTACTATGCACTCGTATTTTGTAACTCCACTGGTTACATTAAAAAGGTTCAAGAATTGTGTTTTTAAAGGTCAGGATAATTTCATTTTGTATTTCACTACATAGTTCAATGAGACTGCAACGTGTATCTGAATGTTTACACTGTGTGACAAATTTCTTGGAGTATAAGTATCATCATGGACGTCCAGGGGGAGTGCAAGCTGGGGGGAGGGGGGCACAGCTTCTCGTGAAAATGGATGTCAATCTAAAGATATATAATTTCATTTCAGTCAGTAATTTGTTAATCAGTGGAGGCGATTAGGGGTGTAGTTGCCCCCCACTTTTCGCTATTTATGCTAGTTACTATGCTAAACCTTATCTACCAAGAGAAAAAAAACTGTTCTTGTCACACACACACACCCCCCCTTTATTTTTGAAAGATTGCATGCATGTTAGTTGAATACTGATAATTACAATTATATATTGAAACTTTTAATTAATTCTTAATCTTTCATGGCATTAATCAAATTTCATATCCTTTCATTTGTAGGGGAAAATCAAGAGAGTATAGACAATAAGTTGCTTGAGTGGATAGTAGATGGGTTGCATCCATTCTCTGAGGTGGACAGACCATCGTTCAATGACTTATGGCAGTCTTTAACAAAGAAGAAGTTGATGTGCTCTGCGACCTTAAAGAAAAAGTTGGGGGAGCAATATGAAAGAATGAAATCTTCAATGTTAGACGAATTTGAAAAGGTCAGTTTTGTCTCAGCCACAGCAGATTGTTGGACTGCACATCATAGGTCCTTCTTAGGCGTAACCTGCCACTGGTTGGATCCACTGTCTCTAGAGAGGAAATCTGCTGCTCTTGCATGTCGGCATCTCATAGGAAGCCATACTTACGATGTTTTGGCAAAAGAGCTGCAGGACATATTTATCAGGTACCACATTCATAATAAAGTAGTGGGTGTGGTGACTGATAATGGATCAAACTTAGTGAAAGCCTTCAAGGAGTTTTCTGCAAGTGAGCCGGAGGACAGCCTAGAGTCGGATGTGGTGGAAGAAGAAATTACAGAAATTCTTGCCACAGGAGATTGCACTTTGCCACCACACATTCGCTGTGCAGCACACACTTTACATCTTGTTGCAGTGAAAGATTCAGAAAAGGCTGCATCATCAGATGCAAATTACAAAAGGCTCTTCCGAAGTGCCTTCGCTAAAGCACAGGCATTGTGGAATAAATCCAGGCAGTCTTCCCAGGTTGCTGACATAGTGAAAAAACAGCTTGGTGCATGTCTGATTGTACCAAATGCAACACGGTGGAATTCAGTGCATTCTGCTGTATTGGCACTATGTGAGCATTTTACAAAGCATGAGGAGAAAGTGCATGCAATTTCTGATGCAGTTGGCCTGTGCAGATTTTCTCCACTTGAGATTGAATTTTTGAAGGTAGGTCCGACATGATAAAATTACTTATGTAGTTGGCACTCATTTCATACTCTTAACTTATTCAGTCATTGCAAGCTGTACTTACAAACTGCTATAATATTCTTAATTTTTGCCTTCAATTATTGTAGTGTACTTTTTAAGATTCCAAAGTGCAGAATTTGCATAATATTTTTCTCATAAATTTTAAGTGATGCATACACTTATGTGCTGGAATCAGAAGAAATTATTAACGTACATTTTTATTGTGGAGATTAGAAACTGTTTGCTGTGTTTTTCCAAAATGGATTTCCTTTGAATGATATGCTACATTTAAAGTACATGAAGGAATCACGCTTATGAATTGTTTTTAATATTTTCACCATTGTTTATTGCTATAACAAACATTATATTTACAAATGAATAAATTAATTCCTACAATGTTTTAAAGTAATGTACATTTTATTTTTGAAGGAATATGCTGAGGTTACACAACCACTAGCCAAAGCAATTGACATTCTCCAGGGAGACAAGAAGGTGTCCATTGGATATCTCCTTCCCACACTCCACCAACTTCTTCGGATCCTTGGTTTGAAATTGGATTCTGGAGATGTAGCTCATTGTGATGCCCTTGCCAGAGCTATTGTTGATGGTGTCAAGCAAAGGTTTGCAGGCATTTTGTGGGATAAGGATACAGTGCTAGCTGCTTGTTTCCATCCAAGGTAAGAAGTTATCTGGAATTAATTCGCTGCAGTGTCTTTTATATCTTGATTATTCACATGAAAGATGCATGATGTTTTACTTTACATAACAAAACATCAACATTGTTAACTTCTCTTATAAGATAACAATTACATGCTTTCATATGTGCACAAATCAGAATATAGTTGCTTTATTTGATGTTCAAAATAATTTCTTGCCAACCTGTATTTTATTTAGTGCATGCCAATGTTAAACTTGTCTTTGGTTGAGAGGCGGATATCTAGTCTTGGCCAATGATACCTTGTTATGTGAAGTATACATTTCAGCTGTTTCTTTTCACTATTTTTTTTAACATTTGTCTCATACTCATTTGTTTTTATAAATATGTTATTTTATGCAGTTTCTCAATAGCCTAAGAGGTTTTCTTTTATAGTTTTCAGAACTTGATAACATGGTTATTATTATTTCAGTGTTCAAATGTAAACCAGCTGTCTTCCATGGTGCAGTAGTAGTTATCAATGATACCCAGGAGTCTTGGGTTCAAAGCCCAGCCTGGGATTGTGTGTTTTTTGTGATTGTCCATTCATCAATTTCACCCATCCTCATCTTTGCGATTGCGATTAGCTCTCTCTCTCTCTCTCAATATGTCATTTATTGTCTCACTTATTGTGTCCCGTGCTGTACTTTTCAAATATCTCCCTCTCATTCAAAATAAACAAAATCAATTAGTTCAATGTAAACCTGCAATAAACTTGAAATTGTTGCCCCAAAGTGGACATCAAAGATTTTTTTTTTTTTGTCTTCAGTGTAGTTAACCAATACCCTGATATAGCACTTTTATTGTATTTCAGATTCAAATTGTCATGGCTTGAATCGGAAAAAAAGAGTGAGGCACGGAGATGGATGGAGAAAGCTGTATCTCATGATACGAAGGAAAGTTCAGCTTGTCACAGTGAAGAGAATCAACTAGATGATTTTGAAGATTTTTTCAAGTTTGAGCAAACGCAATCGGAAACCGAACTACAAGAACTGTGCAGATTTCTAAAGGATGGTCCCAAACCCGTGGAGACACTGCAGTTACAGTAACAACTTCAAAGAAATTTTCACAAAATTGAACACTGTTATGCCGTCAAGTGGAGCTGTTGAGCGATTGTTCAGTGTTGGCGGAAACTTGTTTTCTAGCAGAAGGACACGGCTGACCAACCAGAACTTCGAAATGTAGCTGTTGCTAAAGTTCAACAGACAGTTGAATTTGGTTTAAAAAACTTGTATTGGACAAACCAAACATGCATGTTATACACAGTTAATAAAGTGGTTTGTACATTCACAATAGGACTTTCAATAGTGTTATAAAATTAATATCTTATCTCATACCAAAAGTTTGTCAGCAACTAGCTTCAGGACAGGTTTTCCTTAAAACTTTATTTTTTTTTCCCCAAATATCTATTGTGAAAGTTTAGTATATAGAACAGTAATACAGAATCATTAACTTGAGTTGATATAGAATGCCATGAGTGAGGGTGCAGCCCAATAGGTAGAGAAAAAAAGTGGACAATAATGCTTAGTTGTGCTGAAGGCTAGTATCAAGATAAGGACATCCAGATGATAGATGTAATGATATTACAGATAATGTATGTATGCACACTTTAGTTATTTGATATCTGGATACATTGACAAATAAGTATGTAGAGGATGTATAATCAAGTACTGTATTTGGATATTATACATCCAGGTGTATAGTTTACCAAGTACCTGAATAATTTTATTATCTATATATTAGGGCTAAGCCAATACTACTTCGAATCAATATCAGTGCCAACATACATCATAATGGCGATACTTGAAAAGATGTAATAATTCAAAGTAGGTCAGAATGTGTAATATTTTTTATGATACTGCCCCAGTGGAACTAGGCTATTGTCTTGAATATTGATTTTCACGCAAGATGATCGTTTGATCACCTCATTCATTTTACTCCCAATGTCTCTGGATATTTACCCTCTGCAGACTCTGGAAAAAGTATCAGTCAGCATCTATGATACCATTCAATGTATGGGACTCTGTATCAGTTCATTCCTACTATACATTCATGGTGCCGAAATGTGACTAATGCTGTCAGGTAATCCAATGACTATACAAAGGTACCTAGACATCCAAATTGAGGATATTGGATTTCCACTATTCAAATTACTAAAAATTTATTTATTAATTAAATGATTGATGTGTAGGAAATTTAGATATTGCTTGTCATAGTTCTCTGGGTTCATGCTCCTGATAATTCTCTTAGGAGTTTATGAAAAGATGCAATTGAAACTTTTTGTTCAAAATCCTTCCTTTATATTTTTCATTAAAAAATTAATTGTTGCCACCAAAAATGTTAAAACAAGTCAGATGGTAACTCAAAAAATATATCAATTGACTGGTATTGTGATAACTGCCTATTATCTAACTAACAGCTGGGAAGTTTCAAATATCTTCATGACTTTTTTGTTCATGCAGAAGTAGCGAAAAAGTAGCGAAGTAGCGAGTAGCGCACAGGAGTAGCGTAGCGAGCTACTTTTAGGTAAATGTAGCTGTAGCTGTAGCGAAGCTACATTTTGGAAGAGTAGCTGTAGCTGTAGCGAAGCTACTTTTAAAATGTAGCGTTCCGATCACTGGTTATTTCACCCTTGCTTACGGGATATGGCACTTTTCGAGAGTTTTGAAACAGGACAGAGTGTGACCACACTATGTGGACATTTTTGCAATTTCTTCATGGTAATTTTCTAGGTAGATTGATGAGCACACGGGGATCTATTAAAAGGCCTGCACATTCCCCAGATCTAACATCTTAGGAGGACTTTTACTTTCAGAAACATTTGAAGAGAATGGTGCATGCACTAAAAGTCCCTGATATTGACCATCTGAGAGAAGGCATAGTTGCTGCTTGCGATGTTGTTGCACATGCTACATTGCCAAATGTTCTATGCGAGTGTGAGAGACGTCAACGAGTGTGCTCACAGGAACGTTGACAACATTATAATGTGCATATATCGTAAGTGAAAGATATGTGTATAACTTTTTGCTGGCGTAAGATACGTTGGAAAATCCTTCGTCACTTCATTTCTCGTGAAATTCTAGCCTCATTTGATATATCACATCACCCCCTTTCCTTTGAAATTTTTGCGTTGAATTCAATATGGCGGTCAACAATATGCCGGACCTGCTCTTGACACACACGGCTAGGGATATCCTTGTGCCTAACCTATTTCTTTTATGACCAATTATACCCAGGATAACTCCTTCACATTTTGTAGGGGGTGTTAGGGGACATTTGACTCTTCATAGTTCATGTAATGGGGCTTTTATCAGTCACATAGTTACACATATTATTTTGTATCTTCTGATCCCATTGCAGTCCCAGAATGATTTTTTGGTATGTTTTAGAGTATGGTATGTGGGATCAAATATATTTTTTTCACGATTTTTGGTGATGACATGTTTTGAGATATTCAAGGTCAAAAGTCAAGGTCACGTGACAAAATTATATTTTTATCAAAAAGGTAGGCTTGTCATATATCACTGGAAAGCTTATTCAATTCCCTGTACAATAAGCTTTATTTGAGCTTCCTAGGCAAAATAGTGGCGGAGTTACAGCACATTTAGTATAGCTAAGCGGGCTCAAAAAATGCAATTTCTGCAAACTCTGACCTTGAATAATTTAACAATTACAAGACGCACGTGACTAAAAATTTTCATAGTTACTAACTTCCATGCATAGTTTCAACTCCCCAAATTTCATGAAAATCGGAGATGGTCAGGTCAAAGGCTGTGTTGATTTCGCATGGAATGACTCACACACAAAATAATACAACCGACGATGCGAGCTAACTTAACAGTAAATTGATATCTGTTCAAACGTTCTTGACAACAATGGAGCAATTTGATTGTTATGAAGTTCTTGAAATGCAGTCCAGGTGTTTTGCCACAGTGATTTGTTTGCCATGACGCTAGTTTAAAAATTTCATTTATTGTAGCATAAAATATCTCTCAAATTTAGACTTTGTTTTCAAGCTAACTCCTAGACTTTTATAAAATGGAACAAATAGTGTTTTTTTAAGAATATCGACAGGATGACCAGAACACGCCTTTGAAATGGGACTGTCCCTCTCAAAACAGAACATATGGTCACTCTATCTCATAGTCAAAAATGGGATATGACAATCAAGTTTTCTCAAATGTTTTTAGCTTTTTGCAAAGGGCTGGACTCTTCCACTGTCTGTGAGAGAGAGATTTTAGTTGATTCTTACTTTTTAATGTGTTGTGTTTGTCTTGTGCATGCCCCTGTACAACCTTGCACATTTAATTTCTCCCAAGGGGCTTTGTACAACACTTGTTTTAATTTTTTAAGTAAGAATTTTAGATAAGGGGATACTTCCCCACATACACTGAAGGGTACAAAATGGCCTAAAGTGCTGACGCACCCAAAAATTTTGTTTCAATCAATCAACAATAGTCAAAACATCAATATTCAATGGTCAAAACCTTACATTTTCAGCATATGCAGACAGAAAAATTATGCAAACGTTAACCAGCAGGAAGTGTGAAAGCAGAGAGGAAATATTAATTACTCATAAAACAGGAAATAATAAATAAGTTACAAAGTTACTTGTCCAGGTTGAGAGACCAGGAGGTTATCTATAAATCTGTCAAAAAGATGGTCTGAAGTTCTCCAACTACTTATTGACTTCAATAATTACAATATTAATTTTTAATACCCTATGTACCATCTCATACTGTAGCCATGAGGTCTAAGGCATCATGCTTTGGGTTCAGAGTACGGGATATTCGCTGGTTAGTTTCCTGTGGGAAACGTAGTAACTTTTCTCCTGATATTTGACTTGTGTATGGGACTGGTGGGCAGGCACTCACCATCGTGAGGAAATTGGGAAGCTACGAATGAGTAGCATAATCTGGTCAACTGGGGATCTGTCGTGCTGACCACATGTCTCTCCGTAACTGGCTGGATGATCATCCACCTCTGCTATGGCGTGTTGGAGTGAGTCGATAGGTAGCCCTTGGTCCTCAAGGCCTGTTTATTTATATATTTTATTTATTTCGTCTTATTTTCCATGGAAAAGTTAAAAGTTGCTGTGGGGGCTGTTGCTGTAATATAGCTAAGGGTTCCTTGTCTCACCCATGTTAAAATGAAGACAAAAAATGATGCTGAAAAGGCTGTTGATGTTTTAGGGATATCATATTTCCTTCATCAGGAAAAAAAGGGAGTGAAAGATGGGTGAAAGAACACTCAATTAGATATAGCAGTCAGATGCTGGAGGGGCTGGAAAAAGATCTTGTAATGGCACATCACGTCTGTGTGGTGTTGCCACAGATATCACCTTTTGTAATAAAGGTTAGAATAATAGTTTCGTACAATATTTTGTAGTTCAATGCCATGCAAGTCCAGTACAGGAGCTAAAAACAAAGGACGAACCTGAAAAAACAAATTGGTAGCCAGCTACATTTTTTGTGGTGAACAATTCATATCCTATCGCATGCTCAAAAGTCCCCACTCGTTCCACACTTGCTTCATGCACTCGCTGAGTCTCTCCAAACATCAAAATTGCACATTCTGAGAAATTTGATTATAACTCCTGAACTAATGGGTATTTAGAAACATCTCTTTTTTGTTGTTGTTGTTGTACTTATAAAACAGTGGTGAACACAGTGGTAGATCGATATATTCTACATGTTCCATAGTACTTAAACTATTTACTTTTAAAGTAAAAAAAATAGCTATTTTTTGTGACACATTTTGAACTCTAGGTTAAATAGAATTTTTTGCAAGAAATTCAGAAAAATATTCCAAATAAAAGACGAAGAGCATTCTTTAAGCTTTAAAACAGTATGTAGTTTTACATACTTTCACGTACAGTTACAGCATCGGAGGAGTGGGTTTGATTGATTGATTGAATTGCTTTATTTTACTTTGCTTTTTGTGCCACTTTTGGCTAATTTGCAAAGATGAGGATGAGTGATGATATGATGAAATTGATGAATGGACACTCACAAACATCCATGCCCAGGCCAGGATTCGAACTTGGGACCCCTGGTGTCGTAGCGCAATGTGCTAACAACTCTGCCATGGAGGCTGGCCGGAGGAGTGGGGACTTGTGTACACATGCATACTATGATATGAATTATTAATCACAAACTTCACCTATTTTCTGATCTGTTGCAGGTCAATTCCTTCCTGCACTGGACTATAAAATGAAAAATAACTTCAGTTATAAGAATTTTCCCACCTAAATTCACTCACAAGATAATTGCAGTGACAATGACTTAGATTCATAACATTAAATACTACTAACTGCTTGAGGTTGAAATAACTTGTCACTAGCTATATCTTGAAAATAATTTATGATTCCATATCTTAATGGATAGCACACCATTCTAAAACAAAAAATCACAAATACAAACATACTGTGTATGAATGTAACTTACATTACCTTGAAAGAAACCAATCTTCATGAAGGATTTAAGTTCTATGAATCATCTTCAGTAGAAGTGCAAATGAAATAAGCATTGAAAGCAAAAAGGTAAAAGGTGATTACAGACTGAAAGCAAGAAGGAGGAAACAGGGGGTGATGTGTTTCCCTAACAAACAGACACAATTTTTAAAAATAATAATAATAATTAAGTTGCTTTAAGGGTTAACTATAGACTATCCTTCACCGACGAAAAATACCAGAAGGAAAAGCAAGCATCAAACACCAGATCTAAAGTATTGCTATGGGAAATTCCTAGTCATTTCCATCTACTAGGCACAATGCCAATATGTTTCTAATATTTATCTAAAGGTAGATAAATTGTTTATTCTGCAACTCAACTAATTTACCATTTTTCAGGATGTAGCAGGCAAGACTGACCTACTCCAGTATCAAAAAGTCTACTACTTTCATGTATTTTGCCCAAAAAGAAAATTCTTCTATTCACAAGAAAGATAACAGAAAGCTAAAGAAGACCATGATATGAAAAGTGGAGACATGAACAAGCATACAAATAAATGCAGAGATGTTGAAATTAATGAACAAGACATGCTAGAGCTTGTGAATAATGAAATAAGCACTAGACAGAATCATGAAACAAACACGTCTATATTTAGGAATTGAAGGTATGAAATAATCTGAGAGCAAGAAACAAACAAGAAGAAAGAATTGTTTTAAGTCCCCAGCAGCCTCTTACCTCCTTTCTCAGACGATGGCTCTGATGTAGGGGACAGAATATTATTAGGCTGAGCGCCCAGATTATTACCAATGATTTCTGTCTCAATTTTTTTATTATCTGGTCGCTTTTCTACTTCGGTATTAGCATCCTGGTTCAAACCAAAGTCTGTGTGATCAACATGAGCGTCCATTTTTTCATGCTCAGCTAAAACGTTGGAATCATGCGTTTCAATTGCATTGGGTTCCTCAGCTATGGAAAGAACCAAGGAGGGTTAACTTGCTTCACAGTAAAAGAAAACAAAATAAATAAAAAACAATATAATGGGTATTAAAAGGCAACATTTTTAGAACAAAAATAAATGAAATAAATAATGGTGCACAACATTTAAGTAGCACAATTTAACATATACGGTAAAAATTTCATTTATAATCATGCAGTGATAGAATTTCCAATTACGAAAACAAAAATGAATGACAAGGGGACACATATTTCACATTGAACAAGTGATCATGCACAATAGTTCAATTACTTTTATGTTTTATAAATGTAAGTATTTACAAAAGCAATAAGGAAATACTGTTTTATACAATCATTGTGAACATTCATATTTAAGTTATCTTACCGGGTTAGCACAGATGATGCAATTTGTATTAACTTCTCTACTATTATTACTTGTTTAAGTGTAGGTAATTTGCCTCATTTTATGACTGCTATTTAATTATGTATTCCTATAAATATCTGTTTACAACTATACATATTGATTAAAAAAAGTCACTTCATTCCTATGCTTAAATATAATTTGTAAACCACTATTCATATAGCTATGTAAAGAGTTTTCTGTACTCATCGAAAATGGTGGATTCCAGATGTTTTCACCACTTTATATGACTACATAAATAAGGATTCCTTTTGATATTAATAACTTGATTAAGGGAGGTATATAGGAGTAATGCAAGATTAAAAAATTAATAATAGTGAATATATGTTGAGAAGAGTTTACAAAAGTGGTCAGAAGATTACAATGTAAGAATGTCAATTGAAAAATATGTCAAGTATGCTCATTAGATCAGATCTACAATTTAAAGTGAGATCCCAACCACTGGGCAATGTGCATCCAACATATATAAAACCAAATTGGGAAAGTCCTAATCAAAAGAAACATTACTGAATTTGTGTAAATTCCTTATCTGAAACTAGATAAACATGTGTTCTCAGATTACCAGTAAACGTGTGTTCTCAGATTACCAGTAAACGTGTGTTCTCGGATTACCAGTCACATTCAGTCAGCATTGATTTCTAACATTTTGGGTGCATACATTCCTCTAATCATCAGGGAGTGTACAATCACAATTTCTACTGTATACATGCCCTCCTTCATAAAATACTTTGAAATATTACATTCAGTATTTTCAGAGGTGGATCAATGCTTACATATTGTGTATTTTTGTTATTCTATATTACTTTCTGCCATTTTTGACCACGGTGGCTCAGTCGGTAACGCGTCTGACTACCATGCTAAAGGTCCCGGGTTCGATCCCCGGCCGGTTCAAATCAGGGAACTTTTCTAACGATGGAAGCGGCCCCGGTGCCCACCCAGCATCGAATAACATGGGTACCTGGGGGAAACCCTGGAGGGGAAGGCGGACAGGGGCGTGATGCTGATCACATCACCCCACTCACGACCGGATCAAGAAAGTGTGGGGCGTTACCCCCACACCCCCTATACGCCTTCATGGCGTGGTGCTATGCACAGGGGAACACTTTACCTTTTTTTTTTTTTTTGCCATTTTTGACTAATTGGAATGATGAGATGGGCAATGATTTCATGAAATTGATGAAGGGCACTCTTCAAAAACACTCATGCCCATGCCAGGACTTCCTGGGAACTTCAGTGGACAGATCGAAAGCTGACGTGTCTTAACCGAGAGCACAGCCAATGTTTACAATACCATGTAGAGCTGTAGGTTCTGATCTGATTAAGGGTATAAAGTAAAAAATGATTTAAAGAAAGAAAAAATACTTTGCCATGATGTAGTGAATAGCCAGATTGTTTATTATTTCTTATTGTGCTTTACTTCAATCATAAGCATTTCCAAACATTGGCTATTTAGTAAGAAAAAATACTGGAATTCACAATTTTTGACAGTATTTCATCTAAAAAATTAAACAAAATTGGGGAAAAGGCAAAGTAAAACCACTAAATCACAGTAAGTAAAGTTTGAAATGAATTTGCACGTAAATTTTCCAATTTTTCAGGAAAAAAACACTAATAAACTCATAAACCTGTAAAAGAAACTTAAATACATGTCATTATTTAAAAATTGACAGTTCAAGCTAAGATTCCACCACCAACAGGTTAATATGTATGAGAACAGGTGAACACCAAGCCAAGAACTCCTACCTGGTCCCTTCTTGTTATTGATTTCTTGGTCCTCAGCTACAGTTTCGAGAAGAGGAAGAGTGTTATCAGGACAGTAAGGAGAGGAAAGAGGCAGATCCACACCACAAAGCAAACTACCATCCAGTCGAGTGTCAGGCAGTGGAGCTGAGTGATTTGCACGAGGTAAGCTGCTATACCCTACAAAATGTACACTTGTCAAGCGCATGGAATACGAAACAAAAACCACATCCATTATTCCAATGAGGTTACTAATCTAATGTGATTAAACTCAACCTTTAGTAAAGAGGTTACACCATGTTTGGTAAATCTACAAAATTCTTCTAATAATTTACAAGCTTTCGGAAATTAATAAATAATAATTCCATGAGCAAAAATGAACTATTCTAGTAACACTGAATGCACACAACTATAATAGTAAAATTATGGTAATTTAGCTATTATGTAAAAATAGAGGCAGCAGGTTTTCATAAAATATACTGGTAAAAAATTACAGGCATCAACATAAAAAGATAAATTTATATCTGAAACTTGCTTTTATTGTCAAAAAAATTGCAATATAATTTTAATATTAATGTAATATTAAGATCATATAATTAATATTTGTATTCTGTACTGGACTAATAACTAGTTCTAATAAATCCATTACCTAAGTGTAATTAATGTCTATGTTGAGGTACAATAATATTCTATGTATATGCAGTACATTTTATTATATTTTCCAAATATTTTGTAAAAAGTAATTATCATTTAATATAATGGGACTAAAATTTTAGTTTCTGGGTCCTAGGAAATAATGTGTGCCTTTTGTATGTGAAAAAGGAGAAAGTATTACAATACATATGAATTCTTCCAGAAAGAAGAAAATGTAGGATATTAAAGATAAAAAACACTTAATATACCTATATGCATGTCATTGTTCAGTGGTACACAATGTGTTTTAACATAACCTACTCACTCTGTATCGTATCTTTACTTTGGTGTTTTTGAAGTTTAAAATACATGAAAAAATTCTAAAGAAAATCAGTTTCAAAATTATTACAGCAGTAAACTTCTTTCCATATAAAAATATTCTTCCCGAAATTGTGTTGATAATAGAATATTAAAACAAACTGGAGCTTCATTTGGAAGATAATTGTAATATTCTCTATGGGTACTAATCAGAAACTAGAAGATGAACATTTCATTGGTTACAGATTCTGGAACTCACCAATCAGTTAGGATAATTTACACTGCAATAAACTAGTAGATGATAAGTATTTCAGAATATCGAATTTTATATTAGTAAATGTATTTTCTTTAGTAAGCATTAAGCATTGATTGATTCATTCAATTGGACATGCTCATCAAGAAATCTTAATAATGCATGAGGTTCGTAATTTTAAAGCAGTCAGTTCATCAAATTACATCTTAGCTGTTTCTGAGATATTCAAAGTTTAAAGTTGAGGTAAAATGTTCATGTTTTGTGTTTAACTCCACAAGCAAATAGTTGCACTAATAGAGATATTTTATATCACATGAGCATCCTTTTGTCCCCAGTAGTTTCTGAGTAATGAATATGTATTATCAACAACTATACGGTGTACGCTTTTAGAAGGAACATGTGTTCAGCCAATACGGAGACAGTGCTATTGTGCTGTTACCAAACTATTAGCGGAAGGGAAAGCAGATAATTTGCTGTGTCCAATATTCAAGTATTTTTTTTATATAATGCATACACATGATAATGCATATACATGAGTACAGTGAAATAACATAGTGAATATTTCTACACAGGATAATAATATCATATCACTGCAGCATATAAGAACTCAAATTGACTCACAATGTTGTAGAACGCCTACGACAATGAAGGGTCATTGTGTATATTGAGACGAATTTAACACCCATTGCTTTCCCAAGACACAACAATTTAGCTGTCAACATGATGCCAATGAAAAGAAACAGATGGAAGGAAAGTGAAAGGGTCATTATGTGCGTTGAGACGTGTTGTTTCCCGGTGATTTTTTAAGAAATGATAACTCCGGCTGGAGGCGAATAAAATTTATGGGACTTGGAGAGCCACGTTCAAAATGTCTTGCCCCATCTTATGATGAACCTTAAAGTGGCGAGTTTTATGAAAACTTCTTGCACGCAAGAAAAAAAAATGGCGTTTAACTTGCACACCGCAATTTCCTAACTGTACAATGCTGCACTCCTGCCATATGCTGATCGCCATGGACACACTCTGCATGTCACAGTTCTTGCAAGGGACCACCTGAAATAATTTGTTTCATGTCAAATGAGCATTTGCTCAATCTCGATCCAGCAGTGGCAGAAAACAACTAAATCTTAGATTTATTTATGTTGCATTGAGCCATCGTTTGGTAGTTCTGTCAGTTCACGAAACAACATGTGTAGCTGTATCAATCTTTTAACCCCTCAAGATGGGATACATTCGATGCATGGTTGACTTTAAACTGTTGTCGGATTATATTTATTGGCAGTAGAAATAAACCATTTTAACCAGTTGACCAGAACTTCCCTTTCTTAATTGGACAATATTGTTTTCGTAAGCTGGCTTGTCGCAAGCGGAAAGTGATATGGAACTGAAAAAAAATATTGTGGAAGGCAGTAAAGTAGTGTTAGAGGTTTTGATTTGGCTTCCAATAGTTCCAAAAGTGTGCAAAAATAATTTACTCACTTTGCAAATAATGAAGTTGAAGAAAAAAATATAAAGAAGAAGGTTCTGTGACACTGAGTCACAGTGATCATGTACGGCAGTGGTGGGAGGTTAGTTACTTTAAAACGTCATTATGGTGAACAAAACTTATTTAGAATACATGGAAAATACCTAAATCACAAAAATTCACACCAATCAAAATAGAGAACACTGTGGGCGAGCAACTCTGAAAATTTTTAATTAAATTTATTCTCCAGTTTTAAAAATATGTAGTTCATTTGTTGTTAAAAAATGCTAAAGCTTAGCAATTTAAATACTGTTTTAAGCTCAGCACGGGGTGACTTAAAAGTCCTACCTGAGGGGTTAAATATCAACAGTTGACACAGACACACAACTATCATACAATTTTTTATTTCTGATTAGTACCCGCAAAATGATTGTCTCATGTGTATCTTAGTAGATATTTCATGTAGCATGGTAATTATATAATAATATTTTAAAAAAATTAAGCATTAGTTATTGCAGTTTGATGAAACATCCTTCAAAAATATATATTCTACTTCAAGAGCAGGATGTATTAATTTCCTACACAGCATGCATCTAATGGCAGCCACAACTATTACACAGCACAAGCTTTGCCTTTGTAAGAATGAAGAAACTGGAACAAATATACATTCAAAAATTATTCTTTCATAAAAAATGTAAAGGATAAAAATGCAAGTAAAAATGTAACAAATACATTACCATCATTATTATAGAACAGTTTCCTGATAAAGGGCTTAGAATAAAAGTATTAATTTAAAAGAATAGCATAACATTCTTCAAATCAGCAGTGATAAATTGTGGTAATATTGGAAATGTACACTTGATGAGAAAAATAATGGTGTGGTGACAGTGTAGCTTTTTCTAGCACTTCACATGTACAAAATCAAAAGATTGTGACTCATTACTAATATGGTAAAACATGCTGAATTAGCTTAGCATTATCCAAAGAATTTGTATGCTAGTTACTTCAAACTTGATGCATGCTATATGCCTTTTGGTGCAAAATACATTTCATTTTGATTTATAATATGAAATTATAGACACATCCTTCGAAAAACCCCACATCAACTGTTTATGCATATTTGGTAGTTTTTGCAACCAAAGCTAGAGATTTTCTTCACTTAGGGTGAGAACAGAATTCAGCACCCTAATTCCATTTCTTCATTTCATAAAATCCACTACTGAATACTGCATGTTCATCTTTTCTCTCAACACCATGGTGTGGATTTTTTTGCCTACTTGATTATTTTATTCCTTAACACATTTAATAGTGCCGAAAAATGGCTATTTTGAGGTTTGCACAATTTTTCATAAAAAATGCCACTTTGGTGTTCTTTCTTAGACCCGCTTTCTTTTGCTACTTTGTTAAAGACATTATTATGTTTATGTTGAACTGAAAACCAGTATTTACCAGTTTTCAGAATCGCAACAGATCTTGGCAACTCGTACTTTCATGCCAACCAGATGAAACCCACCCCTTCTTTTTTCCAACTGCATGTTTGTATGGGTCTTACTTGTTTTATTGTGTGTGAAAGGAATGCGGGTGGCTTTCAACTATGAACTCTGATATAGCTATGCTCTTCTCTAATTTATGCTTTCACTTATTGCAGCTTTACAACTTATTTTTAGAGGCATGCATTGAATTTGACGAAAACACAAAAATTGAAATAACACCATGTAATGCTCATTTTTCACGTTTTTGAAAGGTGAGGTTCACTGTAAGTACTAGGTAAATGTATCTATTTTGAGGAACAAGATACAGTATAATACAAGTTATTTCTGTCAGAAAAGTCTACAAAGTTGCAACTTAACGAAACTCGCCTTGTGTTTTTGAACAAGAAATGTTTACTTCTGGACATTGTTGTAGCTTGGATAAATACAAATCAATTGTATTTTATGAAAATTAGTACGTATAACATCAAATTACATAGAAATGCATTATATACAATTAAGGTTTAATTAACACGTTTATAAATTATATTTTGCCAGGATCTACAGAAACAGAATTACGCAGAACTGAGTTACATTATAAAGCAGTCTCAACTGTAATAATAAATATTCTCACTTGCTTAATGGTTTCGTTGATACAGGTAGAAGATAGAAGCCTGAACCTTTTTCACATCAAATAAAGAAATTTGATTTTTTTAAAGAGAAACTACATTCATAAAGGTTTTGATCGAAGCTTCTTTTATAAATTTTTTCAGCATACTCAGAAAATTAAAAATGAAGTATACAGTGGAATCTCAACTTAACATTTTTCAGGGAATGAAGACCAGAAAACTTAAAATGTAGGAAAATGTAAACTCCAAGAAAAGTTTATAACATGTTGCTTTATTGGGACCACGAAAACTGAAAGTATAAAAACTGGAATCATAAAAATCAGGGTTCCACTGTGTTAAAGAAGAATCCACACTGTTCTGTTTTGTGAATGTTCATGTTAATAACTATTGAAGGAGGAAATTACAAATATTAGTTGGAAATGAGAAAGCTTTGATGCTGTGAACGCATAGAAAAAATGCATGCTTCTAATTACAAGCTTCACTGGACCAGAAATTCAAGACACCTAGAATGAAATAAAGGATATCCTTACTGATCTCACCAATGTCCGATCCCACTGGGGTTGAAGGTGTGGCAGGAACACTTGAAGCTTTTCTACGTAAGCTTGGTGGGCGAGACCTGTTAATCGGTGGCTCCTCCCTTCGCAAAGGACCCAAATCCTCCATGATCTCTCGCTCCACACGACCTGAGTATCGGAACTTTGTACCCCAAGAGAAGAAACTCCCTCCAGTCACTACCGAAGGTGCCTCAGAAGAAGAAGGCAATCTGAAGGGGAGGAAATGCAATGGAATATTAATAAACAGAGTTGTAAATATAATTATGTTTATTTAAGTGCATTGTTGTATAGTTATTTTTAGGGTTGAGCCAATACCAGCAGTATCGGAAAATATAGGTTTGATTTTATTTACTGAAACCAGGCGATACTTTTCTGGAATCTAATTATCCAGGATGTTACACAAAAATTGAAGTTTTCATTGATTTTGTACCAATATTGTGTGAAAAAAACTATTTTGTGATTACTTAACAGGTATCTTTTACATTCTGATGTACAACATTTGAATATTTTACAGCAAAACTCTGGTGAATTGTTGCTTATAATTTCAGTGGAATACTCATCCACTAATAATCAATATTTTGAACAACTCTTTACTGTTACAATTTTCAAGCATCAGTAGTGGTATGATTATCAGTTCAAAGTGGTATTGGCTCAGCCCTAGTTATTTTACAATGCTTTCCTACCTCTTCCGGTTAATTGTGATGATGATGAATGGCATTTTGATTAACTATCCATGCTTTACCCAGGATTTAAACCTAGGACATCTAGCTTCACAGCATGCTAAGAAAACCACTCTGACATGAAGGTTGGATTTAAAGAATAATAATTAGGGATATTTGACAAAATTCACAGAAAGTAGTTGGTTTTTTACACCACATGTCCACATATTTAAATTGACAGAAAATCACAACACATACTTCTCGCCTCCGACGGTATTGCCTTTACTTTGTACACAGAATATGAATTGAAACTGAACTTACAGTTTAAGTGAGATCCAAAGCACTGAAATGTCCACCACTAGAATCAGAGAGGTCTTGTAATTCAACAATTATACATTACTTAACATTTATAACTTTCATTTACATGAATTTACTTCCATTTACATGTTGTCAGATTGTTTTAAGTCCATTTTATGCACAAATAAGCTACTGTAAAATACCAACTATTTTCTGTGACTTTTGTCGAAGACAAGCTCTTACTCTCTCGGTTTCTGTCAAACAACAGCACATCCTGAGAGTATTGTTGGGGTTGATGAACACATATTATTGTTTTTATAAATTCACTTCATATTCAGACAGGCTAATCAGGACTGGCTCTACAGTTTCAAGTGATATGAATCACTACAGAATGTGCCTCCACCATTGGAGCCTTGATCACCATGCCATTGGGGAATTTCCCATCTCAATGAGGATTTGGAAAGAATTTAACTACTGTGTTGATATATGACAATGATTCAAGGTACATGGACTGAACATCTGTAAGTCACTGTGACAAATTTCCATCTTTATCACACAAAAATGTACTGTGCATGCTGAGTCAATATATTAAATAGCTTTGGTTTTGTATAGTTCAACCACAAGGGAAAAACCTTCGGTGAAAAATGTTCGCGCATCTTCCCTGCCATTATCGGTGCTCGGGGCAGTGTTGCCAGGTCAGACTTGAAAAAATCGGGAGATTGTTCCTTGGGAAACCAGAAGATCTGCTACAAAATCCGATGATCTAATAGTAGGGGATGAACGACATTCTCGAGAGGGGGGGGGGGGCATTGGCGTGCACACTGGGGGGGCAAGGGGACGTGTGCAGATTTTTTCCAGCGAGAGGGAAACAACGTATTTTTATCAGGTGGGTAAACGATGCATATTACCCCGTAATAGTGTTGCCCATGCTTGGCCCCTTAAAGGCCTTCCTGATGCACTAGACAAGCAGGAAGCCATTTGATAACTAAAACTATAGCAATATAAAAAAGGAACTTTAAAAACTGTACTTACGACATTTCGGAGATTGACTATCTCCTTCTTCAGGTTCGTATAAAAAAAACTAGGTACTTAGCATAGTACTGCGTCAAAATGTAATATGAGGATTGTGGATAAGGGTTGGTTTGGATACATTTAAAATATTATGTTTTTGCTCTAGAGGTATGTACAAAATGCTAAACTAGAGCAAGTGCACAACTCCTACGACACAGAGCCGTGCACAGAGATGAAATAGGTTGTTAATAACCTAGAGTTGCCAAGCAAAGGGTCACAGAACAAGCCCCTGCTGCAGTGGTGAACATTGTTTATGGTGTAAATGTCACATATACTTTTGCAACAATGGTGCTAAACCCAGCACCCTGTGTTTGGCAAAAAGAAACCGAACATCTCCATTTCAAGAGTGGACATGTTTCAAATAAAAGCAAGTAAAGTCTCCGAGGGACCCGACCAATGTCTTTCATCTCTTCCGCATCTTCTGGTGGTAAAATCTAAGAGGGTGCATGGAAAACACCCTCAAGTTTGCCCTTTCTCAGCACCGACACAAGGGGTTTGCGATGCCTCTATTTTCGCGAAGAATATTTATGACAGGAAATCGTAGACAGTTGTGTTCACAAATGAAACTAATGCCTTTTGTTGTCGGCAATTTACCACAATCTTTCAAGTCGAATGCTAACAAACAAATCAATTTGCCTTCTGCTGGTGTTCGGTGTACAGGTATCATTAGGGGTGGGCACATGTCCTGCACCATAGTGAGAAAACGAATTACGTATGTGAAATATATTGGTGAATTATACAGCATGTCTTCCTCAATAATTGGAGATTACAACGCTTATGCTAGGGTGCCACCTATCCTCCCCATCTGCTAGAAACACACACACACACACATGTACATGTGTAAAATAATTTACCCACGCTACGAAGTCAGTGTTTCTACATAGTAAGGCATGGACGTTTCACTGTGTTTGTGTCACTTCATCCATTTCATCAGTTTCTCATTCATCCTTATTGTCATACTTACCCATAGAGGCACAAAAGTGACGGAAAATAACTAAAATAGAAATAGATTTTGGGGTGGGATAAAATACAACCATCTAAAAAGAGTAATGTAGTAATAGTAATAAAATAATAATAATTATTATGTCCTCACACAATTAATTTAGATGTTTGGCAAAATTTCACAGTTCAAACAGCACTTTTCACGGCTGAGTGGAGTTCCACTCTACCTCTCCCCTCCATGTTCAAGTAAGATGAGCAGGAAGCGTGTTTTTGAGCAGGCCATTGGAGGTTCCATAGCAATAGTTTATAAAGGAATTCTTCCGAGAAATCAATAGGCCTGGCAACACTGACGTGGGCCACGCTGAAGGCTCCTTCCCCATGCCCTTTCTCACACCTGCCAGCGCGATGCGGTTCTGCGCAGGTTTCTTTGCTTCTGGTTCCACTATAGAATGTTGGAACTTTTATTCTAAAAATCTGTATATACTGCAAATAACTGATTTAAAAAGTACTTACGTGAAGAACAGCATTTGTTCCACAGCACAGCGCCATACATGCCTGCAAGCTGCACCAGTAGGACACTTAAAACCCACTGTATGTTTTTTCTGTAACAAAAAGGGAAATTTATGTACAATTTCACAGAGTTATACATAAATTTTGGTGATTCTATGTAGAGCACAAGAGGATTAAAAATGAATGATATTTGAACTAAATAACAAAATTACAGTTACATTTTACAAAACAAGGCATATATATTAAAACTGAAAATGACAGGGATTTTACAGGAAGTAAAACTTATACATTGTGCTTTCCAGTAATGAGTATTAAAGGAAGAAAAAGAAAAAAATTGTGCACAAAATCTTCACCAGTCACCATCTTTTCCAGGAACTCGCAACAGAAGACACACTGACGCCTGTGATCATTATGAGACACCTTCTGCAGTTGTTGAAGTTGGTATGGTTTGAAGCTCAAACATTTATGAAGAATCCTCCATGCAATTGTTTTTGACACATCCAGTTCTACAGCTCCATGCATGACTAATTTTTTTGGGCAATGCAGAAAACTTGTGTGAATGCGTTCTGAGGTAGCAGGCAAGCAGTTGATTTATTCTTACAGAAGCATCTGAGAGTTTCACGTACAAATTGAATTGCCACTAGGTGGCTTTGCTTATCAAATTTCAAATGAAATGCTCATTGCACAGTAATTCCAGACTTTGTTGTATGGAATTCCAACAAGCAAAATGATTTCTAGACAGGTGTAGCAGGCATTTTCACAAACGCACTGCTCTAGCTCCATGTAGTGGCAGGCATGTCAACTATGCTGTGATGGAGTGAGCAAAATAACTTTCCGAGTTCCTGTTCCAACTGGTGCTGGTTTCATTACAGTAAGTTCAATACTCTTCTTCTAATAAATTATCCTAACCACAAAGAACATTATGATGTATCCTGTATTTAGACCCACCTACTTCTTTTCAAAGCTTTGTGGACCAGTAACACATGCAAAAATTTCTCTGAAATGAGGGAAGTTGGTTTCAGCTTGGGACCTTGAATTGACATTTGCATGAATGTTTCTTCTAAACTTTAATGCACCAACTTTTAATCTACAGGGTGAGGCAAAAGTCCGGCACCGCCCTAATAATTTGAAAACGACTTGATGGAGGGCGATGAAATTTCGGATATGGGTAATTGGGGTGGGGGCACACCAGATGGGGCTAGTGTGTATTATGGTGGACATATTGAAAGCTGCCATCTTGGAATTACATCCAGATTTTCAAATGGGAAGGGGGTCATGTAACATATCATTTTACATGTGCATTTTCTCAGAAATAAGAATATGCCGTTATTTTTCCCCTAACTTTATTTGGTGAGGATATTTTCATAGTTGAAGTTCACATTTGGCGTAATGTAATGGGTTGGTATTTATTTGTTCCAGGTGATATAACATCGCGCTAACCCTCCAAGAACGGATTGAAATTGTTGTTATAAGTGGGGAGCGCAGTGCCGGGTCATTCCAGAAGATTTCAATGCTCGGCATCCAGAGAGAGACTACATCTACATACCACAGTGTTGCGTGTAATGCAGAAGTTTAAGGAGACGGGATCCATGTGCGACAGAGAACATTGTCGATGGCTGAGAACAGCTACCGATGAAGAAACAGGAACGTCAATCCTTGGTCAAGAGCCCGAAACGCAGTACCCGGCATTTGGCTTCAGTGTCAGGAGTCAGTCAGAGATCCATACTTCGTGTGTTGCATACTAACAAGTGCCATCCCTACAAAATTCCAATGCAGCAGTTCTCAACTTTGGATGAACCAGACAGGCAGTTATAGTTTGCAGACTTGGCTTTGACTTGTTGCAACGAGGATCCCCAGTTCCCGAAAAGTGTTCTGTTTAGAGATGAGGCCATATTCTTCGTAAACGGTGAGGTAAATAAGCAGAATCATCGTTATTGGTCAGATACCAACCCATCATGGACAGATCCTCGTAAGGAAGTCGGTGTGGCAAAGGTAATGGTGTGGTGTGGGATATGGAACACCCGAATTGTGGGACCTGTCTTCATTCATGGCAACCTGAATGGGGAGAGATATCTGAATATTTTCCAGGAAGATGCGTTCCCATCACTGATGAACCCAGACAGCGAATTACCAGCCTATTTCCAGCAGGCTCCACACTACGCATTATGTGTCAAGCAGTGGTTGGATGAACAGCTCCCAGGTCACTGGATTGGTCTAAGAGGGCCCACTGAGTGGCCACCCCATTCTCCGGACCTTGTGCCCTTGACTTTTACCTTAGGGGTCATCTTAAAGCCATAGTTTACCAAGAGAAAATCACTGATCTCCGACATCTCCAGCACCGGATCCAACAAGCATGTGACTCTGTCGACCCTGCAGTGTTATTGCGTGTCCATGAGGACTGGCTGAAACATCTTACGTTGTGTGTAGCACAGAACGGGCAACACAGAGCACATCTTGTAGGATGCCAAATGTGAACTTGAACTGTGAAAATATCCTCAACAAATAAAGTTAGGCGAAAAATAACTGCATATTCATATTTCTGAGAAAAGGCACATGTAATATGATATGCTACATGACTCCCTTTCTATTTGAAAATCTGGATGTAATTCCAAGATGGCGGCTTTCAAGATGTCCGCCATGATACACACTAGCCCCATCTGATGTGCCCCACCCCCATTACCCATATCCAAAATTTCATTGCCCTCCGTCAAGTCGATTTCAAATTAAAAGGGTGGTGCCGGACTTTTGCCTCACCCTGTATATTATATTAATATTATATTATATTATATTTATATCTTTCCACTGATTCTAAAATGAACTTTAACTTTACTTGTGGCTTTTACACAGTAATCACAATCTTAAAAGCTAATGTACAATTTGAAAGAAAAAATAGGAAATTTCAAAATCATACTTTCTAGATTATTATTCATTTTGAGTGTGGTAACTGTGGGTGAAGGACAAGTCGAAGTGTGCATTATGAATGATATTCTTCCAGAAAAGCAGACTAGCTGTTCTGAAAACAATGACTGTAATTTCTTATGATGACCTCCCAGATTGCCACATCTTCTGCTGGTTCTTCAACTGGTCAAACTCCAATTCATGTTAATAAGATAAGGGTTGCTAATATAATTCAAAAGAGTAGTGGATAGAATTCTAATCCTCGAAAACTTCTTTGGATTGATATAATTGACAGGATTATAATAGATATTACTAAATGCTAATATGCCACTCAGCTTGTTGGAGGCAAACCGTACAATTGTATAGGCAAATAAGAAAAATCATTCTGGTTGTGCCACCATTGTCTAATGATTTGAATGTATGAATTGAAGAATTGAGGCACTGTCAAGTGGGAAATGCTCAGTACTTGAAGTGAAATTTGTAAGCTCCTATGGCTTACCATGGTGACAATGATTCAGCTGGGGGGATACGTTGCAAAACTTTTGCTAGCCGGGGGATAAGATCCCTCTGCATTCCCCTTCACTTCGACCTTGATTATCAGCTAGGTATTTGAATATTAATAATCTGATGCAATTCTTGAATACAGTAACCCCCTGAGTTATGTAAGTAATGCATTCCGTAAACCTTTATGTAAGTCGAATTTGTAAATTGCTGAAGTGTAACATTGTAAGAAACAGCAATATTTATTATTACATGTATGTATGTATATTATTTACACAGTATTATTTTATAAATGAAACATCATGCAGCAGTATTTACTCGGATATAAAAGTATGAAAAATATATAAAAGAATATAAAAACAAACTGAAATCACATAAAAAAATGTCTTGTGATGCTACATACAGTTATTACGTAACTGCGAATTTACATAAGTTGAGAGGTTACTGTATTTTAAAGGAAAATTCTTAGTAAATTTTTGCACATAATTGGAGTAGAATACTTACACACTAATGCTGATCAATATTTGAACACTTTGAATTATTACAATTTTCAAGTATTGATATTGATTCAAAATTGTATCGGCTCAGCCCTAGATATTCATAATAGTTATATACATATAAACATATATATATATATCACACAATGCTTACTTTTGTCCTTGGGTCCTACAATGTAAGCATGAAAAGAGAAGGCAAATTATATATTATATATAACCAACAATAATAATAATAATTATATTAATAATAATTATTATTATTGATATATGTAATTAATTTTGTTATTGCTATTATTACATGAATAGGTAAAACGATGGTATAAGTGCAGTTGATGAAAAGTAAAGTTCATGATTAATATTTTACGCATATTATTAATAAATATATTGAATAATTAAGGTTAACCCGGTAGAAGCATGGGAAATGGTTCGATGGTTTACTGTATGTGCAAATTACAATTACTTCATATTTGATGGCAAAATTTATCAGCAAAGTAATGGTCTATCAATGGGAAACCCAGTAATTGGAATAATCTCCTGCATTTTCGCTCATTACATAGAATCTCCAATTGTTAATCAGATAGGTGCAGATATCATACTCTACATCAGATATGTAGATGATGTGATAATTATTGCTAAAAATGAGTACACCATCATGGACGTATTTAAATTGTTAAATGAATCACATCCTTGCATAAAATTCACTTCTGAACCCATGAATAACAATATAATTTCTTTTCTTGATCTGAATATTAAGACAACTGACACAATTCAAACATCAGTCCATAGGAAAAAACTAGCAGGGCAAAAAAATACACCATGCCAATTCAGAACATTCTCGTATAACAATGTATAATATAGAGGGTGAGTCAAAAGTTCCTGACCACCCCTCATAAAATGAAAGAGGGTGTAGATTGCGACAATTGGTCATGGTAGTAATAGTTAGGCCTAGGGGGAATCACATCTTGGTAACCACTATCTTGGATCCAACTTCATTTCTTTCAATGGGAAGGGAGGCATGTGGGGTATGGTTTTGGGCTAGAATTTCACCAGGAATTCAGTGGTGAAGTCAGATTTATGAAAACTTTAATCCTAACCAGAGATTTGATGTTTCAAAGCAGGAAGGGGAGGGGATGAGAATCCCACCTATCGCCCCTTCAAATCACATCCTGCATTAAAATGAATAGATGCATGTTTGTTCGCTATTTTCAAATGACAAAATTTAATTTTTCCCGTTCTAAAAGCATTTCAAATTAACCCAAAACGATGTCTAGGGGCTTTATATGTTTCAGTATTATCTGTTTTTAAAATAGCCACAAAATTCTAAAAAATAAAGAAATAAAATGTATTTATATATAAAA
The DNA here is from genome assembly GCF_977018435.1 of Lepisma saccharinum. Taxonomy (NCBI): domain Eukaryota; kingdom Metazoa; phylum Arthropoda; class Insecta; order Zygentoma; family Lepismatidae; genus Lepisma; species Lepisma saccharinum. The sequence continues at coordinate 44,552,809 of NC_139239.1, read as the reverse complement.
AAAACAGGAAATCTGGATGTATCCACACACGCACCATATATATATTTTAAAAACAGATAATACCGAAACATATACATACATACATATATATATATATATATATATATATATATATATATATATATACACACACACACACACATATATATATATATATATATATATATATATATATATATATATATATATATATATATATATATATATATATATATATATATATATATATATACAGGGTGGAGCACGGGAACCGGACGAAGTTGAAAAAGTCACTACAAAGTTAATTTTTGCTGGCAAAAAAAAAAAAAATTACAGAAATATATAGTGAAGATCATAGCATTTTATGATAGACATTCAAATGTTCTGTTACTAGTAGTTACTAGCAGTTTTGTTTCTGTTGCAGGTAGCATATTGTAGCAGTGGACGTTGGAACATCAAAAATTTGCGTACGACAGTTTTGTGAAGAGTGGTGAGTCGGTAACCAAGGCTCAGCGTCAATTTCGTCGCAGGTTCAACATCCACTGCAATGCCTCTGTTCCTAGTTGCAACACAATCCTACATTGGGTCAATGCTCTCCGTGCTAGAGGCTCACTAATGAAGAAAAAACCACCAGGTCCCCAACAAACTGTGCGCACTCCAGGAAACATTGACAGGGTCCGAGAAGCGATCGTAAGAAGCCCACGCCGCTCTGCTTGGAAACACTCTGCAGAACTGCAAATCTGCACTCCTACAGTGAGGCATATTTTAAATTGAGTTTTCATCCATACAAGGTAATGGTTGTGCAGAAAATCAAAGAAATGGATTACCAACAGCGAGTGAACTTTGCACAGGGAATGCTTACATGTTATGAGGAGAATGAAAACATGGTGTTATTGATCAGTGATGAAGCTCACTTCCACTGTACTGGGCTGTGGAAAATCCACGAAAGCTCCATCAGAAACTGCTCCACAGCCCAAAAGTGACCATGTGGTGCGCTGTAGGTAAGGTTGGCATCATCGATCCTTATTTCTTTGAAGACAATGGTGTTACTGTAACTGTCAATGCTGATCGTTACATTCAGATGGTACCTGAATTATGGAGGAGGATTACTCGTCGAGCAGTGTGGTTTCAGCAAGATGGCACCATGGCTCACACAGCCAGAGCCTCAATGACTGCTCTTTGAGCTCTATTTCTGAACTGCGTCATTTCCAGATTTGGTGATGTTCCATGGCCCCCTTGATCCCCAGACTTGTCCATGTGTGATATTTTTTATGGGGGTACCTGAAGTCGCACATCTACGAGAGTAGGCCACACACACTAGATCAGTTGAAGGAGGCTATTCGTGAGACCATTGACCAAATCGACAGAGACATGCTGGAGAAAGTGGAGGTTAATTACCTTGATCGCCTTCAAAGTTGCATCTGCGAAAATGAATGCCATTTGTCCAATGTAATTTTTCGCACATGAATAGCATAACATGGTATGATCTTCACTATATATTTCTGTAAATAATTTTCTTTTCCAGCAAAATTTAACTTTGTACTATTTCAAATTCGTCCGGTTCCCATGTCCCACCCTTTATATACATGGAGGACAAGTTTTGTATCTCGCAGATGAAAAATATTTCTGCGCTACGTTTATGTACCATCAAAGTTCACAAGTTCAGCCCTGCCTGAAAAAATATCCTCGGTACTTCAGTGACCTAGGTAGCAGTTCATACAATATGATTGCTCCTCTGTTTACTTGCAACATGGAAGACAAACGAAGAGTTATTTTTCTGAGGTCTGAGGGTGTAAAACCTTCTTAAATCTAGGGAAGAATGGAGGTTCAGTATTGAGACAGTTGTTTGAGTCAGGGAACTATATACGAATGGGTGGAAAGATTCAAAAACAGAAGACAAAATGTCAATGAACAACACTGAAGTGGGAGATCAACTGGCATGGCAACTGAGGCAGTGAAATAGAAGATTGAGCAGCGAATCTGTGGCTGCAGGTTAGTCACTATTGATGAAATTGCTGTAGAATTTAACAAGAGCCATGGTTCTGTGTGCAATGTTGTCCATAATGATCTCGAGTTTAGGAAAGTGTGTAGCAGCCACGGGAGCTGTCCAATGATCACAAGATGCATGGGAGACGAGTTGTCAGGAGCATTTGGACCGTTATGCTCATGAAGGAGATGTTTTTTCTCGATCGATTGATTGATTTGCTTTATTCTTTGCATTCGGCTAATCGTGAAGAAGAGTGATGATACAATTAAATTTATGAAGAGACACTCACAAAGAACATCCATGCCCAGGTGGGGATTTGAACCTGGACCCCAGGCATCATAGCTCACTGAGTTAACCACTCTGCAATGGAAAACGGTATTTTCTCAATTCACTTGTGACAGGAGAATAGAGTCTGTGGTGCACCATTATGAACCACAGAGTAAGTTAGAATTGTCTCCAGCCACAAAAAAGTCATTATTTTGAGATATAAATGGTACTATGTTGGTGCACTTCCAGGAAAAGGGTTGAACTGTGACTAGTGACTGATCGAGTGACATGATAGTGAACAAGTTGAAGCCCGTAATGAAATTTTTTAAAATAATTTTTAAAGAGCAGTTCTTGTTTATACCCATTATAATACCATGAAATACTGCTATTACATATGGAATTTCCCAAGTTCACCACTGTTTTATAATGGGTCATTACTGTTCCTATTAGAAGTATGTGTAATTTTTTATGCAAGTACTTGAGCATGAACTTGAATCACACTTGGTTATCTATCTTGATAAACTCAACTACTAGCCTGAAGATTTAAAAATTTGTCACACACGGGAATTTTTGTGCCTAAAGAACAAAATTACTCCAAGTAAAATCACATTATGACCAGAAAAACAAGAAATAATATGGACATAGTATCAGTGTAAACAAAGAACTAGTGTGGCTAACAAGAGGGCTTGTGAAAGTTATAACCCCCTCTTCATATGGTCAATATTTCCCTTTAAAATGGATGAAACAGCACTGATTAATAAAAAAATCAATCTTAATTTCCCTTTACAGTCACATTGTACTATGTTGAGAATGATGCATACTGAGAAAGACTGAAGACAACAGAGTGAAGAGCTCTTTTTTTGGATCTTCAGAATGATGCATACTGAGAAAGACTGAAGACAACAGAGTGAAGAGCTCTTTATGTGAATAGTTTTGGAACTTCTCTAACAAAGATAAATATGCAGCATTCAATAATGGATTTTGTTAAATCAAAATGGTTGGAATAGTAAGATATGAAACAAAAGTTAAAGAAATTACTAGACTCCACTCCACCAGAAATGAGGAAGACAGGACAACCAAAAATTTAATGGATAGAGAATGGAATAACAAGCATGGAGAAAGGCAGATGTATAATTGGGCACATAAATATGTGTTAAACATAAGTAAATAAATGTAATAACTGAAAAAAAAACATTTATACGTTATGTTGTTTAAAATTTTAAATATTGTGACAAATACTACTAAGTAACACAGTGAAATCCCAATTTTATGATCCTGAATTTTATGTTATGAAATTTTCCAAGATTTTACATTTTCCCACATTTTTTTGCCCCTTGGGTCTCCTGAAAAATATAAAACCGAGGTTCCACTATTCTTTATTATTTCATTACTTTTGTGATTACTTTATAATGCACATGTTTCTATTATATAAACTATAATTTATAACTGTTTGGAGTGTATGTATTGTAGATAATGCTATATTATATTACCTCATTGAAAGTCAGATGAACAATGAACATTTTCCCTTCGTAGTTAATCTTCTGCACCTCATTCCATTTGAAGTGATGTGTCTTTCTGCTGCCTTGGAAAGTTAAGATGCCTAAATGATTGATCCCAAGGTACAACTGATTCCCTCTATGATCCTAAAATAAAAATTCAATATCAAGCAGCATTAAACTACAAAATAATAATTAATGAGAAGTTAATATTTATTCCAGATGGAGATTTTGTCATAAATCTATCATAGTAGTAAACGGTATTGTCCTACAATTTTCAGGACCAGTTTACTACTTATTCAAAATTTTAACAGCAGGAGAAGAGTTACGAGTATATTTTCTTCAGCACCTTTAAATATGAATTACAGACAAATTGATTACAGACATATAACAAAACTGTCAATGTTCTCTAATAATAAAAAAGTGGTCTCAAGTTTCTACACATTCCATGATTTACCTTAACAGGATGTGGATCAACTCCATATGTGTCCAACAAGTAGGCTTTCCTCAAAAAGTTAGTCTCCGCTTCTGCTGGTGTTTGTCCTTTGAGCTGCGTCGAATGAATTTCCACGATCTTTTCTTCTATCAAAATGGTTTGCTTCAGAAGAAGTTTGAACTCTGAAACATAATTCTCCACATGCTCTTCTGGATCATAATCTCCAATCTCAGCTGAAACAAGAAATTTTGAAAAATCACCTTTTGTATACTTACTATGGCAAAACTACAATTAGCAAATTTTTGCACCAACTTCTGGTACTTATTTTATTTTCTATAGAAAAAGGTTCCATAAGTCAATTTACCACTGTGCAAATTGAACCTGAATTTCCTTGCAGCAAAGGAAATTTTCCTTCATGTAGCAACACTGCGTCTGCCAAGTGCAGTACAGAAAGCAGAAAGGAAGAAGCAGTGTTCTTCCACCAAAGCTGTTTGGAGCGGAGAGTGTACAATCGAGGAGGAAATCCCATCGTCAGAAGGGTGCAATGGAGAACAATAAGTGACGTAGGTAACAATTTAAGTTCTTTAAATAATTTAGTTAAATTCAGGTTTACAAGCTTGTTTTAATAGTTAGCAGAATATATAATGAGTAATTACCCATATAGTAAAGCTAAATGTATAAAAATATATGAAAAAAGTTGGATTACCGGCAGTATGGTAGCATGGAGAATATGGCACTGGACTTAACCATTACCACTCAGCCCTGGATAGGCTAAATACAGGGGCGCTGAAAAGTTTGTGGCACGACCATGTTCCCAAACGATTTGAAGGAAGGTGACCAAAAGTGTAAAAGGATGGAGGCATTCAGGAAAATCGTGTCCCATTTTGAACAAACCGAGCAATTCCTGCCAAGATTCGTTACCATGGAGGAAATTATGTTACATAAGCAGGAGGCAAAACAACAGTCAATGGAATGGCGGCACTCTGATTAACCTTGCCCTAAAAAGTTCAAAGCACAAAAGCCTGCAGGGAAGGTCCTTGCTTCATTTTCCCGGAATAAGGACGACGTGTTACTTATAGATTACCTACCAGGCCAGACACTTAATGCAGAGTACGACACATCATAACTCACCCGAGTGAAGAAGATTCTGAAGTTGCAACGCCAAGGAAAGCTCATAGAGGAAGCCCTATTCCTCCACGACAATGAGCCTGCTCATCGAGCATTGCAAACACAGCTGAAACTACGTGACTTGGGACTTTCAATGTCTTGATGATCCCCCTATTCCCCTGATCTGGTCAGACTAGTTTAGTTTAGTTTATTTTGCATCCAAGGACTACCGGTGTGTACAAATTACAGTACATGGTAATATAGGACATGTCAATACTTACATTACAATACAATATTACATTAATAGATTTTACAAATACAAAATATATAGCCAAAAATTGTAAAAAATTGGGTCTTACTCTGGTATTATATCAAAATCACAAAAAAATATAACATGAGAAGATATAGAACATTGCAGCTTACTTCTAGGTGATACTAATTATCCACTTTCATTTGACATTTAATTTTACAAGAATAATATGTGATTATACTACATTATGTACATTTGTCTTATGTAAAAGTCACTTCCATGTATTCAGCTATAGAATAAAAAACATGCTTCAGAAGCATTGATTTTATCTTGTGCTTGAATATCATCAATTTTGGTTCTTTCCTCACATCTTGTGGTAGTTTATTGTAGAGATCTATGGAAGAGTTTAAGGGACCTTACTTACATAAGTTAAGGTGGCAGTGTTTTATGTGAAGTTTGTCTTTATTTCTTGTGTTTAGGCCATGTATTTCCTCATTTGTGGCAAAGTTGGAAATATTTTGCTTAACATAAATTAAGCATTCAATAAATGTATATGCAGAGGAGAGTTAACACATTAAGTTTACGGAAAAGAGTTCTACATGAATAAGTTTTCTTTACTCCAGCTATGATTCTTATAGCTCTTTTTTGAAGCATAAAAAGGACATTGGAGTGGCCCTTGTTACCCCAAACCATAATACCGTATCTTAGTAAAGCATCAAAGTTTGTCATATAAAGGCACTTTACAGTTTGGGTGCTTGAGATGTCTACCATTTCTCGAAGGGGAAAGCACACACTACTTAATTTTGATTGTAGCGTGTTTATGTGTTCTGCATAGCTAAGGTGTTCATCCAGAATGATACCCAGAAATTTTGATTTTTTTTTAGGCTCTAGTTGTGTATTCCCAGATATTAGATTGAGGCTTATTTGGTTTGGATTGTAGAAAATGTAATGTAATTTGTTTGTTTTTTTGCTGTTGAGGAGTAGATTATTATTTAAAAACCAGTCATCTAATTTGTTTAATACATTATTAGCCTTAGATTGTAGAGCATCTTTCGAAGTGTCTGTTACTATCATATTTGTATCATCAGCATATAATATTGCATTTGCTTCGGGTATAACGTTTGGTAAATCATTTATGTACATAAGAAACAAAAGAGGGCCAAGAATACTTCCCTGAGGCACCCCACATGTTACACTTTTCATGGTGGAGTGTTAAAGTGTTACGTATCCTTTTGCTGTGGTGTGAGCGATTTCTACAATTTGCTTTCTATTGGTAAGGTAAGATTGAAACCACTTTTGTGGTAGTCCACGAATACCAAGTTTTTGAAGTTTCCACAGCAATATCTCGTGATTTACAGAATCGAAAGCTTTTGATAGGTCACAAAAGACTCCTACCGTGTGATTACAATTATTCAGCGATTGTGTGACACATTCTACTAAGTCTGCTAATGCTGTTTTCGTGCTTCGTTCAGACGTAAAACCATGCTGCGACAAGCTTAAGATTGAGTGTTTACTACAGAAATTTTCTACTCTCATCATTATTGCATGTTCAATAATTATTTGAGAAGACTGAGAGTTGCAAAATGGGCCTGTAATTTGATAAATCCATTGGGTCATTTTTCTTCAGTAATGGTTTAGCCTGTCTGGGAAAATACCCTGTTCAATGGAATTGTTTATTATATGTAGTAATGGTTGACATAGGGAACTATAACATTTCTTAATTAGGAAATCTGGTATTTCATCAATGCTGGAAGATCGTTTGTTTTTTATACGCCTGAAGATTATCTTTAATTCCTGTTCAGTAATTGGGGAAATGAACAAGGATTTGTCATTTACTGTTATGTGTGTAGAATATTCTTCTGGAGCAGCCATAAACCCATTCCTTCTATTTGGAACTGCATTTACAAAATACTCATTGAAAGCATTCGCAACATTAGGGGGATGCTGGACTTCTTTTCCATTAATACATATCACCATATTATTACGTAAAGATTGGTGTTTTGTTGATGCATTTCTTATAATTTCCCACATTGTTTTACATTTATTGTTTGAATTATTGATTTTACGGTCATTATGATTAATTTTTGATTGGTGGAGTACATTTTTATATATTTGCTTATACCTCTTGTAATATTTCAGAAAAGATGGATTGGGATTCACCTTACTTTCAGAATGGAGCATTTTTAGTTTTCTACTTGAGATTCTGATTCCGTTTGTGACCCATGGTTTACACTTAGTGGATCTGTTTACTTGTTTAGGTGGAAAACATTCATTGTGTAACAAGATAATTTTGTTCAGAAAGAGATTAAATTTTTCGTTTGTGGAAGGTAAATTATAAATATCTTCCCAATTTTCACTGTTTAGTTTTCCAATAAACATGAGTATAGAACCTTCATCATATTTACGTTTCTGCATTTTTAGTGGCTTTCTATGATATTCAGTAGCTTCTCTTTTACATGTGAGACATAAAAATTGTGCTTCATGGTCGGAGAAGCGGACTGATATGTTTTCACATTGAAACTCTTTTGAGTGTACACTTATTAACATGTGGTCTATGAGGGAGAGTGTCTCTTTCGTTATGCGCGTGGGTGTAGTTACAATTTGCTTTAGGCCAAAAGTGTTTATTGTGGCTTCAAAGTGCAGTTTCCATCCTGTATTTTTTAGAAAATCAATGTTTAGGTCCCCACATACCACAATTTCACATGTATAACTTTTTAATTCATCTAACAATACTGGCAGATTTTTTATGAATATTGTATAGTCTGCATCAGGTGTTCTGTAGCAACATGCTATTATTAAATTATATTGTGCAAGATGTACAACACTAACTTCAAAATGTTTTTCTATAGGTCTCACACCTTCTCCTACGCCAACTCGAAAAATCACCTGAAGGGACGCCATTTTCTACCCGATCACGAGGTGAACACTGCCGTGGAACGTTTGTGCGAGGAGAAAATTTGAGATGGTTTTTAAGCGGTCTTCAAAAGTTGGAACATCGTGCAAGAAATTGCATTGAGCTTCGAGAGGAGCTGCATCATTCCCACTGCATTTCTTCTGGGTCAGGCCACGAACTAGTGTTGCCCACGAGATGAGACGAGACTTTGGTCTGACTCGCCTCATCTCGTGGAAATGCTGTCTCATCTCGAAAATATTCGTTTGTCCCGTCTCGTGTCTCGTCTCGAAAGGTTCTGTCTCGTCTCGTAAAAGTAATGCAGGTTATACCAACAAAAGTTACAACTGGGAGACATCACAAAATATTATTCTCGAAAATGGGTTAAACCTGTAATCACTTTGCTCACTGTAGCTATAGTGAGAATAAATATCATTCCTTAATCATAAGAACATTAGTATATCAAATAAAGTTTGTTGATTATCAATAGCTAGATTATGAATAGAATCTGCCTTGCTTTTCTAGCTCCCATCCACTCTTTAGCCATCGTACACGCAGGGAGCTTTCAGACAGAAGGAACACGAGACAGGCGACAAGCCACACGGGGGTTTACGCTGAAGTAACAAGCGACAGGATCCCCTTCCGTTCCATCTATGATAAAAGTATTCGCCGCACGGGCAGTACGAACAGATCGAGGCGATTCTACGCTCGATATTAAGAAAACGACCCAATTTGAGAAACACGGAAGCGACAAGAGACACGCGGTGCTTCGATTCGGAAGGTTACGTTTACTGAGGCTTCATTTCCAAGCGATACTTGTTGCTGTCGCATGTCGCTTATTAATCCTATGACTTCAGGCAATTTTATGTTCTTTACGTCCCAGCAGAGTATCTAATTGAACTAGCTTTTACTAGGTTTTTAGAGCCGCGGTGGTGCAATCGTTAGGGCGTCTGACTGCCAAGCGGGAGACCTGGGTTCGATTCCCGGGGTGGGTGAATAAAGGTAGGAATTATTCCGCAATGTCCCCACATAAAGCAGCTCCGGGGCTCAACAGCCTCATATCAATGGGTGCATGGGAGCATTCCTGGAGGGCAAAAGAGCCGGAGTGTGATGCTGATCACTTCGCCTCCAAAATGACCTTTCCCCCACATCCCGTAAATATGCCTTCATGGCACTATGTTATATGCACTTGGAACTTTACCTTTACCTAGGTTTTTAGTGCGAAATCTTTGGAGTTTGCAACCAGCACTCCAAGCTGCTGTGAATTTTGAGAAGAGGGTTGCAAATGAAAGAAGGGTCTGTTTGGCCGAGAAATTTTATGACGATTCAGGCCAGTATGGCTGGAACAGGGCCATAGTAAACAATGGCAGTGACTTCCTCCGGATCGTCTTGCGCAAGAATGAATGGAAGAGAGCTCTTTGGGTAGCAGATAGTTGCCAGATTTAAGGTGTTCTGAGGAAATTTCAGTAGGAAGATACAAGGATTTTGCAAGTTAAGATAGCTGGGACGCGAGGTTAAAGTCTGGGCAAATTCGTTACGGACAACGTGTGACGAATTAGGATTTTTCGAGGGGAGAATCTTGCAGATCTTTATTCATGTAATAGAAGCTGTTTTGGGTTTCCAAAGAAAATGCTTTATTCCGAATAAATAAATATTTGCAATTGATTAGTTATTTTGTTTATATTTTTTCGAGACTTTCGAGACGAGACGAGACTTTTCAGGAGTCGTTTCGTCCCGTCTCATGTCTCGTCTGGAAAACGAGACGAGACAGGTGGTCAGTCTCGTCCCGTCTCGTGGGCAACACTACCACGAACTTTTCATCACATCATATATTGTCATTATCTACCCACACAATACACATAAGATAATTAAATATTCAAACTAGCTGCTTTGATGGCTTGATTAACGATCTAGCCACTAAAGGTTCTAGGTTCATGTCCTGGCCTGAACATCGATGTTCCTTTGCAAATGTACCAGAAAAGTGATGTAAACTAAATATTTTTTTAAAAAAAATCAAACTTGAACATACAACAAAATATTCAAATGTAAACTTACACTGCAAAACATATGCTCCCAAGAGAGATGCTTCTTCTTGTGTACAATACAGGCGGCCATGGAGCAAATCTCTCTTCAGCTGTAGGTAGATCTGGTACCGTGTGATTTCCTCCTTCAACCGAAATGGATCGGGAGGATAAAATTTCACTCTGAAACTGAAAAGGATTGGGTCCATGTCTGAAAACAGAGAAAAACCTCAATAAAACAAGTATACGCAACTTAGGAAGTTCACATAAACATCAAAATGTAGAAATAATTGTGTAAAAATTATTCTGCACATAGTATATTTAACATACATGCATCAATTGAATAGTAAAAGTACAAGACTATACAAAGCCACCAACATACATTTATTCCTGTACATTATACAGAAATGGCATATTTGAATGATTATTTTTCCACGTTTCTTTGTTTATTCAAATTTATAAGTCCACAGTGAATTCAAGAATGTGTTAATATTTACAAGTTTACATGTCACATAATGTATTAACAGAAGTAGTAGTGAAGGAGAACAATGAAAAAATAAAAGATCACCATTGTCGTGGGTGACAGGAATGATGTAGAGGATGTCAGGATGGAAGCAGGAAGGCCAGTAGTGATATGGATTAGGAAAGAAGAAATGAGAGGTGTGATCTCTTAGATAATTTCTGTGAAACGTGAAAGGAATTTACTAATTTTGGAAATATGCTATCCCAGCAACATAAAAGAACAATAACCGATACCAGATAGACTATATCTTGATACAAGAGAGATTCCGAAATTGACTGAAAAATACAATGACCTTCACTGGGACACTCAGATCATGTCATACTGGTGGGCGAAATAAACATTCATTTGAAGAAGATAAGAAAAGGTCACGTGGAGCAGAAGCCTGACATTGTGAAACTTAAGTATAAGAAAAAGATAAACGGAAATTTCAGGGACGTCGGAACCGGGGGGGGGGGGGGCACTTTTTGCCCCCCGGTCGCATGCTAAAAATGAGACTATATTTTCTCCAACTTATCTCTGGTTTTGAAAAAAAAATATGGAAAAAATATTTTTGCGCTACTTGGACCAACGTAGTCTCAAGTTTTCGGTAACAGCCAGGGCCAGATTAAGACGAAATTGGGCCTGATGCTTGAAATCTTCGGTGAACAATAAACACAACGACGTTATAGTTACATGACAGCGCAAAGAATAATAGTAACTGTATAATAAGTAACGCTGTGTCTAGGCGTCCGAAATTGGGGCTCCAAATTTCATTCTAAGATTTATTTTCAGGTTAATAGGATATAGCAAGAGAAAACAGTTAGGCTTTTGGAAAATTCTGGTCTGTTTTCATCTGGGCCTATTTCAGGAATGGGCCTAATGCTGCAGCATCAATAGCACCCACCTTAATCCGGCCATACTAACAGCAAGAAGTACATGACACAAAGATTGACGTGCAGATTAGAATTGCAGCCACGTCTCCACAAATCAAGTGTAACGTGGCATTAGCCCGTTCGGAATTCGCTGCTTCCGTTTCCAGATTTCCATTGTTGAATCTACCAGATTTTGTACGTACAGGCGAGGTCGGTGTGAAACAATTAACCCAGTGTAAGCAGCTGAAGAATCAAGTCACCGATCGCTTCGGATTACATTTTCTGCAAAAGCGCTAGAGTCGAATGCTAAAACAGAATTATTGAAAAGTTGGCAGAAACAATGAACAATTACAGGGAAGACTAATGGGAAAAAATATTATTAAATTCAACCACTTATACCTAAAGAACCTTGGTATCAAGACATTAACCTTTCAAGAAACTCTTTAACAAGCCTTCTTAGATGTCGGCTAAATTACACCCTAGCCCCTAAAGACTTGTACACTAGGAAGATTGTACAATCCCCAATCTGTCAGTGTGGTGCAACTGAAGGAACACCTGATCATATTATATTTGAATGTCGTCTTAATGTAACTACGAGTGATTATTTCTTAAGAGATCTAAAAGAAGCAGGATATAATGGCGCATACGTCTTGTCAACACTTTTGAGGAACCCAACTAAGAAAATAATATATGTACTTACCAACTATATTGCGAGAGAAAATATTGTATTATAAAATTATAAAATGTAAAACAAATGTAAGTGGTGCATAGCTGAAAAGCTACAACCAAATATATATATATATATATATATATATATATATATATATATATATATATATACCGTGCGTTCATTTCGATCTGCAGCCGAGAGATCGGGAGAAGCGTGGCGGGCGGCGCTGACGGAGATGCCGACATTTGCGGCCTGTAATGCCCGCTTATTTTTATAGACATATGCAGACATTTATATAAATATTGCAAAACGATCACTAACCTGTGTTATAACACGAAAAAGTTCTTCTGTAATTCATCCAAGTTCTGCTCTTATATACACAAAAAAATACGCTTTAGAAACGATGTTAAGAGCCACAGATAATAAAACATTTTAATCATAGTTTTGACCAGTAACGTCCTGCTTAAGTTTATATCCTTGAAAGAGTTTTGTGCCGATGGGGATCGTTTGGAGGTTTTGAATGTGCAACGCTGTATCAAGATTACGCTGTAGAAGAAACCGTTAAAAGTCAATAGTGTTCGTGAGCTTCCTTGCAATCCGAAATCTCCGAGCTCGAGTTTTTTGTTCCTTCGCGACTAGATGAAGACAGAGTTGTAAATATAGTGGCGAGCAATGTAAACCAAGAGCGTGTTAATTTCGTACTGTGCGCAAGAGTGTTATTCTTGGTTACTTGCAGTTACTTGTTTGTGTTATTGTAGTGTGTATGTGTGACGTGTCAGTGAGACGATTGGAATGCCAGCCGCAAGATTCACGTTAGAACAAAGATTTTTTATGTAAGACACGTACGTGAAAACAAACTCGTGTCGAGACGTGTGTAGGTAATTTGTACAGAAATTCCCATGCGTTTCAACTCCACACAGAGATACGGTTAGACATCTTGTCCTTAAATTACGAGAAACTGTATCGTTAAATTTTAAAACACCTAAGCAAAAACGACGGATTCTAACCGAAGCAAAACTCGATGATATTGGTGCAGCGTTAGAACGTTCTCCAAACAAACCTCTACGCCGTGTTTCACGAGGTGGGCGTGTCAAAATCATCGGCGCATACAGTCACTAAGCTACTAAAATTAAAACCATACTCTTATAACACAGGTTAGTGCTCGTTTTGCAATATTTATATAAATGTCTGCATATGTCCATAAAAATAAGCGGGCATTTCAGGCCGCAAATGTCGGCATCTCCGTCAGCGCCGCCCGCCACGCTTCTCCCGATCTCTCGGCTGCAGATCGAAATGGACGCACGGTATATAGTTGCTGATATCCAGGTTCCCTATCTCATCAAGACTGGTTGCTAAGGTAAACTAAGCTCAATCGCAACTTCCTGAAATTTTCGGGTTCGAGAGGGAGATTTCAGAAATATTTTTTTTGTGTTCGAAATCAACCTGTCCACTTCGGCAGTCAATCATGCACAAGAAATGTTAACCGAAAGGCAATATCCTGACTCAGCATGAAATACTTTTTTCTCACACTTTTCTCCTTAAGCAATATTGAAACATGTGTGAGTTCAATATTACTTAAATAAGGCGAAAATTATTCACATAATAAACGGAAGAAAAATAAATGCCAACAACGTATTTTGGGAGAAAAATAATTTATATACACATTTTTTTAAAAAAAAAATGTCAAATTTCATTGAAAAAGGCAAAAAAAGGCATTATAATTAAAAGTAGGAAGTGGGGTCCCAAATAGGCAAAATAGGCAAAATGAAAAGGCTTCCAAAACATTCGAAACAACATAAGAAACGTATATCTGGAAAAATTTTATCAATATATGCAGTAGATAAAAAGAGGCATTTTGCCAAACTTCCGGGCTCTAATGACAAACATCTACACTTTCTTGACACAGTTATAGTAGCTACCTAAGCAAGGAGAGATTTATTTATCCTCCCCTCATCTCCCCGCTTAGCTAAAATAAACGACATTAAAAAAATCAACAGAGCATCGAATAGTGGGTTAATTTATTTATCGTGGTTTGTCAGAAACGCATACCTAATAAATAGCTAATAAAAGTAAATGTATTATGTATTAATAATTATATATATATATTATATATTTATATATATATATATATATATATATATACACGTATGTTTACTTTCATACATATGGGTATACAGGGCGGGAAAGGCGGGGAAAAAATGCCATTGTCATATGAAACATTTGTCTGTACCACCTACCGTTTTCCGTGTAGAAAATGGTTTTGCAAAAAAAAAAAAAAAAAAAAAAAAAAAAAAAGTGAGCCAAATCGTGTATGCCGAGCTTAACAATTAAGATAAGTGCAGCACCATAACAGTTTCGGAAAGTGCAGGACACAAGCTTTCCAACGATATGCCACATGATGACTGCGGAACTAAAAAAGGATGAAACCGCGTCACCCAAAAAAGGGGGTCTAAAGTTAGGGAAGGACTCGAAGATTTCAAATGGCAAGGGGGGTCGAGTAATACCTCGTTTTAAAGGGGGATCGAGTAATACCTCGTTTTAAAGGTCACACAAAACGTGAAAAGGATGCGAACATGATTTTGTAATCTACTGACCGGTTTCAAAATGGCGACCAAAACAATTCCGATCCCTGAACTTGGTGTTCCAAAGTGAGGAATTACGTACGTAAATAGCAAAACACAAACACTGGACAGAGTACATGACATCCTGTACAAAGAATGCCAGCTGAACAGCTGTTTATTCGTGACAAGGTTTCTAAATGGTTACTGGTTCGCTACCATTGTCAGACCATGCCACCCGTCACATGTAACGTCAGTGTACCGAACGTCCGGGTGAGAGGTTTGCGGTTTCGTATTAGTACATGCCTCTGTGAGTGTACAACATGCAGTGAATAGAACTTCAGGTCCATTGTGTACGAGTAGGAATAAGCATAAGTCCACGTGTTGGGTAGGCTGCAGTACACAACACAGCATGCTGGCCAAGTCAACAAATTACAAAGTACGCCAATTGCCGGTGCATCCAGTTACATTTGACTGCACGTACGCTGTTCCCACGGCCCAGTTCAACAAAGGCAATCGGAAAGTACTACGGGTCGAGGTGTCACGAGCTCTCCTGCATAGCAGTCGGTTCCAGTGTGATTCCACTGATAACGCGAATACGCCCTTCCAATCTTGGTCTCATTCACCGTTGTCTGTTACAAGTGGTTGCATCGTCGAAGGCATTGTATGGTACCTCAGGACGTTCTACAGTGCATTCCTCGCGGGTAGTGTGCATTCCTGTACTTAATTCGCAGTGGAAAATTGTTGAATGTGAACTAATAATGTATTTCACGAACTAAGAAGCATTTGATATGCTCATGGTGTTGGGC
Organism: Lepisma saccharinum; assembly: GCF_977018435.1. Lineage (NCBI taxonomy): Eukaryota > Metazoa > Arthropoda > Insecta > Zygentoma > Lepismatidae > Lepisma > Lepisma saccharinum. Next base: position 44,536,965 of record NC_139239.1, on the reverse strand, counting down.
GAGTGCCAACGAAATAGTTCTGCTGCTGCTCGTGTGTATGCTGCAAGGTATCCCGATCGGGAACATCGTTCAAAACATGTTTTTCGCACCCTTGCCGATCGTGTACGCAGAAGGGGCAATGTTCAGCCTTCTAGCAGTCACAAACATGAACGCATTGCTCGGCCTGTTCGAGATGAGAGTTCTGCTGGTGTACTTGCAGCCTTCCATCTCAATACTCACAGGAGTATCAGGCAAGTTGCTCGTGATTCTGGTGTCAGCGCAAGTACAGTGAGAAGGATTTTAAAGGATCACAGAATTCATCCGTACCACGTGTCCTTGCATCAAGAGCTACACGGAACTGATTTTCAAAGCAGGCTAGACTTTTGCTTGAGGTCTCAAGCTCAAGTGTATGCAAATGTTCGATTCTTTGACGAAATGTTGTGGTCTGACGAGGCTACATTTAAAAGTGATGGTCAGGTAAATCGGCACAACATGCATTACTGGGCCGCCGAAAACCCACGGTGGATGTAAGAGGTTGATCACCAACGTAGATGGTCTGTGAATGTGTGGTGTGGAATCATCGGTGGACGAATAATTGGACCTCATTTTTTTCAAGCGAGGCTTACGGGTGTTATGAACCGCACATTTCTTCAAGAACAATTGCTCAGTCTTTTCGAAGACGTCCCCTTACACATCAGAACTCACATGTGGCTACAACAAGATTGCTTCCCAACAACATTTTGAGCTGACAGCGAGGAATCAGGTGAATGCAATGTTTCGTGGTCGCTGGGTAGGTAGAGGTGGGTTTGTGCCCTGGCCTCCTAGGTCACCAGACTTAACATGTTTAGATTATTACCTCTTGGGACGACTGAAAGAAATCGTTTACCAAAATCGCCATACAACGAGGGACGACATGATCGAGCGCATAGTTGCTGCATCCAGGCAGATTAGTGAGGCAGAAGTTATTGCAGCACAGAATGATTTCAATGTCCGTGTGCAGAAATGCATTGAGACAGAGTGAAGACATTTCGAACATTTAATGTAAGTTGGTAAATGTGCATCACACTGGGTGCTTGCTTTACTTTTTCTTCTCGTTTTTGTTTTTCATTGGTTTCTGATTACTCTTTCGTTTTTCTTTTCATCATTTCAGTTAGGCCTATTTCTCTTGTCAAACAATGGTTTGGCAATCAATTGTGAGAAAAGGACCCTTTTCGTTGGCGAAGCAGCCGTTAAACACGCCAACGAATTCCTTATTGTGCATGACAGTAAACCATTCGTTGCCAGTCCTAAGCCTGGAGAAAGTGTGAAGGGCGGTCAAAATTGCAGCTCAAACAAAGCTTACAGTAGTAGGTACGGTGTTTCAAGAGCGGACCCATTACCATAATTGTTTGCACAGGATCTTATGTACTCTGTCCAGTGCTTGTGTTTTGCTATTTACGTACGTAATTCCTCACTTTGGAACACCAAGTTCAGGAGTCGGAATTGTTTTGGTCGCCATTTTGAAACCGGTCAGTAGATTACAAAATCGTTCGCATCCTTTTCACGATTTGTGTGTCCTTTAAAACGAAGCATTACTCGACCCCCCTTGCCATTTGAAATTTTCGAGTCCTTCCCTAACTTTAGACCCCCTTTTTTGGGTGATGCGGTTTCATCCTTTTTTAGTCCCGCAGTCATCATGTGGCATATCTTTTGAAAGCTTGTGTCCTGCACTTTCCGAAACTGTTATGGTGCTGCACTTATCTTAATTGTTAAGCTCGGCATACTCGATTTGGCTCACCTTCCTTTTTGCAAAACCATTTTCTACACGGAAAACGGTAGGTGGTACAGACAAATGTTTCATATGACCATGGTATTTTTTCCCCGCCTTTCCAAATCTGCATTCCAAACATACCGTTACCATTTGGAAATCGCACGAACGGGGCATGTCCCCCCACTAAAACTACAAAGGGTGGCTTTCGGGCTGTTGCAAATACTTTCTACGGATTCTTTGGGCCCAACTTAGTGGTGCATTTTTTTTTTTTTTCAACTTGATACGATCTCCCGTTCTCGAGAAAAAGGTAGTGTCTGGGTCGCTCTGAAACACCCTGTATAATTATGTAATTATGTGAATATGTAATACATATAGCCTATTTATGTATATCTACATATGTATTCTCCCCACTATATATATATATATATATATATATATATATATGTATATGTATGTATGTATGTATGTATAGGGGGAAAAGATATTGTAAAAATCGGTTGGAGTCATTCCATGCCAAATCAACACAGATATGTGCAATTTTTAACCTGACCATCTCCGATTTTCATGAAATTTGGGGAGTTGAAACTATGCATAGAACTTAGTAAATATGAAAATTTTTAGTCTCGTGCGTCTTGTAATTGTTAAATTATTCAAGGTCAAAGTTTGCAGAAATTGCCTTTTTTGAGCCCGCTTAGCTATACTAAATGTGCTGTAACTCCGCCACTATTTTGCCTAGGAAGCTCAAATAAAGATTATTGTACAGGGAATTGAACAAGCTTTCCAGTGATATATACAGGGAGGTTATTTCAGTCGTTCACCGCCAGAGTGACGGCCGTTCCGCGGACTCTTCATGCAACAGGTCCCGGCAAATTGCGTTCAGGAAGTCCGTAACAGAAACCGCTTGTTTTGTAATGTTTCCACTTTTCACAATTACAGTTACAATTACAATTGAAATAAGCACGTACCTTGTCGCACGGATGCAGGAAAAGGTGTCCTCCCAAATACAAATATTTCTGGCACCTTATTTCTGACATCTAATCTTAGATTAGACATCGCTACTTTATTCTCAGTTGTCGCCACAGCGCCTGCAGCTTATCGGGGGTTGGGTGAGTTGTCAGCCGCGAGAGGGCGCTTCATACTGCACGTGTCGGCAGTGATGCCAACCGTAGGGACATGTCCCTACGCATAGGGACATGTCCCTACGCATAGGGACTTTTCACTAAATTTCGCCCGCGTAGGAACGTAGGGACAGATTTTGCCAAATGAGGGAAAACGTAGGTACTTTTTTCAATCTTGGTAAATTACATTTTATGAATTAGTTTATCTGGATACTTTAGCGAGGAGGAGAAAAAAGAACTAACTAACAGATCTCCATCAGAATTTTGGAACATGTTATCGGTTACCAAAAACTTTCAAGGCAAGTTCCTTTTTGAAAACATTTCCACTCTTGCGAAAATAGTGCTAACATTGCCGCATTCTAACGCGGAAACGGAAAGAATATTTTCAATGTTAAGTGATACAAAAACAAAAAAGGGAAATAAAATGGGACCAAAATTGTTAAAGAATGCAGGAAATACAGCATCACCAACCAACATCTATCTCTTCACAGCAGCAGCATGTATGACTTCAAATAACATAATCAACAGTAAACGACTCAACGTTATTCATTAGGGGTGTGCTGGATTCTTTACTTTAAAAAGTCGTTAATTCTCGACGTTTTCTGCCTTGTAAGTTTCTGGAACTTATCGAAAGTTGTAAGTTTTTATTCTAGAAATGCAAAAACAATCACTTAAAGTGAAAATGACTTGTAAAATTCGAGATTTCCAGTGCTTCGGGAAATTTCGAACATTTCCCGTCCAGAAAATTTTCCGACTTGGTCGGGAAATTGCAAATTTTTCAGTCCCGAATGTCGGGATTTAAAAAAATTACCGTCCCGATCCCGTCCCGACCCAAAAAATTCTGTCCAGCACACCCCTATTATTCATTAAGGCAAGAATTTACAATACCGGACCCTTCTGTAATTTCTATGCTACGTCTTATACTCACGAAATAATTATTCGTGATTATTTATCTCAAGTTAACATGTTGGGGTGAGGGGGAAAAATGTTCATTAACGTGTAGAAGTTGTAAAATAAGCTTTTCAATTCTCGCAATGATTCTCCGTATACAAGTATGGTAGCCATATTTGTTGATATGAACAAATTAAAATTAGTTACGCTGTCTACAGCGTTGCCACACTGTTGATTTCATACTTGGAGAGCATGGATCGTGTAAGAATGGCGGAAGAGAACAGTAAAAAAGTTATTAATGTTGTACAGATTGTTAGGTGGAGTGTGCAGGAGGATGGCTGTGGGCTAATTAATAAACTTATGGATTTCAGTATATTGCCCAAAGAACGTGCTTACATGTGACAGCGACAATCACGATGTAGAAGAACTGATTTGATTACAGGTAAATTTGGCAACAGTACATCAATCATAAAATTGCAGGATACGAAAATGGCGTCTTCGATGATGAACGTTTGCCGTTAAAGTGCTACGAAAATAATATTTTTTATCGGTTCGTAATCACAATTACCGCAAAACCATTCAGGAATAGCCCCACTGACCATTCTCGGTAAGTTTAGGTTAAGTTAGGTTAGGCAAACATAGTTAAAATTTGGGCTCGAAAAAAACATGCACGGGTAGCCCAACAAACCATTGACGGACAGCCCCACGAACCATTCAGGTACGGTTAGGTTAGGTTAGGATAGGCAAACATAGTTAAAATTTGGGGTCGTAGTAATATCAGGAATGTATATTTCGTTTTTTAAGTATTGGAAACACAAAATCTTCCGGTAAATAATAAGCAATCGTGCCGATCGCGGACCACTCAATGTCACTTATTTTGCAATTTCTACACGTGACCCCCCAAATTTTAACTTCAAATTCGTGATTAGGAGGCCTCAATTAGTGAGTATGCGAAATATTACAAAAAATCGGGGAGAGGTCCTGTATTGTAAATTCGCTCCTTCATTAATTGTGGAAGCACCGAGCAGAAAGATTTGGTAAGTAAATGTGTATATTTTACCTTCTGTTTGCATGCTCATGAGGTGTTTTTTTTTAGTCACTTTACTTGGCGTAGGGACATTTGGTCAGTTGTAGGGACATTTTGACTACGTCTGTAGGGACATTGCCGAAAAATGGTTAGCAACACTGTCGGCTACCAGACGTCAGTGTACTTTCATGTTCACTTCTGTTCATTTATCAGTACGCGTGTTGCTTATACTGTGTTATTGTAATGTGCTTACTCGTGGCCAGTGCTTTATTGTGTGTTAATTGTTATTCATTCATTACTTATGTCGTTAAACAAATATAGTCTTGAACATAGAGTTTTTATGTACGATAATTACGTGAAAACGAATTCTTGCAGAAAAGTGGTCAGGGATTACGATAGACAGGATCTCTTGAACCTAAGAAACGTGTTGTATTGCTGTTGAAGGAAGTCATTTTCAACATCTCTTATAACACAGGAGGTTAGTGATCATCATTATTATTACTTTTAAATATCATTTTACGCTTTCGGTTTGCTTTATGCGCCGGGATGCTGTCTTCCCTTTCTGTCAACTGAGGATAAAGTAGCGATGTCTAATCTAAGATTAGATGTCAGAAATAAGGTGCCGGAAATATTTGTATTTGGGAGGACACCTTTTCCTGCATCCGTGCGACAAGGTACGTGCTTATTTGTAATTGTAACTGTAATTGTGAAAAGTGGAAACATTACAAAACAAGCGGTTTCTGTTACGGACTTCCTGAACGCAATTTGCCGGGACCTGTTGCATGAAGAGTCCGCGGAACGGCCGTCACGCTGGCGGTGAACGACTGAAATAACCTCCCTGTAACAAGCCTACCTTTGGATAAAAATATAATTTTGTCACGTGACCTTGACTTCTGACCTTGAATATCTCAAAACATGTCATCACCAAAAATCGTGAAAAAAATATATTTGGTCCCTCATTCCATACTATAAAACATACCAAAAAATCATTCTGGGACTGCAATGGGATCAGAAGATACAAAATAATATGTGTAACTATGTGACTGATAAAAACCCCATTACATGAACTATGAAGAGTCAAATGTCCCTTAACACTCCCTACAAAATGTAAAGGAGTTTTCCTGGGTATAATTGGTCATAAAAGAAATATGTTAGACACAGGGAGATCCCTAGCCGTGTGTGTCAAGCGCAGATCCGGCATATTGTTGACCGCCATATTGAATTCAACGCAAAAATTTCAAAGGAAAGGGGGTGATGTGATATATCAAATGAGGCTAGAATTTCACGAGAAATGAAGTGACGAAGGTTTATCCAACATATATTTAACCCGCAAAAATTTATTACTGCATGCTTGTAACCATTTTTTTCCTTTTTGAGGTGTTAAAAACAAAGCATTGGAATGCTCCTAACGTGTTAGGAACTCATCGAGATCACGCTGACATCTTGGGAGAGAAAGAAGTATACGCACCATTTTAATCAGCTACATTCACCAAATAGCTGAATAGTGAAGAATATTGGGAAAAGTATCTCAAACAATTACGTGACACTTCCTTTGGAATGAAAAATTCTTCAGTGACGAGGCAAATTTTTATTTTCACGGTGAAGTTAATGAAAATAATATGCAATACCTGTGATTTGCTCAGTCGAATGGCTGTTGCAGGTAAGCTAATTATGTGGTATAATGTATGGCGAACGGAAATGGTTGGTCTATATTCAACAACGGAACCTTAAATGGTGAGGGCTTCTTGCATTTGTTAAGTGAACAGGTTTTTTCACCCTTGCTTACAGGATATGGCACTTTTCGAGAGTTTTGAAACAGGACAGAGTGTGACCACACTATGTGGACATTTTCGCAATTTCTTCATGGTAATTTTCTAGGTAGATTGATGGCACACGGGGATCTATTAAAAGGCCTGCACATTCCCCAGATCTAACATCTTAGGAGGACTTTTACCTTCAGAAACATTTGAAGAGAATGGTGCATGCACTAAAAGTCCCTGATATTGACCATCTGAGAGAAGGCATAGTTGCTTGCGATGTTGTTGCACATGCTACATTACCAAATGCTCTATGCGAGTGTGAGAGACGTCAACGAGTGTGCTCACAGGAACATTGACAACATTATAATGTGCATATATATTAACTGAAAGATATGTGTATAACTTTTCTCTGGCGTAAGATACGTTGGAAAATCCTTCGTCACTTCATTTCTCGTGAAATTCTAGCCTCATTTGATATATCACATCACCCCCTTTCCTTTGAAATTTATGCGTTGAATTCAATATGGCGGTCAACAATATGCCGGACCTGCGCTTGACACACACGGCTAGGATCTCCCTGTGCCTAACCTATTTCTTTCATGACCACTTATACCCAGGAAAACTCCTTTACATTTTGTAGGGGGTGTTAAGGGACATTTGACTCTTCATAGTTCATGTAATGGGGCTTTTATCAGTCACATAGTTACACATATTATTTTGTATCTTCTGATCCCATTGCAGTCCCAGAATGATTTTTTTGTTTTATAGTATGGAATGAGGGACCAAATACATTTTTTTCACGATTTTTGGTGATGACATGTTTTGAGATATTCAAGGTCAAAAGTCAAGGTCACGTGACAAAATTATATTTTTATCCAAAGGTAGACTTGTTATATATCACTGGAAAGCTTGTTCAATTCCCTGTACAATAAGCTTTATTTGAGCGTCCTAGGCAAAATAGTGGCGGAGTTACAGTAAATTTAGTATAGCTAAGTGGGCTCAAAAAGGGCAATTTATGCTAACTCTGACCTTGAATAATTTAACAATTACAAGACGCACGAAACTAAAAATTTTTATACTTACTAAGTTCCATGCATAGTTTCAACTCCCCAAATTTCATGAAAATCGAAGATGGTCAGGTCAAGGGCTGTGTTGATTTCGCATGGAATGTCTCGTTGGTAAATTCTAAAACCTGCCCCCTCCCCCAACTCTTGAATAAATTCCGACGTCCCTGGGAAATTTGAAGTAAACTTTAGAGAGAAAGTCACTACATTAAATTACAGAGCTCAGGGAAGTAATAATGTTTGGGATGGTATAAAAAGCTCTCTACAAAACTAAACAGATGAAAAAGGATTAAACAGAAGTGAGAAAAATAGATGGAAAGAACTATTTTTTAGCAACAAAACTACAACATTCAGTTTTTATCCGGCTTTAAATTCTATTTAAACATTAGGAACGAACGCGTGAAATATTTAGTATTTTACATAAACCACGTGGTAGCCGTCTGAGTTTAGGATATTCAGAGAGAAAAAAAACTGGCGATCTCTTAGAAGGTTGACAACCGTAGCACAATGTTTGGCTTCTCATAACTTGGTGATTCGAAGACACAGAAAGGCAACATTTGTAACGAAAAAAAAAAAACAAAGTCGTAACTAATCCCCGATTACCATATTTATCCTTGAAAAACTTTTAAATATTTTATTGTGTATTTCCCCTCCCTCAGAACACAGCTATGTAATATCCACCGTTACAATTCCCGTCCTCTCCGAAAAAAAATCATGCGTACGGCAGTGAACCAAATGAAAGTAATGACTCCATACGCGGTGCTATCGTACCCCATGTTTTAACTCCGAACCCCTTTTTCACACACCTAAATTTCAGTAGTAGTAATAATAATATACCATGGAACAAAGGTTTTATATAGTATCTATTGAAATATAGTAATCTGTTCTTCTACTCTCGTTGGTGACAGATATGCCCAAAGTGCAATCCAGTCCCGACCCGATTAGCCTATGTGGAATACCACTATCCAAAAACAATCAATTGCAAAGCAGTTACTAATGTTTTCATTCTCTCTGTTTCAGTCAGTCTCCTACATAAATTACTTACGAAATTAACAGCGACGTGCACTGAGGAGTAGCTAGTCTAGCAGAGATAGATCAATCAATCTCACACGCTAATTATTTTCAAATCACAATATTTATTGTCTTGTTAAAGCCACAGTTCATATGCAACACTTTTTTTTCACGCGCTTGTCGTCCCTCAATACGATCCGTGCGGGCAAAGCTGGCCTAGCTCGCTCTTCCTCCGCCTCACCAGTTCCAGGTAGAAACGACCGCCCGAAGGGAAAGGGAAGATTTCTGCCTCTACCTCCCTTGCCCCGTCGACTCGCGCTGCAATAGTTGAAAGCCCGTGCTTTTAGGTTCCCTTGTCTATCTCCTATACGACAGATAGGGGATTGGTTTCCCTTCAGTTTCTTTGTAAATCCTCTAAAGAACACAGGGGAAAATTATCTGCAGTACTTATGTTCTCTGTATTTACACCACAACTTTTTACACTTTGTACAATATGTATGTATAATATGGGATGTAGTATTATTATTTATGAAATAGAAACGTATTATGTGCAGACAATAATGTTATGCTTTCTTTTCTTTTTTCAAATATGGAATATATAATTATTAAATAACAAATATTTGCTCAGGCTCCCTCTCGCTCTCGTTTTAGTAATGTTTTATTTAAATATACTAATATCTTGGCCTCCAATTAAAAAATTGGTAAACTAAACAGTCGTAAATACGGACGTGTTTATTTGGGCAAGAGAACGCGCGTTCATATTGTTGTTGGTTTGGTTTATTTTACTTCGCTTTTCTGCCCCATTTGGTTATCACGAAAATCAGGATGAGTGATATGATGAAATTGATGAAGGGACCTCACAAAGAACAATCCAGGCCGGGATTCGGATGAGCGCGCATTTTTGTTCCTATGTGTTGTACTCTGCACTGAATAATGAAATAATTTGGAATGAAAAACGTATCCCAGAACTCAAAAAGCCAAATGAATATTATTGAAGAAACTACAAAAAAAAGTGTGTTGTTACCGGTTTATCTCCTCTAATATGTTGAATTTTTGCCACTTCACATAACTTTTTGTAGCTGTATACTTAGATTTAATCGCAATAAGTATCTAATGAGCTTAAGAAAGTCATGAGGGACAATCGTAAACAGAGAACTCTAAACTCCTCATTTCACAGTGCCCTGCAGATGCACTGGGAGGGATTTTTTTTTTTTTTTTTTTTTTTAAAAAGCGTTGCTCTTCTATCACTTTACCTACCTTTTGCCATGACGATGAACGTTGATTAAATTAAACAGGTGAACTGTGGATACAAAGGAACACTCATGCACAGGCCAGGGCTCGAGCCCGGATCCTTCAGTAACGAGATCGTGGGATGGAAAAATTAGGGAAATCGAGCAATGCAAAATATTTGAAAAAAAAAACAACAAAAAACAACGTTAATCATATACAAAGATGATGTTTCAAAAATCAAATTGAAAATTACCACTGAGGGAAAATGCAGTTTGTTTTTCCGATACCCACGTATCCGAATGGTTAGCGCTTTCCACTTATCTTTGTTGTCGGCCGACCTCCGTGGGGGAGTGCAAGTGGTCCCGGATCGGTACCCGATGGAGGCACATATTGGATCGGATCCCACTTTAAACTGTAGGTTCAGTTCAGTCTTAATTTTGCACTTATTTTTATATATACGGAGGGGAAAAAATGTTATATATTCGTCGTGGCAAACGTGTAAGCATAGAACACTGCCCTGAATAATTTAATGATAAATATACTGTGCCGAAATACAGTGCATTTTACGGCCGAGGTGGCCGTGGAGCGGCGGCTAGCGCGCCGGGAAGTAAGAGCCCATTTGCCGGCAAACTAGATGCAACATCCGCGTAACTGTAACCGCTGGCTATGTAATGAAATAAGCTCGTAAAATTTCATGGACAATTAGAATTAAAATGAGTACGTACCTTGTTACAAGAGTTGTTGGAAATGTTGTTCTCCTGCTTCCACACATACACGGCATATTTAAAGGAAATTTTCAGTAAAACGGATCAGTTCCTCTTCCGAAAGTTTAAAATTAACTTAAGACCTGATAGTTTATTTCAATTCTGCTAATGTATGGCTTCAGGTTTAAAAGCTTTGTAGCTCGCCACGCAGACGTCATGAAAATGTCTGTTTCTTGTGCAAGGCGCCGGAGGGAATTTTGAGGAGTATGTTCCAATCGTGCTCCAACGTCATCAACGTAGGTTCTCTTCAGTAAGTACACGCAGTTTTACCCTTCGCATCTTTTCAAGAACAGACCCTGTTTTCCTAATTTTTTTCACAAGTATCCGAACACTGTCTCTGTGTGAAACAGGAACATCTGGGAATTCTGATGGCAATTCTGATTCTAACTTCCCTACAATAGTTCGTAATGACGTGAGAGTCGTACATAAAAAAAAAAATCGTTGTTTTACGTTGTACGGATATTATTAGACTGCAGAAAAGCACCAGTAATACGTAAACTAAAACAAAACAATCTAAAACACTTGTCAACACCTTGACACTTCAGAAACACGTGCAAACTGGACACCAGCTATCTGGATACTGAAGCACTGACGTTTCCAGTGCCAAGTTCAGCGTACAGCTGTGTGTCTAAATGCCGGCAGATGCGCTCTCACTGCCCAGCGTGGCAGCCACCTCGGCCGCGAAAGGCACTGTCCGAGACTAAATAAATAAATATATAAAGGCAGATGTATTTTCGATTATACACACATCACGCCCCTCATATTAAGATCTGCGCCCCATTACGTACATTTCTCACTCGAAATCCCAAATTTCTTCTCTTTTTCTTTCATTTTCCAAAGATCTTTGTGTATATGTGGATACTATGATATTGTTGATGTCATACATTTTGTTTGTTCTGGTTTTCCAAAGACAACAGGTATGAACTTCTCTTTAAGGTTCATCTTTATGAATTTCTGAGCCTTGTCGAATACACTGTGTGTCTGTGTGTGTGTGTGTGTGTGTGTGTGTGTATTACCAGTCAATTTTTTTACAATGCGACTATCAACGAGAAATTGATACTTAATTTTCAACATTGTATGTGAATAAAATCATACATAAACTACTTTAAAATCTTGAAGTAAAAGTACTCCCTTACCTTTCACTTGCTTCATCACCGTTTTGGCAAGATCCAACCAATGCTGTAAAGAGAAGAAGGATATAAAAGTCAGATGAATTATATTTATAGTGTCAATTGAAAATACAGAAAACTTTTATACTACTGTCTGAAGATACCTTCCACGTATCAACATGAAAGAAAACTAGCATCTCTGGGTATGACGCCATATTGTCTATCTTACCATAGGGCTGGAACAACGGATATAGTAACAAATTCGCATATGATACAAGTCCTTTAATTCACTTGGTATTATATAATAATTAAATACGTTTGCACAATGAAGAAATACAAAAAAGGCCCATATCCGATAGGCTAGCTGAAATGTTCTCTCGCTGCCGCGAGCCGACATGCACCATTCCGCAGCGTTCGAATATCACGCTCCCAGAATTCCGAGTTCTTGCAAGAAGCTCCCAGCGGGAGTAAAATAAAAACAAATGAGGAGCGGAAAGCAATATACTATTTACAATCTTCAACATTCTCCCCCCCCCCCCCCCCCGTTGGAATGCGCAGCATCCAAACTAAATCATGAAAGTTCAATTGATCTTCCCATCTGGAAGAGGTACAATCTTACTGAGAGCCCTTCGGTACACTCCATCCTTGGTGCGAACCACGGCTACACGAACTAAATTGTCTTTCCCTGGAAACACTTCTTCTATAATGCCCATTTTCCAAGATAATGGGGGTAGGTTGTCTTCTTTCAGAAGCACAAGTAGTCCTGGTTGCAGGTTGGGCTGCGTGGTTGTCCACTTCTGACGCTGTTGCATACCATGAAGATAATCTCGGGACCAGTTTCTCCAAATCCTTTGTTGAAACTGTTGAACTCGTTGCCACCTGGAAAGTCTATTTTCCTTGAGATCACTTAAGTCTGGTTGAGGAAAGGAAGTTAGTGGACCACCAATAAGAAAGTGGCCTGGAGTGAGGTAATTAAATTCTTCATGAGAGTCAGGTAAGGATGTAAGAGGTCGAGAGTTTAAGCAAGCTTCGATTTGGCACAAAAGAGTTGACAGCTCTTCGTACGTCAGTACAGCATTCTTGGCGACTCTACGAAGATGGTACTTCATGGATTTTATGGCGCTTTCCCAGACACCACCGAATGTTGGGCTACGTGGAGGTGAATTTTTCCACTGAAAGTTTTCTTGTGCTGCATACCTTTGAATGTCTTCACTGAATCCTTGCGATTGAAATAGCAATTGAAGTTTCTGAAGTTCGTTCTTCGCTCCTTGAAATGTTGTGGCATTATCGCTGATAATGGTGGAACACTTGCCTCGCCTTGCTGTAAAGCGTCGCAATGCTGCTATGAAAGCTTCAGAAGTAAGGTCTGTTACTAGCTCAAGATGTATTGCTCTCGTGGCTAGGCACGTAAAAAGAGCTATGTAGCATTTCTTTGTGATTTTACTCCTGATTGACCCTACTTTGATGACGTATGGTCCGGCATAGTCTATGCCTACATGATTACATGCCTTGCTAGGTGTAACTCTGATGGATGGGAGCTGTCCCATTAGCTGTTGTGCTGCGGATGCCTTCAAACGATAACAAGTTAAACACTGATGAATGATTTGCTTAATAACTTGTCGTATTCTAGGAATCCAGTACCTTTCTCGAATGGATGAGATTAACAATTGAGGTGCTGCGTGCATCAATCGTTCATGCTCTGATGCAATTAGTAGACGGGCGAAGTGACTTTTTGGATGCAAAATGATTTGATGCTTGCTGCTGAATTCCAAGTTGCTATTTTCTAGCCTACCTCCAACACGAAGAATTCCCTGATTATCCAGAAAGGGGTGTAAGTCTTTAAGGATACTTTTGTTGGATACTTGCCCTTTGGCAGTGAGATCATTTATCTCTCGATGAAAGAACGAAATTTGTGTCATAACGACACACGTTTGAGTAGCGTCTTCAATGTCAATTGAAGTAAGTGGATCGGATTGTTTGTTACTTGCATTTTTACAATTGCGAATGAATCTTTTACAGAGCGCTACAATCCTTAATAATTTGAAAAATGTAGAAAAATCGTTTATTATTGCCTCTGTTTGCAGATGAGACACCAGTGTAGTTACAGGAAGCTTTCGTTGTTCAGGAACATCTTTGTTCTTAAGACTTGTGTCAGATGATGATGATGGCCAGCACGTTTCACCTTCTTGCAACCAAGCTGGACCATGAAACCATAGCGAATGATGATGAATATCTTTAGGTTTAACTCCACGGGAGATTAAATCCGCTGGATTATCCTTGGACGAAACATGTCTCCATTGATAAGTTTGAGTATATTCTTGAATTTGCGCTACTCTGTTGGATACAAAAGGCTTCCATCTGCTTGCTGGCGATCTAAGCCATGCCAGAACTATTTGTGAATCTGTCCACAAATAAACATTGTCAATGTTAAGTCTCAAAATTGGGAGAGTTTTGTTGAGTAATTTGGCCAATAAGACTGAAGCGCACAGTTCCAATCTAGGAAGAGTGGTTTTCTTGATCGGGGCGACCCGTGATTTTGAGCACAGTAAGTGAACTTCGGTGTAACCTTCTTTGTTTGCTGAACGAACATACAAGCAACTGCCATAATTTTTCTCCGATGCATCGGAAAAGCCATGGATTTGTATATTCTTGACACAACCAGGTGTTAGGATGAAACGTGGTATTTGCATTTCACTGATGACTGGTAGCTGAGAATGAAGATGAACCCATTCAACTTGCAGGCTATCTGGAAGTGGATCATCCCAGTTTATGTTGTGAAGCCACAACTGTTGTAAAAAATACTTATACATTACAGTTACTGGTGAAAGTAGTCCAATTGGATCAAAAATCTGGGCAATAACACTGGCTACTTGACGTTTGGTTGGTTTGTGTGACATCATGTTGACAGACTTGGCTCCAATGTTAATCATGAAAGTGTCTGCCGAGGGATTCCATGAAATTCCTAGAGTTTTAACACCTTCGGTATGAAAATGAATTAGATTTTGAGTCTCTCTCAGTGATTCTGGAATAGCGTTGAGTACTTCAGTGCTGTTGGAGCACCACTTTCGTAAGATGAATCCTCCTCTTTTCAGAAGTTCTGAAAGATCTTGATAAAGTTGTAACGCACCTTGCACGCTACTGCTTCCTCCAACGTAATCATCAACATAGAAATCACGCTGCAACACTTGACATGCGTGTGGGAAGTTAACTGCTTCATCTTCGGCTAACTGCTTCAGACATCTGGTTGCTAAAAAGGCACTTGATGTAAGCCCATACGAGACCGTATTCAATTGAAATACTGTTATGAGTTCCTGAGGAGAGTTTCTCCACAGAATGCATTGCAGTGGCCTGTCATCTGGATGTATGTGTATCATTCTATACATCTTTGTTACATCAGAAACCAATGCCACCTTGTGAGTTCGAAATCTTAGAACAATGGAAAACAAATCTTCCTGTATGGTAGGTCCAACCATTTGTATGCTATTTATTGATTCACCGCTTGTTGATGGCGAACTCCCATCAAAAACAACACGTATTTTCGTTGTACTGGAATCCTTGAAAACACAATGATGCGGAATGAAAAATTTTGTGCAGTCATTTGTTTGTACATCATTTAAATTCCCTATGGGTTCCATGTGTCCCAACTGGTAATATTCTTGCATAAATTCTGTATAATCAGCCTTTAATTGTGGTTGACGTTGAAGCCTCGTTTCTAATTGGTGAAATCGAGTTAATGCAGAGTGCGAGGAGTCACCTAACACTGAACGATCCTTACGTAATGGTAGCCTGACCGTATAACGGCCACTTTCATCTCGTGTCACATTTCGCTGAAAATGTTGCTCGCAAGCAATTTCTTCTGGTCATTGCAGTTTCGTGTGGATCTCCTCTATGATCCAGAACTGTTGGAGCTGCGAGCTGAGAGAATCTTCCTTTCTCGTGAAAAATGACCTAGTAATACTGTTGCTAGAAGATGTTGCTGGAATCTTCCCTGCAATAATCCATCCAAACTCTGTGTCTTGAAGAATGGGGAAATTTCCTGGTTTTGTTCTCTTTTCAGGCTTCATAACGGTAAAGAAAACCTCTGCACCAAGCAGAATCTGTATTTTGCCCGGCGAACAAAAGTTTGGGTCTGCTAAACGAATATCTGTTGGAATGTTCCATTCAGATGCATCAACCTTTTCTGAAGGCATTAGTCCTGTAATGGTTGGCAACACTGAGCACGAAATACTTGTCGTAAAATTGCTATTATTAGATCTCAGACGGATCTCTACTGAATGACTCGATTCAGCAGACGAATTGTTGATTCCCTGAATGGGAACTCGATGCTTTACCTTTCGAAGACGATTACTTTGAACAACGTCTTCAACAATGAAATTATTCTGACTCGCCGCGTCCAAGAGAGCACGACAATTGACCCAATTGCCCGCTATATCTTGTACTTGAACAATCGCCGTAGCAAGTAACACCTGTGACGCGCTTTTCTGCTTAATTGAACAATAAGAAACCTGAGGTGCTTGATCTGAATGCTGTGAAGAATCGCTTGTATTGTTTACCATCGATGTGTTCACGTGACCCCCAGATGACATTTCTCGTTGCCGGTTTACATTGGATGTACCTTGATCTACATGAAGTAAAGTACTATGCTTCTGTTTACATCGCTTGCACACTCCATATTTACACTGCGCCGAAACGTGGTTGTTGCTGCTAAGACAGTTAAAGCATACGCGATTCTCACGTAAAAATTTATACTTTTGTGAAATAGAAGCTTTCTTAAAGGCTTCACACGAAAATAAGCGATGTTTGTTTGCTTTACAAAACATGCACAATGAAGAATCTGTTGTAACATATGACTTCGAAGATTGTTGACATTTAGCACTGTACTGTTTGTGCATATTTGTAGATGATTTTGTTGCTACCTTGTTACCTTCACTCGTAACTGGATTAATCTTTTCAAGAGCCTGGCATCTGTGCTCTAGAAAACTAAAGAGCTGATCTAATGTGCTAAATTCAGTATCATTACTTTCTAGTTCAAATGCTCTTCTCGTTGCAGGGTCGAGATTTGAAACAAGATGCTGAACTAAAATTATATCAGTTAACGACGTGTCTTCAGCTATCATTTTGAGCGCTGAAATAGAGCTAACTGCAGTGTTTGTAAATGAACGAAGTTCCTGACAATTCTCCTTTACAACTGGATTGATATGTAAAATATCATTTACATGTGACACTGCTATCAACCTTTTATTGTCGTATCGCTCATTGAGTTGCTCCCAAGCAATAGCGTAATTTGCTTCTGTCATTGGCAAATTTTGAATTAGATGTAAGGCATCGCCTTTCAATGATACGCGCAAATACTGAAACTTCTGAACATTTGAAATATCTACATTGTTGTGTATCAGCGATACGAACGTGTCCTTGAAAGACACCCACTGCGTGTAATTACCGCTAAAATGTGGTAATGCAATTGCCGGAAGCTTCACCTGCGTACTTCCTCGTGATGCAGATTGTTTAGTTTCAGGGGAAACTGGCTTTGTGACATGCTTGTCAATCAAAATTTGCATTCTTGTTTTCAAATCAAAGTACATACGTTCAATTTCTTCTCTTGCCGCGTCATGTTCACCTTCGACTGATTGTAGTTCAATGCTGTCTTGAACTTCCTCTAACTTTAGCCAAACCTCGTTTAAATGCTCCAAGCGAGTCTTGATTGTTAGAATGTTGCTTGATGCTTCATCGTAAGTATCAACATACGAAGCTATACGTTTGAGTTTGCGCTTGCATGCATTTCTCTCTTTGATAAGACGCTGAATGTCGGCCATGGTTGCAAGGTAAGGAAAATACAAGGAAGGAAATGTAAAATGAACCAGACTTACTCACCGATTTGCTTCTTTGATGCTCGCGTAGAAAGTCAATCCCTCCTCCCACGACGGTGGTGAAGAAACAGAGAATCCATCATCCTACGACGAAACAAGAGTTCCTGAAACAGCTGATTTCACCGTACCGTGACGATTAATGCTACTTAATCGCAACCGAGTTCAAGGTCACTGCAAAATTCGTTGTAACGATGTTCGTTACGAAAGCGCGGAAAACATGTATCTGTGCAAACCAAAAACACTGTTCGTTCTGTAACACTGTCACAATTAGCACTGTCACAATTAGCACTGTCACAACTGATGATCACTGAACTGCACGAAATAAACTGTCACTATATCCGGAATGCGGAGGACCATAAATGTCTGCAGATACCTTCCACGTATCAACATGAAAGAAAACTAGCATCTCTGGGTATGACGCCATATTGTCTATCTTACCATAGGGCTGGAACAACGGATATAGTAACAAATTCGCATATGATACAAGTCCTTTAATTCACTTGGTATTATATAATAATTAAATACGTTTGCACAATGAAGAAATACAAAAAAGGCCCATATCCGATAGGCTAGCTGAAATGTTCTCTCGCTGCCGCGAGCCGACAAGCACCATTCCGCAGCGTTCGAATATCACGCTCCCAGAATTCCGAGTTCTTGCAAGAAGCTCCCAGCGGGAGTAAAATAAAAACAAATGAGGAGCGGAAAGCAATATACTATTTACAATCTTCAACAACTACAGAACGCCACGATGAACTTTTTCTGATAACATTTTTCTCGTCGAGACCTCGTTTTGACGCTACGGATCCTGGAAAAGAAGCTTCATCCTGTACGTATGCAACAAGCAACACAAATTCCCATAAACTTCAAATTTTAGTTAAAAAAACTTCAAATGTAGGATGGATACATACATGAGTTGACGGAAAGGGATAAGTGCAGCGACTTCGCCCTGGAATGATACGGTTTTTAAGAGTATAACCGCTTACAGTAGGTTTTCGGACAGAAAATAAATGAGAGTGGCAACAGTAAATCCACGATGTGTGGTTGCATGCGTACAGGTTAGAAGGCTCGTAGTGTCTAAACGAGATTTCAAGGAGTAAAACATTATGAGGAAAAGTTATTCATCTTAATGTCATTTGCATGCAGTAAAAGTTTACGCGTGATGTATGCCAACATCCTGTCCTGTATATATCACATTTATATGTACACACACACACACCACACAACTTACAACGGGGTGATCAGGTTTGTTACCTTGTACCTGACAATGTGAGGCACATGTGTTGCAGATTAAAACACAAAAACAAAAAAACACATTGGAACTGTAGAATAGGATAAATGAAAATCATGGACAGCATTATAATAGCTTTGTGCCATGATGTTCAATTGTTTCGATGTGATTTTCACGCATGAAGGGAGATTACATACATATGCACGAGCTTGAAAATGGATTGTGTGTATATAAACGACCCTGCACGAAGTACTATCACCGTGGTACGTATCGTTAATATAGCAAGTTTGGCGACTATGCATGGGATTCAAGGACAGATACGGAAGCCTTTCGATGTTGTAAAAGGTAATATTAAATTACATTTGGAACGGTTTGAACAGTTGTATGTCGCAAACAGCATCGCGGAGGAAAAGCAAATCACTAATTTTATTACAGCCAGTGCAACAAAGCTACGTTGTTTTTGAGAGATTTAGTTAACTCCGGCTGCTAATTTAGTAATGTTCTGTTGGCAGAAAAATGTATGAGAGAATATTACTGGATTATTTTTCAACCTAAGAATTATGTTGTTTCAGAACAAAACACTAGAAAGTAATTGAAGAAATTTCCGAGAACGCAACGGCATAAACAAGCACAAGATGTTTATTTCGTAGTTGTGAAAGTTTGAACTTTTATGCCCGCGATAACAGCAGTTGCAGAACACACAAATCTCTAAATTCTAAAGCCAGTTTCCATTATTGCGACAGAGCAACGTAGAAACAACTGCAACATAAGCGGCTTCAGCCCTCTAACAAAGAATGGAAGTCCTTTCTACACTGTCTCGCTGAACTCCGATCTTTAATAAAGAATGAACGAATGAATAAGCACAGGGTTTAGCAGTGAACACCCGACAAAATTTGGTACTTTGTAGAGAACATGAAGGCAAAACAGCTTTTCTTTACAACTTTTTTTTGCTAGTTGAGAGACCTTGTTTCTGTACTATGACAGTTCGAAATACATATCTTATCATGTTTCTATGAAGCTATGCACTACAAGGATAATCCCTTCCTCTTCCTCTTCCCCCCAATCCTTTGCTTATTTCTCTCTTCCTTTTATGCCCGGGAGGGAAGCTGTCTACCTTCTTTCTTAACAGATACTTTGTTGCCACTGGCATTTATTTTCTCCACAAGTTCTACGCACGGAAACGGGATCATGCAAACAGACTTTCGCTCAATTCAAGCGTTGATGAACGGTAAAGTTAGTAAACGTTTATCGAAGACACCATTGTGACTTCTCACAAACGAAACATGATTGCCCAGTTTTTAGCATTTTAGAATCCCGATTCAAATTTATGTTCCTTAGACATAGCCTATATCGGAAACGCTAGGCCCTGTGCGGCCACAAACCCCTAACGGCGGCCCTACTTAAGGGTCCGTATGATGACATTGTTCGTGATTATCTCTAAAATCAGTACACAGAAAATCTCCTAGTTTCATCTGAGCACTGAGAAAGGACTTTTCTCGCAATCCACGGTTTGAAATGTTCGATTATTGTACTACCTTCGCAACAAAAAGCATTATAATTGTTACTGGAAATTACGAACTTTCTCACTTTTCCTGGAGAAGGGAACTCTGATTCGCTCCGGCGAACTGACCACAGCCCATCGCGGTTGTCTAACAACCAAGCTGGTTAGAGAGATAAGTTAGCACGTGCTTTCATTCAGCAGAAAACCAGATTGAGAGCATATTTTTTTAGCATGGAATGGAGCGTCTGATATTATAGGTGAAAACTGGGGGAAAGAAACTGCTCTCCGTTCAGATCCAACACAAGTATTCAGCTGAGGTTGGATACACATGTATGGGGTTGATGTTTTCTTATGGAAGAAGTTGTTCTATTTAAGTCAATTTCATATACAGATAGACTGATCGAGATTGTAAAGTGTAATCCGAACCAACGAAATGTGTAGCCACTGAGAATCAACCCA
The DNA here is from genome assembly GCF_977018435.1 of Lepisma saccharinum. Classification (NCBI taxonomy): domain Eukaryota; kingdom Metazoa; phylum Arthropoda; class Insecta; order Zygentoma; family Lepismatidae; genus Lepisma; species Lepisma saccharinum. The sequence goes on along the minus strand of NC_139239.1, from coordinate 44,516,207 downwards.
TGACCCCCACCCCCGAACTCACGCCGACAGGTACTCTATCGTGAATATCAAGGCAGGGAGTTAGTATAATAAGTAGTGTCAAGAATCAATAATTTCTTAATATATTTTCATTGCGCAATGTTTCTAGGCAGCTCCCAAAGTGCGTATACGTATACAATTTTCTTTACTTAATTCTATTTATGGCCAATGTTAATTTGAGTAGGAAATTGAGCTGGTCAGAAATTTTCGCACCCTACAGTACAGTTAAACGTAAAAGAAATACCCTGTAATCAATTAAGCGTAATGTTGAATCATTTATTTCCAATGAACACTCAGAAAGTATATGAATGCAACGACCAATTGCATGAAAAAGAAATAAAGAAAATAACGAAACTAAATGGGATGGGCTCATGTGCAAACACACTGTATACATATATTTCACAAATCCTTGCCTTTGATTTAATTGTGTATCTGAGTCATGATTTTCGAATTTCGAGGAAGTTCTGAGATTTCTGAAGAATTTGGTACACGAGCAGTTATCCTTTGATGTGTTATGGTGGAGTAGTTCGTTAGCTACTAGTAGACAGAAAGACAGACAATGGATAATGCCCATTTGAAAGTAATATACCGACATTCTGACCAATTCTGCTACAGTCAACGCAACGGTTACATCACCCAGCGGTCACTTGTTCAGATTGCGGACGGCTGATTGAATAACAGGAGGTTAATGGACCCTTCCATGAACTGTCTTTCAGCCGCCCGACTCAACAGGCCCTGAGCATGTGAGAAACACATGAACCAGATCCCTGTATGCCGTAGTATATTCCTAACGTCGAGGGCATGTGCCATTACTTTCTGAATGTCGAGTTGTCCAAGCGATGGACGTCAGTTCACGATCTTAACTCTAAATGAAGTATTTGGATTGTATGTTATGATTAGACCTCGGATTTTAGGTTTTTAACCAATTTTTTCCTTTACAGGTATGTAAGAAATAATAAGTTATGTCAGCGTTTCGTTAAAAAACGCAACAACTGAAGAAGTTTTATAGTGCCTAAAAAACTTATTTTGCTTGTTAGAACCTATTGTAGGTTTATGCGCATAAATCAAGGCTTTTTTTTAGGTTTTATATAATTTTAAAGGTTTTACAGGATTTTTATGTCACTCAGAGGCATTTGCTTTGTTTGGTCACGAAAATATTCAATGACGAACGTATTTGAAACGTACTCTCTGTCGATTTCCCTTCCTCCAAGTCCATGGTGATTTTTCAAAGCTCTAAACAAAGCAAAATGTCTGGTGGATAACATGAAAAAAGATTGTTGCCTAACTATACGGCGAAGAGTGGATTTTAATAGCAAATTTCGAATGGCAAGTTCTGCTATCGCCGTAGGGTTAGGCAATACACATAACGATATGCAAGATAGTACGTATTTCAGGATAAAGGTGTCCCATTTTCATTGCCTGTGACTATACCTAATCAGCATTTCTCAGGATTTTTCGAGCCTAACTTAAGATTTTTAGGACCTATTTTAGGATTTTTGGAACTTATTTTAGGGTTTTTGAAACCTATTTTAGGATTTTAAGAGCCTATTTTAGGATCCTAAAATCACACTTTTTAGAACCTAAAATCCGAGGTCTAGTTATGATATTCCATTGTTACAACCACTGATTCATCCACATCGTCGCGATTAGTCAATAGTAGAGGAAAAGCAAGCTAAATAACACAATCCAACAAAATCAAATCATAATTACATCTATTATGGAGTAGTGGCAGTAAAAAAAAATATTAACAGGCGCCAGTGAAATAAAATTTTAAAACATACGCCCTCCTCGAAATAAAACTGAAACAAACCACTGTTCTACTTTTGAACATCTGTTACGATGAGCTGAAGCATCAAATAATTGCTCCAGACATATATCTGTGTTCAAGAGAAGAAGAGGAGAAAGAAATTCCGTCCCTGTAACGTGAAAGAGAAAAAAAAAACTGCCGAAGTGGTGCCTAGAAAATTTCAATGCATTTGGAGAACTAAAATTTGAATGTAAGTCGCTTCAGCGTTGGTGGAAATGCATTTACCTCCCCGCTTCAATGGCCATGACGAACTGCTACGCCAGAAGACCATATGAATTCTCTTCCTCAGATATTCGGTCGAGAAGTTTCTCTCTGCAGGAAGATGACGGGGCTTCCATCAGCAATTCAAATGCGGAGACTAGACTCTGGATATTGTTTTTCTCTCTCTCTTGTTTTACTGTTCACTTCATCTCAGAAGTATGTAGTCAGTGCACCTGCTGTTTCCAGAATGTTATTCGACTAGATACATTTTGTCGACAAGTGAAACCATTAGATACAATGTTTAGAATATATGATAACCTAAAGGGGAAAAATGGTGATCAAACCTTCTATCAGCATTATACTTATCTGCCCTTCTTTGATGATGGAGGATGCGGTAATTCGATGATCTGTGTCAGTATAGAAAATGTTGCACTTTGTACTTGTATTTGTATTTTTATTTTGCCTCTTGTGGCTAATCGTGAGTGATGATTGGTCATGATTGGATGAAATTGATGGAAGGAATACTTTCAAAGGACATCCATGCCCAGGCCAGGGTTCGAATCCGGGACTTTGGTGACCGAAGTGGCAAATGAGCACATCATTGCGTCTTTTGAAAATCACATTAAATACAACAGAAGGAAATTTCGAGAGATGGAAACAAATGCAATCCAGGGAAGTGCTTGGCACGGGGGTCCCTGATCCCTGATTGGTCATGGGCTTAGTCTGAGCCGAACCTAGAGAACCTAGAAATGTCTTCGAAGTGGAAAATATTATTCCGTCGAGTTCTTTTCATGGTATTAACCCTTATGAATGGACACCGATTCAGCCGTTGGTGGGAATCAGCGATTCCATTTGCGTTTGTCCCCGTTTCCTGTTTTACAGATATTTTTCTAGAGAGAGGCTTCAGGTTTCATTCGATCGAAACTGTTAGGCGCGACAGTTCGTGGCCACACACTCCATAATGAATACAATTATGATTTGATTTGATTTTGATTTTACAATTGTAAATGAATGATTCATCCACAGCGTCGCGATTAGTCAATAGTGGAAGAAAACAAATGTTTGAACACACTCAATGTTCCACTGTCCAGACACGATTTTTACCGGTATGCACATTGCACAGTCAAGGATGTTGACTATTCAAAACAAGAAACATGCTACACATCTTTATCTACCACCTGGGCCTGTCTCACTTATCACACAAGCCTTCGCCTTCTGACGTAACAGCGAAATGCTTTCGTTGCTAGGTTAGGCTTGTTATAACAAGATCTCTTAGCATAAATACATTGCAATCTTGGGGGGCTTGACCTAAAAGGTATTATTTATGCTAAGGGGACTAAACCTAACAAGCCTAACCTAACACCGAAGGTATTTCAGCTAACGTTAGAAGACGCAGGGTGGGGGAAGTTGTTTGAGGTTTGTGTAATGAGTAAGACCGCTACCCCCAGAAGTGCTCTGGCGAGTCCTCAGACTGACTGCTGAGTTGACTGTCAAGGAAAGTGAAAAAATGCGATATTTCAAGAGTAAAATTAAATAAAACATTTTGATAACGTTGGTGCAGTAAACGAACATATCAAAAAGTGGTTATATAGAAACACGCTTTCTTATGAGGACCTCAAGGATCCAGAGGGATTCGCGTTTCCTAATGGTGGCCCTGGGTTTCTACACTTGTTTGAAAGACGAAAGATGGCAAAAGAAGACTTTTACTTGTCGAAATGGAAATGTGGAATTGTCTTTAATAAGTAGTTTTGTATTACAAACAATCTCTAATGTTAAAAAGAAAGATAAATATTGTCTCGTTTTCGCCTGTGGAACAGACTTTTAAATAGGTTTATTTGACAGTTGAATTGTCGCATCTTCGCGACAAGTGTGAAAGTTCGTAAGATTTCTTCAGGCCTTCGCGAACCCCCAAGTTGTACCGGGTTCCCTGGGGGGTCTGCGGACCACAGGTTAGGATCCGCTGATATATAACCAGTGCGTCCAGGCAAATTCCAGTGATTTTTGTGATAGCTTTCTGAGGTTTCCAAGGGGAGTCTGGAGAATAAGGCATCTCCCCCCCCCCCCTTTGGACGGACAAAATTGTCGCTCTTTGTAGATACGAATTACGTGTGCGAAAAGAAGCCGTTTGCCGGTCATCGCGGTTTCGCAGCCTCAGAGGCATTACAAGATTTTCCTCAGTGCCTACTCGCAGGGCTTTTGTGGCCGCTCTCAAACAAAGCGCGGAGATTACCTGGCGTGGAACTGTTGCCATCCAACCCCTTCCGGTCGTTACGGAGTGCAACGAACTGTGGCACCAGTCGAGTTCGTTCTTTTGGTGCAGGATGAAACGCCAAACGGTTACCACGTACGGAGTGTGGTATTTGGCAAATTTAGAAACTGGGGTGGGGGATGCCAGGGGCGTAAATTACATTTGAGGTTACAAAAGCAACTGTATATTATTGCATTTCACACAATTAGGTAGCATATTATACACTGATTTTATAATAGAATAAGCAAGAACTTATAAACTTTTTAAAGTCTACTTTATATACGGATTTGCTAATCGGGACTGGACCTACAGTTTAAAGTGAAATGTAAACCACTGTGCGATGTACCGGATATCGAATCCGGGACCGTTTCATTACGAGGCGAGAGCGTTACCAATACACCATTGGAGAAGCCGTAAAATAATGCAAAATGAAACGAACTGAAACAGTTAAAGAAAAATGAATGGTGTATTGCTGGTTTGCATATCGCACATCATATCTCTGTCTCTGCAAAGAGGAAGAGGAAGAGGAAGAGAGAGAGAGAGAGAGAGAGAGAGAGAGAGAGAGAGAGAGAGAGAGAGAGAGAGAGAGGGGGGGGGGAGGGTAGAGAGGGTCACAGGATTTTCTTCTGTTACAGTTCACGCTTGTCAGATATTTGATTTTCGACCCACAGTACTGTACACACTACACACGTGTACCTCAAGAGGAAACCCATATTATATGTGCAGTGCGGACGGGCTTTTACTGACATATTGTATATTTACAAAGTAATGTTGAAACATTGCTAAATGCTCACTTTTAGAGACGAGAACGAATGCTTTCAGCAAATTACGATTACGAATGGATGAGATGGTAACTCTGAACACCCGACTCCTGTGACAAACGCATAGGGAATGGCCTGGAGTCTCTCCTGGAGAAAAGTCCGCGAGAGTCCACCTCGGTGAACCGCTGCACCTGAAGCAAAGGGTTAATTCCCTCCGGGTGCGCCACGATCTGTCGCGCCTAACAGTTTCGATCGAATGAAACCAGAAGCCTCTCTCTAGAAAAAGCTGTAAAACAGGAAACAGGGACAAACGCAAATACAATCGCTGGTTCCCAATCCCAGCGGCTGAAGAAGATAAAAATAGAGTTTGATGTTCATTCACAAGGGTTCATACCATGAAAAGAACTCGACGGAGTATAAGCTTCGAGGGAAAATATAGCTAAACTCAAAGGTAAATTTCGTTCTCCGTAAAACAGCAGCGTTCAAATATACAATTCCTCTTCATGGGCCTCCCGGATGGCGTACTGGTGATCAAGGGACTCCGGGATCGATACCAAGTGGAGGCACATCATGGGTGTTCGGATCACCCTTTAAACTGTAGGTCTTGTACCAACTATCCTATCTGTGCATGAAGTGGACTTATCGTCTGCTTTCGACTTCGCCATTGAAGTTCCCCGAGTTCGAGTCCTAGTCCGGGCGTGGGTGTTCTTGTGAGCGTTCATTCACACATTTTCATCTAATCATCGCTCATTCTTATCATCCTGATTAGCCAAGAATAGCAGAGAAATGACGCTAAAAAAACTAAAAAAAAACATACGTCCTCTGTTAATTATCTTATTAGAAGCAGTGATAGAAACATGCAACTAAAAACAAACAAACACATTCTAGTTTTATTCTGATTCTTAAAAGAATACTGTTCTCAGCAACAAAAAAATTGAGAATATGAACAGTGCGAAGCAAACTGAATATGGATTATGAGGTTTTTTAATATAACGACTTACCCATGTAATCTTTACAAATTACTTCATGGGAAATCTGATTGAACCCTGTCGCTATTACACATATCAATATTTCTATCACTTTCTACACCCTCCCCAAAATAAGAAACCGATTGGATATCTGTCTGCAAGATGACATTGACTTCCCACGAGGGTTCAGTCCTGTTACACGTGGAGTGAAAGTAGTGACCTTTTTCAAGATACTCAAATTTCAAACTTTCTTCCATGTACTACACCCTGAACTGCATTTTGCAGACTAACAAGGCTCTGGCGTCTGGACACAGTCAGTACAATACTCTCTGGTGCTTATGTTCTGTTTTGTTTATGTGTGCTTGTTATTGTGCTTTCACCAAATTAATCACTTCACATTTCATCCTCATCTTCGTGATTACCCGAAAGGGTTAAAAAGGAGAGTAAAGTAAAATCAATCAATCAGTCAACTCTATTACACGTGGATAAACACATGGACAAGTCGTATCGCGCCGACTCGGTGACCCGAGTGCGTGAAGTGGTTCAATTTCGATCTCGACACCGAAGTGACACTCACAAATAACACCCATGCTCAGGCCGTGAACCAATTCACGATCTAGTCACGGAAGTTCCCGGGTTCGAGTTCCGGCCGGAGCATTGGTGTAACTTGTAAGTGTCCCTTTGTCTATTCCAACTAATTACTACTGATCCTCATCGTCGCTATTAGCCCACACTGAAACAAAATACAAAATTAAATAACAAAATAGAAGTCTTCACGTGTAATAATCTCATTAGAGATGGGGAATTTTCAGAATATTAACACACACAAGACGCCCACAAATACCCAACTTGAAAAAAAAGCCTCCCCAGCTAAATGGCAAATGATGCCAAATTCTGAAGCACTTTTTTAAAATTTAAATTTGACAACGTTGTATTTGTTATGTGTACAATAAGAGAAATTGTGTTGAAACGCAATCTTGCATTTTCAAGGTCCATTTTATGCACAGATCCAGCGGATATACAGTTTCAGGTGCAGTGGGAATGACTTAAATTTACATCTTGCAGTTCAACGGTTCGATTCTCGATTCCACGCCCGATAACAACGATTGAATTTACGTTACAGAAGAGGCATTCTGAAATTGGGGTAATTTAAACGGAAGTACTGCACTGGTAACTGTTTTTTTCTTTCTCGAAATGAGACAAGAACATTTCTTCTTCTGCAGAAAACTGCGAAGGAAACGAACACAACATGCTCGTACAGCTACTGGTTGTAGTTGCTTTTTATGATCACAGGACAATTATTGAAAGCAGTTATAGTTCCCGGCAGTGGCCATTTGTTTCAGAAATATCCACGGAAATGTTCCAATCTTCCGAACGAATTGGTACATAAAACAACAGTATCTGCTCCCGACGCTGCCAGCCGTAGATTACCTATTCGACTCGTCGTAAAATGATCCGGAGAAGAGTCAAGGAAGGATCCAGCGAGCGAGGAAGAAAGCTCAGCGTTGCCAGTCACCTACGACACCAGTAGACTCCCACCAGTGCCGCAACTACTGAGATTGTAAGGTCCCAAAGGCCTTAAAGGAAGACAGGAAAAGGGAAGAGAAATTCAACAATATGACCGAAAATTAATTCTAATCAAAATTTCTTGAAAACTTTTACGTGGAAATGTAAATTAAAGTTCTATCTTTGAACTTCTATTTAACATAAGAAAAAAGATAGGATAAAACAAAGCCGACATAACATGGAAGAATTCATGTGGGCTGTCATTCTGAATAGATGCCATTTTGGAAAGCTGTTGACTTCATGCCCTCCACAGCCCGCTGATTTAAGTGCTGTAAGTTCGTTTGGAACTTAATATGAATTTTACTAAAAGCTCTGGAGAGCCAAGACGTTTTGGCAAACCTAAAGTGTCTTTGGAAATTCTGTTAGCCATTCACAGCAACAGCATCATGTTTGATTTGGTTGGTTAATTTGTTTTTGGTTTCTTTACTTCGCTTTTCTGCCACTTTTGGCTAATCGCGAAGATGAGGATGAGTGATGATATGATGAAATTAATGAAGGAACTCTCACAAAGAACACTCCATGTCCAGGCCGGGATTCAATCCCGGGATCCCTGGTGTCGTAGGACGCTGTGATAACCACTTCGCAAAACACTAATCAACTATTTAGCTTTATGTTGTTAGGTGCTTGTGGCTTTTATTCTGAGTTTCGCTTTGTTAGCTTCACTCATTTACGATTTCCATATATAAACATGTTTTTACAAATTGCAAGTTTGTTTGGAAGTTAATAGGAGTTTTACTAAATTCGTAAATTCTATTCTTTCATTACAATCTCCTTGTCTCTCATTTTTAAAACCACTAGAAAGGAATAGTGTTTATGGATCCAGTTGTTTGAAAACTGCTAGGAATTGCCCAAGCGGAGATGATGTCGGCCATGTGGGAGTGGCATCTCGGAAAGAAGTTTCAACGAAGTGGCTAATGATGTCAGAAGGATCCCATTTCCACCCAGTAAAGCACAGAGGATTAGTTAGCATCGCTTACAGCTGGGGTGAAGCTGGTAAAGTGGGGGGGGGGAGGAAGGGAGGATTATGGAAACAAAGCGATTAGCTGAAAGTAAAAGAGAGTCTTTCTTCCCGCTTCCGAAACAGCCCAACGCAAGAGCCTACAATCGACAATGGGGCTTTTAGATTGGCGACTTCTTGAAGTAACGACGCTGCATTTCAAGACACCCATTTACGATAGCCTCTACTCATCAGCTGCTATAGCCATATTAGCTATTTGCCTAGTTTCTTGTGCTTGTGCGCCTAGATATCTTCCTAAGGCTCTCATATGTAAAGAAACACAGGAGATTGTCTCTTTGTCGTTGAGAGCGAAGGATGAAACAGTCGATTGCTATGGAGCAGTGCCGGATCAAGCCGCAAAACCCCGCAGTGCGGGGGGGGCCCGGAGACAAGTAAGCATTTAGGGAGGCCTCAGAGGGGTAGAGGGTTCGTATATGCGTTGTAAAAAATAAACGTAGTTATTCAGAGGTACAGAAACAAATACAATAAATGTAGGTAAAGGTAAAGTTCCATGTGCATGGCACCGTGCTATCAAGGCACATTTAGGGTATGTGGGGGTAGGGCCCCACATATTTTCAATGTCGATCATCTTGGAGGAGATGTGATCAGCACTCACTGCGGCCGCATTTACACCCCCCCCCCCCCCCCCGCCGGGTACCATTTGATTTTAGGCTGGGTGGGCTTTAGAGCGCTTTTTTGCTGGAAAAAGCAGGGTTTCCCGTGTGGCAGTCACACTAGAATCAAATCAGTCTAGAATTTCACGATAAATACAGTGGTGAAAGTTTCTTCAACCTATTTTTAAGCAGGAAATAGTTATGACTGCATGATTGTAACAAATGTATAATTTTCCAGGTGTGAGAAAACAGTGTCATATACGTATATATCACATCAATATAAAAAATTTGAATTGAATTCAACATGGCGGACGTCCGCTTGGAACACACTTGTGGTACAGCGCCTTGAATAACGTAGTGTGGAAAACGCCACAGTTCTGCGCGCTCTGGCTGGTTCCACTCGAAAATGATCCGCTAGAGGCGCTGGTGTTGAACCCGGTGCATGCTATTCGTCTGCTTATAATGGAAGTAAATGGAGTTTTCGCTGCAACGTCTGATTCTTTTACATGAAGCATTTCTATGAGTGTGATAATTGCTATGATATTTGGTACAGTGGTCGCGAAGATATTAACAAACATTCTAGACAGTCGACCACGTCCTGTTATCGTCATACTTTCGTTAATAATACGGGAGAAAAAATACGCGTGGAATGCTCTTGGCGACTAAATTTTTGTGTATGAATTAGGTTCATTATTATTATCATCATCATCATTTCTTTTAAAGATATACACACTGAACCATTTGTATTTTGGATATTTACTCTCTCTCTTTTCTTCCGCTTTAAACTAATCGCGGCGATGATGATAATGATGATTCCATGAAACGACAAGAGGAACCCCACAAAACTTTCTTAGTGACATCGACATGAGTGTAAGGAAACTTTCAAACCAATGGGACAAGCGACACGGGGTGTTCACACTGTCACACTAGTGACACAAACTGTAAAATAACATTCATTGCACATGAGGGTCCAAACAGCAAACGACACGTTCATATGGCGTATTCGCGTGCTACTTGTTACTTCGGTCGGAAAGCTCCTTAAAGGAAGGGTGCTCAGACGGAAGCGACGCGCTACAGGGGGAGTTTCCAACTAAGTGACAAGTGACATGGTGCCTTCAGTCTATTGGCAAGCGTTCGCTGCTAATTGTGCGAACAACAGATAGGCGACACGAAAACCAGCACATTACAACAACAGATCTAGGCGACACGATAAGTCACACGTGTCGCTTTGTCGCTTGTGAGTCGCTCAAACTGGGCCATTTCCTCAATAGCTTGCAACATGTTGCCGTGGTTTGTTGTTCGCGCATGCGCGATGCAATGAGTCTCTTGCTTTAGGGAGATTGCGCACCAAAGCGACAAGGGGCACGCGACACTTGTCGCTTGAGGATTTCACCAACCGAACGCTGGTCTGTACTTCCCGTCATGCCGCTACGATGTGAAATGTTGCTCTTGATTGACTCGTTTCCAAGCAACATGTGTCCCTTCAGTGTGAAAGTTGCCTTGGACCGAAGGACCCGTGTCGCTTTGGTGTGAAATCCTCGTATCGTTTGTCGCGTGTCACTTTGGTGTAAAATCTCCTTGAGGAAACGGTGCAGTGAGAGCTTGTGTCCCTACGGTTCGAAAGGCTGCATTGATTACGGACTGCTCGCTTCCAAGCGACACTTGTGGTTTGTCGCCTCGGTATGAAATATCTCTCAGGATGCTATTATATTCTAATAACATAGAAAAATAAAGCTCTCGTACACAATCCAACACCTGACGTCCGGAATCACTTTGCGATGTTTCTTCTTGTGTTACGCATGCTATTTATTTATTAATTTTATTTTACTTTTCTTTCCAAATTAATGTCATTTCGTGACTGCAAATCACTCCACAGATATAACTGTTTCCATCAATTCACGTACCGCCTTTCAAGACAAACAAATCTACATAATATATTCCAAAAACTAACAAAGCCGCATTACTTTCATAAGAAAATTAGCACCGACATTGATCGCACTGCCATCTATGTTTCTCATCCGTCTGGGGAACCAGTTTCTTGGGTCGTTTTCCACACTACGTTATTCAATACGCTGTACTTGTGGTTCGCCCTAAGCCTAACCTGTTTCTATTATGACCAATTGTACCCACCCTAACTCCTTTACTTTTTATAGAGGGTGTTAAGGGACTTTTGAATTACCCTCTAGTCCCTTATATGTGACTTTGTCAACATGAGATCAAGAATTACATTATATATGTGTGTGTGTGTGTGTGTGTGTGTGTAAAGGTAGGTAGGTAGGTAATATTTTGCGGAGAGGCCCAAGATGTGTAGATCCGGCACTGCTCTGGAGAAAGTCATCACACGGTACCGTTGTTGTCAAATGTGGAGAGGGAGTAGCTAGATAATTTACGTTGTGCTTATCGTGAAATTGAAAGAAAAGAACAGGAAAAGCACTCAGGGGGTCCGGATCCCCCGAAGGGCTTACAGAGTCCATAATTAAATAAGCAAAATACTTAGTTACTTTGTACAATATGAAGTTAATTTATTTCCTCAAAACTTACACAAAGAATTAGATTGTGAATATAACAATTACAAAACTTACCATCATTATCAACAAATTGTACACTGTTACAATACAAGAATGAGTGTCATATAGGAACACACATCCCAAGAGGGGGCTGATAGGTCCACCACGTGAATTTTCATCCTTTATGCTTTTCTATAAACAAAAGTAATACAGAAACATTGGGAGCAACACGCTAGAGAATAATTAAATTTATTTTCAATTTTTAAATAAAAGTATTTATAGTTGAAAAATCGACGGACAAGAGGTGGTGAGCCTGGCAGCAACCCCCCCTCCCCTTTCGGGTAAGGTAGGGTTAATACGCAGAGGGGATAACCTTCGAGGGGAAGAGGATATTTAGCCCTCGTGTCTGGTAGATACGCCCTCTTAAGAGTTGAAGAATTTGAAACCAAAGGCACAAAGGTATCACGAAACATTGAAAATACAGAAGCCCTACCTGCTACCTTCATGTCACGGTGCTATGCCCGGCGGATATCTTTACTTTTATACAAAAGAAGAGCAGTGTTCTGATTGATTGATTGATTGATTTAGTTTATTTTACTTCGCGTTTTGTGCCTCTTGGCTAATTTGCGAAGATGGGGATGAGGGATGAAATGATGAAATTGATGAATGGATATTTACAAACAACCAAGCCCGAGCGGGATTCGAACCCGGGACCCCTAGCGTCGCAGCACGATGTGCTAACCACTCGGCCACGGGGTCCGGCAGCAGTGTTCTGGATAGAACTCGAAGCCAGAATCTTCAGAACCGAGAATGTGGTTCGAACACAGAGCGCACTTGATTGACTAATTTCGTTTACTTGACTTCCCATTTCTGCCACTTTAGACTCGTCGCGAAGATGAGGATGCGTGATGATATGATGAAATTGGTGAATGGACACACCATGCCCAGGCCGGGATTCGAACCCAGGACCCCTAGCGTCGTAGTGCGCTGTGCTAACCACTCCGCCACAGAGGTCGACCCTAAGCACACTTGATTACTGAAGCGGCAACAGGAAATCTAAGAGACGAAAGTACGGTTTGTGTGTGCGTGATGTTTTCATTCCGGAAAATTTTACCTTCTACAGAGCAGATATTAAATTTAACGGTCATGGAAAGAAGGCCCTGAAATTGATCTCACCTTCCGTAACAGGTGAACTAATTACAGCCCTGCTATTGAATTACGCAGTTAAAGTTAAGGGCCCCTGGCATGCACTTGGCTACCAATTCGTTTCCGTCTGTTGAATCCCCAGATTAAATCACACAAATAGGATTAGGACCCTTTATTTTTCATTGGATGAATTACACGATGGTATTAGGCTTCCAATGGCCACGATTGTTTCTTTTCAGTTTTGCCTAAACGTGTAATGACACGCATGGAAGTTTACCAACCAAATAATGTGTAGGTAAAGACGAAGTCTGTATTTTTTGTATTTCTCTTATTACCCCTGTGAAGTTGGTCTGTCCCACATGTAACCACGCTCCTTAGTTTTTTGTTAGTTCTGGCTAACGTTTCGTTACTTTCCCAAATAGATGGATATTATTAATGAAATAAATAAATAATTAAATGGCAGCGGTTGATTTAAGTTTGTTCTGATAAAATTTTGGTTGGTTCTCAAAATTTATCAAATTTATTCGCCAAATTATAGTAAAAGCGTGAAATTGCAGGTTGCGAATGATAAATCAATCGATGTTGATAGTTTATGGTTTGATATTAAAAACTGGCCGCGACAGTGAGAAGTTGGCCTGATTCAATTATTTTCCTAATAATTCCGCTTACTTCTGAACGGATTCCCCCCCCCAAAAAAACTAACGACATGGCTAAATTTGGGTAGGGCCATCTTCACAGGGGCGATAACAGCGACGAGGAGAATGAATGACAAGATTCACTTCATGAAGGAACACTTAAAACAAACCGGGATTCGAACCCGCCACTTTCCACAGTGAGATCGTGTCGATCGGTCAAAGCGCTCAGCTACAGAAACGGCTAAATGAAAATGTGATCCACGGTCGAGGGCTGGGAGAGGGGGGGGGGGGGCAAGAGCATTCGCCCAAGGTCCCAAATTTCATCAGGGCCTCACACCAGGTCTGAAACCTACAACTTTCTTGTTTACTTTTTAATACTTGAAGTTCGGAAGATATTAATGATCCTAAAGAATGGTCTGTTTTGCACAATGAGAGAAGAAAGAAGTGGTTACTGAAACTATACTAGAAGCAAAATACTATACTAAAATTTATTTTCAATACTTCTGTAAGCAAAAAAAATGGTCGTGTGGAAAACATGTAATTCAACTCCAGCCCCACCTCTTGAAACTGACTGGCACGTAGAGATGAGAATTATCATGACGCAGTAACAGTGAATGAATACGATTTCAAAAGATTTTTTTTATAATACATTATAACCGGATTTAAAATTAAATGGCCAGTGTTAGTTCAGGATGTTCACTAAGCTTTATACTAGTTAGATAAAAGTGTTATAGATTAACCATTAAAAGTGACTCGCAATGTGAAGTGTTTTCTTTCTTCTATCATGCGCACAGCACATCAATCCGATACTCAAGTTTCAGCCAGGTTGGATTGAATTAATCTTCACGAATGGTAGATACTGCATCCTATTCCTGGGTCCTTTATTTTCTCACCTTGACAATATCTTTGACATATCCTGCAAAAGGTCCATGGAAGTTGTACGGAGAACGAGGAAATTCGACCATACCCTCCAATCCATCGGTCGAGGAATGTTTGATTTAGTAACTCACGAACCCAGTCTCCAGTGTAGGGGCGCACCATCGTGCTGAAAGATGTTAGACGAAGTGTAGGACTTTGCTTACCACTCAAAGTTGGAATTTCTAACTACTTGGAAGTTGTGCGGATGGGTTTTCTTGGACTGCGAGTAAATGATTCGCTCGCACAACCCTCGGTCGACCGCTTATCTCTCTATACAGCACCGATTCTGGCGCCATAAATTTCTTACGCCACTGATGAATTGACTGGCACGATGCTGGAAATTGTACACACTTTCTCCTGTAGTTTGGCCTAGTCTGGGCAGCAACGAGCCAAGACACACACGTGCGCCATTTCTTGTCGGTTAGCAACTTCACGAACTACAATAGGTAATAAGATTACATATTTTGACTTTGTATTATAATATATGTGTATATATATATATATATATATATATATATATATATATATATGTTCTCCCTTCAATTGATAAAGATGCGTACTGTGTACATCGAAAACGTAAAAAAGTAAAATTCCAGAATTTTGAAGAATATTCGTCATAGGGCACCACACCCACATAGTGAAAGTGAAGCTTTATTAAATACAGAAACGTGTTACTACATTCATACTTCTAGATGTGATTTGAAGTGTAATGAATTAAACGGTGAAAAATTAAGGCCCAGAACAAATAGAGATTTAAAAGTTAAAACTACGCAGCCATGTTTCAATATTACACATGCTGGCCAAAAACTGTTTGCAAGAAAGGATTCGATTCTGAATAAGGCTCCCGGTCACAGCATGTATGTATCTTTGTGCGTGAGCTTTGATTATTAACCTAAAATAAGTAAGGATGAATAATGAAAAGTGTACACATAAATGAAAACGCATAATGCATAAAACAATGATGGAGAAATAAGAGGGTCATTCAAATTTAACGCCCCGATAACAAAAATTCATAATTAATCTGATTTCCATTCCTCAGGCAAATCAACTACAATTGTCGGAAGAGAATAGTGCAAAACAGATTTTTTTGTTACATGTTTCGATTTGACGTCATCAGAAAAAGACAACAGTAAATTATATCTATGCCAACGTCAATTAGTGCACGGGTGTTAATTAATTTACATATAATTAAGAACTAATTTGCATAATTCAGAAAAATTTGCATATCGTTAGAATAATTTATTTATGTATCTGCATATTTATAATTTTTATAAATTATTTTTTTATGGTTTTTATGGTTTATGAAACGCTATTGCGTAAGGGTACGAAAGAAGACGGTCCCGGTACTCGAACCCACGATATGCAACGGTAATAATTATAGTGTACTAAGGAATAATAATAAATGGTTATAGTGTACTAAGGAATAATGTTATATGGTATGAAAGAAGTTGATCCGAGACGCTAGACAGAAGACTGAGAACTGAGCGCAGGTATACGACAAAGGAATTTAGGGGATGGGCGGTCAAGGTCAAATGACGTCAGAACAAAGAAAGATCCTGTTTGACCAATTAGAAAACGCGTCGGTAGATTTCAAGAACCGGTTTTTCAAAGGTCAACTAGAACGCAAGAACAGGGGAAAGGTATGCAACACTGTAGCAGAGGACAAGGGAGGGATTGAACCAGACAACAAAGGAAGTCTGGGAATACGCGGTCACATGTATTGTGTGCGGGTATGCTTGCATACCTGTATATTTAGTTCCTACAACAGCGGTGAAGAAACAAATGTTAAGAACGAAGACGTGCCTGCAAATCATACACAACACCATGTGGCCAGCATCTAGCTGTGATCCTCCGCGGATGATAAATTCCGCAACTGCAGTCCGCCTTTAAAACTCTCTCTCTCTCCCTGCACGGTTGAGAGCCGAAGCTCATGAATTAAATTAGTCTTTTGGCAAACTGCACGGAATGCAGAACTGCACGGAATGCAGAAAACTCCACATGGACCCAGATGCAATTTTGTGCTCCTCTAGCGAGAAAAATACGGTGGGGATTCTGCTTCACACCGCGATTCCAGTCTTTAATTACGAGGCTTTAACCGCAAATTAATCTCACAGTATATTTTTTAAAATAAAAAATGTCATTACCTTATAATAAGAAGACGAAAAATGATTTATACGGCAAATATTGAACTGCATAACCAGGCCCGACCAATCCGCTTCACGTATCCGAGTTGGTTGGTTGATTTAATTAATATCGATAATTTGGACCATCCCGGTTCGTAACAGGGGTCGAGAAGGGTTTTCATCTTTCAAAACCTGATTCCATAGTAGCTTCATTTTACTGTCGCAAGATGTAACGCATGTTCTTTCCATATCATCACAAGTACGTAGTATTTCAATCAAGGGCGAATAACGGGTGGTCGAAGGGTCGATGGTCCGTTTTCCCGTGACGTCTATATTTTCTATATATTGCAAACATTTTCACATTTCTATATATATCTGTGTGTGTGTGTGTGTGTGCTGGGCCGGCGCTAGTCATTTTGCCGCCCTGGGCGGTTGCGGCAGATGCCGCTCCCTTTCGAACGCCCCCCCCCCTTAATTAAGCAGCAACGGGAAATTGAAAATCAATATATTCCTAAGTAAAACATCAAACTATAAAGTAAATAATGAGAATTGTTACGCTATTTCTATACTATTAAGCACAAAATGATATCTCGCTCGACCACAGTTAAACTTTAAAACATGCGACACTAATTTTACATTATTATTACATTTTATGAAAACTCTCTCTCTTAAACGGATCTTAAATGTAACAAGTATTAGGAAAGAAATGAAGGCTTGACTTCATATGTTTACCGTTGTAGGTCTGTGATATATGATTGAATTTTTAAAAGGGCCTCCTCGATGACGCAGTGGTACCGTCGGATCCTTGAATCAAGGGGTCCCGGGTTCGATACCCGGTGGAATCACATAGTGGTTCGGATCCCACTTTAAACTGTAGGTCCAGTCCCGATTAGCCTTTCTGTGCATAAAATGGACTTAAAACAACAAATAAATAAATAAATAAAATAAATCTGAATTCCTTACTTGCGTTGTCCCCTCATAATGAGGCTCTGACTCAAATTAATGGGTACCTGGGGGCAAACCTTGGAAGCAAAGGCGGCCGGAGAGTGGTACTGAATACATCCCCTAAATGTGCCTTCATGAGATGGTGCTACTGCACAGGGAACTTTACCTTTACCTCTGCATGTAATATTTTTTTTTCGTATAATGCTGCTATCTTGCATAAAATGGAAACAAGCGTGTTTCAGACATGATTGACCGAAGATAGCATTTTTATTAGCCTTAATCCCCCCTCCCAAAAAAAACTTTGTTCGCCACTTTCCACGGTTACCTACAAAGTTAATAAATTCGAAGTTCTACACACACATTAGCTGCAAATGTATGACCCTTCACCACTTTAAAGTCTCCTTTGGTGAAATTGATTTATTATACCCGAAAGCACTTCTAGTTCATATTTTAATTCAGTATTCTTCATGTGTTAACATTCCGGCAAGTTTTCTACACTTTTCAGACAAAAGATCAGATGGTATGCCTTTATGCTTAGTAATATCATAAAATAAATTTAAAATTCACTATGATGTTTAAGTTGCTCAAATCTTTCTCTTAGAGCTAAAACAATCGTTTAGGACCTGATAATAAAAATCAACTTTGTACCGTTTTTATGGATCTTAAACAGTTTCATCATACTGAAGCTGCTGCTTCTTTCGATTTCGGCTCTGTACAGTGTTGCCTATCTTTGTATCATCTATATCTAACTTCGATGCCAATTCTTTCTCATCAACAGGGACTCACAGGTCGCCGCCCCCCGACGCCTCCATGAGTGGAGGGAGGGAGGCACTGCCAAGCTGCCAAGTGGCGTCTAAGAAACTTTGAAATTTTTCATCACTCCTGCTTTTTTTCAAAGCGCTGATATGTTTGCAAGAAATCATCTAACAGCATCTAACACATCGTAGATTAATGTTTTGAAGACATTTGCTCGTTACATTACGTGAAGTAAAAAGTTATACCAGATATATAGCAAAGAATGTAAAGCCACACAACTGGTTTGCAATACACTGAGCCTCATGTACGACCATTTGGACAGATTTATTGTCGCCAATTATTCGAAGGGGCGTATCGTAGACCTCTCCCACTTGATATCTCAATGGAGTTAAGGCATCGAATCTGCTTTCCCACCTTGTGGCACTCAGTGGTTTTAAAATGAGACTACTGATATGTTCCTTTAAAACGGTTGGTTGGCATATATTAACTTCCAAGTTATATAATATAATATAATATAATATAATATTATAACTTTCAAGTTTTCAATAGGCTTATTTTTCCTTCTCTACAAATTTAGCCGCCCAGAAAATTTGCCGCTCTGGGCGGTGGCACGGTTCGCCCCCCCCCCTTCTCTTTGCGCCGGTCCTGTGTGTGTGTGTATATATTTTTTTTTTTTAAAAAAAAAGAAATCTAGAAGGCATGAAGGCGTTGTAGAAGGCCGAAAGAACCAAAGTTCTAATCACAGATTTCATAGTCATCACCAAGCTATTAGGCCAGGAAAAAGGCAAGGAAAGCGTTGGAAAAGGAGTCAACGAATGGCCATGACAGGAGGAGTTGCGAGGAGACAGTCGGAAGGAGAAATCTTTGCGTAGAAAATGAGCGGGAGTCTGTGAACTGAGTAAGTGTTGGTTTTGGATCATGTCAAGTCCTTGTACTGAGAAACATTACTTGTTTTCGACGAGTTTAATATTTTAGGAATAAATAAAGTTTTGGACCAGGAAAATATCACTGACAACCTTGTCATACATCCATAATAAACGCGAGACAACTTGCTGCCTTCTGAAAAGCTTCAGAACCATCGAATCTCATTCATAATTATTGCATGTACTAATTAATAAATACTTCTATGTTAAGAAACAAGTTTTGCCGATCGATGGGTGAGTAATAAGATAGGAAAGTAATAATATTAGTATTTTAGTAAATAATTACTGCCCACGTTATGAATATGCGTCGTGTGCATAGAGAAGGGAGAGAGTGTGGGCACGTAGTTTGAAATACAGGGTGGACTAAAATCTACGTAGAGTAGAACTTGGCATGTAAATAACTTTCTTTGTTAGTAGTTCATTTTTTACTTGCAGGTATATCATAACTAAGTCGTGGGAGATTCATCACGGTGAATTTCACGAAAGAACAACTAAGCCAAGCGTCAGGTTAACCTTGCAGCAGGTTCTCGCATATGTAGATCCAAACGTGCGCGCAGAATATAGTTCCACTGAGACGGGTTATATTCCGACACAACTTCATACTTGCAAGAAAACAGTTATTTAATTTGTAAAATACAGACAAAATAATACATCCGTTAGCAGGTGTGGACTTGATCGGTTGCAACCACTGTGCACACGAACTTGGATCCACAGATTCGACAACTGGAGTTTGTATTGCGCTGAGAAATCGCTGAAGCCAAAATGCGAGTCGAGTAAGACTGAATACGTTGCAGAGCGCGTGGAATCCGTGATACCAGTGTTGCACATCCCACTATTTTAACCCTATGTTTATTGTGATTAATAATCGTGCTATACAGCGGCGAGAATGGCTGAATCAAGGTCTCCTGTTCAGCGAGTGTTATTGTGGGCTTCATCCGAAGGGAAAAGCTATTCAAATCAAGCAAGTTGTTTAAAATACCTAATCCTCCTCACGACAACATGATCAAAGTAAAACAGGGCGTGAGGTGATTTGCCGTCAATGTGCGCACGAACTGTATCCCGGGTGTTGAATGATTTGCGGTTTGAGTTTAGGAAGGGGAAACGATTGTTTGCTGTTTGACGACAAAAGAATGTCCGCCGTATTAAAAGATAACCCCGTGAGAAGAAACATGTTTATTATTTGGACGTGCTTTAACTCGGTGAGGGGAGGGGCGGGGGCGTACATGGAATTTTTTTTATATATATACCACCGTGCAAAACCACCGCCAGGGCTGAAGAAACCGACGAGAAAGGTTGAGGGGAAGGGGGAGGCTTATTGTTTCACCCACTGGCAGCAAAGAAGTCTTTGTTGAAGGCGCATATTTACTGTCCCGTGCAAAGAAAGGGAAGGATGATTAGCAAGAAATGGACAGAACAAGATTTGAATCCTGGTTTAGTGAAGTGATTCATAAATTGAAACCAGAGTAATAGCAGCAGACAATGCACGTGATTGTATATATCACCAATAACAATTCATGCTTTTTTTGCTGGTATAACTTGAGGTGCGTGTGTCTTATAGTAACCAAGTTTTTCATAAATGTATTATTTTTATAAACCAAAAACAATAATTTGTCATTAAATTCAAGAGGGCTTATCGTTGTTTACTTATATATATATATATATATATATATATATATATATATATATATATATATATATATTTGTTTATTTTTATTTTTGCGTGCTCGAAATATACACACATGCTCATGGGCGGCAAGGGGCAAGGGGGCCGTGGCACCCCTGGAAAATGAAAGTCAACTAAAAATTATGTATTTCACACACATAATTTCATTTTAGCCACAATAAATATGTGTTAATTATTGCATTAACACAATACATTCAAATTTAAGCAATATTGTTTTTAGGGAACTACACTCTTTTGGGGTAAAATGTGACTTGTTTGCCCCCCTGGAAAAAAAAATACCTTCCTTGCCCTTTTCTCCTGGCACTTTCATCATCTGCTGCATAGATTCCTCGAAGATTTTCATGGATGCTATAATTGTAATTGTCTCTGGCAATGCACCATAATGTGCAAAAGTAAACTTGAATAGCACAGGAGTTTTTTCACTTCACGAATTGAAACCGCTTCATTTTCTGGAAGAGCATCGATGTTAGCATAATATATAGCTGCTGATATCCAGGTTCCCTATCTCGTCAAGACTGGTTGCTGAGGTAAACTAAGCTCAATCGCAACTTCCTGAAATTTTCGGGTTCGAGAGGGAGATTTCAGAAATATTTTCTTTGTGTTCGAAATCAAACTGTCCACTTCAGCAGTCAATCATGCACAAGAAATGTGAACCGAAAGGCAATATCCTGACTCTGCATGAAATACTTTTTCTCACACTTTTCTCCTTCAGCAATGTTGAAACATGCGTGAGTTCAATATTACTTAAATAAGGCGAAAATTATTCACATAATAAACGGAAGAAAAATAAATGTCAACAACGTTTTTTGGGAGAAAAATAATTTATATACACATTTTTTTTTTAAAAAAAATGTCAAATTTCATTGAAAAAGGCAAAAAAGGCATTATAATTAAAAATAGGCAGTGGGGTCCCAAATAGGCAAAATAGGCAAAATGAAAAGGCTTCCAAAACATTCGAAACAACATAAGAAACGTATACCCGGAAAAATTTTATCAATATATGCAGTAGATAAAAAGAGGTATTTTGCCAAACTTCCGGGCTCTAGTGATGAACCATCCACATACTGGCAGATCACGTTTGCACAGAAGAAATTCGAGCGTCATGGACAATGAATTTGTTCGAAAAAGTCCGACTCTGCGAAGTTTCAAATGGAATTCATTTATACAAGATGTCATCTTCGATGCCTAATTGACTAACTAACTCTCTAGCCTTCTTAAACCCGAAGGTTCATGGCTGCAGCAACGCAGGCCTTCCATCTGTCCCTATCCTGAGCAAGATCTATATACTCTTTTCCATCCCTACCAATTTCCTTTAGGCCCATCTCAACATTATCCCTCCATCTTCGTCTTGGTCTTCCTACTGGTCTCTTTCCATCAGGTTTCCCAACAATAATCCTGTCAACTCTTCCTTCCTCTCCCATTTGTGCCACATGGCCTGCCAACCT